>NW_026606101.1:47330000-48056666 GCF_029834395.1 Sorex fumeus
AATCCCATGCTGGAGGGAAATTAGTTGTTTGGTTTTAATTTTTGTTGTTTTTTTAATGCCGAATGAGACCATTCATTCTGTAGACCAGAAAAGCAGGGCACATGTAAGATGAAATACTGTCCAGGAACAATATTTTTTTTTTGTTACTCATTCTGTTGTCTCTTCATTCCCAGCTCCCTTAACTAATTTATAAATAATTTTTCCTACATAATGTGGGTCTTTATGTGCGACCATCCTAAAGTGTATTTGTAAAAGCATACACTAAGAGATATAAAACCCAATGTTCAAAATCAAGATGTTTACGGAAGAATGAGAACTGAGGTGGGAATTGCTACTGAATAGCATGTTATAGACAAATCAAGTCCTGTAATTGACATTACTTCCTTTTAAATATGGTATTGCAACCATTAGGTAAAATTTTGATCCATCTATGACCAAGTAATATTTGGGAAGTATTTTTTTATTTCACTTGTAGTAAAAAAAAAAAGAAAAAAAGAAATTATCTTTTATAAGTATGAAGTTCATTTGCTAGACTTCAATTTGACCTTTGTGATTGGGTATTTTCCACATTACAAAAAAATAAATAATAATCATAACTTATTTCTCAAGAAAGAGAATTTAAGAAAACAAAGTTGAGTCAAGATACTAATTTTTCCAAGATATGTGTTACTGAATACAATTTTCGTAGTCTCTACCAATAAAAGAGTAAAAGTAAAAAACAGTCAAATAATTTTGGGTAACATAGCATACTATGTCCCCTCTCTAGGAAATTTACAATACGTATCTGTACTGGGAAAACTCTGAATAATCATATTGGGAAGTTTCCTTTAAACTTTACACAATATAAAGTATCTCAAACTATTTTTCTATTGACTCCAAATTTTTCTGCAAAGAAGAAGCAAATATTTTAATTCTTAGGAACTGATGTTTTGTTACGCCTACTTTGGGAAATTCTTCTCTTACAGGACCTTTTCAGATCTTTTTAAAAATCTATAGAATAATTCTTACTATTTTTGTTAACTGAATTTGTGTTTACCAATCCTTTATTTTCATCTCGGTGGATTAGACCATTTCCTTAATTGACATCCCATTAAGTCAATCCCTCAACAGATATTTAGGCAGAGTGTTAAACACCGGGAATTCAGTAATTAGTAAATGAACCAGAAGCCCTGACCTTATAGCACTTACAGTCTTAGTCTGAGAAAAGATATTAGAATCTATGCAATATTAGTTGTTTCTGGTCCTCAGAGTTTAACAAGTTGTTTTACTTTTCCTAATTTTAAAGTGGTAAACTGGAGAGTTGGGGTAGGGGGCTGAAAAAGCATAATACTTATCCATAAGTTCTAAATGTTTACATCTGGCCCCTTGAATAGAGATATGCCATATTGTCCTGTAATCTGCCTATGAATTAGCAATTATATTATGACAGTTCTCTATTAACCCAGGGATAGATTTCTGTTATGTAGAAAAGAGGGAAATATAAAGAAAAGAGCAAAAAGGAAAGAAGAAATGGGAGGAAGGAAGGAAGGAAGGAAGGAAGGAAGGAAGGAAGGAAGGAAGGAAGGAGAGAAAGAGAGAAAGAGAGGAGGAAGGAAGGAAGGAAGGAAGGAAGGAAGGAAGGAAGGAAGGAAGGAAGGAAGGAAGGAAGGGAGAAAGAGAGAAAGAGAGAGAGAAAGAGGAAAGAAACAAAGAGAGAAAGAGAGAGAAAAGGGAGGGAAGTAGAAAGGACAAAAGGAAAAGTCTGTTTCCTGAAGTCCCCACCTATTGGGTGGGAATCCTTAGCTTGTGATGTTACCTTTCTCGAAGGAGATTTATTTCAGGTGTCAGTCAAAGAGATCGGTCAACAGTGTGCATTTCATCATTACCTTTGTAATAATTCAAGGAGCATCTCTTAATCAGATTCAGCTCTTGGTGGTAACCATGGATTCCACCTCTATCGGGAAATATTTTCTCTGATAAGCTATCCAACCTTCTTTCTCAGGCTCTGTCTGACTTTTATGTGGAGAATCTATGTCTTCATGTGTGCATAAATAACATCTCTCCTAAGCAAAGCAATAGACTGGCCCATGGGTATAGTCAGTACATGGCTCTCCAGACCACTCCATCCCTTGAACTTCCATGCCAAAATACACGGCTGTGTTTTGCTAAAAGAAACTCGAGGAATGCTAAAGAAGTAAAAGCCTTGAGCTACGTTTTCTTATTTTCTTTTTCCACTTAGCTGGGAATAATTTTCTAATTCATTTCCCTCTTGGTCATTTGCCTATTGATATGTGCTAGGCCATGCAGTGCATGTCCTGTTTTATTCCTTTTAATTAACTTCTTAAAATCAATTATGATTACTTGTATGGATTTCTATTCTCTCTTCTCATCAAATTTGTTTGGCTTAGCTTTTATTTACACACCACTACCCACTGCTGTGAATTAACAATAACAAAAAATCTGCTCTCTTCCCTTCCACCTCTTGAACTGGAGAAACAGTTAGCTAATAAGAGGCTAAATGAGAAGCTGGAATCCTTAAATTATTTAAATTGAAAAATGGCTGGTTTTACCATCAGAAAAACTCAAGTGGACTGTAAGCCCTACTTGATTGTCCCCCCTTATCTGGATGATCTTATAATGACAGCTGGAGTTATCTGCCACTGCCATCACTGTCCACAAAAGCTTCTACTCTCTCTGCTCAACTCTTTAGCAGCCCTGGGGAGCTGGAACTGTTTAAGAGAAGAAGGACATTGAGGATTGGAAACTTTATTAAAATGCAAAGCTTTCTCTCTCAAAAAAATAATAATTTAAGTTCTTGGTTTTAAAAACAAAAAAAGAAATATATAAATAGCCAGAAATTATGGGCAGCCTGAGAAGTTGAGATTTCATGGACTGCCCCCAGTGGGTCAAGGTCAGTATAAAATAAAGAGCAATGTAAAATAAATAGCAGCAAAAAAAAATAAAGGGCACAAGAAAGGGAAGGGAAAGATTAGGGAAGTACCTACAAAACATCACAGAATTTCTCTTTGTAACAAATTTATTCTAAGACTAACACCCATGAAATTCCTAAATTTTAAAAATTTGAAAACTGTCCACTATTAATATTCCTGTCAAGATGGGAATCCATCACACTTTGACTTGGAATCAGAAAATTCACTTCACTTGCCATGTGATCATGAGAGTCTAACCCCAAAATATAGATTATATATCTTGGTCCATTTAGTTCATTAGACTGAGAAATAACAACAACAACAGCAACAACAACCAAAAAAAAAACCAATGTTCAAAGGACTCCACATATATTACTCACTAATAAGGTGAAATATTAAAATATGGAAATAATAAAAAGTATTAAAGTATAGACCAATCAAGTAAGTTATTAAAAATTAGGAAAATTGGCAGTACAATTAAAAATGAGGTCCTTGTGATTTCAACTTGAGTGTACTAAGCTCTTCCTAAATCTTCTCTTAGTAGGACTTAGGAGACTCCTTAGGAAAACAAGAATATTCTAATCCGAAAAACTGATAATAAAATACTTTAGTGCTCACAACTCAAAATAACATATCATCTTCTGTACCACACTACTTTGAAAAAAATTATATGGGTGTCAGAATTATCCCCATCATATCATGACAAATACCAGCAACTATTTATTGAATACTTACCATATTACTCTTTTCTGCAAGCTTTATCTTCTCAAGCCTCATTTTCCTTTCCCCTTAGGAACTTGGAAAAGGAAAAAATCAGGCATGATGGTATAAATTACCTACCTGGTAATTTCTCTTTGTGTGCAACTACCAAGTTCAGTTAGCATATGAAAAACTGAAATAAAGTTCCCTATTCCCTTATCTTCAACAGAAGATTTGGCCAGTCCCCAAATTACTTCAGATAAGAGGACTTCCCCCCACTATCGAAGAATGTTGTGCTTATTTTTTCTAATACATATACTCTATATAATATCTAACATGTTTATAAGTGTTATATTTTTGTCATGAAAAAAGATTGGCACAATTACATGAGCTATATTTTTTTCCTATTTTCAGTACAGAGATAACTTAAGTGTGACCTTATAACCAAGCTTTCGTTCTCAGTGTAAGAAAATAGGGTCCTCTCGGTGTCCAGAAAAGATACTGGGCGCTGCAATACAGAGGGGCCTCTTTGTCTGGCTCTCCCCTCTGCCCCCCATTAGTATGCACTACTGCAAACTTGAAACCCAGTAGGAACTTGTTTGACTTGGGAGTTTGGTTTTTGCAAAAACCCCAACCTTTGTCCACAGGGACTCTCATGTCAAACGACAAGTCTCCATATTAATGATAATTCACCGTGTTTGCCCTGGCCAAGAGAGTGTATTGGTGGGCAGGTGAGCCAAAGTAATACTATTGCAAGGATAATCTTGATTTTGCTGGAATAAATTTTTATATATGCTGCTTACAAAGCCCAGAACTTTATTCTAATTTTACATTTCTTATAACACAGCTCAATCACAGCTAATCATGACACATCAGAGTCTTGAGACACTGGGGTTAAAAATAGATTTTTAGCAAAACTGACAGCCAAACTGCAGAGCTACTAAGTGACAGGAGAGCTTTAGATTCCTGCCATTAACCTGAGACCCAAAAGGGCTCTCTGAATGAACACTGGCTCTTGGGAATCTTCCAGCAAACGATGGGACCACATCATACTCCTCTCCTCCCTCAAGTCTGTGGTGTCCCTTATACTAGGTGGATTCAACAGTCTCGATTTATGGGGCACAACAGGCAAGAATGTGTTTACATTATACTAACATGGAAATAATCTCTAAAGATCAATATTGTGAACATCATGAACTTAATTGTATGCTCCATGACCAAATTTCTATCTTTGTCTTAACTGTATTTCTGAAAATGCGCAACTGAAAAAACAAACATTGAAAAACAAAATTGTTTTTGATCATTTTCAGTGTTCAAATACAGTGATTTCTCTGGAGAACTTTTTAAAAGCCAAGATTGAAACAATATCCCCAACAAGTTATTCAGCATCTCTGAGGCCCAGAATCCCTCTGAGGTGCTGAATAACTTGACACTTAACTACAGAAGATTCTTTGCTTTGAAAGTTTCACACATGATTGCAAAGTGTAGCCAAGATTGAGAATCCATGGACTAAGGAAGGAACTAAGGAGAGAATGGGAGAAGAATGTAGGAAGATATTGAGAAAGTGTCATCATGCAGTTATAATTGGTGTTATTCCCTTTTGTCACTGTGACATTCAGAAGCTGCCCAAGTCAATCCTGGAACTCAGTCATTCCCTGCATCTGGGTAGTTTTATGAATCAAGGGTGCAGAGTAATAACTCTCAACTGCCGAATTCTGTTTAATAGGTGGAGAAAACCTTTCTCCCCTTGTCTCTCTTCGGGGGCTGGTTAAAGTAGAGAGTACTTGGACCTACTAAACTTCCTCAAAATAGACCAGAGTTTCAGAAACTAATATGGAAGGTGAGAAACTCTCCAACCAGGACAGGAAGACACTTGCCTTGCACAAAATCAACCCTAGTTTCACCCCAGCACTACATATGGTTCCTTGAATACTGCCTGGAATAACCCCTGAGCACAGAGCAGTAATAGCCCCTGAGCACTGCAGGATGGGGTACCAGCAACCTCCACTCCAAAATAAATAAGAAACAACTTTGTATGCCCCACTACTAACTACTGTTGACAGAATCAAAAATCACGGCACCTACATGAAATAATATAATGTGGAACGTCTGTTGTGAGCCAGTAGTGACTTAATCCTTGCTACAAACCTATGAGGTGAGTAGTAAATGTGTTTCCATTTCACAGATGAAGATACTGAGAGAGCAAGCTAAGAAAGCTTCCTCAGGTCAGAGATCTAATCTAACGTGTGCCTAACTCTGGACTTTTTACTCTAGGACAGATGGAAAACTGACCAAAGGTCACCACAGCTATTGGGGACAGCTGTCTGTGTCAAAAGAATCTTCCATTCTTTAGGTAGAGAATTGAATTAGTATGCTAATTGTGTTCTTTGCTAGTTTGGGTAAGCAAGCATTATCCTCAGAGACTTGGAAAAGAACCTTATTATTCAGACACCAGTACGCATTTGTCCTCCTTTGAAACATCATCACGAGTTCTCATGACCAACTTAAGTCTATTGGTATTTCTTTCAATGGAAGGGGGGGAAATGGAGTAACCAAGAGAACCCAGGATGTTTCTCTAAGCCTGAATTTATGTAGAAACTTCGAAAACAAGGTTTTTAGTATTCCTCCCCTCCCCACCCCAAAGATAATTTCTGAAATGGAAATCCTCTCGAATGCATGATGGCGGGGGGGGGGGGGGGGGTGGGGGAGGAAGGGGGAAAATATATTTTGTGTGTTGTCCCTATGAAGCCCTAGAACATGATAGTGTAATTGCGGTTTGGCATCAACCCCAAACAGCTGGAGCCATCTGTTTCCTATTTTATAAACTTTTTCTCAACTGGAAATTGCTAGCTACCTAAATTAAAGATATAGCCAACATTGGCACCAAGCTTTGACCAAACTGAAGAAAGCGGTTTATTTTTGTTCATCAAGCATTGTCTGTGTCTCTAATGTTTAGGGTACTGTTGCATGCAGGCGCTCTCTCTCTCTCTCTCTCTCTCCTCTCTCTCTCTCTCACTCACTCGCTCACTCTCTCTGTTTCTCTGTCTCTGTGTCTCTGTCTCTCTCTGTCTCTCTGTCTCTCTGTCTGTCTCTCTGTCTCTCTGTCTCTCTCTCTCTCTCTCTCTCTCTCTCTCCCCCCCCCCATTTCAGTTTTACCCTGTTTACATCTCACTGACATTCTTTTTCCCTCTTCCTCTCACACTCCCAGTAGCCTTATTCCCTGGTCCTCCATCCTTTGGGCCAAAACCTGTTCTAAGGATCCATTATTCATATGAAGGTAAAAGTGCTTGATAACAGCCGAAAAAGAGTTATGATTTCCAGGGTAATATGCATTTTAACAGGGATCAAATCCTTTAAGCTAAAAGGGCAATGTTCTTGTGATATAATTACAGGCAGCGGCTCCCTGGAGACTGATGAAGCCTGCTCCAATTTTGCCACTCACTCACGAGGCAGCCTACTGCTCCCCTGAGATCCAATCCATCCCTTTCCCTGTTTTTATTCCAAGTGCCTGGCACAGTGGCCACCACATTTGGCACCCAATCTTCAACGAAGTTCTGGCTAATAAGCGCAAGTTACAATAAAGATACCTTGACACAGATGTAAAGATGTTGGATTGGTTTTGAATCAAAGTGTTTTGGGGATTAGTCTGGTGAAAATGAGAGGAGATAAGCTACCCCATCATTAGCTTTCATCTACAAATCAGGATCAGTTCTGGAAGACTTCTGGTCAGTTCTAGGATCTATAGATCTTACTTAGTAGTCCAGCTACATTTCAATATGTTGCATTTGAGTAGCTCTGAAATTTGGAAAAAGAGTAGCACTGTAGCACTGTAGCGCTGTCCTCCAGTTGTTCATCGATGCTTGAGCGGGCCCAGTAACATCTCCATCGTGAGACTTGTGGTTACTGTCCCACAATATGTTATTTGGCATATCGAATACCTCACGGGTAGCTTGCCAGGCTTTGCCATGCGGGCGAGATACTCTCGGAAAAAGAGTAAGTCAAAAATATTTATGGGGGCCTGAGTGATATAGTACAGAGGGTCATTCATTTGCCTTGTGTGCAGTCAACCAGCATATAATCACCAGCATCCCATATGGTCCCCCCCATATAGTTTTCCCTCCCTCCTCCCCTCCCCCCGGCACCTCCAGCACTGCTGAATATAGAGCCAGGAGTTACTCCTGAGCATTGCTGGGTATGACCCAAAAACAAAAATATGGAATACCTAATGGGAATTGAGAATGCTGTTAAGCATTTTGGCTATAGTAATACAAAAACCATTTTCTTTTTTTTAATATTAATTTTTTATTTTATTGAATCACCGTGAGATAGAGCATTACAAAGCTGTTCATGATAGGGTTTCAGTCACACGATGTTCCAACACCCATCCCTCCACAAAACCCATTTTCTATTCTCATATAGCTAACTTAAAGAATGTAATACAAGGGGGCTGGAGAAATAGTACAGTGGGTACAGTGCTTGGCTGGCATGCATCTGACCTGGATTCTACCTTTAGCCCTACCTATGGTCCTCTGAGCACTGCCAGGAGTGATCCCTGAGTGAAGAGCCAGTCTTTAGCACGACCAGGTGTGACCAAACCCCTCCTCCCAAAAATATAATATAAAACCATTAATTCTATAATTCACTGCTTAATTAGTCATATTAACTGCTCAAAAGAAAAATTGCAGAGTTCTAAGAAAGTTTGTAATAAAGTAATAAGACCTAATTAAGAAGGTCAGTTAAAATGTCCATGAAAATTAAAAGGCATTCAAACTCATTCTTTTTTTTCAAAGTCCTTATCTTTGAGACTAGAGGTGTGACTCAACATGCCCCATATGTGAGGCAGGCTCTGGGTTCATTTCCTGGTACCAAACCAAAAAAGTTATCCTCAAAGTCTTTATCTTTTAAAAATGATTTTATGTTTGGGGACTACAAGTACCATACAAGGCCTTACACGGACGAGGCATGTACCCTACCACAGAGCTACGTCCCCTAAACTGACTCTCGAAGGATGATTGGAAGTTAGCTAGACATGTAATAAAAATGAGGGACTTTTCTAATCTGGCCTTTAACATACGATACACTGAGGCTAATCCTCTGGCCAGTCTTTTCCCTGAGAACTGTCTTGATTTTTTTTCTTAATGCTGCTCGTGTGGGGTAGGGAGGAAGGTGGGGGGACAAGGGGAATGTCGAGGTCTTTGCAACAAGCTGCCTATTCAAGATTCTGAACACAGACAAAAGAAAGCATTGGCAGAGAGAAGGAAATTATTTCCATAGATATCAACAACCTCTTGAGGTACACACAGGTACACTGTGATCTCACTCATTACCATTTCTTCCTTTACCATGCCTTCACGAGCATGCATGCCTGTTTCACAGAGCCCAGTGGGACACTGTAGGTCTTTTATAGAGAGAAAGAGGGGGGTAGAGGGGGGGGGGAAGAAAGGAAGGAGGGGAGGGAGGGAGGGAGGGAGGGAGGAAGGAAGGAAGGAAGGAAGGAAGGAAGGAAGGAAGGAAGGAAGGAAGGAAGGGAGGGAGGGAGGGAGGGAGAGAGGGAGGGAGACAGGCAAGGAAGGGAAGGGAAGGGAAAGAGGGAGGGAGGGAAGGAGAGAGGGAGGAAGGGAGGAGGGAGGGAGGGAGGGAGGGAGGGAGGGAGGGAGGGAGGGAGGGAGGGAGGGAGGGAGGGAGGGAGGAAAATCTCAGAGCCAGGACTATGCAAGAAATATTTTTTCCAGCCATAGAGATAAAATAGTAGGTAGGATGCTTGCTTTGCACACGGCCAAACTGAGTTCAGTCCCTGGCATGCTCTATGGTCTCCTGAGCCCAAGAGTGATCCCTGTATACAGAGCCAGAAGTACCGCCGGTTGTGGCCCAAACAACAATAAGGAAAAAAAAGAAATGTTTTGTCAACCCATTCTCCCTTCTAATATGAAATCAGCAGTTTGTTAGTTTGGAAAAAAAGCAATAGGCTTCTCCTGATGTTCTCTGCACACCTTCCCTGCTTCAGCAAATTCAATTCTTGTTTCTAAAAGCTCAGAACTGGCACCTTATCCTCTTACCCCGCTGTCCCAATCGAATTCAGATACCCCTTGTTTGTGTTTTCATAGCATGCTGCACATTTACATCTTATCGCAGCTACATTATAATAATTGATTTAATTATCTGACTCATCTACTTCTTGAGGGAGTAAGTTTCTTAACGGCAAGACTCATGTTTTAATCATTTCTTAGATTCCTAGTTCCTAACAGAACACTTTTTTAAAAATCTGCTGAACGGATTAATGTTCATGGATGATAGTCACTTTTCCTCTCCAAGCCTTTAGAGAGACAGTGAGGCCTGGATTTTGCATATCCAGTAAACAAGACTGGTTTTGTATGTAAGAAACTTTGACCTGCGCCCATTCAAAATTCTCCATTTATAGATTAGCCCATTGTAGTTACTTAACAAGGCTGTTACTTTACAGTCTTCCTTGGAAAACATCTAAGAACTAAGTAGACCAGTATATATGATCCAACTGACTAATATAATATGAACAAGATCATTTTAGATGTTTACCACTGTTTAAGATACAACTATATGCACAAGTATAGTCTTTTAGTCAATGTACTTTAATTTCCATGGATTTGCCTTGGAAATAGCATAATTTCCTATCTAAACTTTTTAAAAAAGGAATAAACAATGCCTACCAGAATATTAGTCAGTAAGTACTTAAATATTTAATGAAGAAAGGAAATGATCTATCAATAAAATCATAATGTATGAATATAATACATTCTACAGGAATTACCAAACTATTAGTTAGAACGAGAAGACTCTCATTGGTAAAATAGCTGTCATTGTTTTAAAAAAAATCTATCAGAAGACTGCATTTTCCAACAAAACACCAAATAACATTCAAATAGTGGGAGAGTACAATATTCACCTGGAGGAAAAGAAAGTTTGGCATAGAAGGAGGATGTATTATAAACTCAAAAGAAATATCTATCCAACTTAATATCCCTCCCCTTCTCCTCTTCCTTTCACAGACACACAATCACCCTCCTCAGAGTACACACGAGTTCTGGTGTTCTAGCTTTCCCTGAAATAACCTTGATTTGAAAAAGAGGAAGTTAGAAATCACAATAGGGTAAGAGAATGTTCTCTCCCACTGAAATTCTCCTCCTTCCTTCTCTGCCCTATTATATTTCAAGATAGGCACAATTGCATTTCTTCTATGAAAACCTTGTTTGATTGCTAATTGCTCCCTTCCGTGTCCACCACTGCAGCTTCCTTCCCCCCCCTCTTTTGTATTTATTTCATTGTGTCGTGTTATAGTTGCCTACATCAGTCCTTCCTCTAGAATCAGAGCTATGAAGGACGATTGTGTCTCATTTCTCCTTATAGTCCGTTCACTTTCTCTTCTTGCTCCATTCTCTAACAGAACCTGGCAAAAGGTAGAACCCCAGAAAACATTTGGTGCATAGACAGAAAGTAGGACAAGAAGGAAGTGTATTTCCAGAGAAGACCAGTTGTCTTCTTTCTGCAAAATATCTTTTCTTTCTAAGATGGGACTTGGAGAGGGGGAGACGCAGTTTTTTGCCCCTAGGTGTTAGGGTGTGTGGCTGTGAACACCTTACTCTGGCATACAGCCCAAATTCCATCTCCAACCAGCTGAGTCATTTTTCAGCTTCTTTGTGGCTTATTCATGCTTTTCCTCTTCATTGACACATTAACATTTCATGGTAAGTGGGCCTGTTTAGCCAGCAGCCCCTCTCTGTCCCTACACCTCTAAGCTGTCTTCACTTCACTAGTTCCCAATTGCCTGCCTCTGGGGCGGTTCTGTCATCCTTGCACTAGAAGGGCTGTTTGTTTGCTCTTGCAGTACCTAAGTTTTGATAATTAGCAGCAAACTCCCGAGGAACGCCAGGCCTCAGCTAACCTCGGTCTTCTCTTGTGTGTGCCTTGGGGAAGCACTGGGTTTTGTTTTCAAAAATGAGAAGAAACAGAGAAGTAAAAACTGGCAGATCCAACATCTGCTTTATTTGATATCATCTCAGAATTATTCATTTTCCCTTCTTCTCCAATACCAATCCAACCCCTGTCTCTCTGCTTTCCCTCGGCAACCCCGGAGCCCGGTAACTTTGTAGTTCAATCTTGTTTCGTAGTCATCAGTTTGTATTAAAGCCTGAAAAACACTAATAATCCATGTGCGAAGTAGTTGTATAGCTATAGCCCTCTGAAGGACAACGTACAATAGTTTGCCTTTTGACTTCAGAACAGACAACACACACACACACAC
Organism: Sorex fumeus; assembly: GCF_029834395.1. Classification (NCBI taxonomy): domain Eukaryota; kingdom Metazoa; phylum Chordata; class Mammalia; order Eulipotyphla; family Soricidae; genus Sorex; species Sorex fumeus. The sequence continues at coordinate 47,341,884 of NW_026606101.1, forward strand.
ACACACACACACACACAGAACACACATTTGTTACAACATTAGCGTTTGAAGGATTTACTTTTGCACCTTAGGTCCTTAGTAGGTGCTCAATAACTCCCCACCGACACTCTGATTAGTTTTAGTAGTTCCCTGTTATTTCCAGAAAGACAGCATTTTCCAGACTTTTCCGATCAACAAATGAAACGTACGTTTTCTTAAATCTGTGGAAATAGAATAATTCATATTGTGAGGTTATTTAGTACCAGCCAGACCCTCATCTTGCTCTACGGGACTCTGATAATCACCTATTTCAGAAGCCATTAGCCTTCTGTGTGTTGTAAAGCACTCTTCACTGTAACGTGTCTATGCCTTTGTATTCTAGGGGGAGGAATGGTGTGTATTGAAGTAACAGACCTCTGTTGACCAAGTAAGAAAGTCTTTGATGCACAAATAGTACATTAAACTGCTTTTATTTGATAGTGTTGAAATTAAACAGTGTGTGGAATCCCTACCCAGGTACAGAAAGGTATAAAACCTTTGAGAATATGTACATTAACTCAAATGCTTAATATTACAGACACGCAGATGTATAAGAAAATCACTCATTGAAAGAATGTAACAATCAAGGCTGAGGCACTTACAGGAGGCCAGCAGGAGCTGGATTTAATTTATTGATTTTAGAACCACTGCTTTAAAAAAAAAAAAAAAGAGGCGAAATACTGCTTTTACTGTTTTCAGATAATAATGACTGTTGTTGCAAATTATAAAATTTAATTAGCTATATAAATGCCAGAGGAACAAATAGTGTGCTATTGTCTTGATATCTTTCCAGAAATTAGTCTTTTAAAATAAATTTGCCATATTAATCATCTAAAAATATTTTTGATCACTGAATTAATAGTTTGCTGCCTGTTTTCAGGTGCTCATTGCCATAGGTGATTGCTTCTTAATTACTACATGGGCTCTTTCTATTCACTCATATTAATTCACGTTTTCTGGCAAAGTCCCAAAAGGCAGCCTTGCCCTATATCTTCTAATTACTTCTATAATTGAATTTGCCCACTTTTTCTAACCTATTTTTTAAACTGACTGTGTTTGTTCATGGTTTATTGTGTCTTTTTTTGTGTCAGTTCTCTGCAAGCAGAATGTACATTGATTCTTTCCTCGTTTCTCATTAATTTTCAAGAGCTCTGCTGCATGTCTGTTTTTTCAGTCTGTCAGACCTATTGCTAGACCCAAAAAAAAAAAAGACGCTTATTATTAAAGGTTAGGTAAAATAGACTGAAGTTAATTAATTCATTAGTAACTCTGAGCCAATTACTGAAGCCTTCTCTTATTTATATACTTGTTAACAAGACAGAAATGAGAAAGGCCAATTACAGGCACATGTCCTTCAGAAGTTCCCCCAACCTAGAGCTTATGCATTTATTGACACCCCTCCAAAAATATTTTTTTTAGTTTGTACATCAGATGTGTGAGATGGTACTCAAATAATTATTGACTAACACTATATTCCATTCTATGAATTAATATATTTTACAGATTGTTTTCCCCTATCCAGGTATTTTTAATATGTCTACCATTATTGCATTCTTCTAAAATTAGCACAGGGAGTATTGCCTGGCTTTTAGAGCAATTATGAAAGTAAAATAAATGTGACTTATTTGCTGATTGTTATTGGTCTTTTCTTTCCAACCAATTAAGCTTTTAATTCTTGAAACAGGGTTTCAATAAGCAAATCTCATGTATAAGAATCTTTTAAAACATGTCGCTTGATTTTTTTTTTACTGAATATATTATACCAAAAACATTACAACGTGTGGAAAAGCAGTTTTTTCCAGATTGTTCCTGTTGCTAATTTTTTTAAGTAACTGCTTCATCCAGACAATCTACCTGTGTAGTCCTTATTGTATCCATTACTTCCCCTCTCTTGCCTAGAAATATTTTGCTAATGCAGAGAGAGGAGGAGGGAAGGATGGTGATGGATTTGTTTTCTGTCTTTCTCACTCTCTACACAGGCTTGTGTCAGTACGGAACCCCAAGTCATGACTCAGTTATTTCACTGGTTAGAAAGTGAATGGAAACCAATTTGAATATATTTTCTCTTTTTCTGTTTTAATTTTGTAACTATCGTGTGGACACCAGTTTCGAGAGTTAAGTGGTGCCAAAATAAAGTCAGGATCACTGCTGCCCTCTGTTTAGTTTCCCTTACTCCTAAATGCATTGAGATATGATCAATTATTGTATAACAATAATATTTATGATCACAGAATGATAAGCAGAAAATCTCAACCGGGGGCAAGTTTAGATTTTTGAATCTTAAAAAGCCAAAGGACAAAAAAAAATAGTTAAAAGGTACAGTGAAACTTCTTCAGAAACCTTGCTTAAATTCTTCATCAAAATCAATGTTTTCTTGCCTTCAAATTTTTATGCATCTTATTTATAATTATTTTATAGAAATTTTTATTTTATCCCCTGCATCATAATAACTAATATCTTTTTCTCTATTGAATTTTGTTTTCCTTTTTGGGTCACACCCGGCGATGCACAGGGGTTACTCCTGGCTCTGCACTCAGGAATTACTCCTGGTGGTATTCAGGGGACCATATGGGATGCTGGGAGTCGAACCCGGGTCGGCCGCATGCAAGGTAAACTCCCTACCCGCTGTGCTATCACTCCAGCCCCTGTTGAATTATTTTTAAATGAGGGAAGTAACTGTGTAGTTTATAGCCCCAGCATTTAGCACAATTCTTACCAAATATCCATAAGTACATGTCAAAATAATTGGAGATGAAGAGTCCATAATCTCTTTTTAATGCCTAACCTCTTTCCCTGTCTAGGCTAACTAAAGAATCTCCTATTTGAAATCAGTTAATGTATCTTAATTTTCTGTGGTAACTACAATAAATGAGTAACAAATGTTCCCTTATTAATTCATTATGTAGAATTTTCTGCTCCAAGATTAAAAATCTATATAAGCTTTTCCTCGGATGAACTGTTTTTCATTCCTGTAACTACTATATGACTTTAAAAAAAATTTATGGCTTTACAACCTCAAATTGGTTATTATGGGCCAAGACCACACAGACCCTTGTTCCATGTCCCAATTCCATGTGCAGTGTGGTCTCATGTTTTCAGAAACACCTATGTGAGACAGAAATTAGTTTTCCTGGACTCCTTCACTCCCTAGGGCTTTTACCCTTCAGATTTATGGCCCAGTTTCAAGTGAAATTGTTTTTTCCTTCAACTAATTTTTCTCTCTTTCTCCCGCCCTCCCTCCCTCCCTCCCTCCCATCTTCTCTCTCTCACTTGCTCCCCCATGACTTGCTCCCATTTTGTCCCTTTCTCTGTACTCTCTCTCTCTCTTTCCCCTTATTCCCTCCCTATCCCTTTTCTTTCTTTTTTCTTTCTCTTTGTTTTTGAAGTAGATATTCTATAGCTTTGTCTACTAATAAGAACAATTCTTGTGTTTGTGGTGAATTCACTGTGTTTGAGCATTTTCCCCTAACACCATCTCACTTGTTTCTTAGAGAGGAAATATTATACAGGCAAGAAAACTAAAATTGAAGAGACAATAGATGACTTGCTGAAGGCCATACTACTAGCTACAATTTCAGGGGTTTTTTTTTCCAGTTTTTAAATTCTTGACTTGTTTTTCTGCCTGTGAGAACAAAATTCAGAAGGCTCTTTTCTTACCTTTTGTGGAATGAAACTGCCAAATGCACTCCAAGTACCAACTGAGTTTATAACCAGGTGTATGATTTTTCTAGTAATTATACAAATCATAAGCAGGAGAATGTGGTCTAGGTTTTTATATGAAAATTGTTTCTGACACAGTAGAGGGTGTAGGCTTCCAATAAGTTCATGGGTGACTTATGGGTCCCTGTACTGCCAGCTCACAGACCTCAAAGGGTTAGTCTAGTGGGCAGAGCAAGTCTTTGGATTTAGAAAAACTTAATCCAAGCTCTGGTTCTGTGAACCTGTTTCTGCATCCTTAAGATGAGGTTAAGAATATGTCTTACTGAAAATCTGGGGCTGGAGCAGTAGCACAGCGGGTAGGGCGTTTGCCTTGCACGCGACCAACCTGGGTTTGATTCCCAGCATCCTATATGGTCCCCTGAGCACCGCCAGGAGTAATTCCTGAGAGCATGAGCCAGGAGTAACCCCTGTGCATTGCTGGGTGTGACCCAAAAAGAAAAAAAAGAAAAAAAATACTTCTTACTGAAAATCCAGGAACTTGACTTACCTTGCTTCTCCACACTATGACCTTATTAATCTTCCTACAATCCCTCTCCATTCAGAATCTTGTCAATGTATCTCACCATCTGGCAAATCAAGCGTAAACACTTCCCATGAAACTCAGCCCTAAGTGTACTAGCCACAGTCACCTTTCTGACTTGATCTCTCCCTACTTCTTTCTCATATCTGACTTGTAATTAGCATGTCAGATTTTCATTTCTTCTTCTTAAGTTCCTTTGTGGCATTCAACTTTTGATCATAACTATAGAAATTTCGTCCTTCCCTTAAGTTCCTTTTCCATCCAGTCTCTTACTAGAAATATCTTGCTCTTTACTTCCTCTTCCTCTTCCTCCCAACTTTCACACATACCTCCACATATCTTCCTGAAATTTTATTTTATTATTGTTTGTTTTGAGGCCACACCAGGCGGAGCTCAGGGCTGACTCCTGGCTCTGTACTCAGGAGTTACTTCTGCTAAACTCAGAGATCATATGGGGTGCCAGGGATTAAGCCTAGGTTGGCTGCGAGTACCCTCCTTGCTGTAATACCTCTTCGGTTCCATTTGAATCTTTGTAACACTGTTTTCTTTTATGTAGTCTATTCTATTCTATTTTGCTTGTTTCTATAACTATCTCCTCTCCTACTACTAATTTCCAATCAGATAAGAATCAAGTAATGTTTAGAGATAAGCACATGGTTTTGAGGTGCACTGATATGGGTATCTGGCTTAGCTATGAATATCTATCTTTACCCCTTAATTTGCTAGGTCAAGTCTCCTAAACTCTCTGAGCTCAGTTTTCTCATCTTTAAAGTAAGTGTCATTAATTCCTAACTTGCAAAGTTACTGAGAAGTATTGTATGTAAAATACCTCCCACAGTATCCAACACATAGTAAAGTAGTAAAGGCTTGTGGCAGTGAAATTGAATAGATTAGAATTGACTATGAATGAGTGAATCAGACATTCATTCAAGTGTATGAGCAACTGGACCAAAGCCCAGACTTCTGATTTGTGTGAACATTTTAACATTTTCTTTTCTGGCCATGTTAATGTCAGTGTTCCGTCTTATCAGAATATTCCATATTCAGTTCTTTTCCAATCAAGGCATATATTGTTACTCTGACTCCAGTGAGGATAGTTGAATACAACTTCTAAGATATACTTCCTTGACTGTTTGGTCCCCTTATGGGTTTAAATATTTCAATAATTGCTAAAAGGAGAAAATTTTTTTCATTCTTAGAACCAAACTTTAAAACAACAAATGTGTCAATGAACTCTATCATGACTGGAGAGATAGTATAGGGGATTAAGGTGCTTTGCCTAACATACAGCTGTGGTCACAACCCTGGTGGTCCAAATCCTGGCACTGCATTATGGTACCCCAAGTAAGTGCCAGGCATAGCCCCTGAGCACAGAGTCACGTGTGGCCCCTGAACATCACTGGGTGTGCCCCACAACTGAAAATAAGAAACTGCACCAATGCATTCAATGTAGTCTTCTGATAAATGAATTTTTCTTTTCTTTTATAACTTGAAATAAAAGGGCCAGAGAGATTGTATAGCAGGTCGGGCCTCGCCTTGCACATAGCTAACCCGGGTTGGATCCCGAACAACTCATATAGTCTGCTGAGCACTGCCAGGAGTCACTCTTTAGTACAGAGCCAGGAGCAATTTCTGAGCATTGCTGTGGCCCAAAAACAAACAACAAACTTGAAGTAGTGGCTGGAGCAATAGTACAGTAGGTAGGGCGTTTGCCTTACACACGGCCGACCCAGGTTTGATTCCCAGCATCCCATATGGTCCTCTGAGCACTGCCAGGAGTAAGTCCTGAGTGCAAAACCAGGAGTAACCCCTGTGCATTGCTAGGTGTGACTCAAAACAACAACAACAACAACAACAACAACAACAAAAATCCCTTGAGGTAAAATGTTGTTGGTGTAACCAAAGTTGACTCAGTGCCTGTGCACAGTCCAAAAGAGGGATCCACGTTGCAGCAAACCTTTGGGCAGTCAAAGCAAAGTCGTGGCCATGGTTAGTATATTGTTCTGCTTATGTGGGGAAAGAGGAGTTTTTAAAAAAAAATTAGAAAATGGGACAAACCTTGTTTTAATCAGGGAGTATATGGAAAGAAAATAAATGCCTATATTAAAACCTATTCTTTCAGCCTACCAATAACATTTTCCCTTAGCCTCAAGAGACACTCATAAGACAATGGGTCATAGTGCTTTAAACGCAGGAACTGAAGTTGTGTCCTCTGCACGTATAGTCCTACATAGGAGGAAGGCGATCTTTAATGCTGCTGTCGCCTCCTAGGAAGAAAAAAAAAAAAGAAGAAGAAGAAGAAAACAACTGGGATTCTGAGTCAAGTATGTATGCATTTTCTGTTTCTCTGTCTTGTGGGTCTTTATTGCTAAAAATATTTTTATGAAATCACTCTGTGCTGCTTTAAGCTTCGTGTGGTCTTGTTTGCTCGTTCTCAAATCTCAAACCATGACAAAGTTATGAAACATCTTGAGTTATTAAAAGTAGAGAAATTGTATTTTGTTTGTGAATTGAACAGCGAGCCAAGCAATGGATTGGGAAACAAAGATCTCATTTTATATGGCAGGGTTGGTGGAGGGGGTCTGATGGGAGACTTTTTTTTTTCATCATAAGCTAGAATCAGGAATGGGTCCAGAGACAAGAGACAGACACTGTTACTTGAAAGCTGTAATGTTAATGCTGTCTACATAACTGTAGTGGAAGGAGATTTTGGTAGATATTGCTTTTTCTTGGCCTATTTAGTAATTGAAATCTTCGTGTGTGATCAACTCTTACAAATTCACTTGAGGTTAGGTTAGTAGTCTGTAGCATAGGGATGATCAATTTAATAGCAACAACAGAGAAAGACTTTATTTCACTTGGTGCAGTATAATCAGACTGAAACACACTAGCAAATGTTAGGTAGGGTGTGAACTTCAAGTTAGACCCACCTTAGCATGAGTATTGATTCTACACTGGCTAATCATGTGATCATGAGCTACTTAATTTTATAAAATCTGTTTTCACCTGTGATGCAAAAATGATAACATATTTCATCAGAGTTAAGAAGCACATTCTTTGAACATTATAAAATCTCGGCTATCAGAATGCGTCTTACAACTAATGATGGATTTGGGTTTAATTAGCAACATGTTTTGCTTTCATACAACTATATAAATTAATTGTGCAATTTATAATCTATAGCAGCTGAGAATTAAGTCATTAGTATATACTTCATAGAGTTGTTTTGAAATATAAATTATAATGCCGAACTTTTTGTCCAAAAACCTGGCCCACAGAAGACTTGTAGTAAATAATTCCTGTGAATATTTTTCAGTATAATTTTCTTACAAACTAACATTTTCCTTTCTTATTAGCCATGATTTATGCTTACCAGAGCAACCAGTTGATCTCTTTGCAATATCTTTGTGTTGAAACAGTTTGCCTGCTGAACTGAACATGGAGTTCCCTCTAATTTCTCTGATAACAACGTACTGACCCCAATGGCCTAACCCTGAAGTATACTCCAAATGAAAGCTAGTGAAAGCCCTCACTAATTTGCCACAAAATTATGATACTTTAAGTGGTGTGTGGTCCCTTGGGGCATCATGGAAGTGATGCTGAGAGAGCTGACAGCGTGTTCAGAATAGGTGCCAGGCATAAGCGCTGAAACAACCTCGCTGGATTCCAGTCTTCCCTCTTTCCCTTATAAGCTATCAGCCTGGACACGTTGACTGACTTCTTTCTTCTTCCTAGTGTACTCATGAAAATTTTAAAAGACATGGCCATAGAAGATGCTTTTTTGTTTGTTTGTTTGTTTGCTTGTTTGTTTTTTGGGGGGCAGGAGGGGGAGAGACATACCCAGCAGTGGTTAGGGCTTCCTCCTGACTCTGCAACTCAGGGATCACTCCTAGGGGCGAAATTGCTACAGCTATTGAAAACATACTCTTCTTTTGTTTAAGTTTCTTTTGAAAAACATCTGAGTGCCAGAGACTTAGTGCAGCAGGAAGGACAGATTCTATCCCTGGTATCCCATAGAGCTCCCTGAGCAACACCAGAATTGATTCTTTTTTTTTTTAAGTGAAACACCATGAGGTACAGTTTTGACCTTACAAGTTTTTGTGCTTGGGTTTCAATTATGCAATGATCAAGTACCCATCCCTCCACCAGTGCCCATTCTCCACCACCAATGATCCCAGTAACCCTCCCATCCCTCCTATCCCCCCATCCCACCCCGCCTCTGTAGCAGGGCATTCCCTTTTGTTCTCTTTCTCCTTTTGGGTGCTGTGGCTTGCAAAAGAGGCATTGAGTGGCAACCATGTTCGGTCTATAGTCTACTTTCAGCATGCATCTCCCATCCTGAGAGGATCCTCCCAACACCCTTTACTTGATGTTACCTTCTCTTCTGAGCTGCCCTTTCTTCTTGCCATGTGCAGCTGGCCTTCAAGGATTGATTCTTGAGCACAGTGGACATTACAAGGTGTGGTTCCCCAAAACAAAACAAACAACAACAATAACAACCAAAATAGTATGATTTTTCTGACCCTCAAAGAGAACATTCCGAATCAATTTTCTTTTTAAGTAGACAATTGTTATAATTCTGACTACATATAGTCAGACTTTGTACTAAAGTAACTTGTACCATTTAAAACATGTAACTACAAACAAAACTATATTGCTGAAGTATTTGTGATTGTGTGACTGGCAGACAGAAGAATTTATCAGTAAACACATAACTAAAGACAAAATATCAGGTTTTTTAAAAATTTTTATTAGTGAGACACCATGAGGTACAGTTGTAGACTTACAAATTTTGTGCTTGGGTTTCAATTATACAATGATCAAATACCCATCCCTCCACCAGCGCCCATTTCCCACCACCACGGATCCCAGTATCCCTCTCACCCCCTAACCCCCTCATCCCACCCTGCCTCTGTGGCAGGGCATTCCCCTCTGTTCTCTCTCTCCTTTTGGGTATTGTGGCTTGCAAAAGAGGCATTGAGTGGCAATCATGTTTGGTCTATAGTCTACTTTCAGCATGCTTCTGAAATGAGTCAGAAAGAGAGGGATAGACATAGAAAGATTGCATTCATCTGGGGAACATAAAGTAACAAAATAGGAGACTAATACCCAAGAGTGGCTGGGATTAGTACCAGGAGGTTTGCTCCATGGCTTGGAGGCCAGCCACACATGCTAGGGGAAAAGGCAGCGCAGATAGAGAAGGGAGCACCAAATAAAGGGTGTTGGGAGGATCCTCCCAGGATGGGAGAAGCATGCTGAAAATATCAGATATTTTTTCTTTCTTGCCTCTGGAGTATTTGTTTAATATATTAATATGGCTCAAAATTTGATGCAATAATATAGGTTAACCTATATCATTAAGACTCATGTTGATTAGGAATTTAGAATGGCTATACTATACTCATACTATTGTATTTTCACCCTAACACCTTTATATATATTTAAGTTGTGAACTTGACTATTGTGTATACAAGTATAGCCTTCAAGCATGATTCTCTTCGAAATAAGTTAGGTGTGGCTTTTACCTTACAGATCACACCTTTCAAGTATAGAAAAGCAACTAAAATGAAATACAATTTACTGATTGTTAGCCCCTATTTATGAACAATGATTATGTGATAATTTGCTTAACTAATTGTAGTTGGTGTTAACTTTTTATAAATAAAGCACATTTTAGGTTTTTCTTTTCTCTTTTTGTTCTCATTTGTTTGCTCTTTCATACCTCTCGTCACCGTTTATACCATGAGCATAGAATGTTGATATCTTGACAACTTGACTTCACCCAGTCTGTCATTCAGCTACCCTTCAATCTCCAATAAGATACGGTCCTGCCATGAGACTGATAAGATTTGGATGGTCCTTCCTTACACTGTGATTCTGTCATCTAATCAATGTCTTCCCAGGCTCTCCTAGTAGAAAAGAAGAACATGGAGAGATTCTTTTAGCTGCCAGTACTGGAAATGACTTGATAGACAGCACTTATATCTGATTCCATTTGCTAAAACACAACCGTGAGTTAATAACTAAATTATTTTTTTTAAATCTGGAAACATAATTTTCCTATTTGCACAGAAGATGGTATTATGAATCTTTTTGTTGTTTTGTTTTTGTTTGGGGGCCATACCTTGCTGTGATTACTCCAGGATCAGAGATCACTCCTAGCAGACTCAGGGAACCCTAGCAGGCCTGGGGTGCCCAGGATTGAACCCAAGTCAGCCATGTATCAAGGCAAGCGCCCTATTCAATGAACTACCACTCTGGTTCATAACTTTGTCATTTTCTACCTCAGTTTTCTCATTTGCAAAGTGGTACTAAAAATACCTATCTTGCAGAGCAGCCAAGCAGATACATGAGTAAATACCATGTAAAATACTTAACATATGATAAACCCTTTATAACATGGTCCCCACCACTGACCCTTCTGATCACCACCACCCCCCAAACCTATCAGAGGTTCAGGACTCGAGGCCTCTAAGATTGTTAGTCATGAGAACCATATTTCAGTATAAGCATCATGCTCCACGAACTGGGGAGAAGGAAACTAACACCAGAGCAGGACATTGAGAATAGACTAAGCCCTCTAGGAGTATTGAAGGGAGGACTTTAAGGAGATAAATGGGTAAGCACAGAGGGGGAAACTCATCCATTGTTGGCTTGGCTACAAGTGGACCCTAAGTCACAAGACAGCACTGGTAAGAAAGGGGGTAAAAAGAAACATCTTGGCTGGAGAGATGGCACAGCGAATAGGGTGTTTGCCTTGCACATGGCCAACCCGAGTTAGATTCCCAGCATCCCATATGGTCCCCTGAGCATCGCCAGGGGTAATTCCTGAGTGCAGAGCCAGAAGTAACCCCTGTGCATCACCAGGTGTGACCCAAAAGGCAAAAAAAAAGGAACATCTATCAAGTGATTATAGTATAACAGGCATCATGCTACATGATGTCACATGTCATGCTACATGAGGTCACAAAAATGACCTTATCTTATTCGTGGTGAAAATCATCAATCCCACGTTCCAGCATTGTTTAATTTATTTAATTTATTTTTGGATTTTGAGCCACACCTAACAATGCTCAGGGATTACTCCTGGCTCTGCACTCAGGGATCACTCTTGGTAGTACTTAGCAGACCATCTGGAATTCCAAGGATTGAACCGGGGTTGGCTATGTGCAAGGCAAATGCTCAACTTGCTATACTGTCACTCAGACCCTGACAAGCATTGCAAAAGTAACTCACCTAAGCATATAGACCTCATAAGTAGCATAGTTGTATCGGGTCTTCAAAGTCCTAGTATAGTCATGTTCATGTTCTTTGGTAGGGCATTTGCCTTGCAAGCAGCTGGCCCAGGTTCAATTCCCAACCTCCCATGGTCCCATGAGCACTGCCAGGAGTAATTCCTGAGTGCATGAGCCATGAGTAACCCCTGTGCATTGCCAAGTGTGACCCAAAAAGCAAAATAATAATAATAATAAAGTACAGCTCTTTTGTTTCATAATAACTAAACAGCAATAATCCAGAGAAGCTTTGAATGTTTGAATGGCTAAACAGATATTACCAGAGGTAAGGTACTTCTGTTACAGACCCTAGTTCTATTTCCAACACAGAACATGTGAGTACCACTGGGGATCATTCCTGAGTACAGAATCAGGAGTATTCCCTGAAGACACATCCCACCCCACCCTCATCACCCCAACACACACACACACACACACACACACACACACACACACACACATTTTGTTTTAAACAGACATTTTGATTTCTCTGTATCTGTGCAAACCTGGAATTTGGTGGGAGCTACTTCTCTTGATGAGTCCCCATGAAATGAACCCTGAGTGTGAGTAATATTTCATCAAGTATTCAGTTTCATTCAGGAAAACAAGGTTTTAGGGCCTGGACCTTTACAACATCAGAACTAGAAACACTGACATGAATGGTTTTTCCGATGTCACAATTGATTTCATTGAAATTGTGAGCAGCACAAATTCTATAAGTTCCAGTCTGTTTCTATTTGTAATACATGGTGGGATCCTCTGACTTGGGCGGGTATAAGAGATACGTCCCAGGTATAAAGGGGAATGAGAGGTACAGACCTGTACCTATCCAGGGCTGCTTCTGGACCAAGGGGGAGGTACTGGACAAATAAACAAGATCTGAGTGCCCCTGGGGAGGTAAAGTCTCAGATGTGTGTGCAAACATGTGAGTACATTTGCATAAGAGGGAAGTGCCTTAACAATTTTATTTTAAAATAATTTTTAACTGTTAGCTAACAACACTGAAACCACAAGATACACGCTACAACATCCAAACTTAAAAATGTACCATCAAGGAGAGAGGCTGGGGGTGGGAGAGAAGAACCCAGGGATACTAGTGGAGGGAAATTAACACTAGTGATGATATTGGTGCAATGAACACTAGTGATCATTGTATGTCTGAAACTCAACTATGAGGAACTTCATAAACCATGGTCGTTAATGAAAAAAAAGTTTTTTTAAAAAACTCTTGAGTCCTTGGGATATCAGTTACCATAGAGTGGGTATATCCTAAAAGCTCTCATTATAAGAAAAAATCTGTAACCTATGTATAGTGACATGTATTAACTAGATTTTTTATGGTAGTCACTTTTCAAAATATAAAAATATCAAAGCACTATGTCATACACATGAGTTGATATATAATGTCAGTTGTATCTCCATTTGTAAAATTTCACAGAAAAAAAAATAGTTAATGACCCAATGTGTCTTTCTTATTTTCAGAATAGTTTGGGACTCCTCTATCATTTCCATGACATGGTTTCTTCCTTACCATTAATTTTACAGGTGCAACTTAGAACAATGTTTTCCTAATTCACATTAGATTGCAAAAGTATTAGTATTGTGAACTTTTTATTTTTATTTTTTGTCTGGGGGCCACACCTGACAGTTACTCCTGATGTGACTTGAGGAATCATATGTGGTACCAGGATCCAAATCAGGGCAGGCTGCGTGTAAGGCGCTTCACCCTCTGTGCTGTCACGCCATCCTGCCCCTCGATATTGTAATGGTTTGTGATTAGAGTCTAAACTTTTTTAAAAATTTTTTATTAGTGAGACATCATGAGGTACAGTTATAGACTTACAAATTTTGTGCTTGGGTTTCAATTATACAATGATCAAAATACCCATCCCTCCACCAGTGCCCATTTCCCATCACGGATTCCAGTATCCCTCCCACCCCCCCAACCCCCTATCCTACCCTGCCTCTGTGACAGGGCAAACTTTTAACCAGAGTTCCTTTACTTGAACCCAGGCTCCATCATGTCACTTGGCCAAAGCTAACAAACTCTAGCCACACTTGCTGGCCAACTGCTATGTGTCTGTTGCTTTATCTGTGAAACTCAGAGGTTAGTAGTTCCAGCTCTGAAGTTTGTGTCCAGGATTAAATCACTTAATATATGTAAAGCACTTAGGAAAGTGATTGATATGTAAAAGTTTAATTCTCTATCAGAGATCTCAAGGATGAAAGAAAGAGGCCAAAAAAAGAGACAAGGTCCAAACTACTATTACCATTTAGTGAGATGAAGAAGAAGAAAAAAAATAACTAAGCCAGTATGGGTTCGTTAAAAAAGTGTTTAATTAGTTTATGTCTCAACAGTTGAGAAACAAGGAATAGTTCTTCTTACTTGGAGACTTTGTGAAAAAGTGAATTCAGAGCCATTGAATTCAGGGACAGCTTGAGATTCTGTTTCTAGCAGGGTCTTAGTAAAGCTACTGCTATGGTTTGTAATTTTTACTTGGACTACCAAGATCTGAAAAACACCTAGTTCTTAGAAACTACACAGATTCTTTCTGTGTGATGAGAAAACTTACCAGAAATCATTTATTTTGTCCAACCTCTTGTCATTTTGTCACTTGAAAAAATAAACAGTTTGAAAATAAAGACTGTTTTAGAGGGAAGGCCAGAGAGTTAGTACAGAGATAGTTCAGGCTTCTGCTATGCACATGGCTGACCCTGGTTCAATTCCAAGTATGCTAGACAGTCTCCTGAGCACCACCAGGATTGATCCCTGAGCACAGAGCTAGAAGTAGCTACCACATAAACATACACACACGCGCGCGCGTGCAGGTCTGTGTGTGTGTGTTTTGTTTGTTGGGGGGCCATACCTGCAGTTCTCAGGGGTTCCTTTGGGTAAGGTGCCCAGAGTGATTCACAGTGGTGTTCAGGGAATCTTGAGATACCATGGATCAAGCCTAGAACCCCAGCTTGCAAAGTTCAATCCAGTCCTTTAAACGGGCTCCCCAATCCTCCATAAAAATATCTTAATCCTTAAGAATTTGACGATTTTGTTCCCTTACAATTCAAACTGGCTTCTTTTCTACTCATTAATTATAAATTGGAGGATTAAGATGTTTTGGGAGGTAGGCGAAGTGTCTCCATCTGCTTTTCCAAATTGAGATGGAATCAGCAAAACCAAGCACCCAACTGCCAAGAGATGACCTTTGCCAAGTAACCATTTCTTTCATTCTAACCTCATGCACATTTCAAGGGAAATGTAAACCACATGTTTGTGTTACACTGGCACATAAATCATTGACATTTCTCATAAAAAAGATTTGTGATTGTTAATGAGCATCAAACTACCAGGCAGTATTTGGCTAAGACCAAAGATGGGTCTTAGCAAACAGCTGAGTTAAACAAGCACATAGATTTGAAGTCTAAATCAAGTCAAATGAATCATTTTGACCCTGTGATTTCACAAATTTAGCCTAAATTGGCTTTTAATCATTTAGACATTTCTTGACTATCTTCTATAGCTCCTTCCTCATAAAAACTCAGTATATGCAGAGACTTAAACTGTGTATGTGTCTGTGTTTGTATATTTTAAAATGTGCCCATAAGGAAAAATCAATAAGTCTCATTTCTAGACTTCTCCGAAGCTATGAGAGGACATCACAAGCAGAGGAATTCATGTCTCACCACCAAGTCATTTGTTACTAAACTCTTTTTTCTAATTCCTCCACAATTAAATCAGGACATTAAGTGAGGGTGGGAAAACTTTTAGTAAATAGTCAGATAGTGGATATTAAAGATTTCGTGCATTGGACAGTGGTTTAGATTTGCTGGAGCTTCTGTAATAAAGGTTCACAAACTAAATAGCTAAAACAGCACAATTTGATTGTCTCATAATTCTGGAGGCTATGAGGCCGAGATCAAGGTGTCAGTGGGGTTGGTTTCTTTGGAGGCCTGCAAAAAACTAGCCCATCTGTCTGTCCTCACTTGGCAATACTTGCTGCCAATCAGTTTCATTCCTCTGTCACCACATCCATATCTCTGCTGATATTTTCACATGGCTCTCCCTGTGTACATGGCAGTGTCCTGATCTTTCCTATTATACCACCACATTGGATTTAGGAGCCAACTCTTCTCCTGGCTGACTGACCCTCACCCCAACTTAACTAACTACAGCTGCAGTGACCCTGTTTCCCCAAATAAGACTCATTCTGAGGTTATGGTGGTTAGGGCTTCAACATATGGATTTGGGCTGGGCAGAAAGAGCTGCAATTCAATCCATATGGTATACAGATACATAAATACTCAATCCTTGGAGGGCAAAAAAAAAAGTCATAGAAATACATAAACACGTAAGTGTGGTTGTGTTGCAATAAAACTTGGAAAAACAAGGGGGAGGCCTTGGGGCAGTAGTTTGTAGACCCCAGATTTAGGGTATCTCTAGTCCTTTGTGAATATGAAACAAAATGTGGACACTTCGCACTTGGAAAAATAGAGAAGGGGAAATTCCTTGCTTGTTTTAGGAATCTTTGTAATTGTATTCTCAGTCACAATTTTTTATATCTAGCTCTAAAATGTCTCATGTTTACATTTAGATATAACCTGAGTTGATATTTATAGCTTCAATTAAACAGACTGGCATGTATATTTTATAATAGTGACTCTAGTGATCATCATATATTGTCTTTGGGTTATTGCTAGAATGACGTACCTTTTTTTTGCTAGAATATACCTTTCCATTTAACATCATGCTACCAAGATCTAAAAAATATCTAGTTCTTAGAAACTACACAGATTCTTTCTCTGTGATGAGAAAACTTACCAGAAATCATTTATTTTGTCCAACCTCTTGTCATTTTTGTTACTTGAAAAAATAAACAGTTTGAAAATAAAGACTGTTTTAGAGGGAAGGTCAGAGAGATAGTACAGAGATAGTTCAGGCTTCTGCTTTGCACATGGCTGACCCTGGTTCAATTCCAAGTATGCTATACGGTCTCCTGAGCACCACCAGGATTGATCCCTGAGCACAGAGCTAATACTAGCTCCCACATAAACATACACACACACACACACACACACATACACGCGCGCGCGCGTATGTGTGTGTGTGTGTTTTGTTTGTTGGGGGGCCATACCTGCAGTTCTCAGGGGTTCCTTTGGGTAAGGTGCCCAGAGTGATTCTCAGTGGTGTTCAGGGGATCTTGAGATTTTTACTATGAATTTATTCAAAACACTAATAATTATTTGAGTTTTTAAATTTCTTTAGAAATGTATGTATATGCATATATAGAGATCCTCATGAATACACATGTATATTTTAGTACATATAAATTAATAATTCTGAGTAACTAAGACATATATTATATTATTAATTCATATATGATTAGTACTTAATAAGATATATTGTCTTTAGGTATTTTGTCTGAGTTGGAAGATATACCATAGGAAAAAATAGATAATAGGGGCTGGAGTGAGAGCAGAGTGGGTAGGGCATTTGCCTTGCACACGGCCAACCAGGTTCAATCCCCAGCATCCCATATGGTTCTCTGAGCACCGCCAGGAATAAGTCTTGAGTGCAGAGCCAGGAGTAGCCCCTGTGCATCGCCGGGTGTGACCCAAAGAGAAAAAAAAATACAAAGAAAATAGACAATACAGTAAATATACCCAAACCTCAGGGTGGAATAATTGTATGGTCTGTTGGACACCTACCTTGCACATAGATGACCCAGGTTTAGTCCTTAGCACCACATACACCCCAACCACCAGAGTGATCCCTGAGCACCATCCAATGTGACCCTCCCTCCCAAAAAAAATGTATATCCAGACTCTTCCAAATACCTGTCATACAGAGGTGTGTGTGTGTGTGTGTGTGTGTGCGTGTGTGTGCGTGTGTGTGTATGTGTGTGTGTGTGTCACAGTTTCACTCATAGAATCTTAAATAGAACCAAGTTAGAGAGTTCTATATAGGGTCATAGATGGAATAGTACTTTAAAAAGCTTTCACAGAAAGTTTGAAAGTTGACTTGGCAACAGAGAAGGCTAGCAATTTGACACGTACTATATATTTTTCAATAGTAGCAGAGGTCATGCTCCCACTTACATTAAAACACAGACTGAGCTTATTAATGTCCTTTTATGTTAAAATGTTAGGCCTCTGGAAACCCTGAAACTCTTCTTCCACATAGTTACAAAGGTGGCCGGAGTCAGAGGCCAACACCTGCTTTCCATTTTACGGGAGCAGATGTGCAAGTAGAGAGTGTTCTTATTGAGGATAAAATGAACCCACTCACAGGTATCAGTATTGGGCATTGGAAACTCATTCATCTTCAGCAGAGGTTGCCCACAAAATCATTTACTTGGTGTGCCCCACCATTGGCCTTATACTTTGGATCTGAAAGAAAATACCCACTGGATTGTACCAATTATAAAATAGGTCAAATTTGAGGGCCAAAAAAGTGGACCATGTGCCTTTAATCAGATTTGTTACCTGAAAGGTTTTCAGTTTAGCCAGAAGGTTTTAGAAGAAGTATCAGTAATGATCACACACACAGACACACACATACACACATGTGCACATTCACACACACACACATACATACACACACACACACACACACACACAACGCTATATGACCTAAGAGGTCAACTATGTACAGCTTTAGTAATTTTGACCATTTGAGGCCCAGAAAAAATACCTAAAATAATAATTAAAATGAAATTGTTCTCTTTATAATTACAGAAACACCACCACATTTCTTGACTACTGTACCCATGACCTGTAATAATACAAGCCAAAATCTCCAGTGAATTTAATAATCACATAATTGAAATTGTGCTGCCTGAAATAAAATTTACATTCTGAAAATTAACTAGAATTTATTCTAAATAGCTGAGCACCCTTAAATTTTTTTATAATCTGGAAATTCTTTTAATCTTTTGGATTCCCTGGCCTATAATTTAGAAGATATTTTTCTAGCTCAGTATCTTCTACATGTTTATTTAGATGCAGGGCAATTTGTCTCTTTTTCTTCTATGTTTGCTAAACTACAGGGACAGCCTTCTGTCTTCCACAGACCTAGAAAACGAGGATGGAACTAAATGGCTTTATTTCTTTTCAACACTTTGCAAACTTGAACAAAGCAACAAAGCACTGTGGCATGTCAATGCAGAATAATGATATTAATGATGTGATGATGGTGATAATGATGAATTAGGCTATATAATTCTCTTCTTATTCTGAGGTGGAAACTGAAGCAAAAATGATGAAGTGCCTTTCCCAAGCACACCGGCTTCCCAATTAGAACTTGAGTTTTTCCTCCTTTCACACCTCTTCTTCCGAGGAGAACAAGCATCACTAATGTTCATCCCCACCAGGAGAAAACCATATTGGTCCATTCAATGGCCAATTAGAATAAATTGTAAATTAGGATAAATATGATCCATAATACAAAAATCAAAAGCACTCTAGAGAGTAGGAACAAAAAAAAACCTGAATAAAAAAGCTTAACGGTCCATTGTTTGTAGGGGGAAAATGATAAAATTATCATCAAAATATTCTATGAATTGAAAATGAAGATAAATTTTTGTCAAAAGATTTTTACCAAGAAACAAATCTGCTTAAAAAGTAAGGCTCTTCCAAGACAGGTATTAGTTTTCATAAAGGGGACATTAGTCTGTGTCTGATAAGGGATAAAAATATATGCATTCTGTGAATCTTAGCAAACTAGTCAATTAAATTTTTCATAGTAGCCCATATTTAAGAGAATTTTTGTGATTGTACTAAGAGTTTGGACATTAAAATTGTGTCTATGCAGGAAAATGCTTTGATTATCCTCAGAATTGTCTGGGCAGATTCTATGTCATTCAGATGAAAACACCTCTTGTCTTTAAGGGCAATTTTATGGACACAGTTTAACAGCAAATACTGTAACACTTTTTTTGACTTGCAGAAAATAAACCTAATCTGAATATCAGTCTGCAGATGCCAAACCTGTGTTTCAACAGTCTACCAATCCAAATCCCACATCAAAACTGTGGGCAAGGGATTGTTTTCACATTCAGGGACATTAGCCCAGCAAAGCAAAAAAAAAAAAAAAAATCATTCGGACAGTGCATCTTTCAGACATTCCCTTCTTTTATTGATTTGTTTTCTCCTGTCCCTTTTCTCCTTCTTTTGTTTCCTTATCATAGCTTCAGGTTATTACGTGCAAAGTATTGATGGGAATGGATGGTTTTGGTCGATGGCGAGCTAATGCATCCCTAATCCCACTATTGTTATAGAGTTATGCTTTACTCTGGTCCCTGATGGGGGGAAAGGTGCAAAGCTGTTGATCCTAGTTTTATTTGTCACAAACCCATCCATCAATCAAGCGCAAGCATGTCTGAATGCTGAATGACATGTGGGTCTCAGCTGAAAACATTCGATAACACTGTATTGTCGGGTCTCTCACTCTGGGTTTGGGTTTTTTTTTTTGTGGTTGTGTTTTTTTTTAAATACATTTGACGGAAATAGATAAGCATGCAACTACTAAAGACTTGAAGAGAAAAGTGACTTATTGGTTGCAAAGGTTTATTATATCTTTGGTATTAACGATACTTCTGTGTAAAAATGGGAGGGAGCAGTTACAGCGAGAGATATACAACACCTCTCAGGCTTGGTCCTGTTTTATCATTGCTCTGCTACTTGGCTTTTCAAATATTAATCTGACCATATTTCACAGCCCCAGTGAAATATGCATTTAACCCCAGTTAAAATGCAAGTGAATCTGCCTTTGGAGAAGGCAGGGGTGGGGAGGGAAGCGTGTCAAATATCACTTGTTTACACTGCTCTAAACAATACAGGTCTTTTTTGTTCTCTAGGGTAGGTAAATTCCATAAAATATTCGTGTGTCTTCATGAACTCAGAAGTTCTCAACTGTCTCCTCTTGTTAGTGAAACATTTGGTGGGGGGGAAGAAACACTTTAAGTCCTTTTAAACTGGAAACGTATTTGCATATATTTCAATAGCGACTGAATTTACAATTAGTCTCAAAAAAAAAAAGGTTTTTACATGTCCCTTTTATGCTAGTTACCAAACAAAGTCCTTTAATACATTATGAAGGCCATCTTTTCAGTTAAATACAATTTTCTATTCATCATTATTGCAGGATAATTACATTTGAAAATATTTGGAAAATTCAAGGCAACTCTCATATCATGAAATATTGGGAGCAAAAGAAATCAACAAATCAGAATATTTCAAATATTTTTGTCATAACATTTTAGAGAAGACAGGCATATTTAAGTGACTTTAATAAAATGCCAATAAATGTACCGAAAAGGTAACCTTGAATTTGAGGGCATAACGATAAATGTTTTTGTAGCTTCAAGTATAACCATACTCTGACAGTAAGCCATTTTTCTCTCTGTTCAGTGACTGGGGATTAGACAACTGCAAAAAAATCAATGCGGAAGTGCTTTGGATTTGTGGGCAAATTATATGTGTTTGGTCGCTCCATTGTATCTGCCCTATATTCTACACAAGATACTTTAGATGGAACTGTCACATAATACATATACTTCATATTGATTTTTATAGATTTAACAGAATTTGAATTAACTCCCTGATTAAGCAAGAAGAGAAACTGTTGCTTTCAGCAATACCAATTACCTTAATTATACCTGAACTTAACTAACTGGTAGCCCCTAATTCTAAATTCATGGTGGAAGATAAAAGTACATATCAAGTTTGATTCATTCTCCTCTCCTTGTTTTTGTTTCTCTGATATTTTATCCTCATCCCCACGTCTTTTTGAAAAGTAGCATAATAAAGACTGGAGAGAGGGCTCAAAAGGCCAGAGTACATGCTTTGCATACAGAATGCCCAGATTCAATCCCTGGCGCTGCATAGTCCAAGCACGGCCAAGAGCAGCCTCCAAGCACTGAACCAGGAGTAGTCCCTGAGAACCATTGGGGAAAAAATTGTAATGACCTTATAACATCAATACTTAAAGACTAATGGTGACCTTAAAAAATTGATACTTAAAAATTTTCCAAGAGGGCCCAGCAATAGAAGTCAACTGAAACTTTTTGAGTTAATAAGAGCTCAGTGAGCATTTTGGTAACAATTCTGTTGAATTTCAAACTTGTCTTAGCTTGGTCTCACTTTGCAGTGAATGTTATATTGCTGTTAAATCTGATCAAGTCTAAACAAAGTATATGAAATCACAATCAGACTTTGACCGAAGATCCACATTATGAATCCAAAAATATCTTAAGAATAGTCTCTCCCAGCAGGACATTCATTACCTATGAGATTCCAAACAGTCCTGGTAAAGAGAATCAGTCCAGCACCTTCTCAGAAAAATATCATGAGTTGCAGGCCTTGGAGATCTGGACTGGGCAAAACTGTAACCTAGTCTCTACATTTGCTTAGGATAGGATTCGTTTAATCTGGGGTGGTCTTGTTCTAGAGTGGGTCCCCAGGAAGAATTATGGATTTTGTGTTACTCAGGATGATGAAGCCACAAATGTTGAAAGCATGGGCTAGAGAGATAGAACAGCAGATATGGCACTTGTCTTCCATGTGGCTGACCTGGTTCAATCCTCAGTGTCTCCTATGGTACCCAAAGCACCACCAGGCAGAGCCAGGAATAATCCCTGAGCATTGGTGGGTGTGGTCCTCAAAACAATGCCAAAGTATGTCAGACCCCATATATTATGGTGAATATAGCTACCTCCCCAAAATCTCAAAAATAGCACAAGAAAGATCTTGAGATTAGGCAGTATCCTCTAATCCAGATATGCCTTGAAAAGAAGAACTAAATATAAGATTTAAAAGAATTAGTGGTCTGGGGGACATTTTGAAACTATTTTTGAAATATTTTGGAAAAAGTATCTCAGGAGCTTGAAAGATAGCACACGGAGTTAAGGCACTAGCTTTGCAGGCAGACAACCCTGGTTTGATTCCTGGACCTGTACGTGGTCCCCCAAGTACTTCCAGTAGTGACCTCTGAGAACAGAGCCAGGAGTAATCCCTGAGCACTGTTGAGACAGACCAAGTATCCCTCTCCCCCCAAAAAAGTATGTCATTGGGGCCAGAGCAACAGTATAGCGGGTAGGAAGTCTGCCCTGCATGCAGCTGAGAGTCTATCCCTAGTGTCTCCTATGGTCTCCAAGCACCACCATGAGTAATTCCTGAGTGCAGGACCAGAAGTAACCCCTGTGTATCATTGGATGTGGCCTAAAACAAAGCAGCAACAACAACAAAATATATCATCAAAGAGTAATAGAAGGGAACCTGGGGACATCAGTGGAGGTAAGGACACTGGTGATGAGATTAGTGGAAAATTTAATAATTGGAACTAATATTGGAACTACTTTGTAGATCACAGTGCCTTAATTAAAAATAAATAAATAAATAAATAAATAAATAAATTAAAACTTTAAGTGCTCAACCAAACATTGATGTCTTGAGTTTTAGTGGCCGTTCTTCTTGAGCAAGTTGTAAACTCTGATGACCCTCCTTTTTTTTAAGTCCAAAATAGAAGTGATATAACTCAACATTTATTTGTTTACACAACAAATATTCATTGAACAAGGAACTGATTTGGATATTGGGAATGTAGTGACAGAAACAGATTAAAATTTATCCACTTGTTAACCTCTCACTCTAGAAATGAAAGAGACAATAAATCAGACTCCGAGATTGATTAGTGTGGATATCATTCTACAGCAGGCACGGCACTTGTCTTACATGTGACTGACCTGGTTCATTCCCTGGCATCTCTTATGGTACCCAAAGCACCACCAGGCAGAGCCAGGAATATGTTCTCATGAGGATGCAGAGCTATGCTAACCCTCATTCATTGCTGGTGAAAATGCACATAATATAATCATGTTGGAAGTTTCAT
The DNA here is from genome assembly GCF_029834395.1 of Sorex fumeus. Lineage (NCBI taxonomy): Eukaryota > Metazoa > Chordata > Mammalia > Eulipotyphla > Soricidae > Sorex > Sorex fumeus. Next base: position 47,365,300 of record NW_026606101.1, read on the forward strand.
GTAAAACTTGAACTACTTTCTATACAAACCTGCAATTCTGTTTCTAGCTATTTACCCAGGTGAAAATGGAAACACGTTCGAAATAGAAAAATACACGTTGAAGCAATATAGCATGAATTGTTCAGCTTGTGATCAAAGAGACAACCTAGGGGCTGGAGAGATAGCACAGCGGGTAGGGCGTTTGCCTTGCACGCGGCTGACCCGGGTTCGATTCCCAGCATCCCATATGGTCCCCTGAGCACCGCCTGGAGTAACTTCTGAGTGCAGAGCCAGGAGTAACCCCTGTGCAATGCCAGGTGTGACCCAAAAAGCAAAAAAAAAAGAGAGAGAGAGAGAGAGAGAGAGACGAACTATCATATACCCATACAGTGAAATACTACCCCCAAAACATAAAGGAGTAAATTGGTACATGAAATAAATGGAGTAAATATCAAAGGGAAAGAAAGGAAAGAAAGAGAAGGAAGGAAAGAAGGAAGGAAGGGAGGGAGGGAGGGAAGGAGGGAGGGAGGGGAAGGGAGGGGAAGGACAGAAAGAAGGAAGGGAGAGAAGGAAAAAAGATGAAATCATAATGCCACCACTCACCATTCGTATTTTCTACAATGTGCAGTATGTGATACAATAAAATAATGAAGCTAATCAATTGATCTTATAGAAAATTTTTTGGAGCAGTATCCTGATTCTTCAATACAGTGAGATGGTGTTCAGACCCAGTGGTACTAGAGCCACCATCAACCACAGCTATATTGTGTGTAGGAAAGGCAGGCCTACAAGAACCACAGATGCTTGTTTAAATTTAACCAGTCAAGATTAAATTTAGGGTTTTGCAACATGAAACACATAAACTCCAGCCCTATGACTTATTACCCCACCCCCAGGAATGTTCTTAATGTGACTAATTTGCATTAAACATCCTATACCAAACCTTCTCTTAGGATAAAAATTAGGACTGGAGAGATAGTATAGGGGTCAAAGCACTAGCCTTTCATGTGGCAGACCTAAATTCAATCCCAGACACTGCATGTGATCCCCAAGCACCACCAGGAGTGACTCCTGAGCATAGAGACAGGTGTAAGCTTTGAGAACCACCAGGTGTGGCTCCAACACAAATAAAAGTTACACAATGATAAAAAAAATCATAATGAGATCTATTATTTGAAATTACTTTGTATCAATCTTTTCTATCTAAAGAGTGGTAAAGTACCCAAGATAATCCCCCCGGGACAGAATCTCAAGGCAGCTTTTTTCCCAATGAATGTAGACAAAATTTACTGACCACCTCTGCTATCACTAATTAGGACAGCAACCAAATGTATGTGTGTGTGTGTGTGTGTGTGTGTGTGTGTGTAAAACAGCATTTTATTTTGAAAACATTCTTATAGCAAATAAACATGTCCAGTAAAACCATTATTTCAATAAGAAGAGAACAAAATTAAGAGAATAGAAAGATATGTAACTACAATTCTAAAAGTACTAAAGAATACAAGACTTAGGGGGAAATGGGGAGGCATTCCATTATCCTCATGGAGCAAACTCGATATGATACAGATATTTAATCTTTCCAAATAAATATATAATTGTTAATATAGACAAAATAAATCACTAAGACCATTTTAACTATTTAGGCTAATTATATATAAAGTTCACTTGAAAAAAAATAAATATGGGCCGGAGGATGAAGAAAACTGAGTCTGTGAAGCAAGAACTGCTGAGGGGCTGGAGCGATAATACAGCTGGGAGGGCGTTTACCTTGCACATGGCTGACTCGGGTTCAATTCACAGCATCCCATATGGTCCCCTGAGCACCGTCAGGAGTAATTCCTGAGTTCAAAGCCAGGAGTAACCCCTGTGCATCGCAGGGTGTGACCCAAAAAGAAGAAAAAAAAAGACTCTGCTCATACAATCCCTCTCAGAGATGGGGCCAACTAGAGAGAGGAGACACTGGTAGAGAGTCTCACAGTACTGACATTCCACTGCTTGTTCTTATAGGACAAGTCTCTGCTCTGATTTCTTTGTCGTTGTTTGCTTCTGTTTCTTGGTCACACGCACTGGTGCTCAGGCCTTACTACTGATTCTGTGCTCAGGGATAACTCCTGGTGGGTTCAGGGTAGCCTATGGTATGCCACAGATTAAACCTTTGTGTGCCATGTGCAAGACAAATATTCTGCTCACTGTACTATGGCTCCAGCGCCATTAATTTCTTTTCTTTTTTAAAAAAAATTTTTTTAAATTTTTATTAGTGCGTTAATTTCTTTTTTTAACAGACCAAGTACGGAGTGAGGGTGGGTGTGGGTATGCTCCCCTCAATATTAAACCTTTGGAATTTACCTCTTGACCAACTAGAGTTCAATACCGTATGAGATCACATTCCACAGTTTAAGAAGGTAGGGCCTAGAATACTTGCCAAACTTCAAGGAGGACAAAATAGACAAACATTAGCAATAATGATGAGACCAAAACTTCCTATTTTTATGCCTCCACTAGGGGACCAAGAGGAAGTGACAGCTTCCATACAAGGCAACAAAGAACTGAAGAACCTTCTTGATATCCTGCTGCTGTCTCCATCTGATAGAGAGGTCTAATCAATATCAAGAAGAAATGTAGAGAAATATTTTATTCTCTCTCTCTCTCTCTCTGATTCCTATATCCATTGCATAGTCAAAGCTACAAATATCAAGCTTCAGTCATTTAAAATGTTCCCACAAACAGTCATTTTAAAACTTTAATATCTTTAGGAAAAGAGCAATAATGCAGTAGGAAGAGTGTTTGCCTTAGCAGCGGCCAACCTGGGTTTGATCCTGGCATCCCATATGGTCTGCCAAGTCAACCAAGAGTGACTCCTGAGTGCAGAGTCAGGAGTCACCCCTGAACATTGCCAGGTGTGGTTCCAAAATTAATTAATTAATTAATTAAACTTTAATATCTTTGTAGAAAATAACGAAAAATAACTTGTACACCAAAGCACACAACCATTTTTGAAGCTGGTGTGTGTGTGTGTGTGTGTGTGTGTGTGTGTGTGTGTGTCAGGAGGGCAGGATTAATATCTTAGGTGATTTTAGAAAAGGAAATTTTTTCTATAACTTCTAGGCCCAGGCTTCGTTCACAAATTTGCCTGATTCTACCAAAAGTGTGTAATGTTAGTAAAACACAATAGAGTGGAATTGGGAGTAGACTTTGAGAATTAGGAATTGGAAAAAGTTAAATTCTTTTATTTGATAGGGTGGGGAGGTGGGCAGGGTTGGGGGTGGGGTTGGCCCATATATCCGGTAATGCTCAGGAGCTCATCCTGACTCTGTGCTCAGTAATCAGCCCTGCTAGTTCCCAGTATGTGGTGCTGGGAATTTGAACCCGAGTCAGCCACAGGTAAGGCAAGCACCTTAACCCTTGTTTCTCTCTAGCCATAGGTAGTATTATTGTCAGATTATCGGTATAATCATAAGTTTAGTAAGCTAAGTTAGAAGCCAATTTTTCAGTACCAGTTAAAATGAAAACATGTACATCCATGCCTCCATCTCTCTGAGAAACACTAGCACGTGTCATAACAAAATGAATACAGGCTTTAGCACTGGCTAAGTAGTGAAAAGTGGGAAACTATTCATTGCCAATAGGGCAGTGACTAAACCATGTATAAATCTTAGCACAGCGGGTAGGGCGTTTGCCTTACACGCGGCCAACATGGCCGACCCGAGTTCGATTCCTCCGCCCCTCTCGGAGAGCCCGGCAAGCTACCGAGAGTATTCGATATGCCAGACACAGTAACAACAAAGTCCCCAATGGAGATATTACTGGGCCCGCTCGAGCAAATCGACGATCAAGGGGAGGGCCTTTATAACTATCTTATCCAAGCAGAGGAAGATGACCTATGTCTCTATGTCTCTCTGTGTTGGTACCAAAGATCTTCCAAACATATTATGGGTAGCGGTGGTGGAAGGAAGCAAGTTTGAGAATAATTACCACACACAGTAGCATAGGCTAAATGATATATACCTTGTAAAAGCCAGCGTAGCACCAATAACCATGACAAAAAACAAATTACATAAATTTTCTTTAATCTTTATCTACCTCAAACCATGCGCAAAAGTTTATTTCTTATGTATTAACTTAAGATAGTGCCATTTTTAACTATGAAGTTATTAGAAGGAATTCACTGAGGGTATTTATTAAATCTTGCTGAGGAAATTTCTGACATCTTTGATTTTTAAGATATTAAGATAAGTTAATACCTTATAACTGAAACCCAAGCACAAAAGTTTGTAAGTCTACAACTGTACCCCATGGTGTTTCACTAATAAATATTAGCGGGTAGGGCGTTCGCCTTACAAGCGGCCAACATGGCCGACCCGAGTTCGATTCCTCCACCCCTCTCGGAGAGCCCGGCAAGCTACCGAGAGTATTCGATATGCCAGACACAGTAACAACAAAGTCTCCAATGGAGACGTTACTGGGCCCGCTTGAGCAAATCGACGATCAACGGGAGGGCATTTTTTTAAAAAAATAAGTTAATATCTTACATAACAATAAACTATGTAGCAAATAATACCAAGAAAAAATAAAAGAACATTTCTTGAAAAAGTTTAAATGGCTACAGCATCTATTAGGAAAATACCCATGAAAAAGTGCATTTAAAACGCACATACCTGCTTCATCCAGGCAATCCCACTCAGAGGAGTTTATGCCAAGGAAGTCACTGTACATATTGTGACTTAAAAATTATGTGCATGGGAGATATGTGCTGAAAGTAGATAAGGGACCAGACATGATGGCCTCTCAGCATCTGTATTGCAAACCATAATGCCCCAAAGCAGAGAGGGAGTAAGAGGAAAATTGTCTGCCATAGAGGCAGGGGCAGGGCTGGGATGGGGGGAGGGGGTACTGGGGACATTCAGATCACAGATCATCCTGTTATTCATCGATTGCCTCGAGCAGGCCCCAGTAACGTCTCCTTCATCCTAGTCCTGAGATTATATTCAAGGCTCTTTAGGAGAATGAGACCCATCATTGTTACTGGTATTTGGCATATTGGGTACGTCACGGGGAGTTTGCCAGACTCTGCCATGTGGGCAGGCTACATTCGGTAGCCTGCCAGTTTGTCAAAGTAGGAATGAGATGTCATAATAATAAGGGGGATGTCATAATAATAATGTCATAATAATAATGTCATAATGTCATAATAATAATGTCATAATAATATATACCTTTATATATTATATATAATAATAATGTCATAATAATAATGTCATAATGGGGACATTGGTGGTGGAAAATTTGTCCCGGTGGAGGGATGGGTGTTTGATCATTGTATGATTGAAACTCAAACATGAAAGTTTTGTATCTGCATCTCATGATGATTCAATAAAAAAAAAAATGTTATGTGCATAAAATAATATTCCATGCAGCATTTTGTGTGTATAATTACATACAAAAGAGGGCATTTAATGCCCATCAGGAAATTGCTGAGATCTCCAAGCCTGCTCGGATCGGGGCTGAGCATCCTCCACCTAGATCCTCCATCTTCCAGTAGGCAGGGGTCACACCCACCAATTGATCCCTCGGGCGCCATGTAATCCCATCAACAGCCAAGACCCAGAGACTATAAAACCCAGCTCCTGGAAGCACGGCTGGCGTGACATCTTATCTCATTCTTACTTTGGACAACATGGCAGGCTACCGAATGTAACCTGCCCACAGGCAGAGTCTGGCAAACTCCCTGTGGTGTACCCAATATGCCAAATACCAGTAACAATGTTGGGTCTCATTCTCCTAACTCTGAAAGAGCCTTGAATATGGCATTTTTCAAAATCTCAGGGCTAGGGCAAAGGAGACGTTACTGGGGCCTGCTCGAGGCAATCGACGAACAACAGGATGATTGTGATCGTGATCAGCAAATTGTTTAATATGTCCTTATATTGGAATTCTAACCAGATGTTAAGATGGATACTATTAGTCTTAACCATATTGAATTTCATTGGCAAAACTAGAGTTAAATACATTATCTGACCCAATTCTTTCAACAATCTTTGAGAAAGAGATGACTAGAATTCTCATTTTAAAGATGAGACAATTAGGTAACCTGACTCCAAAACATATAACTATCTCACTCCAAACATGGAACTTTGGGGAGGAAGATCTGTAGGTACTGTAATAGAGAGATATCAGTGAGACACTAATAAGAATAAAAAAGAAATTCCTGATGTAAATCAATAACATTTGTTTTTATTTAAAAAAAAAAAAGACAGGGAGGGTATGGTGCTGGAATGACAGTACAGTGGGTAGGTTTTTGCCTAGCATGCAGCCTACCAGATTTGATCTCCAGCACTTCATTTGATTCCAAACCACACCAAGAGTGATTCCTGAATGCAGAGCCAGAAGTAAACATGGCCGTGTGTGCCCCCACCCCCCAATTGTGATCATACCACACACACTCTTCTTCAGTTTGTTTTGTTTTTGTTTGGGGGCCACACACATGGCTGTGCTCAGGGATTACTCCTGCCATGTCCAGGGCACCATTGTGGTGCTGAGGATTGAATCCAGATCAGCAGCATACAAAGCAAGGACCCTACCCACTACACTGTCTTTCCAGGGTGGAATGATCCCATTTATGTAAATAAATATTAAAAAATTGATGGAAGTGGAGGTAAGGGAAAGGCATTTGAAGCTAGATAGAGTTATCTGTGATTTCTGCCTTCTCTCAACTTTCTTTCCTTTTTTAGTAAGGAATATATATTTTCCCTTTTTAAATAATTGAAGGGGTAAGAGATAATATGGGCTTGTGGTACTTAGTTTGCATATGGCTAATGCTGGCAGATGGTTCCCCAAGCACCCCGATAATGATCTCTCAATACACACCAGGAATAAACTCTGAGCACTGCCAGTGTGGCCCAGCCCAGCCCCCCAAAGGAAAAAAAGACCAAAAAAAAATATCTAAAAGCAATTAGAGTAAATCAATCTAGGATTAAACCATTAGCGTTTCAGGGCAACAAAGATTATTGTTTTAGCAAAGGTAATTATTTACCATGAGCTGTGTTGACACTTCCTATGGTTTTGCCTAGAAACACATTTCCGTTTGTAGGTGGTGTGTAAGTTAGAATGTAAGAGAGCTTCTGACTTTCTTCTGAAACCAAAATAATTGTGCTTGAGCTGGTGATGTGGCTCAGCTGCAGAGTTCTTGCCTTGCATGTATGAGGGTCCATGTTCACTCCCAGCACTGAAAAGAAAGATTGTTATGACCATTAAGAAGTTAAAATGAGGGGCTGGAAAGATAGCACAGCGGGTAGGGTGTTTGCCTTGCACGAAGCTGACTGGGGTTCAATTCCCAGCATCCCATATGGTCCCCTGAGCACTGCCAGGAGTAACTCCTGAATGCAGAGCCAGGAGTAAGCCCTTGCATCGCCAGGTGTGACCCCCCCCAAAAAAAGGGAAAAAAAAGAAGTTAAATTGAGGGGCTGAAGTGATAATACAGCGGGTAGGATGTTTGCCTTGCACATGGCCAACCCGGATTCAATTCCCAGCAACCTATATCCCCTGAGCACCACCAGGAGTAATTCCTGCGTATAGAGCCAGAAGCAACCCCTGTGCATCACTGGGTATGACCAAAAAAGTAAAAAAAAAAAAAAAAAAAAAAAGTAAAAATGATCTTATCCTTAGCCCAGAGAGATAGTACAACAGGTAAATTGCTTGCCTGGGCTTGATCGCTGGCATCCGGGTCTTCTGAGCACTGCCAGGAGTGATTCCTGAGTGCAGGCCCAGGAGTAAGGCCTGAGCATTGCCAGGTGTGTGCCCCAAACCCAAAAATAAATACAATAAGATTATCTCATCCGATAACCTAGTAGTCCAGAAGCTCAGGTATTGTTTTAAAGTACTTTTGAATTGTGGTTCTGAGCAGGCTAGCATGAGCTGTGAGTTTCTTGACAATAAATAAAGCATGCTACGTTCAGCCTATTATCTCCACTTGGCCAGACCATCCTCTGAATATCAGACACCATTTTTTCTGGGTTCTGTCCACATCTAGGGTATTGGTCCGATGGGCTGCATCTGCCAGTTCACTGCAGTTGCCAGTTGCATTTGTCACTACTCAGTTCCTGAGACAAAAGGGCTAGCTAGCACCTCTTGGCACCTAAACCAGGATTCTATCAAACACACTGTCACTATTCCTTTCTCATATTTTTCTTCTTTCCTTTTCTTTCTATTCTCCTTTTTTTAAAAAGTGAAATGAGATTAAAATGGGAATCAAGAGAAACACTTTCAGTCCCTGTAACAAGATAAATGCAGTCCTGCACTCACAACTGACAGATATGTTCACTGGGACTCGAAGTATCTCACTCACTCCCTAAATCTTATAGCTACAATCAAAGCTAGAACTGCAGCTAGGTCCCCTGTTGTTTAACGTTCCATCTGCTGGGGACAGGGTATAAGGACACAGAGGTTTTGCCTTAGGGGTAAGTGTCAAGTAGAGGGGACTGCGGCCCCGGGAGAGACTTGTAAGCTCTATCAACAACTTTCAGAGACACTTTTGCCCCCAAGAACAATGTTGAACCAAGAACAACAGCAAGTCAACAGTTTCAATTTTGCACAATCTAAGGTGCTCATGTCCTAAGATGTGATTGTATTCGTTAGTGGGAGAGAAAGACTAGAAAGAGTAGTAAAACCCTTTATGCTTTCTCTCTTCCTCTCCTCTGCAATTTGATTGAAAGATATATAAGACTAGACAGACATATCTAAACTGTCCAGATATGATTTGAAGGAGACAGCTTTCCCACTCTAAAATAGGTCCTCTAGTGGCTTGCTAAAGAGTGCCCCCCCCCAAAAAAAAAAAGAATTCCTCAGTTGTAGAATTGGTATGGGGTGGGGTCAGGTTGAGGGTGGGGGTGGAACACTGATTTGAATCCTTGGCATAACATACAGCTCACTGAGCATAGCCAGGGGTCATTCCTGAACACAGAGCCACAAATAGGCCCTGAACACCACAGAGTATGAGACATACACACACACACACACACACACACACACACACACACACACACACACACCTTAAAAGGAGTCGTTCCTCTGTGACAATTATTTGCATAGTCAATATTGAACAAATAGTAAAAAAAGTAAAGTAAAGGCCCTCCCGTTGATCGTCGATTTGCTCGAGCGGGCCCAGTAACGTCTACGTTGGAGACTTTGTTGTTACTGTGTCTGGCATATTGAATACTCTCGGGTCGGCCATGTTGGCCGCTTATAAGGCAAACGCCCTACCGCTGTGCTATCGTTCCAGCCCCTCTCGGAGAGCCCGGCAAGCTACCGAGAGTATTCGATATGCCAGACACAGTAACAACAAAGTCTCCAACGGAGATGTTACTGGGCCCGCTCGAGCAAATCGACGATCAACGGGAGGGCCTTTACCTCGAGCATTGAACAAATATTTGTTGAAAACTCATATGCCAAACAGCCTTCTTTAGTTTGCCTCTACCCCTTCAATGCCCTGTCCCCAAAGTAATAATGAATAGTTGAGTCTTGATCTAAAGCTGCTTAAAATTTACATGGGAATCAGAAGAATTTGGTCCATATAAATTAAAAAACAGTAACTGTTAGCACAAGGCAACTACCAGGAGTGGGCTGGAGCAATAGCACAGCGGGTAGAGCGTTTGCCTTGCATGCAGGCAACATGGCCAACCTGAGTTCGATTCCTCCGCCCCTCTCGGAGAGCCCGGCAAGCTACCGAGAGTATCTTGCCTGCATGGCAAAGCCTGGAAAGCTCCCTGTGACATATTTGATATGCCAAAGACAGTAACACATCTCACAATGTTACTGGGCCTGCTCGAGCAAATTGATGAACAATGGGAGGTTATGATGTTTGTTAACCACCCAGAATACCAGAAAAGCAAGTGGAACTTAAATCAGGAGAGGGGAAAGGGAAGGTGAGACATAGACAGGATGGTTCTAGAGTCAGAAGGATGCAGTGAGAGGTGAAGATAAAGTGACCAGAGAGATAGTACAATGGGTAGAGCATTTTCCTCGCGTATGGTTGAGCAGTATTCTAACCCCAGCACATGCAGTCCCCTAGCCCTGACAGGACTAAAGTCTGAGCACTGCCATCTGTAGTCCAAACACTCCCCACCCATGTACGCCCTGCAAAGAGAGAGACGAAGATAGACATTTCATGTAAGGGGCCATAAAGGACCATCTTAATCCTGAAGAGCATCATTCAAAGGATTTGGGCAGGCAGGGTAGGAGGTGACATAGAATGCTAGATCTGTTTTATGAATATCACAATAGAGAGGAAAATGTACCAAGTCATTATCAACCATTAATTTACCTGAATAATTTATTTCTGAAAACAATTTGGGGGGAGGGATAGGAGCAATCAGGAATTACTCTCCAAATATTCTTGTTCTAAAACTCATGCTAGAGTTTTAGGTTTTTAGGTTTGTTGAAAGGGTATTTATTGTAGTGTGTGTGTGTGTGTGTGTGTGTGTGTGTTCAGTGTATTTTGGGATAGAGACTATAAGAAAAGGGATTAGCATAGTCTATGTACAACCTATATTACTTAGGTGGTCAATTGGGTAGAGATAACTGTAAAGGCAAAATTGATCATTTCACATACATCTTGATGATGTGATCAAACAGACATGCAGTACATGTGTGTATACACAAACACATTATCCCTAAGTTCCTATAATGCTTCTTGACTGCACTGTACTTTAGAAGTATACGTAGATTGTTCTTTAACAAACGCTTGCTCTAGAGGGAAGAAGCAATGGCTCATAGCGTTGCATACAGCCTACCCTAGGCACCCATGTGGTCAGTCCCCAAGGTCCATCAGGAGTAATTCCTGAGTGCAGAGCCAGGAATATGCCCAGAACATCACTAGGTGTGGCCCCAAAACAAACAACTATAAAAGTTTTGCTATAGAATACTTAATCATAGTGTGACTGTATTATAGCTGAAGCTGCCTTCCAAAGACTTTATTGCTAATATTAAAAAATGAAAATGAGAGCACTCTTTTACAGAGAAGCTCGGAATGGCTAGCCTCAGTTAAAATGTCAGTTGGAAACTGGGGACATTGGTGGTAGGAATTGTGCACTGGTGAAGGGATGAGTGTTGTAATATCTTATAACTGAAACCAAATCATGAACAACCTTCTAACTGTGTATCTCAATGTAACTGTAATTCAGTAAAAAAAAAAAATAAATAAAATAAAAAATAGAAATAAATACCAAAGGGAAAAAATAAAAAGATTCTAAATATCAACATGTGGGGTTTGAGAAGATAGCTCGAAGAAGTACATGTCCTGTACTTGGGAGGCTCAGGTTTGATCCCCAACACTGCATGGTTTCCTAAACAATGAAGGGATGACCCCTGAGCACTAAGTCAGGAACAGCCTGAGCACCAATGAAGCACTGTTCTCCCATTGTTCATCAATTTGCTCAAGCGGGCCCAGTAACGTCTCCATGGTGAGACTTGTTGTTACTGTGTTTGGCGTATTGCAAAATACTCTTGGTAGCTTGCTGGGCTCTCCGAAAGAGGCGGAGGAATCGAACTCAGCTCAGCCACATCGGCCGCATGCAAGGCAAAAGCCCTACCACTATGCTATCGCTCTAGCCCAATGAAAATGACCCTAAAACAAATAAAATTATCCTGTGGGGACCTTGCATACAGCTCACAGGCCTCTGTGAGGCCCAGATTTCCATTGCTGACACCGAATGTCCCCCAGCATCCCTGGTGGTCTCCCCAACCCAGCATTGCATCAGCACCAATGCATTCTGCATCAAGGGAACAAATGTCAGCGGACGTGTCCCTGATTCCCACTGCCAGCTTCACTGGATATAACACCTATTGAAAAAAATTAAAGGCCAGAGATAGAGTGGAGGTGTTAAGGCAATTGCCTGGCAAACAATTAACCCAGGTTCAATTCCTGGCACATAAATGGTCCCCTCAGCCCTTCCAGGAGCCTTCCCTGAGCAGAAGTAAGCCAGGAGTAAGCCCTGAGAATCACTACGTGTGGCCCAAATATCCCCCCACCAATTTTTTTTAATCAACTTGTCTATGTACTACATTAACATCTCTTCTGAAAGTCTGATTCTAATGGAAAGAATTTTCATCGAAAATAGATGGTAAAGTCATGGCAGACATCCTGGGTCTTAGCTGATAACCAAATGAGTTTCTTTTTTTGTCTGACAGAAAAACATTACCTATTCATTAAACTGAATATCTTACGTACAAAAAATATGAAGAAAAAATATCTTTAATTGATCATAGCTGGCATTTATCATATTTAATTTTTAGACACCAGGATGATTATTGTATTGTTTCTAATAGGATTTCAGGCAGACAGTGTTCCCACTTCCAATCCCTGCCTCCCACCACCCCATACTCCCATCCATCCCCTCCAACCTGACTCCTTGAGAAGTATATTTTAAATTTAGTAACTGTAGTTTGGCCCCATGCTTTCTGTAATATCAGGTCTAGCATTTTCGGTATATACACGTTGCATAACTAGACCACAGAGAAGCCCAAGACTCCTGACCCTTGACCCTATGTGACTTTTCTACTTACCGCCCCCACTCCATTTCCTGCCTTCCTTGGCATTTTTGTTTCTATAATCCAGAGCCAATATTTTGCCCATTTTTAAAAAATTGAGTCACCATGAACCACAAAGTTATTCATGATTGAGTTTCAGGGGTACGATATTCAAGCATCAATCCATTCACCAGTGTCCACTTCCCTCCATCAATGTTCCATTTCCTTCTCATGCCCCACCCGCCCCCCCAACCTGCCTCTATGACAGTCACTTTTTTTTTCTTTTTTATATCTCTTTTTTTTTAATGAATCACTGTGAGGTACAGTCACAGATTTACAAACTTTCGTGATTACGTTTCACTCATACAATGATGGAGTACCCATCCCTCCACCAATGCCCATTTTCTACCACCAATGTTCCCAGTATCCCTCCTGCCACCCCCATATCCCCCCTCCCCTTCTTCTGTGGCAAGCACATTCCCTTTTACTCTCTCTCCTTTTGGTTGTTATGGTTTGCAATATGGGTACTGAGTGGTCATCATGATCGGTCCATAGTTTACTTTCAGCACACAATTCCCATCCTGAGTGAGCCCTCCAACCATCCTTTACTTGGTGGTCCTTTCTCTATCTTAGCTGCCTTGTCCCCCAGCATGTGAGATTGGCTTCCAAGTCATGGAGCAATCCTCCTGGTCCTTATCTCTACTATCCTTGGGTCTTAGTCTCCCATTATGTTACTTTATATTCCACAAATGAGTGCAGTCATTCTATGTCTGTCCCTCTCTCTGACTTATTTCACTTAGCATGATACTCTCCATGTGGATCCACTTACATGCAAATTTTATGACTTCATCTTTTCTAACAGCTACATAGTATTCCATTGTGTAGATGTACCAGAGTTTCTATAACTAGTCATCTGTTCTCCGGCACTCAGACTGTTTCCAGATACTGGCTATTATAAATAGTGCTGCAATAGTTTATTATACAAGTGCAGATATCATTTCTACTGTAATTTTTTACATCTTTAGGATATATTCCCAGAAGTGGTATTGCTGAGTCAAAAGGAAGCTCAATTTCAAATTTTTTGAGAATCGTCCTACTGTTTTCCAAAAGGGCTGAACCAGTCAGCATTCCCACTAACAGTGAAGGAGAATTCCCTTCTCCTGACATCCACACCAACAAAGGTTGCTTTTGTTCTTTTGGATGTGGTGTGAGATGTATCTCATTGTTGTTGTTTTTTTAAATTTTTATTAGTGAAACACCACGAGGTACAGTTGTAGACTTACAAAGTTTTGTGCTTGGGTTTCAATTATACAATGATCAAATACCCATCCCTCCACCAGTGCCCATTTTCCACCACCATGGATCCCGGTATCGCTCCCACCCCCATCCCCCCCATCCCACCCTGCCTCTGTGGCAGGGCATTCCCTTTTGTTCTCTCTCTCGTTTTGGGTGTTGTGGTCTGCAAAACTGGCATTGAGTGGCAAGCATGTTCGGTCCATAGTCTACTTTCAACATGCATCTCCCATCCTGGGAGGATCCTCCCAACACCCTTTATTTGGTGCTCCCTTCTCTATCTGAGCTTCCCTTTCCCCTAGAATGCCCGGCTGGCCTCTAAGCCAGGGAGTAATCCTCCTGGTACTGATCTCAGCTATTCTTGGGTATTAATCTCCTATTTTGTTACTTTATGTCCCTCAGATGAATGCAATCTTTCTATGTCTATCCCTCTCTTTCTGACTCATTTTGCTTAGCATGATACTGTCCATGTAGTACCACTTGTATGTAAATTTCATGACTTCATCTTTTCTAACAGCTACATAGTACTCCACTGTGTAGATGTACCAAAGTTTTTTTAACCAGTCATCTGTTCTCGGGCACTCAGGTTTTTTCCAGACTCTGGCTATTGTAAAGAGTGCTGCCATGAACAAGTGCAGATGTCACTTCGACTATACATTTTTGCCTCTCTGGGATATATTCCCAGGAGTAGTATTGCTGGGTCAAATGGGAGCTCAATTTCTAATTTTTTGAGAATCGTCCATACTGTTTTCCAAAAGGGCTGAACCAGTTGGCATTCCCAGCAGTGAAGGAGGGTCCCTTTCTCGCCATATCCGTGCCAACATCAGTTGATTTTGTTCTTTTGGATGTGGGCCAGTCTCTGAGGTGTGAGATGGTATCTCATTGTGGTTTTGATCTGCATCTCCCTGATGATTAATGATGTAAAGCATTTTCTCATGTGCCTTTTTGCCATTCGGATTTCTTCTTTGAGACAGTTTCTGTTCATTTCATTGCCCCATTTTTTGATGGGGTTGGATGTTTTCTTCTTGTGGAGTTCAACCAGTACTTTATAAATCCTTGATATCAACCCCTTGTCAGATGTGTATTCGGCGAATATCCTTTCGCATTCTGTAGACTGTCTTTGTATTTTGGTCACTGTTTCTTTTGAGGTGCAGAAGCTTCTTTGTTTAAGATAGTTCCATTTGTCTATCTCTGTTTTCACTTGCTCGACCAGTGGCGTGACATCTTTGAAGATACCATTAGCTTCAATGTCTTGGAGGGTTTTGCCAACTTTGTCTTCAATGTACCTTATGGATTCCAGTCTGATGTTGAGGTCTTTAATCCATTTTGATCTTACTTTTGTACATGGTGTTAGGCAGAGATCTGAGCCCATCTTTTTGCATGTAGCTATCCAGTTTTGCCAGCACAATTTGTGAAAGAGGCTTTCCTTACTCCACTTCACATTTCTTGCTCCTTTATCAAAGATTAGATGATCATATGATTGAGGGGAGATGTCAGTATATTTAACCCTGTTCCATTGGTCTGCAGTTCTGCCTTTGTTCCAGTACTATGCTGTTGTAATTATTACTGCTTTGAAGTAGAGTTTGAAGTTAGAGAGGTTGATTCATCCCATTTTCTTTTTCCCAAGAATTGCTTTAGCTATTCGTGGGGGCTTATTGTTCCATATGAATTTCAGGAGTGTTTGCTCCATTTCTTTGAATAATGTTATGGGAATCCTTATAGGGATCTCATTGAATTTGTGCAATGCTTTGGGAAGTATTGCCATTTTGACAATGTTAATTCTCCCGACCCATGGGCAGGGAATATCTTTCCATTTTCTCATGTCCTCTTTTATTTCCTGAAGTAGCATTTTGTAGTTTTCTTTGTACAGGTCCTTTACTTCCTTAGTTAAGCTGATTCCTAGGTACTTGATTTTCTGGGGCACAATTGTGAACGGGTTTGTTTTTTCATGTTGCTTTCTTCTCTCTCATTGTTTGCGTATAGGAAAGCCATGGACTTTTGGGTATTGATTTTATAGCCTGCAACTTTACTATACAAGTCTATTGTTTCTAGGAGGTTTTTGGTGGAGGTTATTGGGTTCTCTAAGTATAATATCATATCATCTGCGAATAGTGAGAGCTTGATTTCTTCCTTTCCTACCTGAATGCCCTTAATATCTTTTTCTTGCCTAATCGCTATTGCAAGTACTTCCAGTACTATATTGAACAGCAGTGGAGAGAGTGGGCATCCTAGTTTCGTCCCTGATCTTAGAGGGAAGGCTCTTAGTTTTTCCCCATTGAGGCCTCATTGTTGTTTTGTTCTGCATCTCCCTGGTGATTAGTGATGAAGAACATTTTTTATCTGCCTTTTGGCCATTCAGATTTCTTCCTTGAGAATGATTCTATTCATTTCATAGCCCCATTTTCTGATGGGATTGGGTATTTTCTTCTTGTAGCATTCAACCTTGTAGAGTACCTTGTATATCCTTGATATCAACCCCTTATCATATGGGTATTGGGTGAATATTCTTTCCCATTCTGTAAACTGTCTTTGTATTCTGGCCACTGTTTCTTTTGAGGTACATTTGTTTATCTCTGTTTCCACTTGCTTGGTCAGTAGAGTTTCATCTTTGAAGAAACCTTTAGCTTCAATGTTGTGGAGGGTTTTGCCAACCTTTTCTTCAGTATACCTTATGGATTCTGGTTTGATGTTAAGGTCTTTAATCCATTTTGATCTGACTTTTGTGCATGGTGTTAGGTAGAGGTCTGAGCCCCCTTTTTTTTTTTTGCATGTAGTTTTCCAGTTTTGTCAGCACCATTTGTTAAAGAGTCTTTCTGTGTTCCACTTCACATTTCTTGCTCCCTTATCAAAGATTAAATGATCATATATTTGAGGGTATGTGTAAGGATATTCAACCCTGTTCCATTGGTCTGTGGCTCTGTCTTTGTTCCAATACCATGCTGTTTTAATTATTACCACTGTGTAGTAGAGCATGAGGTTCGGGAACGTGATGCCTCCCATCTTTTTTTTTCCCAAGAATTGCTTTGGCTATTCGTGGGTGCTTGTTTTTCCATATGAATTTCAGGAATGTTTGATCAATTTCTTGAAGAATGTCATGGGAGTTCTCATAGGGATCACATTGAATCTGTATAATGCTTTGGGGAGTATTGCCATTTTGACAATGTTAATTCTCCCAATCCATGAGCAGGAGATGGGTTTCCATTTCCTTGTGTCCTCTTTTATTTCTTGAAGTAGCGTTTTGTAGTTTTCTTTGTACAGGTCCTTTACCTCCTTCATTAAGCTGATTCCAAGGTATTTTATTTTCTGAGGCATGATTGTGAACAGGATTGCTTTTTTCATATAACTTTCTTCTCTCTCATTATCCTCATGTAGGAAGGTAAAGCAGTCACTTTTTTCCTTTTGCTACTTTGTTTTATTTTCAGGCACTGTGGTTTGCAATACTGTTACTAAAAGGGTATCATGCCTATCACTTTCCTTCCTTTCAGCACCCAGCTCTGTTCCAGAGTTACCACTTTGTCTATCCTTGTTGTACTAGCCCCTTCCCTATCCTAACAACTATCCGCTCACTGTAGCACTCTCCTTGCTAGAGATGAGTTCTGTCCTTCACTTCCATTGCCTTTGGGCATTAGTTGTTCCCAGACCCTGTTTCTTTATATCCCACAAAGGAGTGAAGTTATTCTGTGTCCCTCCCTCCCCCTCTGACTTATTTCACTTAACATGAAATTCTCCAGATCCATCATGTATCAGTAAATTTTGTGACTTTATCTTTTCTAATGGCTGATTAGTATTCCACTATGTCTATGTACCCGAGATTCTTTATCCGGTCACCTGTTGTAGTGTGCCCATTGTTGATACATTCTATTCCTGGACATGTTGTTCTAGATTAGTGAGACTATCCCAGTCCTTGTCCTTCTGACTTCACGTAACAAGAATTAACAAGGTTACACTCCGTGTAATCCAAGTTGCTTTGAATTGAGTGATTTCACCATTCCTTGTACATAACTAACATTTAAATGTAATTCTTGGGCTGGAAAAATGACTCAACCAGTTGAGCACATTGTGATCTATAACCAAAAAATAAATAAATAAAAACAAATGCAGTTCTTTCTAATTGTATATATCTAACAGATTTGTTTGTTTGTTTGTAAGATACACCCAGCTATGCTCAGGACTTACTCCTGACTCTCCACTCAGATGTCACTCCTAGGAGGGCTGGGGGATTCCAGAAATTGAACCCAAGTCAACTGTAAATAAAACAATTGCCCTCCCCCACTGTACTTCTTGATGATTATCTTTTTTTTACTTTTTTTTTGGGGGGGGGGGACCACACATAAATTGCATGCAAAACAAGAGCCTTAGGGGCTACCCTGTACTATCTCTCCAGCCTAAAGATCCCTAATTTTAATATATATATATATATATATATATATATATATATATGTAAAACACTGTCCTCCCGTTGTTCATCAATTTGCTCGAGCGGGCCCAGTAACATCTCCATTATGAGACTTCTTGTTACTGTGTTTGGCATACTGAATACTCTCGGTAGCTTGCCAGGCTCTCTGAGAGGGGCGGAGGAATCGAACCTGGCTGGGCCAGGCTGGCTGCATGCAAGGCAAACGCCCTACCGCTGTATAACTCAGTACCATCTTTTACTTGACCTGTCCTTGCTCTAGAACCACAGCAGAGGCACCCGTGTAGGTTTGTTAGGAATGTGGACTTTGTACCCCAACCCTAGGACTGCTGCCTAAGCCCTGAAAAGGCCCCAAAGGAAGCATTTACACATTAACATTTGAAACCCTAAAGTGCTAGTACACTTTTCTTTCAAAATTAACATCTTGTACTCTTTTTGATTGTTGTTTTGTTTGGGGGTCCACCCAACAGTGCTCTGGGGCTACTCATGGATCTGTACTCAGGAATCACTCCTGGTGGTGCTCTGGGGACCAGATGGCTCATCAGGGATCAAACTCAGGCAAGTACCCTACCCATTGTACTATCTCTCAGGCCCACCTGACCTCACATTTAAAAAAGAAAAAAAAATCGTTCCTGATAATCTCTACTATGAAGAGACTTTCTACAGATTTTTGAACACCCACACTATTGACTTCTATCAATTTTCCCAGCTTTTTTGTTTTATTAGATTTTCGCCCTCCTTTTTCTTTTTATTTTTTAACCAAGGCCTCTATAATACCCATATGCTGCTACCATGAATTTTTTTTCCACAGTTACAAAGTTGTTCATGAATGGGTTTCAGTCTTACAATGTTCCAACACCTGTCCCTTCACCAGTGTATATTATCCACCACCAATGTCCCTGGTTTCCCTCCCACCCCTACCTCCCTTTCCCCCCCTCCCCTGCTTCTATGGCAGACATTTTCATCTGTCTCTGTTTCTCTGTCTATCTCTCTCTCTCCCTCTTA
The DNA here is from genome assembly GCF_029834395.1 of Sorex fumeus. Lineage (NCBI taxonomy): Eukaryota > Metazoa > Chordata > Mammalia > Eulipotyphla > Soricidae > Sorex > Sorex fumeus. The sequence continues at coordinate 47,384,510 of NW_026606101.1, forward strand.
ATAAGGAGATTTATTTTATGATATTTTTATGGTACATTTATTTTTGAGATAGAATTGCTAAAAATTATAAAATCAGATATAAAGACCACAGGAAGAGAAAACAATCATTCTGTTTTTAGTGCATGGGTCATGGATAATGCTGAAGTAGATGCTCTACTCCAAACACAAAAGTAGAGATTGTGTTCAGATTGTTTATAAGGCAGAAGTACACCCAAGATGAGAAAAAAAAGAATGAGTCTTAGGGGGGAAAAAATGAAATCAACTTCAATCCTAGCCAAGCAGCTATTAGGAGAAAGACATAATACTGAAATTTAAGTAGGTACCAGAAGGTCAATGATAAACAATACAGTTTTTAGTGACTGGAGATAGACATATTGGTTGTTGTGGAAAATAGTACTTCATACTCACGGTTGTTTTCTGCCCTTATCTAAGTTGTTTTTGTTGTTTGCTGATACTCTGGAATAGAAGATTATTTATTGAACCCATAAATGTTGAAAAACAAATGTTAGGCACCATGGTTTACAATACTGTTCATGGCAGGGTTTCATACATAACACATCCCAGGAAGATGGGGGACATTATCCAATGAAATACCATTCAGCTATTTAAGAAGAGTAAATTTTGTGATTTATAACAAAATGGGAGGAACTTGAGGGATTATGTGAAGTGAAATAAATCAGAAGGAAAAAGGTATGTACTCAATGGTTTCACCTATGTGTACCATATAAAGATATAAAATTGAACACAAAACAAAATTAAAGGATAAATCAAAGTTTATTGATAGTATATCTAATGTTACCTCAGGATCCGGTAGGGGAAGAAAAATGAAGGTATAAAGGATAAAATAATAAGGGCAATTTGATTGTCACTTAAGATGTCGGAGACTCATTAAATACTGGATGTTGTAAACCCCACCTTCCTTTCTCTAAAGAAGAAAAAAAAGAAATTCACAGTATAAAAACTTCTTGGGGGTGGAGAGGAGGCAACACACATTCTGCAGTGCTCAGGGGACCGTACAGGGTGCCTGGAATCAAACCCAGGTTGGCGATGTGCAAGGCAAACACCCTGCCTGCTCTACCATCTCTCCAGCCTCCAGGTGCAAAGACGTGTAAGGAATAAGAACAGGAAGAAAGCCTCAAATATGAAGTATACCTAAAGCACAAAATATTTGACTTTCCCACGAAAAGACACACATGGAAGAAACCCCACACGTTGCCACAGAGTAGCCATGGCGCATTGCCGTAGAGTTAGGGCAATCATGTAACCCATCAATCCTGATCCTTTTAACATTTAAGCAAATGCTATTAATAATTTATTAATAGGTCCCCAGGGGCATAGTGCTATGGCTTAGAACATCTGCTTTGCAAGTACATGGTCATGAGTTCGACTCTCCAGTGTCCCACGTGTGCCGAGTGCAACCATAGCAGCTTCACTGTCAACAATCCCCAACAGACCACAAGCATGTCTGACCATCCCACAGCCAGTATATGAGAGCACTATATCAAAGGGTTGCAACCTCCAGTGAACACCATGACTAAAAGTGATGTGAGGACACCATAGCCAAAAAAGTGCAACTCCTAAGGAACACACATGTTAGCAACATAGCAGACTGCCAACAAACACTAAGTCCATGTGTAAGCACTAAAGCTGAAAAGAGTGCAAATTGAAGTAAGCAGTGGGATCTCATTTGCGAGCACCCCACCCTGATGTGTGACTTGCAGCAAGTATCACAACTAAAAGTGTGTGAGCACCACAGCCAGGCATCTATGCTACCCTACCCCTTGATCATCACTAAAAGAACATCAACAATAACAATTGTCAAAGGGGAGGGCAAATAATAGTGATAAAATGAAAAATAATGCTAGGGTCGGAAGATAGTACCGTGGGTAGGGCACTTGCCTGGCATGCAGCCAACCCGGTCCGATCCCCAGCATTCATGAGGAATTCCTGAGTGAAGAGTGTGGAGTGACCCCTGAGCCAAAACCAAAACAAAGGGATGTGGGGGGGGGGTCCAGGGGGCGGGGAGGGAAAGGAAGGGCTGGGGTGGGGGGGGTGGGGAGGGAAGGGGGAAGAAGTATAAGATAATTATTGAATAGTTCCACTCCTCTGTGAAATCTAAATAATCAAAACAAACTGGCATAAAGTAATAAAACTAAGTCCAAAATTCAGTGAAAAATATGATTACTGATGGGAAACAGGAGGAGGGATGGGAAGAATGGGTAAAAGAGTGATTTGATTATGAGACAATACTAGAACTTTAGAGATGATGCAGAGAGGCAGAGGTGTGAAACCAAAGATAGATCAACATAAAAAATATTTACAAAATGTTGAAGATCAGTGAACTAATTAAATGTATCATGTGATCGCAGAGATTGAGCCTGGGGCCCTGTGTGAGCCCAGTGTGCATTCAGTCCTTTGAGCTATCTCCCTGGCCTCATGTTTGTACAGATCTATCAGGCCTAGAAGATACTGCCTGTGGAGGAGCATATCCCTACCACGTGAGAATGCCTCAGTTGAACCGCCAGCCCAGCATGGCCCCCTGATCACCACTGAGTGTGGTTGTGGTGGTCCCAAGTACTACTGGACCCCAAGTACTACTTCAGGCTGAGCTTTGCAGGTAGCAGTCCCATGCCCATCAGCACCACTGGGTGTGGCCCTCTAGAAATTGATAAATGTTGGAGCTGTTCAATCCATGGAAGCTATTCCTAATAAGAAGTTTTGTATGCTCTGCTAAATAAAAATGCTCTACTGGATATTATCCTGAGTTTCGAGTCATCACTACTAAGCCTCTCTCTGTAGAGTGCTAACTGGGTCCGTTAAGAGCAGCGACACTTGCTTAGAATGATAGGTCTTAGAATGCTTGGTAGGTGTAAGAGTCAAAGAGCCAGGCATGGTCATGTATGAAGAACAGAGTAGAGAAGTAGATCCTCATGTCCTGGCATACCACAAGGTGGTAGGGGGCAGGATGGAAGGTAATATCTCAGGAACTGGGATCAAGCAGAAACAAGGTCCTCCTTTCAGAATTCCAGGAGCCTAAACTCCTTTGGAAGACCATAAAATTTATAAAAAGTAAAAAAGAATAATCCTATATGCTTTTCCTTTATGCGGTTGACTCGGGTATGAATTTTGTTACCCCATATATCCATGCTCCATGCCCCAATCCCCCCCAGGAGTGATCCTTGAGCACAGAGCTAGGAGTAAGACCTGAGCACTACTGCATATGGCCCAAAAAACAGTAACAACTAAAGCAAGGAAGGACCTTTTATTTAAAAATTAGAATTGAAAAGTTTTCAGTAAAAATAGTTTATAAGTGGATTGCCCTGCTTTGAGTAGTAGTGAGTTTTCCATTATCAGACAAGTGTTCAAATAGAATTCTCATCTCCTTCTATAGGTCTTGTTTAATGGGTCTTAGCACTGGCTTAAAAACTGAATGAACTCACTGTATGTTGACTATCGCTTCAGAAACTAAAATATTACATCATTTATGTGGAGTTATTTAGAGATATATAAAAACGCTAAGAGAGGTGCTGTTGTAAATGGTTTATTTTTCTGAATATAAAATGACTATGTCCTGTGTTTGAAAAAATTCATAGCAAGAGGAAATAATCATAATTCTACTCTTACAGATATAAACATAATAAACATTTTCAGGGTTGAAGAGATAGTACATTGGGCTTGGCACTTGTCTGCAAGGCACGTGACCCTCTCAGGCTTGATCTCTGACACCGTATATGGTCCCCTGAGCCCTTCCAGGAGTAATTCCTGAGCACAAAGCCAGAAGTAAGCCCTTGGGTACCACCAGGGGTATGTTCCAAAATCTAAAAATGAAATAAAATAAACATTTTCACTCACTATTTCCTTCATAAGTCTTTGCAAAGCTGAGACTATATTACTGCACCATAAATTGTATCCTACATTTTTCTCTTTATAATACAATTGTGTAAATAATATAAAATGTTTCAAGCAGGGCCTGGAGCAAGTAGGGTGCTTGCCTTGCAGCCACTGACCCAGGTTTGATCCCCAGCACCCCATATCCTCCCCTGAGCTCTGCCAAGAGTTATCCCTGGGCTCAGGTGACCACATCCCATCATCCTGAGCACTGCTGGGTGTGGCAAAACAGCAGACAACAACAATCCAAAAAAGGCAGCATTTTAAGATTGCATAATATTGTATCATCTCAATATATCCATTTTAGTATTAAAAGATAAATGCTTATTAGAGCACCACCTACCTTACCATTTACCAGCAATTGAAATTGGTAATTTGGGCAATTGAATACATTTTTGCCTCATCTGTAAAATGTGAATAATAGTCCTACCTACCTTATAGTTTTATTATAAATATTACGAGTTAATACATGTAAAATACTTTAAAGATTACCTGGTACACTAATGCCCAATAAATAATTACTGTTGCTACTCATTTCTCTAATAGACATTTAAATTGTCTTCAATTTTTCGTGATTATAAATAATTCTTGATAACTGTATTTGTAGTAATTGGGTTTTTTAAGATAATCTTTTCAGGGGCTAGAGTGATAGCACAGCGGGGAGGGCGTTTGCCTTGCATGCGCCAACCTGAGTTGATTCCCAGCATTCCATATGGTCCCCTGAACATTACCAGGAGTAATTCCAGAGTACAAGCCAGGAGTAACCCCTGTGCATCACCAGGTGTGACCCAAAAAGCAAAATAAATAAATAAATAAATTTTTAAAAAGATAATCTTTTCAATCCAAACACCAGTTATTTTGTAAAACTTTGCATCAACTCTTTGTTTTCACTATAGAGCTATGGATAAACAGAGGCTACTTATCTGCAACCACTGGCTTTCTCTTTATGCTTTTTAATAGGAAAAACATCTGTCACTGTCACTTTCCTCCTGTTGTTCATCAATTTTCCTCGAGCGGGCCCAGTAACATTGTGAGCCTTGTTACTGTGTTTGGCATATTGAATACATCACAGGTAGCTTGCCAGGCTCTGCCATGCAGGCCAGATACTCTCAGTAGCTTGCCCGGCTCTCCAGAGGGGCGGAGGAATCGAACTCAGGCCGGCCGTGTTGGCTGCGTGCAAGGCAAACGCCCTACCCGCTATGCTATCGCTCCAGCCCAGGAAAAACATCTATATTGTTTTATTTATTCCTTTGTGTCATGATATAATATACATAAAATTTACTAACACTGGCATTTAGTATGTTCCCAATGGTGTACAATTTGCCAGCAAGTTTTCAAGTCACTTGTTCCAAAGATGATCAAATATTTGCACCAACTGAAGGGGAGAGAAGTAAATCTGCCTTTAAATGTGTTATGGAAAAGAAAAAAAATAGCCAGAGATATAACTGAGAGAGGGGGAAAAGGAACAAAGGTGAAGAGAGAAAGAATAACTTCCTCATTCTCCATTTTTTTTTCAGGAAGCGATTGGGTCCAATCAACAAATTTTAAGCATCTTAAATCCTTTCTGGAACATACATACATAGTTAATACAGTAAGGAAAACAGTTGACTTAAATTACTCTGGACTTTATAAAAGACTATACTATGACTATACTATGATTATTCTCTCTCTCTCTCTCTCTCTCTCTCTCTCTCTCTCTCTCCCCATTTTCTCCCCATTCCCCTTCCTCCTCCTTACATTTGTCTATATAAAAGTACTTTACTTAAAAAAAAAAAAAGAAATGGATATTCAGAGATGTAAACCAACCTGTCTATATTTACAGATAAAAAGGGGGAAAGACGGCACTCAGACCTACTCAGTTTTCTAAGTCTCATATTCTTTTCATTATCCTAAACTACTGTATTGCCATAAGTGTGAAATATTATACTTAAGATGTAAGATTCCCTGGAGGTTACAACAAAAATGCCAATCACGTCTAGATAGAAAATCTTAAATCTTATCTAAATGGTTGGGAATTCTTCATTTTTGCAACTTTTCTTAATGATGGACATAGTTTTCCTAACATTTTATTCTCTTCTATTATAGTTTGTTTATCACCTGAACAGCTCGACATTCCCATAAGGGTCATTCTGGATGGCTTAAGCATTAACACTCTCAATTCTTTGCTAAAAACACACACAGATTTGTTGATTCAACAAGAAATCGCTTGTAGAGCTGTTTTTCATAAATAGAAATCTCCAAAGCTTTCTCTCTTATTTGACCTTATTTGACCTCAAATATATACAACACTCAGAAGAAAAGAGAACAAGATTTTCATAGGAAGACTGAAATTTTGTGATAGGAACTCGCTGTGCAAGGTATAATCTTGTTTTCATAATCTCATTCCATCCAAAGTCACATTTCTTTTGTGTTCAGGTTCCTGTGTTTTCCATCTTGCCTGAGTGCTCACTTTCAATCAATGTAATTTCTAAATGCTGGTTCTGGAGCACATAAAATTGTGTGCATAAAACCTTAGATTTTAAAACTGTCAGAAAGTCATGCATGCAGAAATGGGGTCCCTAGCGCTGCTTATTCATATAGTCCAGAATGAGTCTATTGTGGCTGAGTTCAACTTTTCCGACTCAGTAATGCTGCACTGCAGGAACAACCTGCAGTTCACTGAGACTGAAAACCACAAAACTCTTGAATATACTATATACTTAGCAGGGTGTACTTGCCTATTTCATGGGGTTCCTGAACTCAGTTCCCGAAGTATGTGCGGAGGATTCCCCAGACCAACAAGCAGTTCTGGACACCAATAGGATGTCTAAGAAATCAATTCAATGGAGCTGAAATTTGAACTCTCTACCTGGAGAGAACATCAGATGGCATAGGTCACAATGCTCATTAGTCTCCTAAAACCACCCCCAGCCCTCAGATGCAAGTCCTGCTTTTACCTGTGATTCTGACAACCTGTGAACAGGCTCCCAAGATGCCTCTCGTGAGACTTCAGGCACCAGTTCCAATCCCAAGTTATTATCTGTGCTTCTGATAGATGGGCTATAAATCAGAACTCCCCAAGAGCCCCAGCCCACATTCAGTTAATTTGCTGTGTCTCACAAAACCCAGGAAAACTGTTTACTCCCTAGATCCTAGCTTCTGAAACTGTAGGTTGTGACCCTGTAGGGAGTCTCAACTGAACGTAGGAGTCATGGAAGAAGTTCACAACAGTGAAAGACTTCTGAATGCACAAAGACCAAAAATGAACTCAAACACAAATGCTTAGTGAATCTCAGGTGCTTCTAGCAGCACTGAGTTGTGTTGCATTTCTCAGGTGGAAAGGGGTCATGAGTAGTAGATTAAGAATTCCTGCACTAGGTCTGGAGAGATAGCACAGGGATTAAGTCTGAACCCAGTTCTATCCCCAGCACTACCTATGATTCCCCCTCACCAGAACCTCCAGCAGTGATTCCCGAGCACAGAGCCAGGAGTAAGTTAAGTGCTGAACACCTTCCACACGTGACCCAAAACAGCAACCAAAAACAGAAAAGGAGTCCTACACTAGATCACCAATTAATTACAAAGATGATAAGGGATGTGAATCAACAGCCCAATAAAGAATAATACGGGACAAGGGGCAAGGAAAGAGCACGGGACTCCTGTGCTCCTTTCTGGCGCTCCATTCTTCCAACTCTCTGTTCACCAGTCTGGAAGCTCTCCAGACTCTGTTCTTGGATGTTTATGGAGGCTTCCATCCTTAAGCACAATTGGTTAGAGCACTGCCCATCAGTGGCTTAACTCATTCTTCAGCCCCTATTCCCTCCCTGGAAGTCAAAGAGTGGGCCTAGAATGCCTAGGCCTTAAATTTCTTGGTTGGTCTTCCAGGCAAACAACCTTATTCTTAGAGTTCCCATTAGTCACTTCTAGTTATCTCTTTCTCTGTCTGTTTTTCTTTGTCTGTCTCTGTCACTCTCTGTCTCTCTCTCTCTTCTATTATTTGCATATAGAAAAGCCATAGATTTCTGTGCATTGATTTCATAGCCTGCCACTTTATTGCACAAATCTATTATTTCTAGTACATTTATTTTTTGGAGTGTCTTTAGGATTGTTTAAGTATAGTATTATGTCATCTGCAAATAGTGAGAGTTTGACTTCTTTACTGAACTAGATTCCCCTAATATCTTTCTCTTGCATAATTGCTATGGCCAGGACTTCTAATACTATATTCATTAGTAATGATGAGAGTGGGCATACTTGTCTTGTGTCTGTTCTTAGAGGAAACGCTTTCAGTTTTTCACCATTAAGTATAATGTTTAATGTGGGCTTGTTGTAAATGGCTTTAATGATGTTGAGGAAAGTTCCTTCAACCTCCATTTTTTTAGAGTTTTTCTCATAATGGGTGTTGAATCTTATCAGATGCTTCCTCTGCATCCATTGCTCTATAAAAATATGACTTTTTTCTTGATTTTGATCACTTAATCACTTAACTTCCCGTTAGTCGGCGATTTGCTCGAGCGGGCGCCAGTAACGTCTCCATTTGTCCCTGTGGCGTGCTAGTGTAGCCCAATGGCATCTGTTCGCTCCGGGAACATGAAGGGCCTCAAACTGATCCTTCATGATCTTGACGAAGAAGTCTGACCATCTGGTAGGTGGGCGGCCACGCGGTCTCTTGACATCCCGTGGAATCCAATCAGTAACAGCTCTAGTCCAACGGTCGTCTTTAAATCTCATTAAGTGACCAGCCCATCTGATTTTCGACACCTTGGCAAATGAGACAGCGTCCCTGATCCTTGATCGTCGACGGATGTCAGAACTCCGGATTCTTTCTCTCATTTGAGTGAAACGTGATATTCCAAGCATAGCTCTTTCTATTCTTCTTTGGGAGACCTGAATGGCGTTCTCATCTTGTTTGCGTAGGGCCCAGGTCTCTGAGGCATGTGTTAATGCAGGAAGAACAATGGAATCAAAGAGATGTGCCCGGAGCTGGAGGTTCTTCGTCCTCTTAGCTATTTCTTCGACGTTCTTGAAAGTATTCCAAGCCGCTCTCTTCCTCCTGAGCAGCTCGGGTGCCAGGTCATTTGTCATGTTGACCTCTTGACCTAGGTAACATAGCTGTTGCATTCGGAGATGGTCGTTCCATTGAGAGCGAATGGGGCGTCAGGAACGAGGCTGTTTCTCTATAAACACTGTCTTCGTAAGATTCAGCTGTAGTCCTACCTTTCCACACTCACGGTCAAAGTCGGCCAGCATTTGTGCCGTTTGGCTGATGTTTGGTGTTATTAAAACAATGTCATCAGCAAAGCGGAGGTGGTGTAGTTGCCGACCATCTATCTTCACTCCCATTCCTTCCCATTCCAGTCGTCGCATGATGTTCTCGAGGGTGGCACTGAAGAGTTTCGGTGAAATGGTTGATTGATTTTGATATAATACATTAATTAACTTGCATATATTAAACTATCTTTGCATCCCTGGGATGAATCCTATTTGGTCATAGTGTCTGACCTTTTTGATGTATTATTATTGGATTTGGTTTGCTAAATTTTTGCTGAAGATCTTTGCATTTGTATTCATCGGGGATCTAGCTTTCCTTTGTTGTGAAGCCTCTGTCTGTTTTGGTATCAGGGTGGTGTTTGCCACATAGAAGCTGAGTGGGAAAGTTTCTGTTTCAACTTTCTGAAAGAGCCTGAAAAGGATTGAAGTTAAGTGTTCCTTAAAGATTTGAAAAAATTCACTAGTAAACCCAAGTGGACCTGGGATTATGTTTGGGGGGAGACTTTTGATTACCATTTTCATTTTTTTATAGTAATTGGTCTGTTCGGGTTCTCTTTTTCCTCTTAATTAAAACTTGAAAGGTTGTAGGAGTCCCAAAATTTATCAATTTTTTTCTAGATTCTCCAGTTTCATGGCATAAAATCTTTTCAAAGTAATCCCTGGTAATCCTTTGAATTTCTGTGGTGTCTGTTGTGACATTTCCTCTTTCATTTCTGACTCAGTTTACTAAAGTTTTCTCTCTTTTATTGTGAGTCTTGCTACGAGTTTGTCAGTTTTTTTTTTTTAAGAGAAACAACTCCTGGTTTCATTGATGATTTTTTTGAACTGATTTTCAGCTTTCATTTTATTTATTTCTGTTCTGTTTTATTATTTTCTTCTTTCTGCTTGTTATAGATTCCTTTTGTTGATCTTTTTCTAGCTGCTTAAGCTCAGCAGTTAGGTTATAGTTGTGAGTCCTTTCTTATTATCAAATGAATACTTGCATTGCAATGAACGTTTCTCTTAATACCACTTTTACTATGCTACATAGGTTCTGGTAGTTCAGAATCCTCATTTAACAGGAATCTTTTGGTTACTTTTCTGAGTTCCTCTTTGACCCACTGGCTCAGTAGTGAGTTGTTTAATTTCCAAATGTTTCTGGTTTTTTTTTCTCCTTATTGCTGTTTGTGGCTAACTTCCATTTTCAATGCATCAAGGTCTCGAAGATAGTTGATACAATTTTTATACTCTTGATTTTATGGAGCTATATTTTATAATCCAGAATGTAGTCTATCTTGGATAATGTCCTATGTCCACTGAAAACAATCCCATTCACTTTTGTGCCTCAGAAAATCAAGTAACTAGCAGACAGCTTAATAAAAGAAGTTAAAACTTATACAAAGAAAACTATAAATTCCACCCAAGAAAAGGATACAAGAAATGAAAACACATTTCCTGTTCATGAATTAGAAGTATTAATATTATCAAAAAGACAGTTTTGCTTGTAGTATTGTATAGATTCAATATATCTATTTGCTCGAGCGGGCCCAGTAACATCTCCATCATGAGACTTGTTGTTACTGTGTTTGGCGTATTGAATACGTCACGGGTAGCTTGGCTTGCCAGGCTTTGCCGTGTGGGCGAGATACTCTTGGTAGCTTGCTGGGCACTCCGAGAGGGGTGGAGGAATCGAACCCTGGCTTGGCCGGGCTGGCTGCATGCAAGGCAAATGCCCTACCGGCTGATCTGGCTGGCTAGGCGGGTGTGCCCTTCCTCCATCACCGCTCCATGTGTGTCCCTCCCGAAGCTGCGCACTAGGTCGAAGAGAATGGCCTTCCTCGAATAGAGATGGACCAGTCTTCAGTCGATGGTATACGAGTAGCTACATTCCCCTGCTAGAACCTCCAAATAAGCTCTCAAGATTCAATGTAATCCTTATAAAAAATACCCATGACATTTTTAAAGATGTAGAACACATGCTCTTGAAATGTATAAAGAGTAATAAAAACCCTTGAATATCAATCCTCAAAAAAAAAAAAAAAGGAAAATAGGAGTCTTCTCTTTATCCAAATTCCAACTATACTATAAGGCTGTAGTAATCCAAACAGTGTGGTAGTGAAATAAGAACAGACACTCAGACCAGTGGAACAGAATTGAATAGGTCCAGAGACAGATCCTCTAGTATATGAACAGCTAAGCTTTGATAAAGGGGAAAAAATATTACGTGGAAAAAGAAAAGCTTCTCCAACAAATGGTGTTGTAAAAACTGGTCTGTCACATGAAAAAAAAAACTGAACTCGGAGCCAAACACCAGGCACAGATTTCAAATCTAAGTGTATTAAAAACCTTGACATTAGACTTGAATCCATAAATTATATTGAGGAAAACATAGGTAAAACATTTTATAACATTGACAGGAGGTATCTCAATAATTCAATGCCATTAGTCAAGCAAACAAAAGCAAAAGCTATTACATCAAACTAAGAAGGTTCTGCAACTCAAAAAAAAATGATGACTGGAATAAAAAGATACCCAACAGACTGAGAGAGAATATTTACCCACCACATATCTGATTTTTTAAAAATGGCTAATATCTAAGATGTATAAAGCACTGTTAGAATGATCACTTAATCACTTAATCACTTAACTTCCCATTAGTCGTCGATTTGCTCGAGCGGGCCCCAGTAACATCTCCATTTGTCCCTGTCGCGTGCTAGTGTAGCCCAATGGCATCTGTTCACTCTGGGAACATGAAGAGCCTCAAACTGATCGTTCATGATCTTGATGAAGAAGTCTGACCATCTAGTAGGTGGGCGGCCACGCGGTCTTTTGACATCCCGTGGAATCCAGTCTGTAACAGCTCTAGTCCAGCGGTCGTCTTTAAATCTCATTACGTGACCAGCCCATCTGATTTTTGACACCTTGGCAAACAAGACAGCGTCCCTGATTCTTGATCGTCGACGGATGTCAGAACTCCGGATTCTTTCTCTCATTTGAGTGAAACGTGATATTCCAAGCATAGCTCTTTCAATTCTTCTTTGGGAGACCTGAATAGCGTTCTCATCCTGTTTGCGTAGGGCCCAGGTCTCTGAGGCATATGTTAATGCAGGAAGAACAGTGGAATCAAAGAGATGTGCCCGGAGCCGGAAGTTCTTCGTCCTCTTAGCTATTTCTTCAGCGTTCTTGAAGGCGTTCCAAGCCGCTCTCTTCCTCCTGAGCAGCTCGGGTGCCAGGTCATTTGTCATGTTGACTTCTCGACCTAGGTACACATAGCTGTTGCATTCGGAGATGGTCGTTCCATTGAGAGCGAATGGGGCATCAGGAACGAGGCTGTTTCTCATAAACATTGTCTTCGTAAGATTCAGCTGTAGTCCTACCTTTCCACACTCACGGTCAAAGTCGGCTAGCATTTGTGCCGCTTGGCTGATGTTTGGTGTTATTAAAACAATGTCATTAGCAAAGCGGAGGTGGTGTAGTTGCCGACCATCTATCTTCACTCCCATTCCTTCCCATTCCAGTCGTCGCAAGGTGTTCTCGAGGGTGGCACTGAAGAGTTTCGGTGAAATGGTATCACCCTGCCGAACCCCTCTCTTGACATCAATGATTACTTCTTTGTAGAATGGTGAGATCCTGGTAGTGAATCCACAATACAGCTCATGGAGGATCTTGATGTATTGGGCTTGAATGCCCTGATTGGCTAGGGCTTCAACGACCGCTTCCATCTCAACAGAATCAAAGGCCTTCTTTAAATCAATGAACGTTAGACAGAGCAGCATCTTGAACTCCCGAGAAACCTCAATGAACTTGGTTATCGTGTGGATATGGTCGACGGTGCTGAATCCTTTGTGGAACCTGGCTTGCTCGCATGGTTGTCCTTCATCTAGTGTTCTGCCAATCCTATTTAGGATGACTCGAGTGAACAACTTGTAGATGACAGACAATAGGCAGATCGGGCGATAGTTGCCAGTGTCATGGATGTCTCCCTTCTTGAACAGTAGTACGGTCCTGCTGGTTTTCCATTGGGACGGAACCTTGCATTCAGACAGGTAGCGTGTGAAGAGGCGACCCAGCGTATTGATGAGTACTGACAGCAGGTTCTTCAGGTGTTCAGATCTGACCTTGTCTGGGCCGGGTGCTGTTCGTTTCTTTACTGACGAAATGGCGTGTCGGATTTCGGAAGGGAGAATGTTGGGAACGACATATCCATCCTGTGGAATTTGGTATGTCGGCAAGTGGACATGGCTATCGAAGAGATTTGAGTAGAAGTCATGGCTAATCTTCTCCATTGCCATTCTGGAGGATGTGATGGATCCATCAGGACGTCGGAGGGCAGTCATCTTGGTCTTGTAGTTGATGAAGGACAGGCGGGCGTTATGAATACTTTTCCCGGCTTCTGCCACATCTACCAGCACTTCTGCTCTTCTCTCTTTGAGGTCTTCCTTGATCGCATCTCTGCACTGCTTTGCGAGCTCGACGTTAGCTTGCGGTTGCCTGAGGCATGCGCCAAACCACACTGGCGAATTAGCTCAAGAGTTTTCGAAGATAGGCATTTTTTTCTGGCTCTCTCTCTCTTGGTGTTCCTCGCACATTCATGGAGGTGCTGAACCAGTCGATCGTATTCCTCGTCAATGTTGTCAACAATGGCATCTTCCCATGTTGCCGCAATAGTGCCAAAGAGCTCCCAGTTGGTGGTCGTTCTGGGAGTTCTCTTTTTAAACTTTGCAGCCCTTTCTCCCCACTCCGTGAAGTAGAATTTTGCACGAAGGAGACGGTGGTCCAATCCCATTCGGAATTTTGGTACAACAGCGACATCGGTCAGGCAAAACCGTCGATTGAATATGATGTGGTCTATTTCATTGTGGAATCGTCCACCGGGAGACTCCCATGTCCAATGTTTAGATTCTGCCTTCTGGAACTGTGAGTTACCATGGATGGTCTTGGTCGACATGATGAACTCAGACAGTCTCTCACCCTGTTTGTTCCATTCTAGGCCATGGGTCCCGATGTGAAGTTCTTCAGCTGATCTTCTCGGTCCTATCTTGGCATTAAAATCACCCACAATGATCTTGTAGAAGGTGTGGTCTTCTTTATAGAACTTCTCCTGCTCCATGTAGAACTTCTCGATTTCTCTTTCATCACAATGAGATGTTGGTGCGTAGACAACGAAGATAGAAACTGCTGGCAGTGAGCACATCTATTCAAATGTAAACGTCCAGTTCGGGTTGTTAGGCATTCGAATGAATCAATGCTCATGGACAAGTTTGTATTGACAAGGACACCGACGCCTCCGACACCTCTTTTATCGCATGTTCCGAGGAACAATTCTTCTCCAGTGTCAAAAACGGCATGGTGAGATTCGTGCCTTCTTGTCTCGGTCAGACCAATGATGTCGTACTTGATCATTCGCGCTTGTACCATCAGGTCCTCGATGGATGCTTCTGATGCTAGTGTACGTGCATTGAAAGTACAGACGATCATTTTTGTCTTCCTTCATTGTGGCAGCCTACATCGGCCTTGAGATTTTGTCGGCCTCTCCTTTCTCATCCTTCTCAGTGCTGCCATGTCGATGAAGTCTTCAGGGTCAGGTGAATGAGACCCATTGTAGTTACTGGTTTTGGCATATCGAATACACAACGGATAGCTTGCCAGGCTCTTCCGTGCGGGTGGAATACTCTCGGTAGCTTGCCAGTCTTTCCGAGAATGATAAAAGAAAAAAATTAAAAATATGAAGTTGGGGGGAATAAATAGAAACTTCCTCAAAGAAAACATGCAGATGAGCTAAAAGATATTTGAAAAAAATACATCACTTTCTATTAGAGAACTGCCAATCAAAACTATAATGAGATATCGTTTCACACCAGTGAGACTGGTGCACATCATAAAAAACAAAAACAACCTGTGTTTGGTGAGGATATGGGGGAAAGGGACTGCTGGTGGGAATGTTGACTAAGTCAACAAAAATGACTAGGTCCAGTCTTTTTTGAAAAACAATGTGGACACCTAAAAAAACAAAACTAGGAATTGAGCTTTATTGTGATCCAGCAATTCCACTTTATGGGCCGAAAAACTATCCAGAAAATACATTTTCACTCCTATGTTCATTGCAGCACTATACTAAAAATCGGGAAACAATCTCAAGTATCCCAATCTTGTCACTGGATAAAGAAACTATGATACATGGATCTGGAAAGATAAAGCATGTAGAACACTTGCCTTGCACATGGCAAACCCAGGTTCAATCCCTGGTACCCCATATGGTCCTCTGAGCCCTATCAGAAGTGAGCCCTGAGCACAGAACTAGGAGTAAGCTCTGAATACCACCATGTGTGGCCCAAAAACAAACCAAAAAACTATGGCACACACACACACACACACACACAGGATCACTGTTGAACTATAAAAAGAGATAAAATCATGCAATTTGCTACTATATGATGAATCTGGAGAGAATCATGCTCAGTGATGTTAGTCAGACAATCTCTCTCATATGTGGTATATAAAGAAACATAGTAAGGGAATAACAAATGCCAAAGGCAAGAGCCTTGAGAACTGGTCTTCAGTGGAAGCTTCCTAAGGTGGGAGGGGAGGACAGCATAGGATGGGAGGGGACGCTGGGACAATGGTAGAGGGAAACAGACACTCTAGTGAAGGGTGTGGTGCTGAAATAATTTATGTGAGAAACTCCACCATTTACAAACAGTATTGTAATGCACCAATGCCTAAAATAAAATTTATTAAGTCAACAGTGGTAGGGTGTTTGCCTTGCACACAGCCAACATGGCCAACCCGAGTTCAATTCCTCCGCCCCTCTCGGAGAGCCTGGCAAGCTACCGAGAGTATCTCACCCGCAAGGCAGAGCCTGGCAAGCTCCCTGTGACGTATTCGATATGCCAGACACAGTAACAACAAAGTCTCCAATGGAGACGTTACTGGGCCCGCTCAAGCAAATCGATGATCAACGGGAGGGCCTTTACCTTTACCTTACTTCTTGGGCCACAGTGATAGTACAGTGAGGTAGGTGTGCTTGCCTTGCACAGGGCCAACCTGGGTTCAATCTCTGTCATCCAATATGGTCCCCTGAGCACCACCAGGAGCAATTCCTGAATCAGAGCCAGGAGTAACCCCTGAACATTGCCGGGTGTGAACAAAACCCCATCCCACCCCCTCAAAATGTCACTTCTACCCATTACAAAAGTCGCCTTTGTTATTCTCACTTGGGATATTCTACAGCTTTGAGGAGTTGTGAACCAGGAACTCTGGGTAAAAAAAATCAAACATATAATGAGAAATATATTTTTCTTATATGAATGACCAAATACATTTTTGCAATATTACACCTACCAGGACTGAAGAGAAAGTACAGGAGGTAAGACACTTGCCTTGCATGTTCCAGTTCAAGCCCTGGGGACCACATATGGTCCTTAGAGCATCTCCAGGGGTTACTCATGAGACGCAAGCCAGGTATGTCCTTTAACCACTGCTAGATATGACCCAAAAAATGAAGAAAAATCCAATTCAATCAGCTTACTCAATGACTAAATAAATAGCAGTACTCCTACATTATTTTAAAAAATGAAGAATAAAATATTGTACCTACTCTCCTCTTCTGTTTCCAGAATTTTTATATAGAGACCCCTTCATATAGAGACTTTGCCTACCTTCCATCCCTTGCACCCCTCACTCCCATTTTACCCAGACTCTCACATTCAGTGTACAATTTTCCTGGGATATTACTAACTTTCAAGAGAAAGGAATCATTAGAAAAAATTCTAAACCTTAGAGATAAACCCATTCTTTCCTAGGCCAGGTATGTGGTTCTGTGGAAGTGTACATGCTTTGTATGTGTGAGGCCCTGGTTTTAATCCCCTGAATAATGGGGTTTTTTTCCTAAATGATCCCAGTTAATATACATACTATATCATCTAAACCAAAATGATTGGAGTACATCACTTGGTTGCAAGCAGAGGGTTCAATTCCCAAGTACTATCAAGTGATCTAGAAACCAACTAAACAGTAAATAATAAAGAAATAATTAATTTTTTGTGTGTGTGAGGTGCTGGAGGGATCAAATCCAGGGTGTTTTACTTGTGCAAGAAACCCAAACTGTCTCACACATGCAAGATAAGCATTCTACTAACTACCCCTACTGCTGAGTCACATTACAGCCCCAGACTGATTTTAACATTTTAACCATTTTTTTAATATTTTAGGCATCATACTTTTAAAAAACTGTTAATGGTAGGGCTTCATTAATTCAACATTCCAGCCCCTCACCCTCCACCCGAGTATCTACTTCCCTCCACCATTGTCTCAGGCTCCCCTCCATAGCATTCCCAATCACGGGAACCCCATCATGGTAAGCTTCCTTCTGTAGACCAGCAATTCTATTTGGAATCTACCCCAAAGGCCCAAAAACTCTATGCTGAAATGACATCTGTGTTCCAATGTTCACTGCAGCACTATTCACAGTAGTTAAAATCTGGAAACAACCCAAGTGTTCAAGAACAGATGAACGCATAAAGAAACTGTGGTATCTATACACAATGGAATTACTACTTAGCTATAAGAAAAATACGAAACCATGCAATTTGCCACTACGAGGATGTGTCCGTAGAGTATTGTGCTAAGTGAAGCCAGTCACAAGGAGAGGGGCAGATACCAAAAGATCACTTATTTGTGGGATATAAAGAAACAGGGAGGGAAAAAAACAAATGTCCAAAGGCAACAGAACCTTTTCTGTAGAACTGGTCTACAGAAGGAAGCGTAAGTTAACATTCAACTTTAAAGAGGGACTTGAGTTCCTCACTCCGTGTTTTGGGAACATCATTCAGTGTGTAAGAGGAATCAGTACGTGTCCAGGGAGTACAGTACTCTTTGTTGTTTTTCAGAGTGACGTTCCTCTGCAATGGCAAAATTAATTCAATCTGCTGAAACAAGTTCACAAAACATATACTATCCAGATTCATAACAAAGTCATTAAAATCTAGAAACTTTAGGATCTGGAGAGATAATGCAGAGGGCAAGGGGGCATAATTTGCATACTGGAGACACACATTTGATCCCCAGCCCTGCACAGTCCCCCTAGCATCCAGGTGAGCCTCAATAAAACAAAAACAAAATCCACAAACTTCCATGACATTTTAACAAACAACAACGAAGTGTGGAATTGTTTCTGTATCTTTCTTCTCTGCCTTTCTTTCTTCTCTTCCCACTCCCTTCGTGATATCAATGGCCTTCATATTTACATATATATGCATACTTGTGTATGTGTCACAGAGTATTGTGGCAAAACGGTCAAGGAATACCAGCTCTGTCTTGCCCTAGATACAGAGGATACAGACACAAGAAAAAGGAAAGTGGAGGAAAGGCTCATTGATCAAGTGTGAATAATGGTAACTAATGATTATAACCCAAACCCTAATCTTTGGATATGATTATCATATGGAAAAGTGTCTGAAGATTGCATCTACGGAGATATATAACAGATTGATAACTATCAGATATTTTAACTTATAGGATACCCAATGCTCTTTGGATACCCAATGCTCTTTTAAATTCATTTCATTTCATCATCCTGTTATTCGTCGATTGCCTCGAGCAGGCCCCAGTAACGTCTCTTTCATCCTTGCCCTGAGATTATATTCAAGGCTATTTAGGAGAATGAGACCCATCATTGTTACTGGTATTTAAATTATTCTACCAATATCGTTTCTTGGGGCTGGAGCAGTAGCACAGTGGGTAGGGCATTTACCTTGCATGCAAAAACCCAGGTTTGATTCTTCTGTCCCTCTCTGAGAGCCTGGCAAGCTACCAAGAGTATCCTGCCTGCACAGCAGAGCATGGCAAGCTCTCCATGGCGTATTTGATAAGTCAAAAACAGTAACAAGTCTCACAATGGAGACGTTACTGGTGCCCGCTTGAGCAAATTGATGAAAAATGGGAGGACAGTGACAGTGATATGGTTGCTTACTCCAATTATGGTCTATAGAGTTTATTTGGGAGGGGTATGGCTACATTATAATCACGGTCACGGTCCTCCCATTGTTCGTCGATTTGCTCGAGCAGGCCCAGTAACGTCTCCATTGAGACTTTGTTGTTACTGTGTTTGGCATATCGAATACATCATGGGTAGCTTGCCAGGCTCTGCCGTGCGGGCGAGATACTCTCGGTAGCTTGCCAGGCTCTCCGAGAGGGGCGGAAAAATCGAACTCAGGTCAGCCATGTTGGCCGCTTGTAAGGCAAACACCTTACCACTCACTGTGCTATCGCTCCAGCCCACATTATAATAAATATATGCATATATGTGTAAATATCAAGGCCAGAGAGATAGCATACTGTCCAGGGCACTTGCTTTGCACATGTGACAATCCAGGTTAAATCCCCAGCAGCCCAGATGATTCCCCCATGATCCACCAGGAGTAATTCTGAGCACCACAGGGTGTGGCCCAAAAGACAGAAGTAATAGGTAGATAGAAATTTTTCCATGAAATACAGAAAAATTAAAGCAAATTATGTGCAAAAATCATCAAAGACCCTTCGGACAATTTTTAAAATTTAAAATACATGTAATATATATAACATTTAATATAACAATTCTCCATCTAGGAATTTATTCTACTAAAATACATGCATATAGTGACATGGATACAAAGTTATCCATGACATCCTTTGAAACAGTGAAATTTTAAAAAATCATTTAAATGTTCATTGGTAGGGGGAGGGTGGGAAAGGGGGGTATACCGGGGATATTGGTGGTGGGGAATGTGCACTGGTAGAGAGATGGGTGTTTGATCATTGTGTGATTGTAACCCAAACATGAAGCTTGTAACTATCTCATGATGATTCAATAAAATTAAGAAAAAATAAAAATTAAAAAATAAATGATCATTGGTAAGGAATTGTTTAGTAAAACCTATGCAGCAGAATATGAAATCATGCAGCAGAATATGAAATCAAGCAAAGGAATGAAGGAACTCTATGTGAATTGATATAGAAAGAGCTAAGTTTAGATCAGTTGTTAAGCTTTTATTTTCTCACTTTATTTAAAAACCATGGTTTACGAAGTTGTTCATGATGACTTGTTACTGGTCATGGTCCTCCCGTTGTTCATCGATTTGCTCGAGCGGGCCCAGTAACATCTCCATCATGAGACTTTGTTGTTACTGTGTTTGGCATTTCGAACACGTCGCGGGGAGCTTGCCAGGCTTTGCTGTGCGGGCGAGATGCTCTCAGTAGCTTGCCAGGCTCTCTGAGAGGGGTGGAGGAATTGAACTTGGGTCAGCCATGTTGGCTGCTTGCAAGGTAAGCACCCTACCCGCTGTGCTATCGCTCCAACCCCAATGACTTGTTACAGGCATTCAATATTCCAACATCAATCCTATTACCATCGTGACCTTCCCTCCACCACGGTCTCTATTTTCCCAACCACCCCTCAATCCTGCCCCCATAACAGGCCCACCGTAATTTATTTTATATCGCTTGTTACCTACTAAATGGCTGACGAAATGATTAAAAAATATTTTCATAGAAGAAAATTTGTGAAAGCTATTATATCTCATCATGGGGGACACTAAGCCCTTGTCTGAGGGTTTACTAAACTGTTGTTGAAAGTTAAGCCTTCTGTGTTCATGTTTTTGTTAGTCGAGATGTTGCTGGTCTCTATATTATATCCCATTCGATCTCAGTGGTTAAACTTAAAAACCATAAATTATTAGAATGGGTATGTTGCCCTGTGGTAGATCATCTGTCCTGCATGTGAAAGACCCCAGGTTTGATCCCTAGCGCTGAACAAAAGGGAAGAGGACAGGGGAGAGATGTCCAATGAGTAAGGCACCTGCCTTGTGTGCGGCTGATCTGAGTTTGGTCCCGGCACCACATAAGGTCCCCTGAACACCAGCAGGAGTAAGTACAGCCAGGTGGGCCCAAAAGAGAAGAAACAAGTGAACAGAAGGGATGCATTAGTTATTTTGAGAAACTATCGATATATACTGTGAGAAAAAGAATGAGATGTCTGGGGAATGAAGGGCAGGGGTGGAACTTGCTGTGTTTTGAACTTTGAATTAGAGGAAATAGTGTCCAGATCAAAACTGATATAGATGTACTCTTCAAAACTGAAAGGCTAATGGGGCTGGAGTGATAGCACAGTGGGTAGGGCGTTTGTCTTGCATGCAACTGACCTGGGTTCGATTCCCAGCATCCCATATGGTCCCCTGAGCACCGCCAGGAGTAATTCCTGAGTGCATGAGCCAGGAGTAACCCCTCTGCATCACTGGGTGTGACCCAAAAAGCAAAACTGAAAGGTTAAGTTTCATGCATCTTTGTGTTTTATAAACTACGATGTAACTGAAAACCTGCTAGATAAATTCCTTTAGGGAAAAAGGGGTTCTGGAGCAATGTAGCATAGCAGGTAAGGTTCTTGCCTTACACGCCACTAATCTGGGTTTGATCCCAGTGCCATATATGGATCCCTGAGCGCCACTAGGAATGATCTCTAAGCACAAAAACCAAAACAGACAAACAAAGAAAAAAAAATCCTTTTCAGGATTGGGTAGGGCAAGTTCATATGTTTTGAATGCAGGAGGCCTGGATTGAAGCCAGACACGTATGGTTCCTTAAGCACAACCAGTAGTGACCCCCAAATACTCAGTTGGGTGTGTCTATCCCAAAGGAAAAAGAAAAAAGAAAAAAATCCCTCTTATATTTTGTAACAGCTGACAAAATTTTAAATTTAATAAAAAATTAAAGAGACGAATCAAAAATTAAACATGATGGGCTGGAGCAATGGCACAGAGGGTAGGGCATTTGCCTTGCACGCGGCCAACCCGGGTTCGATTCCCAGCAAGCCACATGGTCCCCTCAGGGACCATATGCTCAGCACCACCAGGAGTAATTCTTGAGTGCAGAGCCAGGAGTAACCCCTGTGTATCACCAGGTGTGACCCAAAAAGCAAATAAATAAATAAATAAATAAAATTATTTAACTCTTAGTGGCTGGAGTGATAGCACAGTGGGTAGGGCAATTGCCTTGCACATGGTCGACCTGGGTTCAATTTCTCCATCCCTCTCTGAGAGCCCAGCAAGCTACCGAGAGTATCCCGCCCACTTGGCTAAGCCTGGCAAGCTCCCCGTGGCATATTCAATATGCTAAAAACAGTAACAATAAGTCTCACAATGGACTCGTTACTGGTGCCTACTAGAGCAAATAGATGAACAGGAGGACAGTGTTACAGTGCTAATTGTTAGTATGTTATGTGTGTGTGTGTGTGAAATACAATGAAAGTCAAGTAAGTTTCATATTGTGTGGACATCACTATTCTATCAATTAGGAGAGCAGTGATCATTCATGATTCTCAAATTTATTGTGAGCACTTGCAAAGTGACAAGAACCTGACAGAGTTCTGGAAATCCAGGGCTGAATAAGACAGACCTGGTCTCTGACCTCTGGGATGGTTCTGGTGCTTTAACTATTGAGGGTAGAAGTTCTTTTTTTTTCTTTTTTTTAAGAATGATGTATGCAACACTCAATTGCTGCTTTCCCAGCTCAGTAAAATAGTAAACATTCAAATGTGAAATGAAAACAGCTGGCACAGCTGGATACAATTTCACTGTACATGAAAAACTCCTCAGACAGAGATTACTCATTCCTTGTGTACGCATGAGTAACTCCTGCTCCCTGAGTCGGGGCTCTGGGCACAAGGCAGGAGTAGGACACGGAGTAGAAGGATCTCCCACCTCTTTCCTGTTGCAGGCTTCTTCCTTTATGTGCACCCTTCCCCAGCCTTAAAGGAGGATAACACCGCGGGGTGCACTAGCCAAGCCTCCCAAAGAAATGGCTGGATAAAATGATAGGTTTCTGAATAGGAATTGTGTGGTATATGGAGCCGGAGTGGTAGTACAGCAGGTAGGGTGTTTGCCTTGCACATGGTCCACTGGGGTTCCATACATAGTATTCAGTATGGTGCCCCCAGAAGTGATCCCTGAGGGTAGAAATAGGAATAAGTCCTGTGCACCACAGGGTGTGGCTCAATGGAAGGAAGAGAAGGAGGAAGGAGGGGGGAAGGAGGAAGGGTGGGAGTGAGGGGGGAGGGAGGGAGGGAGGGAGGGAGGGAGGGAGGGAGGGAGAAGTATGTGATATGTGCTCTATTTTTGGACTCTAGGAGACACATAGGACTTGTGAAAAAATGATTGTATGGCCCCTTTTAGAGCTCAACGCTTTGTAGGTGAAACTTCAGTTTGGACATGCCATCACAAACCTCAGTCAAGCAAAGCATGCTGCTGGGAAAGGTGACACAGGGATGGCGTTCCTTCTATTTTTGTATTTATAAGCTTTTTGTTTGTTTGCTTTTTGATTTTTGGGTCACACCCGGTGATGCACAGGGACTATTGGCTTTGCACTCAGGAAATACTCTTGGTGGTGCTCGGGGGACCATATGGGATGCTGGAAATTGAACCCGGGTCGGTTTCAGGCAAGGAAAACGCCCTACCCACTGTGCTATCGCTCCAGCCCTATAAGTTTTTTTTTTAACATAAACACAATACCAATATTGCACCTAAGCAAGTTTATTTAGCAGTCATTTTAATATACCCAGTGCGAACACAGTGTCATATTTCCTAAATTATCTTATGGATATTAAAATATGAGTTCATACATTATCATTGATTGAAAAATTTAAGTCTCTCAGCATATTTGGGCATATTTATTTTGTGAAACTACTTTATCAACTCTGGAATTTGTGGCTTGCTTCTATAACTACATAACTACCAGGTTGAAATAGCGTAAGTGTCCACCCCTCTCAGAGAGCCTGGCAAGCAACCGAGAGTATCTCGCCCACCCGGCAGAGCCTGGCAAGCTCCCCATGACATATTTGATATGCCAAACACAGTAACAAGTGTCACAATGAAGACGTTACTGGGCCTGCTCGAGCAAATCGATAAACAACAGGAGGACAGTGCTATAGTGCAGCCTATGTGGGGTTTGATCCCTGGCAACTTGTGTGGTCCCGCAGAGCAGTACCAGGAGTGATTCCTAAGTGCAGAGCCAGGGGGTAACCCCTGAGCACTGCTAACTGTGGCCCCAAAACAGACAAAAAAAGGAGTAGTCCTCACTTGCAAAATAAGCAAAATGCACGAAGGGCTAATTGACATGCAGTCCAGTCAGGGCTTGGTGAGTCACAGGAAGAGGCCATAAAAGAGTTCTCTACAATATATAAAATAATGTATGAGACTGACACAGGACAGTAGAGACAGGGCCAGGAATATTGCTCCATGGTTGGAAGCCTGCCTCATGAGCTGGGGGAGAAGGCAACTGAAATAGAGAGGGGATCACTAAGTCAATGATGGTTGGAGGGATCGTTTGGGAAGGGAGCTGTGTGCTGAAAATAGATAAAGGACCAAATGTGGTAGCCTCTCAGTATCTGTATTAAAAACCATAATGCCCAAAAGTAGAGAGAGAGTATGGGGGAAATTGTCTGCCATAGAGGCAGGGGGAGGGCTTGGATGGGAGTGAGAGGGACACTGGGAACATTGGTGGTGGAAAATTTGCCCTGGTGGAGGGATGGTTGTTCGATCACTGTATGATTGAAACTCAAACATGAAAGTTTTGTGACCATACCTTACAGTGATTCAATTAAAAAAAATGTTTTTTATAAAAAAAAAAAGAGAGAGAGAGAGAGAGCTCCCTGTCAGGGAATTTGCAAACATGAAAGAACAGCACACCTGCAAATAGAACATGAAGAACATGTTGGGTCGCTAACTCATCTTAGAACTGATAATTCAATAAAGTGAATTTCTGTCTTAGCTTTCATCATGTAACTATTACTGTTCATACATACTAGTGCAGATATACACAAGTTTTATACACAGTCTTCAGGCGAAGATGTGTACTTAGAAAAACTCCAGTTTCTCTGTTGAATGAGAAAGAACATTTTCTTAAGTGTTTTTAAGAAACCTTTAATTATACTAAGAAAAGCTCCTATTATATCATTGCACTTATTTTGGCTACCAGGATCATGGATATGATTTGAAGCAACTGTATGTCACTAACTTTATGCCATGAAGAATTCCAATCTGCCTCACAGTTTTAAAGACCACACATTTTCAAGTCTAGTACACACAATAAAATAATTAGTGAGCACTGTACCTCATGTACTGAGACACGGGGAGAGGAATGTAAATATGCTAATATGCAATGAACTAGTGAGAGCAAATTCACTATTGAAAATTCTAATATCTCACAAAAATAGTACCGTGCTGTTTGCTTATCACATATTATTGGACTCTATATTTTTCTGTCAAATCATATGAGCTTTTGAATTATTTGAATATTAAATAATCAGATGCCAATGCAATTCCTTATGGCACTAGTCCAAGAAGCAGATTATCTTGTGGATTGTGGAAATTTTAAATCTAACAATAGGATATGAAATCTCTGTATCTTATAAATAATCACTAGTGGAAAAGCTAACAAGGTGGTAAAGTTTCATAAATCTTATACTTATTACCAAGTTTTGACCATTCAGTCAAATATCTTCTCAAAGACAGTAAACTATTTGTTTTTTATAAGTATGAATAATCTAAAAAATATACCTAGTGCAATATGATACAGAATAAGATCTTTGAAAATTCATTCTTATTAACACAAAAATATAGTTTGGGGGCTCACTTTCCAACTCTATTGCTTGGTGACCTTAAAGAGTTGGCAATAATTTTTAGGCCCATAAAGGGCCAGAGTAATAGTACAGTGGGCAAGGTGCTTTCCTTTCATGTGTCTGATCCAGGTTCAAACCCCATCTTCCCATATAGACCTGGGAGCACCACCCAGAGTGACCCATTAAGTGCAGAGCCAGGAGTAACCCCTAAGCATTGCCAGGTGTGGCCCCCAAACAAATAAATAAAAAAGTAACTTAGGGGACCGGAGCAATAGTACAGCTGGTAGGGCACTTGCTTTGCATGTGGCCATCCTACGTTCCATCCCTGGCATCACATACAGTCCTCTAAGGCTGCCAGGAGAGATACCTGAGCATAGAGCTAGGAGTAAACCCCTGGCACCGCCAAGTATGGCCCAAAAATAACAAACAAACGAGAAAAGTAACTAAATTCAGGTGAGATTTTTTCCAGAAAGAGGACTGGAGAGATAGGAGAGGGATTAAGGCTTTTTCCTCGCATGCCGCAGACATTGGTTCAATCCTGGTACCACTAGGGTCACTCCTAACACAGAGCCAGGAATAGCACCTAAGTACCACCAGTGGTCCACCCTCTCTCAGCCCCCTTACACACACACACACACACACACACACACACACACATTAAAAAAAATAGTTCACTACAATTTAGTACTAAGACCATCTTAAATGACAAACTCTGTAGCCTTTAGTTATCATATCAGTTCCAGTAATAGTAGCTGATAACCAATATAATTTTTAATCAAAAAATGTTAGTATCACCTTCTATATTATGATCCATAAAGCAAGCATGGTACTGTTGCCTGGTTTCACATTTCAAAGACTCAGAATTTATTCAATAGTGAATTTTGTATTAATTTGGCCATCCCAAAATTTGCCTTCCCGTTACTCTGCATAGTTCTGCGCCACTGCTCTCCTGGAAACTACCTTCTTTTTCTTCTTTCTAGGTCTTCATTCTCTCCTCTTGGACTACCCATCAGGCATTCAACCCAGAGCAGTAAATAGCACAAATATCTTGTATTTCAGGTTTCATTTCCATTGGGTCTTCATTAATCATAGCTGCTCAGACCATCCCTAATTCATCAAGGTTGCAAAAAATGGTAGTGCTTCTCTCTTTCATCCTAGATTTTGTTGACTAATTATGGAATCCCAAGTCTTTAAGCGAAGGTCATAAAATAATTTCACATCATGGCATATGTGACTTTTCCGTTTTTTATCTTCTTCCACCCATTCATTCCAAGTCAAGTTCCTTTTGTACTCTGTGTGTGTGTGTGTGTGTGTGTGTGTGTGTGTGTGTGTGTATGTTTGGGCCACACCTAGCAATGCTCAGGGGTTACTCTGGCGTTATTCCTGGCTCTGCACTCAGGAATTTCTCCTGGGATGCTGGGTATTGTACCAGGTCAACCATATGCAAGGCAAACACCCTAACCTCTGTACCATCATTCTGGACCTTCCTTTTTCACATTTATTAACTACCTTTTAAATTTACTCCATCTTGTATTTGTACTTCGTCTGGAGCAATAGCATAGCGGGTACGGCATTTGCCTTGCATGTGGCCGACCCGGGTTTGATTCCTCTGCCCCTTTCAGAGAGCCCGGCAAGCTACCCAAGGTATCCCGCTCGCATGGCAGAGCCTGGCAAACTCCCCATGGTGTATTCGAAAACAGTAACAAGTCTCACAATGAGATATTACTGGTGCCCGCTCAAGCAAATTGATGAACAATGGGAGGACAGTGCTACAGTGCTGCTTGAATAAATTTATTTATCCGTGAATTTTTATTTATATAGAAGATTATATGTAACAGTTCGTTCAAAGCAAATGTTCTTTAGGAAGAGGGAGATTTGGATCAGTTTTGACCACACCCAGTGGTGCTCAGGGTTTACTCTTGGCTCTGTTTACTCAGGGATCTCCTGGCAGGGTTCAACTAGCCCTATGCAAGGTAAGTGCCCTACGTGCTGTACTCAGGCCCCAATATACTTTTAAAGGCCATTTAAATTTTTTCCCTTAAATTTTTCTTAATTCCTGGCATATAGTGATAGCACAACAGGTATGGTTCTAGTTTTGTGCAAAGTTGACCTGGGCTTGACCTTAACACCCAATATTGGCCCTTAAGGCCTGCCAGGAGTGCTCCTTGAGTGTAGAGCCAGGAGTAAAGCCTGAGTACCTCCAGGTGTGTGTCTTTTTTTGTTTTCCTAATTTCCCTTCACTCTTACTAAAATTTTACACCTATTTCATGTAAATTTTTAAATGTGTTAGCACAGAATTATTCAAGATATTAACTTTTTTGCTTGATAGACCTTTTTTGTTTAAGATTATCACTTTTGTCCACAGCAAAAGTATAGCTTTTAGGGCAATTGCCTTGTTTGTGGCAAACCTGGGTCTGATTTCCACCACCATATATGGTCCCCGGAGCCCAGCCTGGGATGACTTCTGAGCACAGAGCCAGAAGTAATCCTGGAGCATTGCTGGATGTGTCCCCCTCCCCTGAAAAAGAAAAAGAAAGATACATTTTTGGGAAAAAAATTTACTCTATCTGCTTATCATTTGTAATTGTGTGGAATTTCAGGAGATTAGCTCTGTTCATTTCTGTATTTGTGTGTCACCACCTCCACAATATAAAAAAAAGAGAAAAAAGAGGGGTTGGGGGCACAGAGCAATAATACCATCGATAGAGTATTTGTTTTACACACAGTTGACCCAGGTTCATTCCCAGCATCTCATACAGTTCTCTTTCTCTTCTCTCTCTCTCTCTCTCTCTCTCTCTCTCTCTCTCTCTCTCTCTCTCTCTCTCTCTCTCTCCCCCTCATCACCCCCCCCTTCTTTTGGGCATTATGGTTTGCAATACAGGTACTGAGAGGCCATCATGTTATCATGTTTGATCCTTTATTCAGCACACTTCTCCCACCCGGAGCAATCCCTTCCAACCATCATTGTCATATGGTCCCTTCTCTATCCCAACTGGTCTCTCCCCAAGCCCATGAGGCAGGCTTCCAACCGTGGACCACTCATGCTGCCCCTTGTTTCTACTGACCTTAGGTATTAGTCTCATACTGCTTTTTTTCCCCTATATCCCACTATATCCCGAGATCTCCAAGCCTACTCGGATTGGAGTCGAGCATCCTCCACCCAGATCCTCCAAATTCCAGTAGGCGGGGGTCACACCCACCACCTGGCCCCCTGGCACCGTGTAATCCCATCAACGGCCAAGACTCAGAGACTATAAAATCCAGCTCCCGGGACCAGGCAGCGGCATTTGCGGCCGCGCAACATCTTATCAGGACATCTTTTTATGACATCTTATTATCTCATTCCTACTTTGGACAAACTTGCAGGCTATCGAATGTAGCCTGCCCACAGGGCAGAGTCTGGCAAACTCCCCGTGGCATACCCAATATGCCAAATACCAGTAACAATGATGGGTCTCATTCTCCTAAAGAGCCTTGAATATAATCTCAGGGCTAGGATGAAAGAGACGTTACTGGGGCCTGCTCGAGGCAATCGACGAATAACAGGATGATGAATGAATGAATGAATGAATATCCCACAAATGAGTGCAGTCATTCCATATCTGCCCTTCTTCTGACTTATTTCACTGCATGATACTCTCCAGGTCTATATGTTAACAAGCAAATGTCAGGACTTCATTTTTCCTAATAGGTCAAGGATATTTTTAAGAGGTGGCATCAGTTTAACAATGAAAAAGTCGCATTGTTGTAATATTTCTACTTCTCCCAAATGGGTGAAAATCTCATCACAGATCACTATTTAGACACCAGCAGGACATGTAAGTTCAGACACTGTAACACTATTACACTGTCCTCCCATTGTTAATCGATTTGCTCAAGTGGGTCCAGTAACGTCTCCATTGTGAGACTTGTTACTGTGTTTGGCATATCAAATATGCCACTGGGAGCTTGCCAGACTTTGCCATGTGGATAAGTTCAGGCATACCAATTATTTTAGGAATTTCACTTGAAAGATATTTGTGAATAAATATTAAGTTTTGCCAAGTGAAATAAGTTAAGAACAACAGAAAAAAATTATTATTTCTTTTAGATAAGGTTTTAAGAAAGTAATTTTTTAAATGAGTAAATCTGTACAGTTCTTAAAAGTCAACTTCTAAGTGCTCACAACACTTCTCCAAATAAATCATTCTGGGGTTTTCAGTTGTTGGAGAATTCGAAAATCTATTGCAGTTGTATCTAAGACCTCAAGTTGGGCCTGTAGGGGAGTAAAATATCTGTTACCTATTCAGTAGTTTGATTTGCATGCATTCTCAAAAATGAATTCCAGATGTAGAAATTACAAGTTTCCATAAACATTCTCAGGCCGGCAGACAATATAACTTTTCTGTTAATAATGAAAAAAACCTTTGACAGACTACTCCCTGGCTGCATTCTGGCTCCTCCCCTCCGTGAATGGGGGCAGTCACTGCGAGGGAATTCTCATTCCAAACACATGTGAAAATAGAGCAGTGACGCCTCCACGTTTGAGATAATGCCAGGCCCAGAAATTTTGTGCCATGCAGTAAAAATAAAATGGATTTTGCCCCCATTTGAATGATCTCTTTTTCTTCTGAATATAAAGATTTAACCTCCTGCACACCTAAAATCAATTTTAATTTGAAATTAAAAAATGAAATAATTTGAATTTATGATGTGGAATAAATTTAGGCGCATGTAGAGGTTCATTTTGTAAGCTATAAAGTAAGAAGCTATAAGGGCGCTATTTTTATTTTTTCATTGAAGTTAAGTGGCATTATCTGATGTCTGGTGTGCATCATTGAAAATCAACATGTTAATTATATTATATTAAGCTCACCTCTAGATAATTTTTCTTAGAAAAATAAGGAATCATTTAATGATGGGGTGCTGCATCAAAAATGAATGCCTACAATTATGTCGTTTATTAATGTGCGTTTTTTTTCAACACCCCATTTTTCATTGCTGAAAGTATGCAAAAAGTGATGAGAATTATTTTCTACCTACATATAGTTGTGCCCATAAAGCCATAGGTAAAACTATAAAATGCTTCATCAAGCTGAATGGCACCTTTGCTATTTTCCAGTTCCATGTCATAAATGAGATACCATCTAACTTGCTATTGCTGATAGTATAAAAGAGTATATGTGAGAAGATTTATAGCAATTGCAGTCAAAAATATGATTAAATGAGTTTATAATAATTAATGTTATTTAACGTTTCACACTGATTTTATTATTAGCCACAGACATTAAGTATACATTATATTACAATCAATATGCTTTTTAATTTATTGAATTCTAAGTTCTTATGAGATATTTCCTATCTGGGGAAAATATGCACATTCAGGATTCATTGGTTTAGTTATAAAGTATAAAAATCTGAGCATTGGAAGCCAGGGCAAAAGAATAGCAGGTAGGGCATTTGCTTTGGAGGCAGCTGACCCGGGTTGATCCCCAGAATCCCGGATGTCCCCTCACCACTGCCAGGAGTGATTCCTGAGTGCAGAGCCAGGAGTAACTCCTGAGCATCACCAGGTGTGGTCCTAAAACAGAAGCAAATAAAACAAGCAAACAAAAACCCTAAAGCTTCCAGATCCACACCAGACTGAGTCCTCCATGACACCCCGGCGGGTGGGGAGGGCGGGAGGACAGGTCAGCCCAGCACTTGCCCAAACAGAGCCCCAGCAGCCAAAATCGTCCACACTCCACAATTGCTGCCATGTTCCAGGCCAGACTCCACTGCTCAGAAGAAGCCTCATCCAGAAATTGATCTGTTGAGGAACTTAGGTTTGTGGGTTTTGTGACTGAAATCTCCCAGCTCTCATGGAGTCGGGGATAGGCTACCTCCTCCCATCTCCCTGTTCTTTCAGAAGCCTGGCGGTCATGTCCTTGAACTGCCTCTGACCCTAAAAAAGCTCTTTCATTAGCCATGATCCAGACACTCATAAATAAATCTCAAAAGAGATCAAGTTGCAGAGATGCTTCTGGACCCTGTGCCAGGCTCTGTCATCCAGGGCACCCAAAGTCACCATCCAGTTAAAATTTTAACTTTAGCTCTATCACCCTCTTAAAAAAATTTTAATTCCTGGAGAGCATGGCCGCATCTGTGGCCATGCAACATCTCAACCTCTACACCACTGGTGAACTAGGAATAGCATACCACATAAAATGTGATGTAAAGAAGAAGGCAACAAATCTCCATTAACAAAGTATAAACACACAAGGCTTAACCTGTAACAACATGGCAGTACTCTCTTCTAAAAGGGTTTAATGGGTCCATGGTGGGATTCAACAATATCCACACTTTCTTCTAAGAAAATATTTTTTGATAATTTTTAGTGAATTATACAAAGCAATATAAAATAAGTTATTCGGGCCAGTGGGTAGGGCATTTGCCCTGCACGCAGCCAACCTGGGTTCAATCCCTGGCATCCCATATGGTCCCCCAAGCACCGCCAGGAGTAATTCCTGAGTGCAGAGCCAGGATTAACCCCTGAGCATTGCTGAGTATGACCACAAATTCATTTCATTTCATCATCCTGTTATTCGTCGATTGCCTCGAGCAGGCCCCAGTAACGTCTCTTTCATCCTAGCCCTGAGATTATATTCAAGGCTATTTAGGAGAATGAGACCCATCATTGTTACTGGTATTTGGCATATTTGGTACGCCACGGGGAGTTTGCCAGACTCTGCCCTGTGGGCAGGCTACATTCGATAGCCTGCAAGTTTGTCCAAAGTAGGAATAAGACAATAAGATGTCATAAAAAAAAGTTCTGTTAAGATGTCGCGCGGCCGCATTCGCGCCAGGTTCTGGATCTGGATTTTATAGTCTCTGAGTCTTGGCCGCTGATGGGATTACACGGCGCCAGGGGGCCAGGTGGTGGGTGTGAGCCCCGCCTACTGGAATTTGGAGGATCTGGGTGGAAGATGCTCGACTCCAATTCGAGTAGGCTTGGAGGTCTCGGCCCCGGAACCCGCGTGGCTTTGTCCCTCTGCCAGTACCTTCATGTGTGCGGAGAGTGGTCTCAGCATGGTGGTGGCTGGTCCTGGAGGTCTTCGGCTGCCGTAGCCCTGGTCGGGGCGGGGAGGAAAGCTCGACCCGCTCCCCTCCAAGGGACTCCGGGAAGGAACACCCAGGCGCGGGGGCAGAGACTGCACTGTTCTCGTCCGGGATCTGGATTTTATTGTCTCTGAGTCTTGGCCGCAAAAGCAAAAATTAATTAAGTAATTAATTTAATTATTCAGGGCCTGCTATAGGAGTAGGTTTGAGGGGTGGTTGGTAAAATTGGAAATAATGGTGGTGGGAAGATGTAACGGTGGTGGGATTAGTGTTGGAATATTGAATCTAATAAACAACTTTTTAAAAATAAATTTTAAAATATATAAAAATTTTTTAAAAAACGGGGCTGGAGTGAGAGTACAGCGGGTAGGGAATTTGCCGTGCACGCGGCCAACCCGGGTTTGATTCCCAGCATCCTATATGGCCCCCTGAGCACCACCAGGAGTGATTCCTGAGTGCAAAGCCAGGAGTAACCCTTGTGCATCGCAGGGTGTGACCCAAAAAGCAAAAAAAAAAAAAAAACTTTAGGCCTTGTCCTAGAACTCACCAAATCAGTTCCTACCAATATGTCTAAAATTTCAGTTTTTGATCAGTTAACTTGGCACAATTTGCCTTATAATATGTGCAGGAAATGGACAAAGTTCTGAGCCACCCACTTCTGATACAGACTTCTGCCCATTCATTCTCTTCCTTTTAAACAGAGGTCTGTTCACATCTGAGTAGTGAAACATGAATGGAAGCTTATGTTTACGAAAATGAAAAGAATGAGGAGGGAAGGGAGGATATTACATAAAATGATATCAAAAGAATAAAACAGGGTTTTCAACCCCTGAGCCGCGTGGGACGGGCACAGAGGCCCAGCTCTGGGCAACAAAGCTGAACGGCTCCAATTCCAACAGGTACAGCCCGCCCCCAAGGGCCTGGGTTCCTCTCTGGGCACGCGCAGCTAGAAACAGCCCCGAGACAGCCGGTTTTCAACCCCTGAGCCGCGTGGGACGGGCACAGAGGCCCAGCTCTGGGCAACAAAGCTGAACGGCTCCAATTCCAACAGGTACAGCCCGCCCCCAAGGGCCTGGGTTCCTCTCTGGGCACGCGCAGCTAGAAACAGCCCCGAGACAGCCGGTTTTCAACCCCTGAGCCGCGTGGGACGGGCACAGAGGCCCAGCTCTGGGCAACAAAGCTGAACGGCTCCAATTCCAACAGGTACAGCCCGCCCCCAAGGGCCTGGGTTCCTCTCTGGGCACGCGCAGCTAGAAACAGCCCCGAGACAGCCGGTTTTCAACCCCTGAGCCGCGTGGGACGGGCACAGAGGCCCAGCTCTGGGCAACAAAGCTGAACGGCTCCAATTCCAACAGGTACAGCCCGCCCCCAAGGGCCTGGGTTCCTCTCTGGGCACGCGCAGCTAGAAACAGCCCCGAGACAGCCGGTTTTCAACCCCTGAGCCGCGTGGGACGGGCACAGAGGCCCAGCTCTGGGCAACAAAGCTGAACGGCTCCAATTCCAACAGGTACAGCCCGCCCCCAAGGGCCTGGGTTCCTCTCTGGGCACGCGCAGCTAGAAACAGCCCCGAGACAGCCGGTTTTCAACCCCTGAGCCGCGTGGGACGGGCACAGAGGCCCAGCTCTGGGCAACAAAGCTGAACGGCTCCAATTCCAACAGGTACAGCCCGCCCCCAAGGGCCTGGGTTCCTCTCTGGGCACGCGCAGCTAGAAACAGCCCCGAGACAGCCGGTTTTCAACCCCTGAGCCGCGTGGGACGGGCACAGAGGCCCAGCTCTGGGCAACAAAGCTGAACGGCTCCAATTCCAACAGGTACAGCCCGCCCCCAAGGGCCTGGGTTCCTCTCTGGGCACGCGCAGCTAGAAACAGCCCCGAGACAGCCGGTTTTCAACCCCTGAGCCGCGTGGGACGGGCACAGAGGCCCAGCTCTGGGCAACAAAGCTGAACGGCTCCAATTCCAACAGGTACAGCCCGCCCCCAAGGGCCTGGGTTCCTCTCTGGGCACGCGCAGCTAGAAACAGCCCCGAGACAGCCGGTTTTCAACCCCTGAGCCGCGTGGGACGGGCACAGAGGCCCAGCTCTGGGCAACAAAGCTGAACGGCTCCAATTCCAACAGGTACAGCCCGCCCCCAAGGGCCTGGGTTCCTCTCTGGGCACGCGCAGCTAGAAACAGCCCCGAGACAGCCGGTTTTCAACCCCTGAGCCGCGTGGGACGGGCACAGAGGCCCAGCTCTGGGCAACAAAGCTGAACGGCTCCAATTCCAACAGGTACAGCCCGCCCCCAAGGGCCTGGGTTCCTCTCTGGGCACGCGCAGCTAGAAACAGCCCCGAGACAGCCGGTTTTCAACCCCTGAGCCGCGTGGGACGGGCACAGAGGCCCAGCTCTGGGCAACAAAGCTGAACGGCTCCAATTCCAACAGGTACAGCCCGCCCCCAAGGGCCTGGGTTCCTCTCTGGGCACGCGCAGCTAGAAACAGCCCCGAGACAGCCGGTTTTCAACCCCTGAGCCGCGTGGGACGGGCACAGAGGCCCAGCTCTGGGCAACAAAGCTGAACGGCTCCAATTCCAACAGGTACAGCCCGCCCCCAAGGGCCTGGGTTCCTCTCTGGGCACGCGCAGCTAGAAACAGCCCCGAGACAGCCGGTTTTCAACCCCTGAGCCGCGTGGGACGGGCACAGAGGCCCAGCTCTGGGCAACAAAGCTGAACGGCTCCAATTCCAAACAGGAGACATTCCCAACTCCTCGCCCAGTGCCAGGGACTCTTTCCGGAGCCGCGGCCGCTAACGCGGCCGCGAAATATTTTCCCACTACATATGCCATAGGAACCATAAGCTAACTTCTTAGATGGAAACTTCTCTATTTTAGCTCAGCCACTAGAAATACAGTTGCCAATAACTCATAAGCCTATCTTAACTCACACTGCATATCAAGCAGAATAGTAACACTGAACGTGAAGGACTAAACCACACCTCTCACAATGGTAAAGCAACGCAAAAGCCCACCAAACACTCATATTGAAGAGTCTAGCCCAGATGACACCAACAGTACTGTAGTGTTAGACAACCTCTCTGACAAGGAATTCAGAAGGGAGCTACTTAGGATGCTTAGGGAATTAAAAGAAACAATGGAAAGCAATGCCAATAGAAGACAAGAGGATCTGAAGGCAGAAATGAGGAAAATGCAATCAGAAATGTCAGACCTGAAAAATCTCGTAGGCGAATTGAAAAGCTCAGTGGAAGGCCTCAGCAGCAGAGTAACAGCGGCTGAGAACAGAATCAGTGAGCTCGAAGATGAAGTTCAGAGACTCTCCCGAAAAGAGCAGAAAATGGAAAAGAGACTCACAATTCGGGAACAGATGGCAAGAGAAGATCGTGATGAAGCCAAGAGGGGTAACATAAGAATTATTGGAGTCCCAGAGGGACAGGAAGAAAACCTCGATGAAGAAGAAACTGTCAAAGACATCATTGCTACAACATTTCCAGAGCTGAAGAAAACTTGTGACCACATTCAGGAGGCCCGAAGGGTACCAGCTAGAAGAAATCCGAATAAAAATACCCCAAGACACATTCTGATCAAAATGACCAAAACCTTAGACAGAGACAAAATTCTGAAAGCAGCAAGATCGAAGAAAGAAATCTCTTACAAAGGAGCATCCTTAAAATTCACAGCTGATTTTTCTGATGAAACCCTCATGGCCCGAAAACAGTGGTGGGACATAGTAAAAAAACTCAATGAAATAAATGCCTCCCCCAAAATACTTTTCCCAGCAAGACTCTCATTCATAATAGAAGGAACAACACACAGTTTCACAGACAAACAACAGCTAAGGAACTTCATAGACTCAAAACCATGGTTACAAGAACAACTAAATGGGCTACTTTAAGGCAAGAAAGGCCCCTCAAATACACCCAATTTTAACATAACAATGGGACAAAATCCCATAACAATAATCTCTCTCAATGTCAATGGGCTAAACGCACCAATTAAAAGACATAGAGTGGCAGGATGGATTAGAAAATTGAACCCAACATTCTGCTGCCTGCAAGAAACGCATCTCAATAGTCAAAGCAAACACAGACTCAGAGTCAAAGGCTGGAAAACAATCCTACAGGCAAACAGCTCCCATAAAAAAGCTGGGGTAGCCATCCTTATATCAGACCACATTGATTTCAGAGTGAGGAAGGTCATAAGAGACAGTGAAGGCCATTACTTATTGATCAGAGGATCTGTACAACAGGAAGAACTTACAATAATAAATGTATATGCACCTAATGAGAGACCAGCAAAGTACTTAAAACAACTACTCATAGATTTGGAAAAAGACATCAATAGCAACACAATACTAGTGGGAGACTTCAACACTGCTTTGTCACCTCTTGATAGATCAACCAGACTCAAGCTTAGCAAGGACATACTTCAGTTGAGGGAAACAATGGAAGAAAGGGACTTAGTAGATATATACAGGACACTTCATCCACAAAAAGCTGAATACACATTCTTCTCAAGCGTACATGGAACATTCTCCAAGATAGACCACATGCTGAGCCACAAAACATCCCTCCATAAAATTAAGAAGGTAGAGATTGTATCAACAATCTTCTCAGACCATAATGCGCTGAAATTAGAAGTAAATCACACACAAAAACAGAAAACTAAATCAAACACCTGGAAATTAAACAGTGCACTATTGAACAACAAGTGGATTAGACAGGAAATCAAAGAGGAAATCAAAAGATTCCTAGAAACGAATGAAAATGAGAACACGAGTTACCAAAACTTATGGGACACAGCAAAGGCTGTGTTAAGAGGAAAGTTTATAGCTCTACAAGCATTCCTCAGGAAGGAGGAGCGAGCACACATAAGTAACCTAACCTCACAGCTTAAGAGCTTGGAGAAGGACCAAAAAAAGGAGCACAACCCGAACAGGAGAAAGGAAATAATAAAACTCAGAGCAGAGATTAACGAGATGGAAACCCAAAAAACAATCCGAAAGATCAATGAAACCAAGAGCTGGTTCTTTGAGAAAATTAACAAGATCGATAAGCCTCTAGCAAAACTCACAAAGAAAGGGAGAGAGAAAACCCTAATAAACCGAATCAGAAATGAAAAGGGGGTCATTACAACAGAAACCACAGAAATTCAGAGGATCCTCAGGGAGTACTTTGAGAAGCTTTATGCCACGGAACATCAAAACCTCGAGGAAATGGATAAATTCCTAGACTCCTACAGACTCCCAAGGCTGAACCAAGAAGACCTGGAATACCTGAACAGACCTATCACCATCAAGGAAATTGAAATGGTAATAAAAAGTCTCCCCAAGCACAAAAGTCCTGGCCCGGATGGATTCACTAGTGAATTCTTCCAAATCTTTAAAGAGGACTTACTCCCAATACTCTTTAAGCTTTTCCACGAAATTGAAATATCAAAAACACTTCCAAACAGTTTCTACGAAGCAAATATCACACTGATACCAAAAGCAGACAGAGATACCACAAAGAAAGAGAATTACAGGCCGATATCCCTGATGAACACAGATGCAAAGATCCTCAACAAACTACTAGCAAATAGAATCCAACTACTCATCAAAAAGATCATACACCATGACCAAGTAGGATTCATCCCAGGGATGCAAGGATGGTTCAACATTCGGAAATCAATCAACATAATCCACCATATCAACAAAAGAAAAGATAAAAAGCATATGATCATATCAATAGATGCAGAGAAAGCATTTGATAAGATCCAGCACCCCTTTATGATGAAAACCCTAGCCAAAATGGGTATAGAGGGGACCTTCCTCAACATAATTAAAGCCATCTACCACAAGCCTACAGCAAGCATCATCCTCAACGGGGAAAAACTGAGAGCCTTCCCTCTAAGATCAGGGACGAGACAGGGATGCCCACTCTCTCCACTGCTGTTCAATATAGTACTGGAAGTACTTGCAATAGCGATTAGGCAGGAAAAAGATATTAAGGGCATTCAGGTAGGAAAGGAAGAAATCAAGCTCTCACTATTCGCAGATGATATGATACTCTACTTAGAGAACCCAATAACTTCCACCAAAAAACTCTTAGAAACAATAGACTCGTATAGTAAAGTTGCAGGTTATAAAATCAATACCCAAAAGTCCATGGCTTTCCTATACGCAAACAGTGAGAGAGAAGAAAGCAACATGAAAAAAACAATCCCATTCACAATTGTGCCCCAGAAAATCAAGTACCTAGGAATCAGCTTAACTAAGGAAGTAAAGGACCTGTACAAAGAAAACTACAAAACGCTACTTCAGGAAATAAAAGAGGACATGAGGAAATGGAAAGATATCCCCTGCTCATGGGTCGGGAGACTTAACATTGTCAAAATGGCAATACTACCGAAAGCATTGTATAAATTCAATGCAATCCCTATAAGGATACCCATGACATTCTTCAAAGAAATGGAGCAAACACTCTTGAAATTTATATGGAACAATAAGCCCCCACGAATAGCTAAAGCAATTCTTGGGAAAAAGAAAATGGGAGGAATCAACCTCCCGAACTTCAAATTGTACTACAAAGCAGTAATAATTAAAACAGCATGGTACTGGAACAAAGGCAGAACTGCAGACCAATGGAACAGGGTTGAATACACTGACATCTCTCCTCAATCATATGCTCATCTAATCTTTGATAAAGGTGCAAGTAATGTGAAGTGGAGTAAGGAAAGCCTCTTTAATAAATTGTGTTGGCATCACTGGACGGCTACATGCAAAAAAATAGGCTCAGAACTCTGCCTAACACCATGTACAAAAGTAAGATCAAAATGGATTAAAGACCTCAACATCAGACCAGAAACCATAAGGTACATTGAAGATAAAGTTGGCAAAACCCTCCATGACATTGAAGCTAATGGTATCTTCAAAGATGCCATGCCACTGGCCGAGCAAGTGAAAACAGAGATAGATAAATGGGACTATCTTAAACTAAGAAGCTTCTGCACCTCCAAAGAAACAGTGACCAAAATACAAAGACAGTCTACAGAATGGGAAAGGATATTCACCGAATACACATCTGACAAGGGGTTGATATCCAGGATATACAAAATACTGGTTAAACTCCACAAGAAGAAAACATCCAACCCCATCCAAAAATGGGGCAATGAAATGAACAGAAACTTTCTCAAAGAAGAAATCCGAATGGCAAAAAAGCACATGAGAAAATGCTCTACATCATTAATCATCAGGGAGATGCAGATCAAAACCACAATGAGATACCATCTCACACCTCAGAGACTGGCCCAAATTCAAAAGAACAAAAGCAACCGATGCTGGCGTGGATGTGGCGAGAAAGGGACACTCCTTCACTGTTGGTGGGAATGTCCACTGGTTCAGCCCTTCTGGAAAACAGTATGGACGATTCTCAAAAAATTAGAAATTGAGCTCCCATTTGACCCAGCAATACCACTCCTGGGAATATATCCCAGAGAGGCAAAAATG
Source organism: Sorex fumeus (assembly GCF_029834395.1). Classification (NCBI taxonomy): domain Eukaryota; kingdom Metazoa; phylum Chordata; class Mammalia; order Eulipotyphla; family Soricidae; genus Sorex; species Sorex fumeus. The sequence goes on from NW_026606101.1 coordinate 47,424,822, forward strand.
TATAGTCGAAGTGACATCTGCACTTGTTTGTTCATTGCAGCCCTCTTTACAATAGCCAGAAACTGGAAGAAACCTGAATGCCCAAGAACAGATGACTGGTTAAAGAAACTTTGGTACATCTACACAATGGAGTACTATGTAGCTCTTAGAAAAGATGAAGTCATGAAATTTACATACAAGTGGTACAATATGGAAAGTATCATGCTAAGCGAAATGAGTCAGAAAGAGAGGGATAGACATAGAAAGATTGCATTCATCTGGGGGATATAAAGTAACAAAGTATGAGATTAATACCCAAGAATAGCTGAGATCAGCACCAGGAGGATTACTCCATAACTTAGAGGCCAGCCGGGTATCCTAGAGGAAAGGGCTATTCAGATAGAGAAGGGAGCACCAAATAAAGGATGTTTGGAGGATCCTCCCAGGAGGGGAGATGCATGTCGAAAGTAGACTATGGACTGAACATGTTTGCCACTCAATGCCTCTTTTGCAGACCACAACACCCAAAAGGAGAGAGAGAACACAGGGGATTGCCCTGCCACAGAGACGGGGGGATGGGGGGATGGGGGTGGGAGGGATATTATCCATGGTGGTGGAAAATGGGCACTGGTGGAGGGATGGGTATCTGATCATTGTATAATTGAAACCAAAGCACAAAAAATTGTAAATCTACAACTTTAAAAAAAATAAAATAAAATAAAGGGGAAAAAAAAAAAAAAAAAAAAAAAAAAAAAAAAAGAATAAAACAATAAAATTAAAAATGAATGTTAATCCTTTTGTTGTTGTTGTTTTGCTTTGTTTTTGGGGCCACACCCAGCGAAGCTCAGGGGTAGCTCCTGGCTCTGCACTCGGGAATTACTCCTGGTGGTGCTCAGGGGACCAACAGCATGCTGGTGATCAAACCCAGGTCAGCCAGATACAGGCTTTATCTGCAGTTCTATCTCTCAAGCTTCCTTTTTTTTTTCTTTATCTTAGTAACCATAAAGAAGAGATTTTGTATTTACAGGTAAGAAAGAGGAATTTTTCAAACTTAATGCATAAAATGTTCAAATATTTTCAAAATAAAATATTTGGAGAAAGATCATTTTAAAGAGATTTTAGGGAAAAAATTTTTTTAGGGGTTAGGGATGTGGCTCAGTGATAAAGTACATACCCTGCATATATAAGATCCTGGATCTGATCCCAGACACCACAAAGAAAAAGTTTCTCTAGTCTAAAGAGATAGTTCAACAAGTTGAGCACATGCTTTGCACCAACACACACACACACACACACACACACACACACACACACACACACAAAGAAAAAAAAAACCCTAGGATTGATCCCTAGCACCATATGATCCCCTGAGAACAGACAAGAGTGATCCCTGAGTACAGAGAAGAAAGTAGCCTCTGGGCACCATTATGTGGAACCAAAAATAAAAAGGTTTCCTTTCTACTCTTTCCCTTAAAATGTGCCCGTTACTCCAGATATAGTATTACCATTTTCTAAATATTTTTTAGTTTTTTACATTATCATTAACTCCAGATATAGCTCAACAGACTGAGTGCATGGTTCGCATGCAGTACACCCTAGATTTGATCCTGACATGACCTGGTCCTCTGAGCACCAAGACCAAGCCCCCCTCCCCCTCCCGACATACAACCTAAAGAAGAAAACCCTTCCCCCAGCTCCACTGGGTGTGTGGGGGAAATTGCAGCTCCTTTAAGATGTAACTATTGTAGGGGGCCAAAGAGATAGTGTAGTGGGTAGGGCATGTGCTTTGCATACGACTGACCCAGCTCCTATCCCTGATACCCCATATGGTTCCTCACATCCTGCCTGGAGTGACCCTGAGAACAGAGCAAGGAGTAAGCCCTCAGCAACATTAGCCATGAGGAAACAATGAAAAGATGTGACCATTGCTATTAGTTCTCTACTCATGAACACTTGTTTGTTTCTAAACTTTTCCAGAGACTCAAATGTGAAAGAAAAACTTTCTTTCAGAGTCATTTTATATTTGTGCTTATTTCAAGTTCATGTATAGGCAGGTCTCCCAGCAGTGCAATTGCTGCAGAACAGGATAGTTTGTAGTGTTGATAGATGTTTCTAAATTGCCCTGCATGAGAGACAGAGCAATTCATATTCCTACAAGTAGACAAAGCACCATTTTCCCTATAGTTGTGTTAATAGGCTTCAAATTTAAGTATTTTGTCTATTTAAAAAGTGGAAAATATATTTAATTATAACCAATTTGAATATGTTTCTACATGTTAAGGAACTATCCATATGTTCTGTGTGAAATACCTGTTTATATTTTATCCATTTTCTTGTATCTGAGTTTTTTATGTATTATAAAGAATGGTTCTTTGTTTGATAGGTTACAAATAATTGTTTTGACTTTACAATAAGTTTTCTTGTCATTCAAAAAATTTCTTTTTAAAAAATTCAGGGTCAGGGTCCAGAGAGTTAATACAGTGGGTAGGGCACTTGCCTCGCATCTGGCCAACCCAGGATCAATCCCCAGCATCCCTGCCCCTCAAGCACTGCCAAGAGTGATTCCTGAGTGCAGAGCCAGGAGTAACCCCTGAGCCGGGTGTGCCTCCCAAAAAATTAAAAGCTGGGTCAGAGAGAGAGTATAGGAGGTGAGGTACTTTCCTTGTGTGTGAACAACCCTGGTCTGAATTCCTAACACCTTTCCTGATCTCCCAAACATTGTTAAGATTGACCCCTGAGCATAAACCCTGGAGTAAGTCCTGGGCCATGCAGGTGTGGTCCCCCAGAATAAATAATTTTTGAATAGGAAAATTTTAATGAAATATGTTTTTGTATATTACTTCCAAAGTCATTGTTAAAAATGTTACTTACTCTAATACTTAAAGTCACTTGATCACTTGACTTTCCGTTAATTGTCGATTTGCTCGACCGGGCACCAGTAAGTCTCCATTTGTCCCTGTCGCGTGCTAGTGCTAATACTTAAAGTGTAAAATTTAATTCTGACACACTAGAAATTCCTTCTGCCTTCCCTTCTTTCTTTCTTTTTTATTATTTTTTTTCTTTTTTGGGTCACACCTGATGATGCTCAGGGCTTACTTCTGGCTCTGCACTCAGGAATAACTCCTGACAGTGCTCAGGGGACCATATGGGATGCTGGGGATCGAATCCAGGTCAGCCACATGCAAGGCAAACGCCCTGCTCACTGTACTATCGCTCCGGCCCCGTTCCCTTCTTTTTTAACCATTTTTATTCAGATAGCAGGATTGACAATACTGTTAATCACACTTTTTGTGCTTATGTCATTCCAACACCAGAAAGCCTGTTTCCCCCTCCAGTGACCCCAGGACCCCTCCCAATGCCTTCCCAACCATGTGAGCTCATTCAATAGACGAAACTCTTCAGATCCCATGACTATTTGTTGTTCTCTTACTGTTTCTTTTTTTCCCCTCCACATATAGGAAACCTCTCTCTCTCTCTCTCTCTCTCTCTCTCTCTCTCTCTCTCTCTCTCTCTCTCTCTCATTCTCTCTTTCTCTCTGTGGAGGAGGTGACAACTACACATGTAGATGGATGGAATAAAGCTAATTTCCTGAAATTGTAAATCAGAAAAAATTTCTCTCAAACACTGAATTTTTAAGAATTTCATTTTAGAGTTTACATCACTGTATCACTGTATCACTGTCATCCCGTTATTCATCGATTTGCTCGAGCGGGAACCAGTAACATCTGCATTCGTCCTAGCCCTAAGATTTTAGCAACCTCTCCTTACTCATCCTTCCCAACGGTGCCACATCGGTGGCTCTTTCAGGGCCAGGGGAATGAGACACATCATGTTACTGTTTTTGGCAAATTGAGAACGCCGCAGGAGTTTGCCAGGCTCTGCCATACAGGCAGGAGACTCTCGCTAGCTTGCGGGGTTCTCCAAGAAGGAGAACTAGATTATAAATCCAGTTCTTATAAGACTATAAGCTTCCGGGAGCTTTGTTTTATGGTCTCTGGATCTTGGCTGTTGATGGGATTTCATGGTGCTGGGGGCAGTTTGTGGATATAACCGCCTAGCTACTGGAAAATGGGGGATCTGGGTGGAGGAGGCCCAGTCCCAATTCAAGAGTTTACATGAAATTAGTAAATTGTACAAATGCAAAATTTAGTAAGAATGAGCTGAATTGAGAAAATTTTAAGGAAAATCTGAATAGGTCTATAGTCTCTGGGTCTTGGCCATTGATGGGATAACACGGTGCCGGAAGCAGTTGGTGGGTGTTTAATGCCTACATACTAGAAGATGGGGGATCTGGGTGGAGGAGGCCCAGTCTCGATCCAAGTAGGTTTGGAGATCTCAGCCCCGGGTCCCACATGCCTGGGTTCCTGCACCTATTCCTTCATGCGTGAGGCTCTTCCAAACATGTGGAGAGTGATCTTAAGCATGGCTGTGGCTGGTCCCGGAGGTCTTCGGTTGCTGGGGCTTCTATAAAACCCGAAGTTTTATAGAACTTTGGCCAACATCTTATTATCTAGTTCTTACTCTTGGAGAACCCGACAGGCTACCGAGAGTATCCTGCCCGCACGGCAGTGTCTGACGAATTCCCCGTGGTGTATTTGATATGCCAAAACCCAGTAACAATGATGACTCTCATTCCCCTGACCCTAAAAGAGCCTCGAGTGTGACACGTTCTAAAATCTCAGGGCTAGGACAAAGGAGACGTTACTGGTGCCTGCTCGAGGAAATTGATGAACAACAGGATGACAGTGATAAAGTGACAGTGAATAAGTCTATCGAAGTACTAAGTGTATTTATCCTAATAAAGGGAATATTAGCTTTATTTTAGGAAATATTATATTATAGATACTTCCTAAATGTCTGCATTAATAAGTCTTTAAGATATAATAAAAATCTCTATAGCTGTTCAAAAAATCCCTAATCAGACATAGAACATTCAATATAAATGAAACATCAATTCACTATTTTTTATTTATTTAATTTTTTTTTTCTTTTTGGATCACACCCAGCGATGTACAGGGGTTACTCCTGGCTCTGCACTCAGGAATTACTCCTTGCCTCCTGGCGGTGCTTGGGAGACCATATGGGATGCTGGGAATCAAACCTGGGTTGGCCGCATGCAAGGCAAACACCCTACCCGCTGTGCTATCACTCCAGCCCCTCAATTCACTATTGAGAATGAATAAAATCCCTTAGAAATCTAGGAGTAAACATCTCTTTCTTAATCTAGTAGAGGGCAAACATATAGCCACAAGTGAGTACATAATCAATCAGTGCCTGTGTGCTGAAAACTTTGTCCTGTCCTTTAAAGAAGTCCCCTTAAAAAAAAAATAAAGAATAAAGAAGCCCCCTTAACATTTCTTGCAAAACTGGTTTAAGTCTATGAATTTTCTAAGCTGTTGCCTGTCCATGAAGCTCTGTATCATTTCTTCAAATCTGAATGATAATCTAGTTAGAGTATTCTTGGCGAGGTGTTCATTTCATCGCATTTTGTACTATATCCCTCCATACTCCTATAAGACTCAAGAGTCTCGCTTGCCAGATATGCAGTGATCTTACGAACTTTCCTTTCCTTTCTTTTTAAGTTCCTTTTTGGATCTTACTGTTTTCAGTATTCTGTCTCTGTCTTTGTTTTCCTCTGAACAAATGTATCTTGGATTTTTCTTCGCTGAGTCTGTCTTCACTGAGACTCAAGGATCTCTTGTATTTGGTTGCCTGTAACCCTCAAATCTGGGAAGTTCTTGACTGACTTCTTTAGCAATTAGTTCTTCATCAAATTTGCCTTCCTGGTGCTCAGACTCTGATGATTCTTAATAATATTGTTCCTCTTGAACTCATTCCATAGTTCTCTGGGATGCCGCTCTTTTCAGATTGTTTTCTATCTTCTGCTTTTTCCAGTGATTTCCACACAGCGGGTAGGGCGTTCGCCTTACAAGCGGCCAACATGGCCGACCCGAGTTCGATTCCTCCGCCCCTCTCGGAGAGCCCGGCAAGCTACCGAGAGTATTCGATATGCCAGACACAGTAACAACAAAGTCTCCAATGGAGACGTTACTGGGCCCGCTCGAGCAAATCGACGATCAACGGGAGGACCTTTACCTTTACCTTTACCTTCCTCCATCTCATCTTGGAGCTTTTCTTCAGTTACTGTTATTATGCTGCTTAGTGCTTCTAACAACTTTTTACATCACTTACCATATTCCTCATTTCTGTCATTTCTATTTGTAGTTTTCTCATTTTGGCATACTTTCTTGTGGTTTGCTGTATGTGCCACCATTTCTTTGAGCTCCCTAATCAATCTTACTATGGCATCACTAAAGTCATTTTTCTGGGGATTTACAGAGCTAGTTGTTGGCTGTGCCTTGTGTGGTATTGCTCATGGAATTTGGTGGATTTCAGTGTGCCTTCCCCATTTGTTTTCCAGTGTTCCTGCCCTGCTGGGGGTGAGTCCTTGTAGTTAGAGCCCCTGGGAGGCTGAAGGATTATGCTTCTTGTTGCTCTTTTCCTTCTCTGACCATTTTCATCCAATGACAGAAAGCGTTACTGTGAGGGTGTGGAATTTTCTGAGTAGATCTGTAGCAGTGCTGCATATGGCATATGTGGCCATGCAGTTTGAGAGTTGTGGCATGGTCCTGTTAATATTGCGGAGGTTTCCACAATATTGAGTGTGGAGGTTTCTGGAGCTTAACCGGAAAGGAGAGAATCAGCCTCCCATTCTGAGTAGGGTCAGTGACCTCAGCTGGAGTTTAATCTGATGTGGAAGGATGGAGCAGCATGACCAGAGGTTCGGAAGCAGTGGCAATGGTTCGTTAACATGGAAGCCCTATCTCCTTGTCTTTCTTCTGGGTTCTCATTCTCAGGTAACTTTCTTTTGTTGTTATTGTTGTTACTGTTTTGTTCTCTTAGGTAACTTTCTTGTTGTTGTTGTTGTTGTTGTTATTGTTTTGTTCTGGGCCTCACCTGGCAGTGCTCAGGCCTTACTCCTGGCTCAGCACTCAGAGATCACTCCTGGTAAGCTCTGGAGATCCTGTGGGGTTCCAGGGATCAAACCTAGGTCAGCTACATTCAAGGCAAGTGCCTTACCTGCTGTACTATCTTTCCAGCCCTTCGTCTTTGTTTTAAGTATTGTTCTGAATGCCTGGAGGAAAAGTTAAGCAATCCTAGAAAGTGGGAAAGATAGGAGACTGCAGAGTAGTGCATATAGAGACAGTTTTCAAAACAAATGGCATCCAATTACACGTTAAGAGAGTTACACAAAACTGTGCATACACTACTATGCAGAGAGGAATATTAGTTTCACAGAGGGTTCAAAGGATGGAGAACACACTTTACATATGGAAAACTTGTATCCACCTCCTTGAAGTTTCGCAATAATTATGTTTCTTATTAAATCAGTGCTATAGTTGATGTGATTTTTAAGTGTATAATGTCATCCTTAACTATAAAACAACATTTTCCAAATGCATAAAATTATAAAAATTATGCATGGGCAAAAGATTTTTGAAAACACAAGACATGCCAATGGATTTTGATATTACGAACTACAAAAAGTTTATTGATAGTAGTTTCACATTAAAAATATCCTTTAAGAAACTACCACTTGTTGGGCCTTGGTGCAGTATCAAAGGAAAATATCCATGGTTATTTGAAAAGGCAGTTAAACTTCTCCTCACTTTGCAACTACATGTCTGTGTGAAGCTGGATTTCTAGACATACTTCAATCAAACAACATTCCACACAAGATTGAATGGAGAAGCAAACATGAAAATCCAGCTGCCTTTTATTATTAAGTCAGACACTAAAGAGATTTGTACACATGTAAAATAATGCCACTCTTCCCACTAAATGTTTGCTTAATGACATACAATAATTTTCATTTTGAATTGCATGATTAATAATTATTTTTTAATTACTGACTTGTAAATTTCTTAATATGGTCAAAAGCGAGAGCTCTTTGGGGATACTCAAGAAGAGAAAGTGGCTCCAAGACCAAAATGTTTGAAAGCTTTCACTACTCTGTTTCTCTGCTTCTCTGTCTCTGTCTCTGTCTCTGTCTCATTCTCTTTGGATCTCTGTCATTAAGGCCACGTGTCCACTGTAGCTGTTTCCTTTGCACATAACTAATTTTACTCCTGCCTGGAATACCATGAGTCTCTAGGAAAGAACAGGAGTATAGAGGCTATTCATACTGTAAGATACTGCAAGAGATACTGCAAGAGATACTGCAAGAGAAGCATTTTATTTGTAGCACTGTCTTCCCATTGTTCATCGATTTGCTCAAGTGGGCCCAGTAACGTCTCTATTGTGAGACTTGTTGTTACTGTGTTTGGCATATCAAATACGTCTCGAGTAGCTTGCCAGGCTTTGCCATGCGGGCAAGATACTCTCAGTAGCTTGCCGGGCTCTCCGAGAGGGGCAGAAGAATTGAACTCAGATTGGCCGGGCCAGCCACGGGCAAGGCAAATGCCCTACCGCTGTGCTATTGCTCCAGCCCCATTTTATTTACTCTATTTATTTATTTTGGTTTGGGAGACACACCAGCCATGCTCAGGGGTTCCTCCTGGCTCTGCACTCAGGAATTACTGATGGTGGTATTTGGGGGTACTTGGGAATATATGGGGTGCCAGAGATCACACCCAGGTTGACTGTGTGCAAGGGAAACACCTTACCCTCTATACTATCAATACGGCCCCAGTATTTTTTTTTTTTAAGAAAATGATTTGTGGGGTCAGAGTGATAGTACAGCAGGTAGGGTGTTTGCCTTGTACCAAAAAAAAAGATTTGTGACAAAAATGACCATGATAACAAATACTGAAAGCTCTCTAAGGGACTGGAGTGACAGCACAGTGGGTAGGGTGTTTGCCTTGCACGCAGCCAACCCGGGTTTGATTCCCAGCTCATATATGGTCCCCTGAGCACCTCCAGGAGTAATTCCTGACTACACAGCCAAGAGTAACCCCTGTGCATCGCCGGCTGTGATGTTAAAAAAAAAAAAAAAGCTACCTAAATATTTGATTTGTTGTTAGTTTGTCTGTTTGGAGTTTTTGTTGTTGTTGTTTGTTTTTGGTGGGGACATTTGGGTCACACCTAGTTGCGCTTAAGGGCTCCCACTCTGTGCTTGCAGGAGTCATTCCTTGTTGTTCCTGGGATCAAACTGGGTTGGCCACATACAAAAAATGTCCCATGACTCTGTCCTATCTCTCTAACCTGTTGTTATCATTTTAAGCTTAGACACAGAAACAACAGTTTGATATAATTGTGCCCTCAGGCACCAGAGGGATTATGTAGCGATAAGGAGCTTACCTTTCAGCCTTCCGACCCAGGTTTGATCCAAGCAACATAAATGGTCCCCCCAGGCACTCCCAGAAGTGATCCCTAAACACAGGGCCAGGAGTAAGCTTTGAGTTCCTCCAGATGTGGCCAAAAAGAACAAACGAAAATTACAACCGACCAACCGACCGTGGCCTTAATTTCTCAGTATGTTGTCATCATTGGCTCATGCCTTCCCCTCTCCTAGCCCCCCCAAAAATAGTACTTACACAACTTCTTTTACAAAAATCAAGAATTGGGCTAGAGAGATAGTACAACAGATAGAGTACTTGCATGTAACCAACCTGGGTTTTATCCCCAGGAGCCCATATGGTCTCCCCAAGCACAGCCAGGAGTGATCTTGAGTGTAGAACCAGGTATAGACACCATCTCCCCCCCAAAAAAAAATCACTAGTCAATAAATATGCATTGAATAAATTAACCAATAATAATTAGTGATCATGGGGCTGGAGAGATAGCACAGCGGGTAGGGCGTTTGTCTTGCACGCGGCTGACCTGGGTTTGATTCCCAGCATCCCATATAGTCCCCTGAGCACCGCCAGGAGTTAACTCCTGAGTGCAGAGCCAGGAGTAACCCCCCTGTGCATCGCCAGGTGTGACCCAAAAATCAAAAAAAAAAAGTGATCATATGGCAGGAATGATAGTACAGCAAGTAGGACACTTGCCTTAATGCCGGCAACCCAGATATGATCCTGACATAACATATGGACCCCCAAACACTGTCAAGGAGTCATTCCTGAGTACAGAGTCAGGAGTAAACACTGCTGGCTGTGAACCCCCAAAAAAATGATGAAAAAAAATGTTTTCTCTCCTTTAATTAAGATATAGAAAGTAGTTGGAGTTGGGGTTTTTTTCTAGAGTTTTTAAAATAGTTTTCTTTTTTTTTTTAAATACATGCACACCTATAATCTACAATAACTGCTTGCTTTAAACTTTCTCTTTTTTCTTCAGTTTTTGGTCTTTGGCCCATACTCTGTGGTGGTCAGGACTTACTCCTGGCTCAGTGCTCAGGGGACCTGATGAGGTTCCAGGGATAGAACTTGGGTTGGCCACATATTTTCCAGCTAAAACTATTTTAAGGTCCAGGGGCCAGAGCAATTGTACAGTGGGTAGGGTGTTTGTTTTGCATGTGCTGGTTCCATCCGTGATACCCCTTATGGTCCCCTGAACCCACAAAAAATGACCCCTAGAACCACTGGGCATGAGCCAAAGCCAAACAAACAGAATTGTTTTATGGTCCAGAGAAATATCTCAGCAGTCTGGAATTCATACTTCGCATGGAGAAGGCCGGAATTTGATCCCAGCACCACATGATTCCCCGCCTCCCCCATCACCAGCATAGAACTAGTGGTAACTCTTGAACACCACTGGCTATTGCCCCCAAAAACCTACTTTACTTTACTTTAAGAAAATAATAACTTCCCCTCCCCCCTACCCCCCACGAGACCCCGAGTCGCCACCCTCGAACAAGCCCTCTAGCTACTGCTTCACAACTATGATCCCAGAAACTCAGAAACAAATCTCAGAACCCAGCAAATTTTGCCAGAAATCCCTCCAGATTTAATTATTAAAACTTCAGGATTCAAAAATCGCATGGCCGCTATTGCATCATATGCAATTCATAATCGTCAATAGAAAACAAATTATCTAATGTTGCCTTTCCGGCAGATTTGTGTGTTGGGGTAAAAATCCCAAATAACAGTGGTGGGTCTGGTGTCGAAATATTGAAGGTAATCAAAGTAGCACTGTAGCACTGTTGTCCCGTTGTTCATTGATTTGCTCGAGCAGGCACCAGTAACGTCTCCATTGTGAGACTTGTTACTATTTTGGGCACATCAAACATGCCACGGGGAGCTTGCCAGGCTCAGACGTGCGGGTGGAATATTATTGGTAGCTTGCTGGGCTCTCCAAGAGGGACGGAGGAATTGAACCCAGGTCGGTCGCGTGGAAAGCAAGCGCCCTACCCGCTGAGAGTAATGTGGAAATCGTCTGCCACACAGTAGAGGGATGGGGGGTACTCTGGGGTTTTGGGTGGTGGAAAATGTGCACTGGTGAAGGGATGGATGTTTCATCATTGTATGATGAAAACTTAAACTGAAAACTTTGTAACTGCTCTCACAGTATTTCAAGAAATAGTAATAATAATAATAATAAAATCACTGTCACTGTCACTGTCCTCCCGTTGTTCATTGATTTGCTCAAGCAGGCCCAGTAACGTCTCTATTGTGACACTTGTTACTGTGTTTGGCATATTGAATATGTCATGGGTAGCTTGCCAGGCTTTGCCATGCGGGCGAGATACTGTTGGTAGCTTGCCGGGCTCTCCAAGTGGGGCGGAGGAATCGAACTTGGGTCGGCTATGTTGGCTGCTTACAAGGCAAACACCCTACCTGATGTACTATCGCTCCAGCCCTAATAATAAAATAAAAACTAAAAACGCATTCCACTAGGTTTTTAGCTGAAATACTCCTGAGGCTGCTTCCTATGTAGGATGTCACTATCCAAAGCTATTTAAATAAGATAACCTTATCATATTTTTGTAGAAAATCAGCACAAACAAAATATAAATATGGTAGCTTTGACATTCAGAAATCACATGTATTTTGTGAACAGTTTTTTTTTTATAGAAGGTGTTGTATTTTGGAAAAAATAAAAAACAACTTGTGAGTTTTAAAGATGTAGGGACAGAGGTAACTGAACAGACCCGTTTAATACTTCAGTATGAAGAAAACATTCAATTCCTTCCTTCCTTCCTTCCTTCCTTCCTTCCTTCCTCCCCTCTTTCTGTTCCTCATAAATCTATTTTATATACCAACCATTACTGTAGGTACTTTATCAAATAGGATAAAAACATGAGCACTTAAGGGATAGTAAGGAAATTATAGGAAAATGCTTTAAAGTTTGTGTGAAACATAGTGATAACAAAAGGAGACAGGAATGATTGTTACAAATAGTTTTATCCTTGAGAGCTTTAGCAAATGTCATTTTATGTAGCTTACTACTCACAATAACAATGGAACAAAACCAAGAGGGAAAAAAGACTTAAGTCTTTTTAATAACTTTTTGTTTTTGTTTTGCGACACAGTCGTGCTCAGGGCTGACTCCTGGCTCCATGCTCAAGAATCATTCCCAGCAGTTCACATGAAACCTCATCAGCATTGTAAATCCCAGTGACTAAGATATTTTTTTTAAATATTTTATGAGGTCAGAGAGTACAGTGGGCAAGTCACTTCCCTTGCATGTGGCATGACCCGGCTTCATTCCCTGCCATCCCGTATGGTTCCTAGAGCACCTCCAGGAATGATTCCTGAGTGCAGAGCCAGGTGAAACCCTGAGCATCACCAGGTGTGACCTAAAAATAAATATATATGTATCTATGTATAAACATAGATACATATGTGTGTATGTATATATGTGTATATGTGTGTGTGTGTGTATATACATATATACACATACACACATATATTTTTAAAGTACAGGCCTGGAATATGGCTCAGTGGTTGACTATATGCTGCCCACCTATGCTCTGGTTTCATCTGGCACTGGAAAAAAAAAGTAAATAAAGACCTTTACATCCTTTTCAGCTCTCAGTCTCCAAGTTTTCTAATGTTTATCATATTTCACTTTTTTGTCTTCTCATTTTACTAATCAGATTGGGGGGGGGGGAGCACATTTCCCATCTAAAACAGTGTATATTGATGTTTCAATAAATTAAAGTCTCGAGGGAACTTGGCTGAGGATCTCAACTCTCAAATAAAAAGAAAAATACTTATATTTCTTTCTTCCTTTTTTCTGTTTTTGGTTGTTGTTGTTGTTTGTTTGGGGCTGTACCCTGCCTTGCTTGTGTGGGCAGAGGGGGAGGGGCAAATCCCAGCTTGGTGCTCAGGGGTTGCTCAGTTCCAGAAGGCGGGGTGGGGGAGGAACGCGAAGCTGGGAGGATTCATACATCCTGCCCACTGAGCTAGCTCCCTCGCCCCTTAGTTATATCTCCCTTCCAAACTGTATACTTCTTGGAGGCCAGGGAGCTAGCTCCAGGCTTGGTAGACACAGGGCCAGACTTCAATCCCCAGGCCCTGCCTGTCTTCCCTGACTCTGCCGGGTGTAGTCCTGGTGGCGCCCAGCTCCGCTGTGGAGGGCCTCCCCACGCCAATAAAAAGAAATATACTGTTCTCTCCCTGGATGTATTTGTCGGCTTGTCTGGGTAATGGATACCTTTGGTAAGAGAGAACAGCACATATGGCCCCAAGCGTCACTTAAAATGATTAAAGTTATTATTTTTTATCTTTAGTCTCACTTTTGCTGTCGTGGCCGCGAAGGGCTTGGAACATGCAAAATATGCTAAGCATGAAGCAGAGCCCGTACCTGAAGAGTTGGCAGTTGAAAGGCACAAAGAGGTACAATGGATTTAAAAGCCTCTTGAAGAATAGCCTTTTGCCTCATGGATGCCAGGCAAGACAGTATGTGGCAGGAAAAGAGTTGAGGAAACTGCTTTAAAAACCTATTAACCAGAGCTATGAAAAAGCAGGGAACAATTGGGGAAAGAGGGAGGTGCTCAGTGTTTAAAAGGCTTTTAAATGTGACCATATTTTTGTTGGCTTTTTGCCTGCAGCATGAAATGAGGATGGCACGCTGAATGGCTAGCTGGCTGCTGACGGTGGAATGAATGGAAGGCTAGGCTAGAAAGTCAAGGCTAGGTTTTAAGAAGCCACTCTGGACTGTGTGCAGCTGTGCCAACGACTCTCAGCAACAATTTCGCGGAGGAAACGCAAATTTCAGTCAGGCTGTTCAATCACCCTTGCTTTCCGTGGGTTTTCTTCTTGAGCCTGCAACCACTCGCCTCTGCAGCCTTTGCTGCAGAGATTAGAGAGTTAATGAATTAGCCAGCCAACAGGCAGCCACGGAGAAAAGCCGCAGAACTTAGAATTGAACAGCTGACAGCAGATTCTGCAGGTGCGAGATGGGAGTCAGCGCTGCATTTTCTGCGGAGCACAATTTTCTCTGTCTGGGCTGTGGTCTGATTTTCTGGCCCCTAAAGAACACGCTGAGTTACGAGAGAAAGAATTCCTGCGAATCTTGCTCTGTGAGCCTAGGAAAACTAGCCTTCTTTAGAAAAGAAGCAATAGCCTTTGTTGGGACAGATAATAAATACTACATATTGGCAGTGGCCTGGTAAGAGTTGGAGTTTCATGTTGGGAAAGAAAAGTATTCTAGCTGCCGCCCTACTTTTACAATAGTGGATTAAACTGCATAGACAATGGTTCAGCCTCCTGCAACTGAATGACAAGGAGCAACCACAGTGTGTGTGTGTGTGTCTGTGTCTGTGTGTCTGTGTCTATTCCTGTGTGTGTTTGTGTGTCTGTGTATGTTTGTTGTTCTGTCTATGTGAAAGCAAGAGAGAATCTGTATTGGTATTGACTGCATGAACACCAAAGCAAATAAAGGTCTTAACAGAATAGCGGAAAGGAGGGAATGGACCGTATTAAAGTACAAACCTCCAATAAACTAATCATTCTACTTGCTAGGAATGGGCATCCAAGATAACCTCCAGATATGACAGTTCTTCCAAATCATTTTGGCTTATAGGGGTAAGGAAAAAATTGGGGGCCACAGCGATATTAGGGCAGGTAGGACCCTGCCTTGCATGCAGCCGACCTGGGTACAATCCCCAACATCTGGTATGGTTCCCTGAACACTGCCAAAAATAACTCCTGAGTGCAGAGCCAAGAGCAAGCCTTGAGCATTGCCAGGTGTGGGCCAAAAATAAACCAATAATAAAAAGTTAGTTATATAACAGTTAAAAAGCATTTGCCATGGGGCCTGGAGTGATAGCACAGCCGGTAGAGCATTTGCCTTGCACGCAGCTGACCCGGGTTTGATTCCCAGCATCCCATATGGTCCCAAGCACCGCCAGGAGTAATTCCTGAGTGCACAGCCAGGAGTAATCCCTGAGCACCACCGAATGTGACCCCCCCCCCAAAAAAAGGTATTTGCCATGATCCTTTGGCTAACAAAACATCCCAGGGGGGCTTCAGGAGAGAGCTTTGCATTGTCTATAAAAGTGATAATGGCTGAGTGGATCAATGGGAAAACTAACTTCAGGTTTCTTTGTGGATATGCTGGTGGATATGCTCTACATAATCAAACCCTTTGGGCTAAATTCTGTTACGAGTATATATTTGGAATAAGATCCAAAAACTCAAAAACTTTTTTTCTAGATACACTCCAAGAAGGACAAATAAAACCCCCCAGTTATCACCAGTCCAAAGGGGGGAGCTAGAAGTGCTGATTAAATCCCATTTGGGATCTTCTCTCTCTGAAAGCTACTGTATTTCCCTAACAATCCTATACTTCCAATTTCTCCTTCTAAACTGAAAGCTCTCATGATTAAACAACAAAAAACCAGCCAGTTGGAGGAACATTGACCATAGAGTTGTTTGGCTGAGCTCTAAAAAAATTTCTCCCAAATCCAAAAATATCTCCCAGACTTCCTGTGCTGGCCTAAAATCCTGTCACTCACAATGGGGACATTTAGAGGATGTCCTTTAGTGATAGTTCTTCCAAAAGGAAATACAATTCAGTATGATAAAATTTTAAAATCTGTCTACTATAAGTTGACTCCCCCCCCCACACACTTCCCATTGTTTTTTCCTGGACGGTCCAGGGTCACGCTCTCACTTACTTGTAGTGCTCGCCCAAGGGTGCTCATCTAGTTATGGTGATCACATTCCATTCCAAGACAAACCAGTGACACAGCGCACACTTTGTTGTGTAATTACTTGCACATCAGCCCCCAGTGGGTTGCACTCTTTATTTGTGGGGACCACACACACTTAGTTCTATTGTCCCAGAGTTTAAACACTGTTTTGGTACCAGGGGTCCCAGACAACAGAGCTGTTAGGACAACATTGAACTTAATGTGGATAGTATGGGGGATCAAACTCTCAACCTCACTATTTCAGTTTGATTCCACTGCCCTTCTCGGAGAGCCCGGCAAGCTACCGAGAGTATCTCACCCGCACAGCAGTCTCCAATGGAGACATTACTGGGCCCACTCAAGCAAATCGATGAACAATGGGAGGACAGTGAACAGTGACATATATATATATATATATATATATATATATATATATATATATAGTTGTTTGGGAGGGCAAACAACAATTGTTGGTTTAGGGGGCCAAACCAGTGATCTTTGGGTGCTACTTCTGTTACAGTGCTTAGGGCCACTCCAGGAGGTATTTAGGGCACCATATGGTCCCCTAATGTAAAGCATGTGTTTCAACTTCTTGAGCCATATCCAACTTAACACATTGTGTTCATCTGTCCTTTGTACAGGATAATGAATCCATTTATGAATCATTTATTTCAGGTTTTGAGGGAGTTTGGGGGGAGGGGTGGCCACACCCACTGGTGATCTGGGGCTATTCCTGGCTCACTGCTCAAGAATTACCCCTGGCTATATTCAGGGGACCATAAGTCATGCAGGGATTTCAACTGGAATCGGTCACACACAGGGGTGACACTTTAGGCCCTATCCTATCTCTCCAGCTCCTGTTTCAGGAAAAGTGAAAGAAGAATGGGAGTAAGCCTGGGATACCACATAGGGAAGATCCGCCTGGATTAAGATGCTTAGTGAGGGAAGAGGAGAACTGTGTGTATAAGCAGGAATAGGTGAAAGCACAAAAGATGAAAGAACGCACTGATAGCAAGTGTGTCTCCTTTGGAGAGTTGTTCCAATTAGCTCTGACTCCTAGCAAATAATTTTCCACATTTAAGATGGACACTAATGTCCCTTTACTCCTAACAAGAAGGAAATGCCAAGTAATCAGGGAGGGATCTTTATAGACAAATGCATATTTGTATTTATTATATAAAGTCTGGAATAGTACATATTCCCTTATAAACTACCACTCTATTGGAAATTATTTCAATTCCAATTTTTTGAAATTTCAATTCCAATTTTCCAAATTATTACAGTCATTTTTGAAGGTCCCTTTAATATCTAATGCCATGGGGACCGGAGAGATAGGACAGCAGGCAGAGTGCTTACCTTGCATGTGGCCAGCTCGGTTCAATCCTCAGCATTCATAAGGGCCCCCCACGCCAGCCAGGAATGATCCCTGAGAGCAAAGCCAAGAGTAAGCCCCGAACACTACCAGATGTGACCCCCACCCCCCAGAAAAAAAAATTCTAATATCACAAGTACTTGATCTGTTATTCTGTTCTGAACATTTTTAAAAGTGATGACCTTGAGGAGTTGAATTCACTATTAAGAAGAAAGCTTTGGGGGCTGGAGCAATAGCACAGTGGGTAGGGCGTTCGCCTTGCGCGCGTGGCCAACCCGGGTTTGGTTCCCAGCATCTCGTATTGTCCCCTGAGCACCGCCAGGGGTAATTCCTGAGTACAGAGCCAAGAGGAACCCCTGTGCATTGCTGGGTGTGACCCGAAAGGCAAAAATAAATAAATAAATAAATCACATCCTGTTATTCGTTGATTGCCTCGAGCAGGCCCCAGTAACGTCTCCTTCATCCTAGCCCTGAGATTATATTCGAGGCTCTATAGGAGAATGAGCCCCATCATTGTTACTGGTGTTTGGCATATGGGGTACGCCACGGGGAGTTTGCCAGACTCTGCCCTGTGGGCAGACTACATTCGGTAGCCTGCCAGTTTGTCCAAAGTAGGAATGAGATAATAAGATGTCGCGCCACGTGCTTCCAGGAGCTGGTTTTTATAGTCTCTGAGTCTTGGCCGCTGATGGGATTACACGGTGCCAGGGGGCCAGTTGGTGGGTGTGACCCCCGCCTACTGGAATTTGGAGGATCTGGGTGGAGGATGCTCGGTCCCAATCCGAGTAGGCTTGGAGATCTCAGCCCTGGAACCCGCGTGGCTTTGTCCCTCTGCCAGTACCTTCATGTGTGCAGAGAGTGGTCTCAGCATGGTGTTGGCTGGTCCTGGAGGTCCCATAAATAAATAAATTAATTAATTAAAAAGAGGGAAGCTTTGTCTACATTTGAAGGGGAAGGGGGTGTGGTGGTATGCTTTTATTTTCCTCCCCTTTCCTAAATGTCCAAATACATTCTTTTTCCTCACGATAAAGAAACATGGCATTGAAGGCCAAAGCAGTAGGGTGTTTACCTTGTTTGATCCCCAGACTACAGGTCATCCCCTGAGCATTGTTGGGAGCCAGGAGGAGCGTTACAGGGTCAAGAGTAGACTCTGAGCACTGCTGGGTATGGTTCAAGAAGCAAATAAAAAAAGAAATGTAAATGTGGCCTTGAGAAAGACCAAATAAATCTACTTTAATGGACCAAAATAGGGGCTGGAGCGATAGCACAGCGGTAGGGCATTTGCCTTGCATGCAGCCAACATGGCCGACCCGAGTTCAATCCTCCGCCCCTCTCGGAGAGCCCGGCAAGCTACCGAGAGTATCTCGCCCGCACAGCAGAGCCTGGCAAGCTCCCCGTGACGTATTCGATATGCCAGACACAGTAACAACAAAGTCTCCAATGGAGACGTTACTGGGCCCACTCGAGCAAATCGACGAACAACGGGAGGGCCTTTACCTTTACCTTTAATGGACCAAAATAATATACCATTACTTTAATCATTTTTTTCTTTTTTTGTGAGGAGTTTGGGGCATACCTGGTTATGCTCAGGAGTTTCTCCTGACTCTACAATTCAAGAACAACTCTTAGTGGTGCTATAAGGAATGCCAGGGATTGAATTCAGGTCAGCGGCATGCAAGGCAAATGCTCACTCTGGCCCCAGGACACATTTCTTTATTTTGCTTGGCTTTTCTTTTCCTGTTTCGGGACCTAGTGATGTTTAGGGCCTATTCCTGGTTTTGAACTTCAGGATCATGCCTGAAAGGGGGGAAGGGACCACATGCTATTCTGGATATTGAACCCAGGTCTGTTGTGTGCAGGGCAAGTGCCCTACCCACTGTACTGTCTCTCTGGCCCTTAAAACTCATTTCTTTCTTTCTTTCTTTCTTTCTTTTTTTCTTTCTTTCTTAATGTAGGAATTCTGCTATTTATTAAGCCATTGATTAAGCTGATTGAACTGGGCATGAACTCCACAGGACTTGTTTCTTTTCTCTTTTTTTTTTTTTTTCAAATACCGTAATCTTTTATTACAAAAACTTTGACTGCAGTTTAGGTCAGGGAGAGTGTATGTTCACAATTTTCCCCCCTCAGGATTTCTTTGACTACTTGGGAACTTTTGTGGTTCTTTTTTTTTTTTAAACCTTTCTTTTAAAAAAAAATTATTAGTGAAACACCATAAGGTACAGTTGTAGACTTACAAATGTTTGTGCTCGGGTTTCAGTCATACAGTGAACGAGCATCCATCCCTCCACCAATGCCCATTCTCCACCACCAATGATCCCAGTGTCCCTCCTCCCACATCCCCCACCCCCCCATCCCACCCTGCCTCTGTGGCAGGGCATTCCCTTTTGTTCTCTCTCTCCTTTTCGGTGCTGTGGTTTGCAAAAGAGGCAATGGGTGACAATCATGTTTGGTCTATAGTCTATTTTCAGCATGCATCTCCCATCCTGGGAGGATCTCCCAACACCCTTTACTTGGTGCTCCCTTCTCTATCTGAGCTGCCTTTTCCCCTAGCGTGTGTGGCTGGCTGGCCTCCAAGCCATGGAGTAAACCTCCTGGTACTTATCTCGGCTATTCTTGGGTGTTAGTCTCCTACTCTGTTACTTTATGTTCCCCAGATGAATACAATCTGTCTATGTCTGCACCTCTCTTTCTGACTCACTTCACTTAGCATGATACTTTCCATGTAAAGACTCGTTTCTTGGGGCTGGAGCAATAGCACAGCGGGTAGGGCGTTTGCCTTGCACGCGGCCAACCCGGGTTCGGTTCCCAGCATCCCATATGGTCCCCTGAGCACCGCCAGGGGTAATTTCTGAGCCAGGAGTAACCCCTGTGCATTGCCTGGTGTGAAAAAAAAAAAGACTCATTTCTTATAGTGGATCACTTTCTTTAGGAATTACTAATACTCAGAAAGCCCAAATTTTCACTCAGTCCTTAACACTCCATTTGGTTATTAATATTTTCTTTGATGTTTTCTCTCTCTACCTCCCTCTCCCCCCCCTCACACACACACACACACACACACACACACACACACACACACACAGAGGTTTTTCTCTGCCCATACCTGTCAAATTTTTTTTTCTTTAGTCATATTGTTTCAGTTTTTATCTTTTCTTTTGATACATGTTTTCTAGCTTTATATCATTATTTAAATCATTAGATCTGTGACATTTTTTTGTCATGTGGCCTCTCACTAATAAAATTTTCTTCCTCCACAAGAGTGTTTTCAAACATCCATAACTGCTGCCCAAATCTTCACTTCATTTGCGTCTACCTCGCACATGTAAAATCAAATGTGTTCAAGGCTATGATTTCCTACATCTATTATCATTCAGTATTTTCTGAGTCTCCTTTATAATGCCTTTCAGTTGTATTGTGGAAACTTTAGCTATCAGTGGTATAGCCTGAACTGTACATGGGACAGTGATAATGACTTTCTGACCCTACAGATCTTGCTGGTTGTGGGTAGAATTGATAGCACTTTTTCAATTTCTCCCTTGTCTTTGCATGAACATACTGGAATTACAACCTCTGACAAAGGTAACATCCCTTTTGTAATGGAAACAAAAGGAGTGTGTAATGAATTGGTTAAGATTACATTGCATGTTTAGATGATGAAATCCTACTGCAGCTCAATTCCTTTATTTTCTCTAGCTTGGCCTGGTCTTTCAATAAGACATTATTGACTGGCATCTTCCCCAGAACAGGTGCTGTAGAATATAGTCTTGCTGCTTAGACTGAAAAACAACTATGGTGTAGGTCAAGGGAATCAGATAGGAGGCCAGAGTGCCCAGTATCCTAGTGTGGAGACAGGAGAGGATCCATATCCAGGTGGCACTAAAAAGAATGAAGGGTCCTTGGATTCATACGATGCATAAGCCCTTTTCAAAGCAACTTAATAGCACGACAGTACATGAATGATGGTGTCACATGCCATTTCTCTGCAAAATTTTAAACTGAAAGGAGATGAGAAAGGGGAGGAAGACAATTTTTTTTATAATTTGTTCTTAAGGAAGCTGGAAGTGAAAGTCCTAGTTTTAATCCCTTCCCCCTAAAAAAAAAATTCCAATTTATCACTATAGATGTAAATAAATTTTAAAAGGAGTGTTTAATCTCTATGAATATTAAATCCATTGACACTGTAATTGTGTGGTATTAACAGACTCTATCACAAAAACGCATTGGTTGCTTGAAAAGCAAATCATTGGCTTCTTTCTCCATTTCCTCTCTTTTTACTTGTACTTTTGTCTTTACTCTTTTAAAAAAAAATAACTTGAAGTCTTTGCTTTTCCAAATCATTAAATACCAATATTGGCTGTCAGAAATATTTTAAATTGTCTGCTTTTCAAAAAATGATCAGAGCATTTATTCGTCTTTTAGAAAAAAATAATTATATTCATCTCCATTATTTTTGCCAAAGACTGTAACGATAATTTTACTCTTTCTAAAAATTAAAATAGCAAACAGTTTATATAAGGTGTTGATAATTACCTATATTATTGTACTGCTGTGACAGATGTTGGCAAAAAAAAAAAAGCCTAAAATGCCTACAGCTGTGCACTCCATGACATCTAGTTTACACTCAGACAGAAGGCTAACAGATGTTCTGAACTGTCACTTTGCCTAAATGTTTTTAAAGTCTAAGGACCTGCTTTATAATTCACCAGGGCCTGGTTTGGCTTCACAGAGGTCCTCAGAATCCCCATCTGTGACAATTACTGTTAAAGACATTGATAAATCAACCCTTGTGTCTTTCCTCTTCTTTAACACACACGCACCCGAGTACATATGGATCATGGCCTGTAAGAACCCTTTTTAAAATAGATCCTAGTTGTGAAACTGTTTCTTAAATACCGATAGAAATGGGCTGCTAGAATTCACGAAGGTCCGCTTTCAGTGGGGTCTGGAAAGAGTTAGGAAATCACCCCATTCTTTTCGCTTGGCTAAATTTCATGCATCTTGGGAGTCAAAGGTTAACATTTTCCAATAGTAGCTATATATTTTTTTTTGAGCGATTAAACTGTTTTATAATTTTTAGTCAGTATCTTAATAACTGTACTCAGGACCATCACTATTAATTGTGCAGCGTGCTTGGGTAATGGGAGAACAAAATAAATGGTGTTCACAAGGCTTGCCACACATCTTCTCCAGCGTGACACCCTAATACTTCCCTTCCCAAACATACCTTCAGATCCTTCGTGCAGAATTACTGTCCCATGCAAAGGCCATCAATGCCTTATTTGCTGTTGCTCTTAATTTTAACAAGCTGAATTCCTGTCGTACACTTGCTTAATAGTTTAAACATTCTGTTAACAATCAGGTGTTTGGCCTATCCTGTTTCTCCTTCATTCTGTAGAGAAATATAACTCCAAATAGTACATCTTTCTCGGTTTGTTTCTAAATTAGTCCCCACACTTAATTATGAGGATGAGAGGGATGCCTTATTCCTCTTTGTTATAGGCTAAGCTCTCAGTAATCCCAAACAAAAGAGTCAGTTCTGGAAGATATAGGATTTGCTAGCAGGATTATGGTCTCATAGATAATGATGTGCAGTCAGCAGAAGCGAAGCTTTATTTTAATTCAAATAAGCTAGTAAACAAACCACTGACAAGTCTGCTGGTGAGAGTAACTGGCTGCTGTTGCCACATTGGCAGCTAAATTATAGAAAATCTATTATACCCTGTTCACCATATGTTTAATTTAATACAAGATACAAATTAAACTATCCACAGTGCCCATTAAAACAGCAATCCTTTTTTTATTTTTGAATGTCTTAAAATAATTTCTGCTGACCTTTTAAAGGGTAGTTTTGATATAGGTGATTAGCTGATGGGGGAAAGGTAGTTAATAGAAAGCAAATAGGAAAAAGGTAATTGCCTTTCTGAGAAAATAAAAATATAAATGTTCTGTGGTTTGCGGTTGTTAATGAGGTTAATTAGCAGTCATACGTTCTGTTATTACTGAATTTCCCTCCCACCTTTTTGGTTTCTGAAGCTGGAGTATTAAATGCAATAACAAACTTTGACCTATGTGAGTCTATCCTCATAAAATCGTCCCCTGGATCATTCCCTTGGTCATCTTCAACTGATGCCAGTTGAGAAAAAAAAGATTTTTGGTGGGGCCAGTGTGATAGTACAGTGGGTAGGGCATTTTCCTTGTACACAGCTGACCCAGGTTCAATCCCCGGCATCTCATATGGCCCCACCATGCACCACCAGGAGTAATTCCTGAATGCAGAGCCAGGAGTAACCCCTGAGCATTTCTGGGTATAACCCAAAAAAGGTCAAAAAATTTAAAAATAATACTTTTTTTTAAAAAAATGGTACACTTTGATATGACACAGGAAAAAGAGTTTTGTATGACCCTCTCAAGTGAACCTCTCTATAGTCAATCAATCCTAAGGAGAAGCTAGAGAAGAAAAATACAAGATTGGGGGCTGCCAAAGAGATAGTACAATGGGTAAGGTGTTTCCCTTGCATGCCACCAACCCAGGTGTGATCCCCAGCATCCCACATGGTCGCTCAAACACCACGAAGAGTGATCTCTGAGCACAGAGCCAGGAGAAAGTCCTGAGCACAGATAGGTGTGGCCCAAAAACAAAACAAAAAAAGAAAAAGACAAGATCACAAACTGCTCAAAATGTCTTCCTTTTAACAGTCACTAACCAACATTATTGCTTGAGTCCGTTTGTACTCTGTCTACCTGGCGGGGCTAAAGAATTACACAGCTAGATTCAAAACTCAGATCAACTAGTCCCTACTGTGGAACCACAGATATTTATCCCAACTAGGTCTTACTCCTTTTTGTTTGTTGTTGTTGCTGGCGGTGGTGGTGATGGTTTAGGGGCTATACCGCGTGGTATGCAGGGTTTGCTTCTGCTTCTGTACTCAAGGATCACTCCCAGTGGGCTTGGGGGACCGTATAGGGTACAAGGGATCAAACCTGGGTCGGCTGCATGCAAGGCAGAAGCCTTCCTTACTTGCTGTACTATCTCTCTGGCCCCACTAAATCTGTTTTTACTTTATTGCTGTTGTTTATTGTTTTGTTTGGGGGTTTGGGTTTTTTTGTTTTGTTTCATTTGGGGGCCACACCAGCAGTGCTCAGGACTTACTCCTGGCTTTGCAATCATGAATCACTCCTGGTGGTGCTTGAGGAACCATATAAGATATCAAAGATCAAATCCAGGTTGGCCACATGGCAAGTACCTTACCCGCTATTGCTCCTGCCCTGTTTTTGTTTTTAAGAGGGGGGAAATAATGCAATTTTTGTAAACTTATTATGAGAACTAAATAAGATAATGAGAATTCTCTGGTACATAATAGATGCTTATTGAAGTGAGTTTATTTCCTCTTCTTTTTTTAAAAAAAATTATTAGTGAATCACCATGAGGTAGTTACAAACTTATACAATAATCATTTATTTACCCATCCCTCCACCAGTGCCCATTCTCCTCCACCAATGTTCCCAATATCCTATTTCCTCTTCTTACTCCAATCAAAAACATATACATAAGGGGGTATGGTGTGCCAGCAGGTCAATCTGTACCTGTGAGGCGACTGAATCAGCAGCCTGATGGTGCCTTCAGAATTCAGATACCCCAGATGTGCCTTGGGCCAGACCCCAAAAACTTGGGGCAAAGTTTACCAAGAAAGTAAACAGCCAAAAGTTAGGTATATGGGAGGCATACCTACAAACCGCCTCTGGCTCAGTTATATAATTGGAGGCATGGCCTCTCTGGTTCCTGACCGAACTGTTTAACAGCCATGATCCCAGAGACTCAGAAACAAATCTCAATACCCAACAGCTTTTGGCAGAAATGCATCCGGTCCCTGCAATAGGTTACCGGTGCTGGGCCACCCCAGGTGAGAATAGGTTTCATGCCTTGGCATGTTGTCCCTGGCGGCCCAGTGGCCATCATCCTACAGAGGCCACTGGACAGTCAGGTTTGGGCACGCAGTGACGAGACACGCAGGGCCTCACAGGATGGAGGTGGAGCCGGCCCTTTACCCCCACCCCAACGAGACCCTGAGTCGCCGCCCATGAATGGCCTCTCTGGCTCCTGATCAAGCTGCTTAACAGCCATGATCCCAGAGACTCAGAAAGTAATCTTGAAACCCAACAGATTTTGGCAGAAATGCATCTGGACCCCGCAGTAGGTTACTGTCGCAGGGCCACCCCAGGGGGGAAAGGGTGCTGTCCCTTTGCCTGCTCCCCCTTGGCGGTTCAGTGGCTGCCATTCTCCAGAGGCCATTGGACAGTCAGGTTTGGGCCTGCAGTGACGAGACACGCAGGGCCTCATGGGATGGGGGTGGAGCTGACCCTTTCCTCCCCATCCCAACAAGACCCCGAGTCATCGCACACGAACAGCCTCTCTGGCTCCTGATCAAGCTGCTTAATGGCCATGATCCCAGAGACTCGGGAACAAATGTCAGAACCCAGAAGATTTGGGCAAGAAATCCCTCCAGATTTAATTGTTAAAATTTCAGAATTTCAAAATCGTGCAGCCACCACTGCAGCCGTGCAACACCATATGCTATTCATAACCAGCAATATAAAACAAATTGTCTACTGTTGCTTTTTCATCAGATCTGAGTGTTGGGGTAAAATCCCAAATAATAATGGTGGGTCTGGTGTCAAAATAACAAAACACTGCTCAAGCGGGCCCAGTAATGTCTCCATTTTTTGGAGACTTGTTGTTACTGTGTTTGGCATATTGAATATGTGTTTGGGATATTGAATACGTCGTGGGTAGCTTGCCAGGCTTTTCTGCAGGCAAGGTACTCTCGGTAGCTTGCCGAGCTCTCCGAGAGGGGTGGAGGAATCAATCTTGGTTCTGCCGGGCTGGCTGCACGCAAGGCAAACACCCTACCGCTGTGCTATTGCTATATTGAATGTAATCAAAGGTGAGAGAGAGAGTAATGTGGAAATCATCTGCCTCACAGGTAGGGGGAGGGTGTGCGATGGGGGTATACTGGGGCTTTCGGTGATGGACAATGGGCACTGGTGAAGGGATGGGTGTTTTGTTGTATTTCCAAGACTTAAACCCGAAAGCTTTGTAACTGCTCTCATGGTGATTCAATAAATAAAATTATAAAAAATGGGGGGAAAAAAAGTAAGGTGGAGTTCATGCCCAATTCAATCAGCCTAATCAGTGGCTGAATAAATATATATATACATAAATAGATAGATAAACATAAATAGAGATAGATAGATAGATAGATAGATAGATAGATAGATAGATAGATAGTTTCTCCAAAGTGAAAGGAATGTGTTGGGAAGAATTGGATTTCTGTTGCAAATAGAAATTCTGGGGGCTGGAGTGATAGCACAGCGGGTAGGACGTTTGCCATGCACACAGCCGACTGGGGTTCAATTCCCTGTAGCCCATATGGTCCCCTGAGCACCATCAGGAGTGATTCCTGAGTGCAGAGCCAGGAGTAACCCCTGAGCATCGCCAGATGTGACCCAAAAAGGGAAAAAAAAAAGGAAGAAAGAAATTCTGCCTAGAATCAGTCTCTTTAGATTATTAACTCCTTTCCATAGATAAAACACCAAGTAGGATGCTCCTTTTTCTCCCAAATGCCCTACATTTATTCCCTTGAAAAATGTAACAGAACCACCCAAACCTGTGCCTTTCCTTGGCCTCTGAAAGAGTCCTCCCCACACTTTGGGGTGCATTCCCAACTTTGATGTGCATACAGCTACTGCACTAAATCCTTCAAGTATGTTCATGGGACCACACTAAATGAACTTTTGGATCAAAAGATAGCACACACTCCCAAATCCACTGGTGTGCGGTTACTTGCAGTAATGAATAAGGGACACATTTAGGGGCTGGAGCAATAGCACAGCGAGGAGGGTGTTTGCCTTGCATCCGGCCGACCCGGGTTCGATTCACAGCATCCCATATGGTCCCCTGAGCATGCCAGGGGTGATTCCTGAGTGCAGAACCAGGAGTAACCCCTGTGCATCGCCAGGTGTGACCCAAAAAAGCAATAAATAAATAAATAAATAAATAAGGGAGCATTTAGAAAATGCCTTGAGTGTAGATTGTTCTTGAAGTCCAGCAAATCATATTTTCTCCAAAACACATGTAAGGGGTCCGTAAGCAATAGTGCAGTGGGAAGTACTTGCCTTGCATGAAGCCCAACCAGGTTTGTTCACAAGCACCCAATATGGTTCCCGGGGCATCCCTGGAGTCATCCCTGAGCACAGAGCCAGGTACTGGTGGGTGTGGCCCCAAAACAAACAAACAAACAAACAAAAAGTGTACGCAGGAGGCCCATTTGACCTGGCAGCACAAGGCTCCCCCAGCACCAGTAGAAAAGACTTCCTGAGCATTGAGGTGGCACTAAACCCCGAACCCCGCTGCTGTGGCCCCCAGAGAACAAAGCGCAGGTTAGCTGGTGCTAGAGCCACCATGCTGCTTGGTACTTCCTGATGAGCACTTAACCAGGGGGGGCACAAGAGAAATATTCCATTCACTTCCCAACCCTGTGTGCAGATGTTGAGAGACTAAAAACATCTGCACATATTCAAACTCTGAAACACTGATAAAATTGTAACAACTCAATAAAACGGCCACCAAAAAAAAAGCAAGTGGTCTGGTTGCAATGATTCACGTGCTTAAATTAACACTGTTAAATCCCCAAAACATGGACGGTTGTGTGTACAATTTCATTGTGTATAGAATAAGCAAACTGGGTTGCTGCACGCTCCCCAGAGGCCCTCTTGCAAGGATTTTCAACTTTTCCTCTTGGCTTAGAAGCACGCACCCGGGGCTGGAGTGATAGCACAGCCCGTGAAGAGGTTGCCTTGCACGCGGCCAACCCGGGTTCGATTCCCAGCATCCCATATGGTCCCCTGAGCACCGCCAGGAGTAACCCCTGAGCATTGCTGGTCGTGACCCCAAAACAAAACAAAATAAAACAAAAAAGCACGCACCCTTCTCGAGTCTGTTGGAGCGGAGGTTCAACCCAAGAAGGAGCGCAGGTCCGAGTTCCAGAAATCAGAGGGTGCTGGGAACTTGGGGAGGAAGCAAGCAGTTTTCTGGGGAACCTGCCCTCGCCCTCCCCCTCCCCGGGTTTCGGAGTCGCCTCGGCCTGGGCCTCCCTCCTCGCTGCCCTGGGCTCCGGCTGTCCCTCGCTTACCCCTCGGGTAGGGGGACCGGGACTCCCAGGGCTCGTCTGACTTGGCACCTGGGCGCGCACCAGCCCTCCTGCCCCGCGTGCTCGGCCTCTTCGGGGAGCGCGCCGGGGACCCCAGCCAGCGCCGCCCGTGCTCACCCGGCCCTCGGGGGCAGCATCACTGGCGGTTGGGGGGGAAGGGGGGTCGGACCCGGCTCGCGCAGAGCCTTGGGAACGCACCCGGCCGAAACTGACGGGCCCTGACAATGCGTCTCCCCAGCTGCGCCCACGCGCACGCGCGCCCGGGCGGGAGGGGGAAGCCACGCGAGCCGGGCAGGACTGCTTGTCCCTTCCCGGGGGTGCCCCCCTGCTGTCTGATCGCGCTCCCCCGGGGATTTCAAGCAAGCGCAGCCCCCTTGGATCTCGGCGCGGTGGGGGGGCAAGAGCGGAGCGGGCGCGGCGCTCTGTCCACGTGAATCCTGGCCACGTCCCGGGCGAGCCGATGGGAACGTCGGGGTCTCAGGCCCGCGTGGACGTCGTCGCTCTCGCAGCTGCGGCCCTTAGCAGCGGGCCCCAAGCATCGCTTTCCTCGGATCCTTAGCGTGGCTGCAGGATTCCCGAAGGGTGCAGGGAGCCTACCCACCCCGGAGCTCGCGTACCACCCAACCCCCCCCCCCCCCCCCCCCCAGGCCACCCCTGCACGCCTAGAGCCAGGGCCCGGTGCCGAGATGACGCTGCACGCCTGGACGTGGGGACGAGACCCTTGCGGGCAGCCCGCGAGGCCTTTCCACGTGGGTGGAAAGAGCAGAGGTGCCAATTAGTGGATGATTGATTGCTTAGGGAGAGGAAAGCAACAGCTTTCCCAGCAGCTGATGGCTAAAGCATGACACAGTCAGCCCTGAACTTGCAGACCCCGGTCGGGCGTATTGTTTGCTCATAGGCTGCACTCGGCGGTTAAAAAAAAAAAACAAGAAAAAAACAAGAGTCTGGGCCCCTCTTGCTATCTCCCTTCACCACTAGTCCCATTCAGTATCCCTTTCTTTCTTTCTTTCTTTCTTTCTTTCTTTCTTTCTTTCTTTCTTTCTTTCTCTTTCCCTTCTCTTTCTTTCTTTCTCTTTCCTTTCTTTTTCCCTTTCTCCCTTTCTTTTTCCCTTTCTCCCTTTCTTTCTTCCTATCTCCCTTCCTCCCTTCCTTCCTCCCTTCCTTCCTTCCTTCCTTCCTTCCTTCCTTCCTTCCTTCCTCCCTCCCTCCTTCCCTTCCTTCCTTCCCTCCCCTCTCCTCCTTTTCCTTCCCTTCCCTTCCTCCCTCCTTCCATCTGAGCCTTGAATGATGAATGCCATCTACTCACAGTACACCACCTGTGTTTATGGGAATGAAGGTATCCCCAACACACACATACACACACACACACACACACACACACCCCTCCCCAGGACAGAGTGCAGAATTGGCGAACTCAGCCATTACCTCATAGCGCATCTGAACAGTGAAGTTTCCAATACAGAACCACCTTAATGTCCTTAAGCCCTTCCCAGGTTTCCCTCCAACTATGTTAAAAAGCAGACTCTATGACCTAGAATCTCTTTTGGTGTCTTTTTTGTCAAAAAAAAAAAAAAAAAAAGCTGATCAATCAACTCAGTTTCTGGACACAGATTCTTGTAAGCAGATTTCCAGTTGCAGAACTTGCTCTTGATTCCACCACTTCCCAAAGGCAGTGTGTCACCATGACAACATTTCTTAAAGACTAACATCTCCCATGCCAAGTAGTCAATACATTCCAATTTTAAGACAACTTTGGGGGTCTTGTCTACAAGACTTCCTGATCTCTCGAAAGAAACAGAGAGGTTTTTAATTTTCCTAGACTGAAGGGAGAAGCCGTTGATGAGTTACTTGCCCTTCAGCTATCTTAGACAGTATACTAGAGTACTTTCTTAGCTTACAGATTTAGATTGACGCCCCCAAACTCCTGGGGCCCACAGTTCAGATTCTTCTTTCAATTCATAATAAAAAGAAAGATAGCTTTTCTCAGATAGGGGGCATCCTTCATGAGTTGTAATGTCCAAGGACCTATATAAACTAGAGAGCGGGAGGAGATGGCTATGTTAATTCCATAGGTTGCTTTTGTGCTGCAAAGTGAGAACACTCTGGGCAAAACATTGCACAGCTGCCCTCTCTCACACCACCTTCAGCTCGGAGAAGTGTTTCTACTGTGACTTTTCAATTCTGCAGAATGCCACACTCCTTTGGCACCCATGCACAGTTCCTTAGCCTGGTCTGTGACAGAGTTACTCTTGACCTTCAACCCCTCTTATCCCCTTCTCTGACACATTCACACTAGTCTAGGCTTTTTTTTTTTTTTTTTGGATCTTGAGAGGACTGGGGTATGCGGAAGCACCTTGTTATAGTGCTGACTGCCATTCTTTTTTGGACTGACATTTAGGTGTTTGAACAGCCATAGAAAAATGTCCTGTTTTGGTGGTGGTGTTGGTTTTCCAGATTTCCCAAGCCAGGTCCTAATCGTGTGTAATAATCCCCCATGAATCCCTTATTAGATGATTCTCAAACACGGTGTGAACCGAGAACCATGAATGTCACCAAAACGAAAAGTTGAAGTTCAGACCATTTTGTCCAGGAATTCATTATTTGAGCATTTATCTTTTTTTTCTCCTGCATGGTTCATGGGAAGAAAAGGAGGACGGAATAGAGCAGTAGAGCAAGGACCTGGAGACTGAACCCAATGGAGACTTAGTTTTAAAGCTAAAGCTCTTCGGCGCACATATGCTGCCTGAGCTCATGTGCTGCTTGCGCCCACGTGGCCGAGCACATGTGGGCTGAGCACATGTATTGCCCGCATCTTCCCTCTTGAGATGTGTACTTTCATGCTTTCATGTCTAATGCTAGGATGTGTGTAGGTGCTCTCTCCATCCTTGGAGAAGCCTGTGTTCTGTCTTGAGTACGTTACTCTCTCTTACTCTCTCTCTCTCTCTCTCTCTCTCTCTCCCCCTCCACACCTTAAAAATCCTCCAAATAAAATCTATTTGTTTCCAAAAATAAATAAATAAATAAATAAATAAAGCTAAACCTCTTCCCAGACTATTATCTAGCCATATGTGAAAACAAAGAGAGCAGAAGTCATGTGAGTGGGAACTGGAGTGATTGGACAGTGGGCAGGGCACTTGCCTTGCATGTGGTCAACCCAGGTTTGATTCAGGAGTGATCCCTGAGCACAGACAGCCGGGTTAAACCTTGAGCATGGCTGGAAAACAAAAACAAACAAAAAAGCTGTCATGGAAGTAGATTACAGTCATTCACTGTTTTTGAAGAGCCCTGGCAGTCATGCCTAAAAAAAAGGGACACACACCTCAGGGCCAGCGCGATAGTGTAGCACATATGCTCACCTTGCATCTGTCTCGCCCAGGTTGGAACCCCAGCATCCCAAATGCTACCCTGACAACCACCAGGAGTGGTTCCTGAGTGCAGAGCCAGAGAAAGCCCTGAGTTCAGCCAGGTGGATTCCCCCTGCAAAAGAAAGAAAGAAAGAGAGAAAGAAAGGAAGGGAGGGAGGGAGGGAGGGAGGAAGGAAGGAAGGAAGGAAGGAAGGAAGGAAGGAAGGAAGGAAGGAAGGGAAAGAAGGAAGGAAGGAAGGAAGGAAGGAAGGAAGGAAGGAAGGGAGGGAAAGAAGGAAGGAAGGAAGGAAGGAAGGAGGGAAGGAAGGAAGGAAGGAAGGGAAAGAAGGAAGGAAGGAAGGAAGGAAGGAAGGAAGGAAGGAAGGGAAAGAAGGAAGGAAGGAAGGAAGGAAGGAAGGAAAGGAAAAAAGAGAGAAAGGAAGGAAGGAAGGAAGGAAGGAAGGAAGGAAGGAAAGAAAGAGAGAAAGAGAGAAAGAAAGAGAAAAAAGGGAGGGAAAGAAAGAAAGAAAGAAAGAAAGAAAGAAAGAAAGAAAGAAAGAAAGAAAGAGAGATTAGAGGACACACACCTCCCACCCCCAATTTCCCTACAGATTTCCCATTGCCTGAAGGTGCAGTTCTTCAAAGTTGAGCAACTCCTCCTCTGTCAGGAGTAGGAAGCAGATTCCCCCACCCCCCCCCACCCCAACACACACGCGCCCACACACAAGGTGGAGGCTGGCTGTCTGGCTGTAAGGCCGAGCCTCAGGGAAGGAGACAGTGAACACCCTTGTCCTGGCAGGAGCAATCCCTGAGTCTGAGCTAGCCTATGGGAATAAACCAGCGTTCAGGGGCCGGAGAGATAGTACAATAGGTAGGCCGCATGCTTAGCTCATGGCTGACTGGGGTTCCATGCCCGCACCTCATGTGATCCTCCAAACACCACCAAGGAGTGATCCTTGAGTACAGAGCCAGGAGTAAGCCCCCAGCACGCCTGAGCCCAGAGAAGGATCCTTTGGGTGCCGGAGTCTAACCTTTAGCTTATTCCACTATTCCACTCCTCCCCCTGGGCTCCTGCCTGCATTTGCTGGGTTTGCAGGGATTGGAGACCCACAGAGGAGGGCAAACATGAGACAGAAACATGCCTCGCCCCCGCCCCGAATGCACACCAGGGAAGAGACTGCCGAGATCAGACAAACCCGAAGTCCTCCATGATCTGTGGGTCTGGTCCCACAGTTGTGCCTGGGTGGGGGAGGGGGTCGGGGAGCCCGGGGGAGGGGGGTGGTGGGTGTGTGTGTGAAGGGACCAGAGGCAGCCCCCTTCTCTCCAGTGCTCTGTCTGGCGTACTCGAGTTTCCTCTCTCCCAATCTGCCGCCTCACCCTAAAATAGAACCGAAACTCCATTGCCTTCTCCTCCACTAAGCCTACAAACTCAGGATTTGATTAGGTTACTGCACCATTGATACAATTGATTTTTTTTTCCTAAAGCGTCCTCCAAGAGACAGATGTTTGGGCTGATTAGGAATTGAGAAAACCTGCAGCTGCACCAAGGAATAATCTACTGGACAAATATTTTAATAAAAAAAATATATGAAGAGATCAGCCCGACCTTGCAAGGTCTTCTGCTTTAAAAAAAAAAATCTTTATCAAACCTCTATTCTATGGCTTCAATAAACAGAACCCATTACCTCACGGCATCTTTTGTTGGCCCCATACAAGAGAGAACAAAATGGTTATTCAGGGGAACGCTTTCGATTTTTATTGTGGGGAGTCTGCACAAAGAGCCGTGTTATTGTATTTAAAAGAACCATCTGTAGCAGAAACAATGGCATCAAATTATCTTTGAATACCCACTGAAAAAACATAAAGCTTTTTTTTTTATTCTTCTTCTGTACGGTGGGGGGATAGAGCAGTGTTAGGATAACTGACTTTTTTGTTGTTCTCTGGATGCATTCTTCTCGCTCCCCCTCTCTCTCCCCCTCACCCTCTCTCTCCTCTCTCTCCCTCTCCCTCTCTCTCTCTTTTAAAAAATCAGCCATTTGGGGTTTTAAGCCATAAACGATTTTTCTTGTTGCAGGGGATTGCAGTGGCAAAGCTAGGCTAGGTCTTGGAGGCTGGTGTAAGGCGATGAGGGTGAAGGCAGGAGGCTGATGGAGAAACTGGGGCGAAGAAAAGCCGAAATGGATTCACGGTGCCTTGGATGGAGGACGAGAGGGGAACTGCAAGCTCCTTCAACTCGGTCTGTCCGGTGAGAAGTGATCAAGCTTGGGCTGACAAGAGGCTCAGGGAGCCCTCACGTTCTTTGCTTTTTTACCTGCCAATCAAACTGCTACAAGACAACACCCTGATCTGGCATGGACATGTAAGTAGCTTGCAACCCAACTTTGACATTCACTGCTAGCTCACTCCTCTCCGCCTCCCCCCACCCCCCACTCACTTTCTTTCCCTCTCATTCTATTTTTTTTTCTTTTGACCTTTAAGAGATCTGGAAACACCCTGTGTGGCAGTCATTTAACACAGGCAGACTTAAGTCTTAAAGCGTTAACTTTGGGAATTAAATGCTAATTTTGATTTCTTTAACAAATGCCGAAATGAAGTGACATTTTCTTCTCTCCTGAAAAATTTTAGTGCTAAACATAATCAGTTCCCTTGCTAGGGGGCACGGGGAGGGGGGGAGAGGGCATTCCTATGAAAATTTAAAATTAAAAAAAAAATCTGTGAGCTCCCAGATAGCAAGGCAGAAATGAGAAATTCAGACTAACAGTTTTTAAAAGAAAATTTTTTTAAAATTCAAGCATTTTACCCCTACAAAGAGCTTTCTCCAGACCCAGGGTGCGTGGAGTCCTACGGTACCTGTGCTGGAAGTAGGACTCCAATTTCACCCGGTGCCTTACGGTTTGGGCGGGGAGGGGTGAAAAAGGGAGAGGAAGGGGACTTGCTAAAGCCTCGTTTTTTATGTGGGATGAGCATCGGCGGGGCCAGAAATCCGAGCGCGCAGGATAAGCCGCCAGGGGTACCACCTGGGAGCAGGACTCGCAGAGCCTGGAGAAGCTGGAAGCTTGGGCGAGCGCCCGCGGCGAGCTGAGCCGAGGGGCGACGGGGCTTGCTCTCGAGCGCCCTCTGATGGCAGCTGGCACTGGCGCGTCACTGCTCCGGCCCGGCGCGGGCGAGAGCCGCCGGGTTTTGTTGTCGCGGCTGGTGGCTTTTCCCTCCGCAGACTTGGAAACTGCGGGCGATTCGTGGGGGTGAATCGATGGTTTTCACGCCAGAAACTCGTGCCTTAGGCCTTCAGGTTGTCCGTGTTTCCTCCCCAAACATCCCCTCCTCTCCCGAATTTCGTTCGACTAATAGAGGAGGAGCGACGGGGGGCAAGCTGACTTGACTTGGGGGTGGGGGGGTGGGTACCACATGCCCAGTTGGGGGGTGGGGGGGAAAGGGATTCCTTCCTCTACCTGAACTGCATCCTGGCTCCCGATGTAGCCAAGAGGTGCAGGGGGTGGGTGGGGGGTGGGGGGTGGGGAGGAATGATTTGGAAATTGCAGATTCTGACACGGGCTCATTAGAATACAATTTAAAGGGGGCTCTTAGCAACCTCTGTCATTGCGACATGCGCTGGTCAGGGGGCTTTCCTTCCCGCCTCCTTTTTCTTTCTCCTTTCTTCTTCTTTCTTTCGTTCCTTTTTAGAAAAAAAAAATTTGGTAGATAAAGGTTAATCTTGGGCTGAATGATAGAGCTATGATTGACAAGAGAAAAGGTGTGGAGGGCAGGTCGCGCTGTCTTATTTACAGCCCACTGCTTGCTGTAGAGTCTTTGTTAGGACTGGAAAGCTAATTTAGTGCTGATCAAAAGCACCACAGAGTTAAAGGACTGGTAATGACTGCTAATTTCATTTCAGCCTCATGCATCCCCGACCGCTGTAATTAAAGACACGCTATTTAAATACAGGTGAAGGGTTGTTTTTTTTTTTAAGTTGGGGTGGGGGTGGTGGATTACAATTTTATTTAAATTTCATCTTATACACGGGTGTTGTGTAGCCCAACAGCTTTTTTTTTTAAGCGCTGTTCTTGTCATTTATACCTGGCTTTGCAGAATCAGCAGTGTGAAATGTGTCAGTCAATCCCGTCAAAATCCCTGTTTAAAGGAAGGTGGGGGCGGGGGGGAGAAACGCAGAGGAGTAACTGTTTGGGGAGGGATTTAAGTATTTGGATATTTCCCCCCCACTTCGAGTTAATAGAAGGACCTTGGAAATAGCGAAAAGTATTTGAAACTTGGAGCAGGGTGAACAGGCCAAAGGGATCAGTGTCAGCTTTTTAAGCACTTCTAAAAAGATCATGTGAGCAGATGGAAAAATATATTTTTTAATTAAATAATTTCCCCCACACTCGAACCGCCGCGTTGGCTCAGGAATCGTGTAATTCCTCAGCCGATGGGAGTTTCTTTATGAGAACATCAAAGGATGAAAAAGCTCCACATTTTCGTAGTTGGTTAAAATTGAT
Source organism: Sorex fumeus (assembly GCF_029834395.1). Lineage (NCBI taxonomy): Eukaryota > Metazoa > Chordata > Mammalia > Eulipotyphla > Soricidae > Sorex > Sorex fumeus. The sequence goes on from NW_026606101.1 coordinate 47,461,241, forward strand.
ACACACGCGCGCGCGCGCACACGCGCACACACAAACACACACAGCCCCCCCCCTCAAATAAAAAAAAATAAAAAAGAAGCAGCAGAAAAATTTAGCCTTTAATCTCTTTTTATCCACGAAGACTAAAGCTCTGCACTCGACCCCGCGAGCGGCTCTCGCCTCCCGGGCTTGGAACCCGGCTCAGATGCGAAGCGGCGCTGAGCGGCCGCGCAGGTTCGTGCCCAGCGCCCCCTGTTGGACACAGTGGGAGCTGCTCAGCGCCAGTCCTGGCCAAGCCTAGAACCTTGCCCTGGGGTGAGCTCAGATTCTTCCCGACCCACCCAAAATAAGGGGATGGGGTGAGGAAGGACGTTTTTCGGTCCTTGAAAGGAAATACCGTCTTCGTGCAGTCCGATGAATGAAGGAAGACCGTACGATTTTGATTCGATGATTTTGTTTTATGTAAAAGGGACTGACCTGGTGGTCCTGCGTACCCTCTCCCCCACCCCCTCTCTCCGTGTGGATTCGGGACTCCTTCCGCATTCATTCATCACTCCATCCGCATGATGAACAGCAAGAATGATTTTTCACTGTGGCAGTGGAGAACCGAGCAAAAGTCACTTTGCCCGTTCTGCTCGCGTTTCCAAAATAAACTGCCAAGAGGCTTGGAGGCATGTGCTCCGGTTTAAGTATTAAAGCTGAGTCTCGGAGCAGATAAATTAACTTGCTCTTTTTGATTTGCTTATTCTCAGGGTGTAGTGGGAAAAAAAAAGTCCCCTCTTCTTTAAATATTACCCATCCCCCAAGTCATTTTTAAACCAAACTTTTCCTTTCCCAGCTAGCGGTTAAATTCCATCTCCTGTGTCAGAAACAGGTGCCTGCCACTTTTTTTCCCCCACTGTTATCTCAGACATAGAATTTTAGGGATGTTGTGTCCTGGAGAACGTGTATTTTCTTTTGAAGTGCCGCATTGTCATTGGTCAGGGTTCCGAATTATCCTAGGGAAAGAAAGAAAAGTATTTTAATGCTTCCAAAAATTACCTGTATTATGCATAAAAAGTACTTTGGCTTTTTCTTTGGCCAGCGAGTGAGAGCAAATGGACACTACAAATTCTTTCGGGGGAAAAAAAAGACATACTATAAAAAATGCTGCCCATAGCCTCTGAATTAAAAAAAAAAAAAAGGAAAGATAAGGGGTTTGCTTAGTTCTTTCAAAGCAGACTGAAACAATTCGTGTGCTAAATGAACGTAAAACCTCCACAGAGAGTTTATGAATTCAATTACCGGGAATTTACTTACAATTTCAATTTTTAAATTAAAAAAAAAACCCGAGTTTAGGATTTTTGCTTTAGGTGTGTTTTGTTTGCCTATTGAGGGAAGCCAGTTAAAAATCTCCTAACTGAATGAGTTCTGAAAACACTTCAGACCGTGCCTCGCAAGTGGCTTGTGAGCTTACATTGATTTCTCCCATCTCCCCACACCCGCGGGTCCGAGATTCTGATGTCGCGGGCTGCAGTTCGAGATTCTGATGTCGCGAGTTCTGCAGTTCCTGCAGTTCGGGGCGGCACTAGGTGCCTTCAGCTTCGGATTCCAGGATCGAATCTCGGTTCCTGTCTTCTCCATAAAAAGGGTTCTGGGCATTGACAGGGGAAGGAGCCGGGGCTTTGGACCCGTCCCCCACCCCAGAATTCTATCGAAACGACGGTCAAGTGGGGTCCCCCCCGCGGCCGGCACCCCCACCCCCATTCCCACCCTTTGCCTCCCCAAAAAACGGGGCCGCGGCGCCTGGGAGCCCGCGCTCACCCCGCAGGGGAACTGCGCTGCGCGCTGCAGCCGCGGGGCCGGGTTGCCTCAAGCGGGGGGTTCTGCGGGCGACCCGCGGGAGGGGTTCTCTGCCTGCAGTCCTCACGCCTTTGCCCCGGCAGGGAGATCTGCCCGGAAAAGAGGGGTGGGGGAGGGAGGGGGAAGGGGGCCCAACCTGCCAGGGGGAGGAGTCGCGGGAAGCGGCGGCCCCGCGGGCAGGGAGTCCCCAAATTCCCAGGGTCCAAGGAGAAAACTCAAGCCCTGGTTCAGAGCAGAAAACAAAACAAGTGGGTGGCCTGGGCCTGGGATGCCACCCAGCTCTCCCAGCGCACTGTCATTTCTGTGGTTTGCAGCGGCCCCAGCCCCTGTGGTTATCCCACGCCCCCCACCCCCACCCCCGGGCCCGCAGCAGGCAGGAGCCTCTGCGTCCTGGGGGGAGCTGCGGGGCTGAGTCCCTGCCAGGGGCTGCCAGGGTGGCCCCGCGAGGCTCCGCAACGCCGAAGCGCCCTGCAGGGGCGGGGCGGGCTTCGGTCCCGCGCCCAGGCCCGGGTTGGCGGCTCCTGGCCCAGCGCCCTGCTTTGGGAAAGGAGCCAGTCTTGCAGGATGCAGAGGGCGTTCCAAGAGCACAACCTCAGTTAGGCCCACTGAGTCCAGGGCCAAATCCTTAGCCCCCCCTCACCCCTCCAGCCCTCCTCACACCTTTCTGCCCAGCCCCAGCCTGGCCCTGAAAAGCTGGAGCCTGAACTTGGAAGTTTGGGAGCAACAGGCTCGTGGGTGGGAGGGTGACATTGATCAAGGCTGAGATTCAAGGCTGGGATCCCTCTGTGGTTTAAGCTTCTTCGGCCACTTGCCTCTCAGATATTCAAGATTTCCTTTGGTTGCCTGGATCCATCCCTGAGACAGAGGTGGGCACCAGGCAGTGAAACCGGGCAGGCCTAGAGGAGCTGAGGTTTATAGACAGATGCTCCTTCCCCACTCACTGCCCAGTCCAGCAGACACACCAGCGCCAGCTGAAGGCAGACTGGGGTCTTAATCCAGGGCCCAGCTGCTATGTGGGTTGCTGAAGGGTGTTGAAGCCACAAGTACAACTTGACACCATCGAGCCCACGGTGCTTGTCAATAATCTGTGAATTAGGAGCAAAGATTGTCACTGTAGATCATAACAGTTTCTGAAGGACTCATTACAGCCTATCATGTCAATGATCTTCAAATTAGGGAGGGGGTGTGGGGCGGGAGAGATGGGGTGGGGAGAGCCTACAAAAGGGGAAGAAGGGGGTGAGAAGGGAGATAAAAGTCAGAGTCCCAGCTTCCAAGGAGCCTTTAAAGATTATCGTGTGTCTGTCGAAGTCAGAATTCCATTGGGATGGGTTTGGAAGCCCAGCACCATCAGAGCAGGGACCCAGAGGTCCCTGGGGTGCCCTGGGGGGAAATGCTGGTAGGTGAGTCGAAGTGGGCCCCGGGAAAGGCAGACTTCTCAGACATTTCTTTAGAGGCCAGAAGAGGCTTTCAGAGAGGGCTTCAGATGTCAATGGGAGGCCTTGAAGATGTCAGCCCGCCCAGGATGGGTGTACACTTTGATTTCGAGCACTTTCCAGGGCGACTGGCAGCTGCTCATCTTTGAGGAAAAGTGGGTACCAGTTTTCTTTGGGCTGATGGTGGCTGTAAGGTGATTCCCTCACCCCCCCCTCCCCCCACACACACAGACACACCCTTACCCAATGGTTTGCTTTCAGCATCTCTTCATGTCACAGGTGAAAGCAAGGCTTTCTTCCTTTTTTCCTTGATGGTATTCTTGCCTCTCAGTGAACACTCTCTGTTTAAAGATCCATTTCTTTTCCCCAGTTTGCTCTTGGGGGACCAAGTCCCTCTGCCCTCTGAGGCAACAGGCTTCCGTCACTTTTATGTGAGTTTGTGTTTTGTGAGGGGGCTTTGGTGAGTTTGTGTTTGGCTTCTGGAAGGGGGACAAGGCCAGGGTGCTGTGGGTCTCTCCAGAGCAGCTTACCACCAAGAGAGGCCCCAAAGAAGAGTGCCCTGACTGTGACTCGAACAGGGCCGGCTCCAGAAGCAGGCTCCCTGTTGGGGTTGGGGGGTGCCCCTACGAGAGTATGGGGGCCAGTCTTCACTGGGATGTCACTCATGTGTCACAAGAGAGTCCAGAGAAAACTTCAGGAAGGCAGAGGGTCATTGGTTTTGTTTTTTTCCCCACAAAGAAAAGTGTGGCAGCAACTAATTCAACTCATCATGGTAAGATCTTTTTAAGCCTTCCTGATTTTTCCTAAAATCAGGGCCATCATCCCAGCCACCTGCCAACTGCAGGGAAGCCCTGTGCCTTTGGCATGATTAATTGTACGAGGTCTTCTGGTTAGTCAGGGAGATAAGTATTTAAATGCATACTCCAGCCATGGCTTAGAGAAGGACTTGTGGGTTTGAGGGGACGCCTGCTGTCACAGGTGACCCATTTGCCGGGAAAAATCAAAATCATGGATTTTTTTTTTTTTTGCAGGAAGGGGTATCTTTTTTTTTTTTTTAACTGTGCATCTGAAAACCATTAGTGGCATCTCTCTTTAGGTCACGGTTTGTCTTTTTTTTTTTTCTTTTTAAGTTTTTGGATTTCTCTTTATCATAATAAGATCCCTCCGTAGACAAACTGCTACATTTTCCCCTGGACAGACTCAAGAGCAAGGGCAGACTCTTGGGTTAAAACTGTTTGGTAATTCAGAACTAGAAATGAAACTGCAAAGAACATCCTTTTTTTTCCAGAAAAGATTTAAACTGGAATATATGACAGGTGTACTTATATATGTGTACATATATGTTGTGCATGAATATATCTATATATTAGATATACTCAAGTTATATGAGGATAATTATATACAGCCCTGAAGACATGCATAAGTAATTCTAGCTTACTTTTGTTGCTATAATTTGGAGTAAGGGGGAAATATATTTAGTTTTCTAACTCTTGAATTTTCCGACGTATTTATTTCATCAGTGAGAATTAGATGAAGGAAAATGACTATAAAAAGGAACTGAATGCAGAGCAGCACTGCATTCCTTAGGTTTCAAGGGTCCTTACAGCTCTTGAGTGAAATTATTTGGTGAAATTGGGTCTGGACTGAAATAGTATTTGTGATCCCCTTATTCGTTTGTTATGCGTAATACCACTTCTGAAAATTAAAGACAAGGTGCTGAAGGCACAGACAGGAAGAAAAAAATATGACTAGGCAATTTTAAATTGTCAGTCTCCTGTGAATCCATATGCATAACTATGTCTTAGAAAGTAGAGCTATAGGCTTGCTCTTGTTTCTAGAAATACTGATTATAGTTTTGGTCAATAATCCTTCAATTTCAAAAAAAAATAGGACCAGTTCGACCAGTTCGGCAATAGGAAGGAAATGTAGATGAGTTCCTATCATTTTGAAAATTGCTTGACAAAATTGAGGTATTCCTCTAGGAGAGCCTTTCAGAGTTCTGTCACAGTCTAAAGCAAATGAAGTTTGATATCAGTGCAAATCTAATCTAATTTTTTGCTCGCACTTCAATATCCTTACTTTCCCCAGCTTATTTCTTATGGAATATAATTTTTAATATGTAATTTTTTTAAGGAAAAGAAGAGTCGCCATACCTTTTCCTTTATTCATTTGTGTTTTATTTCCTAAATCCTGGAGACTCGAGTTTTGGTCATTCTAGAAGTCTTATAGCGTGCTCCAGTTTTGAATGATGGGGTTTTTTATTGAGTCAGTTTTTCGGTGTAGGGGTGCTTTTTTGTTTGTTTTGCAATTTAGAATGGAGAAGCAATCATTTTTAAAATTGACTTATGTCAATTTTTTTTTTCCTTATTCTGAGACTGCCAGTTTTTCCATGTTTGGGGATACATATAAGTCAAGTTTCATGTTACCAGACTGCTCCAGTATTGTCTTAAGAATTTGTGTTTTTCTTTACTTTTCTTTCTTGTTTTCTTAAATCAAGAACTTTTCTAAGATTGCGGTAGCCCTCTTGCGACTTTTATTTGCCTATTAACCTCCCGTACAACTGACAAGATCTCCTCTGCATTGTCATCACTGCTATGGTCACTTTCAATAGAGAGAGTTAGAAATTTAGGGTCCAGAAGCAACATGATGCCCCCAAAAAGGGGAAGAAAAATAGCCCATTCACTTGGCCAAATCTGGCTTCTAATTTATTTAACCAGTTCCAGAATTAGAAACCTTTCTGTACATTTTCTTCTATTTTTCTCTCCTTTTTTCCTTACGTAATGAAATTAAAACTTTTGGAGCCCACAGTTGACATTTTTCAGAAAATTGAGTTATCAAGGCAGTAATTATTTCACGGGGAGATAAAACTCTCATAGCCCTAACTGTCAAATAGGGCCCTTTTCAGATTTTAATTACAAAATAAAATTAGTCTGCTCTTCCTCAGAATGGTTTGTGAGTGGTTAAACAGAGCTTCCCCCCAATACTGGTGGTCGTCAAACTCTGCTAATTAGCAATGCTGAGAAATTCCAGTTAACAAGGACATTCTCCAAGACTCTGCAGGTTCCCTGCCGTTCGCCTTCATTTCCATAAGAAGATTAAGAGAGGAGGGGAACACACTCAAATGCAGATGCAGAAAAGAAGCGTTTTTTAACAAGCATCATAATAGTAAGATGCTTGGCTAGTTCTCACCTAATTACTGCAAGTTAAACCTCAATTTGCCACTATGAAGGAAAAATAAGTCTACGGTCCCCTACCCCACAAAATTTTGAGCTGACTGGAGACTGGAGTGTTGAGAGCGTTTGGAGGGAAATATCAGTGCAAACTGATTTTTGAAAATAAATAAATAAATAAAATGGACTTAAGTTTAATCAGTCAAGGATTTTTGGCTAGAGTCTAGAGTAGAACAAAATCAAATCAGAATATTCCGAGAGTTATGGGTTTTTTTTGTACTTCATTTCTCTTCTTGCTCCAAAAAGTATGCATTTTCTTTTTGCTGCCCAGGGAGAGGAACTATTACACTCCCTTTATATTAAGGGCTTTCAATTTTCATATATTGTGCCAATGGCAACATTTAAAATTCTCGGAGGATGAAGCACCCTCTTCCAAGTCTTATTTTGATTCCCTAGTAGTCAATGGTGTATTGTTATTAGGACTGTAGCCGTCTGTTATAAACCTAAAACAGTGCTGCTTCTGTCATGTGTTGTGATTGTTACACTTTTTATTATATTTAGGGGCTAGTGATGGTGCTGGTTTGAAATAGAGTGGCCGGTGATCTGATTTTTTTCTTCATGCATATGTTCTTAAAAAATCTAATGAGAAAATTGTTTCTGCTATCACCATCTTTTTTAATCTTATTTTCATTGCACATTATTATGCATAAACGCCAGCCACAGTTAGTTTATTGCCTTGATAAGTACAGCAGGCTTAATTAAAATAAAGCTGTAAATAAATGCAACCAATGATAACACAATTGTAATGTATTTCCATAGCTTATTTATATGATAAAAGCAATTAACAAAAGACCTAGTCAGCCCCTTTAACCTCTTAAATGCATTATTATAGAGTTCAGGCAGAAACACATGTGTCTGAGAGTTTTTTTTTTAAAGCATTGATATATCAAGGAAAATCCCGTGCCTCTTACTACTGTCCCTGAAATGAAAGATTTTAAATGTTTGCTCTGCCACCACAAAATACGAATATTTATTTTACATTATATATACCATGACTGTTCACACAAGCCCACTGGAGTTTTTCTTTAAACTTAATAATCCCTGAGTTATTTTTGTTTTTTTTCTTTTCCCTGGTTCTGGCGGTGCCGGAATCCAACCCAGGACTACACCTACCAGGCGAAGTGCCCTCGCGCTGAACCCCCTCCCCGATCTGCCATAAGCTGTTAAAAAAAAAAAGTTTTTGAAATAATATTAAGTATAAACCAATGAAGACACAGTCATACAGTGAATCCTCAGTTTGCCTTTGTGGCATCTGGACTATCATCTTTTATACGTACGTTGAATCTCATCATTATTGGCACCTGTTTTTCTTTCACCGTTAATCTCTCACAGGGATGTTATATGTTACATTCCTAAGTTAAGAAAATTAAGTCTGATTCTTGAAACTGGCATCCATAGCTTGTACACTCTGTCAACTTTTCTTTTGTGTAGATTGCGCGCAGTTAGTTTGCTCTCCCCCCCCCATCCCCCCTCATCTTTCCTCCCTGTAATTATTTTCAAACACCTTCTTGAGAAAGGTGAAAGCCAGAGTCTTGGGGAAACGAATCTGCCAGTAGGGGGCGCACCAGCCACATCTCTGAAACCAAGTCGCACTGAAAGCCGGGTGGCCTCCTCCAGCTCCTCTCCACCTTTTCTTTCCTGGTCCCCAGGTCCGTGTTTGGCTTCCTGTTAGCCCTCTAATAATAAACAGAGCATATCGCTTTATTTCTGAGAGTCCCGTCCTGGTACGCATCCCGGGAAAGCCCAGCGCGACACCCACCCCCCACGCCCCAGCCCTTGCGTCCCCCAAACGAAAATCATCAGCCCTACCTTTCGAGAAAGGGAGTTGAGAGCCTGCAGGGGGAGGGGAGTGATTGGAAATGATTGATGGGGGGGGGGGGGGAAGTCTGCAGGATCTTCCCCCCCCCCCCCAACTTTCCTGGCTCTCCGGGGCACCTGCTTCCCTTGAATTTGACGAGCGCCTGGGAGGGCAGGAGAATTTGGAGACGCTGAAGGAGGGGCAGTTCGGAGGAGGCTCGTCGGGGAACAAAACGACGTCGTTTTGTGAAGATAACAAATGGAACGTGGCCTCGGATACTATTCAGTGGGTTTTCTTAGGGTGAGGAAGGGTAGATCAGGGGAGGCGGGGGCGGAGAGTGTCACAGAAGAAAGAAAATAAGTAACCCTAATGGTTTGAGCCCTTTATAGAAAAAAAAAAGAAAAAAAGAAATGGCATCAGGGTGGTTTTTTTTTTTCTCCTCCCCCCCCCCCCCTTTGTAGTCAAGTGCATTTTAGCTACAAAGATCCCAACAAGAGAGTGGAAGGAAACTTAGACGGGGCTTTGTTTGACTCCGTGTAGCGACAACAAGAGAAACAAAACTACCTATTTGTAACGGACGTGCGGCCGCGGCTCTCTGCATTGAGCGCCCACCTATTGAAACCTCTCGGTGGGGACAATGGGCGAGGGGCTAAAATTACCCTCTGGGGTCCCGGGCCGGCGGGATTCCGGCGCGCGTGTCCCCGCCCCCATCCCCGCTTCCCGGTTCCTTCCAGCTCGCAGCTGCACCTGTGCGTGCGGGGCGACCCCCCGGCGCCCCTGCAGGCCGGTCACCCCGCGCCCCCCCAGCGCAGCCGCCCTGGGCCCGGGGCGGCCACCGCCGTAGAAGTCGCCGGGTGGGTGGGTGGAGGGGGGATGCCAGGGCGGGTTCCGCTCGAGTCCTGGGAACTCTGCGTGGGAGGGAGCTGCGAGCGCGGCCCCAAGGCCCCCTCCGTCACTGCGCCCGGGGATGCCAGGAAGTTGCGATTCTGAGAGTCCCTCTGTTGGGTCTCTCTCCTCCCCCCCCACCCGTCCCATCCCCATCCCCACCCCCACGCCCAGTCCCCTTTTGAACTGGCACTGCTGAAACCCCTCTCGAGGGAACGCCCGGGAGGGAAAAGTCGGGGAGAGCGGGCGCACGGATTGCCCCGGGGGGAGCGCAGGGGGAGGAGGGCGGTGGGCGGCGGGGCAGGCCACCGTGAGGTCGGGGGCCGGGCTCTCCGGCCGCGACTGGAGCCAGGGGCGGTCGTGCCGGCGATCCGCTCCCCCAGACCCTGCGTGGGGCTCCGCTCTCGGGTGGGGCCTGGGGGAGCCCGAGCAGGATTCCCGCTGGACCCCCGAGCCGGGAGCCTGGAAGCGAGAGGAGGGCTGGGGAGGACCGAGGTCTCTGTCTGTCTCCTGACTTGAGGTCCGGGACGGCGCGTTCTAGAAGGCACCTGTGGAGGGAGAGGGGCAAGGCGGCGGGGCCTGAGGCGCAGGGGGGCGGCGGGCGGCGGGAGGGGGGCCCGCCGGGACGCGGCGGCGGGGCCGGAGACCCAGGACGCGCCAAGCCTGCCTGCGCGTTTCCTGCAATCCTAGTGGGACGGTCGACCCGCACCACCCACTGGGCCCTGCCCCGCCCCCGCCTCCGGCCAGCACCCCGCCCCCCAAAAGCGCACGGAGATTAAGTTTTCACTGCAAAAAAAAAAAAAAAAAAAGGAGAGCGAGCCAGCCAGGCAGCGTCGGAGTCTCCGCGCCGTTCGCCCACTTGCTCCGAAGAGGCGCGCGGTGTGGGACCTGTTGCTGGGCGCGGGCCTGCCGAGGTTCCCCGGCGGCGGGCGGGCGGGCCGGCGGGAGCGCCCCCCGCCCCGCGGCCCGCGCGCCCCCCGGTGCCCGGCTCCCCCGCCTGGCGCGCGAGGCCCCGCCCCCTTTCATGCAAAAGCGGGCGGCGAGGCCGGGCTCGAGTGGAGGAGCCGCCGCGCGCTGATTGGTCGCGGGAAACCCATTTATTCCCTGACAGCCCCCGTCACATGGACGGTTGTCTATTAACTTGTTCAAAAAAGTCTCCGGAGTTGTCAAGGCAGAGGAGCGAGTGTTTGCCAAAGGGGGGAAGGAGTTTGCTGCCTCTTTAAGGCCGGGGCCGGGAGGAAGAAGAGGAGCGAGGAAGCCAGGGGGAGAGAGAGAGAGAGAGAGAGAGAGAAAGAGAGAGAGAGAGAGCGAGAAGTTGGAGCCCCCCGGCTTGCGCCTTTCCCCAAACTCCTAGGAACGGGCGGCGGCGGCGGCGGCGGCGGGACCGGCCAGAAGAGGAGGGAAGCGCCTTTTCTTTTTTTCTTTTTCTTTTTTTTCTTTCTCTCTTTTTTTTTGTTTTTTTTGGGGGATCCCGCTCCCAGGCCCCTTCTCCCTCTCTCGCGCCCCTCTCCGCCTCTCCTTCCCCCGAGCCCTCCTCCGCCGTCGGACTCGGCCCGCCGCGGAGCCCCGCGCGCCCGGCACCCCCGCCCGCGGGCCCCCACCCCCCTCCCCCGAGTCCCGGCCGGGCCGAGGGTCGTGGGCGGCGGCCGCCGGCCGGCCGGGCCCGCCGCGCGCAGCGCCCGCATGTACAACATGATGGAGACGGAGCTGAAGCCCCCGGGCCCGCCGCAGACTTCGGGGGGCGGCGGCGGCGGCGGCGGCGGTGGCGGCGGCGGCAACCCCGGGGCGGCGGCGGCGGCGGCGGCGGCGGGCGGCAACCCCAAGAACAGCCCCGACCGCGTGAAGCGGCCCATGAACGCCTTCATGGTGTGGTCCCGCGGGCAGCGGCGCAAGATGGCCCAGGAGAACCCCAAGATGCACAACTCGGAGATCAGCAAGCGCCTGGGCGCCGAGTGGAAGCTGCTGTCCGAGACGGAGAAGCGGCCGTTCATCGACGAGGCCAAGCGGCTGCGCGCGCTGCACATGAAGGAGCACCCGGATTACAAGTACCGGCCGCGGCGGAAAACCAAGACGCTGCTCAAGAAGGACAAGTACACGCTGCCCGGCGGGCTGCTGGCGCCCGGCGGCAACGGCATGGCCAGCGGCGTCGGGGTGGGCGCCGGGCTGGGCGCGGGCGTCAACCAGCGCATGGACAGCTACGCGCACATGAACGGCTGGAGCAACGGCAGCTACAGCATGATGCAGGACCAGCTGGGCTACGCGCAGCACCCGGGCCTCAACGCGCACGGCGCGGCGCAGATGCAGCCCATGCACCGCTACGACGTGAGCGCGCTGCAGTACAACTCCATGAGCAGCTCGCAGACCTACATGAACGGCTCGCCCACCTACAGCAGCATGTCCTACTCGCAGCAGGGCACGCCCGGCATGGCGCTGGGCTCCATGGGCTCGGTGGTCAAGTCCGAGGCCAGCTCCAGCCCGCCCGTGGTCACGTCCTCCTCGCACTCCAGGGCGCCCTGCCAGGCCGGGGACCTGCGGGACATGATCAGCATGTACCTCCCGGGCGCCGAGGTGCCCGAGCCCGCCGCGCCCAGCAGACTGCACATGGCCCAGCACTACCAGAGCGGCCCAGTGCCCGGCACGGCCATCAACGGCACACTGCCGCTGTCGCACATGTGAGGGCCGGCGGACCGGAGGGGCTGGGGGGCGGGCGGCCGGGCGGGGGTCCGAAGTGGGGGGCGGGGGAAAGAAAGGAAAAAACACACACAAGGCAAACGAGGCGAGGGCACTGGGAGGAGAGTTCGGAAACCGCGCGCAAAAGGTAAAAATAAAAAGCGCAGAAAGGAAGGTCCTCGCAGCGGATGACAGCTGCGGGACAGAGAGCAGCAATCCCAACCACACTCGAGCAAAAAAAAAAAAGAGAGAGATGCCGACGAGAAAACTTTTATGAGAGATCCTGGACTTCTTGGGGGACTATTTTTGTACAGAGCGAACCGGGGTGGGAGGGGCGGGAGGGCGAGGAGGGAAGGCACCGTGTATAGATCTGGAGGAAAGGAAACTACGCAAAACTTTTTGAAAGTTCGAGGGAGGCGGTAGGAGCTCTGCAGAAGAAAGTTGGCAAAAGTCTTTACCAGTAATCTTTAGAGCTAGTCTCCAAGCGCCGAGAAAAATGTTTTAATATTTACAGGCAACTTTTGTACAGTATTTATCGAGATAAACGTGGCGACCAAAATGTCCATCGTTTATAAGCTGAGAATTTGCCAATATTTTTCCAGGAGAGGCTTCTGGCTGAATTTTGAGTCTGCAGCTGACAGTTAGGACAGTTGCAAACGTGGGAGGAAGGAAAAAAAATACTCAGATTTGGACTGTTCAAAAATTGTACAAAAGGCAGAAATTAGCATAAGTACTGGCAAAACCATCTCCATGGTCTTGAAAGGGGCAAAAGTTTTAGATTGTACTAAATTTTTTAACTTACTGTTACAAGCAAAAACGGTCATGCAGGTTGACATCGTTGGTAATTTATAATAGGTTTTGTTTCCCAACTTTCCATTTTGTTCAGATAAAAAAAGAAACCATGAAATTACTGTGTTTGAAATATTTTCTTATGGTTTGTAATATTTCTGTAAATTTCTTGTGATATTTTAAGGTTTCCCCCTTTTATTTTCCGTAGTTGTATTTTAAAGATTCGGCTCTGTATTATTTGAATCAGTCTGCCGAGAATCCATGTATATATTTGAACTAATACCATCCTTATAACAGGTACATTTTCAACTTAAGTTTTTACTCCATTATGCACAGTTTGAGATAAATAAATTTTTGAAATATGGACACTGAAATTACGTTTGAGTCTTTCATTTACTTGGATAACACTGATTATACATAACTCCTCGGGGAAAATAGACTGTGCTCAGCCAAGAAAGCAAAATACCTAAAACCTTGATATTCTCGTCCAGCCGCAAGTGCTCATAATATTAGCTGCAACAAATCAAAGGCTGGCTGATTAATTGAAGGAGTACTCGCAAAAAAAAAATTGAAATGCTCATGTCATTTCAAATAGAAACTAGAGATATATATTGAAAATCCACCCCCTCCTTTTCTAAGCAGCTTGAATAAGCATGATGGGGACTTAAACTGATTTATGCCACTTGTTGCCAGAAAGAAGTCAATTCTGAAAATGTTCTGTAGCTTAGCAGATGGGGTATTGAGTCAAATCAGAACCAGGTTGGCTGGTTTTGTTTTCGTTTTCTTCACAGTACAATGGCCCTTTGGAAACCTGGTTCAGGGGGGGAAATGATGCTTCTTGTATCGGAGTGATTGCAAACTAGACATGCAAAGTCTCATCTGCTTTGGTGGGTGTTTGGATTATTCCGGCCTGCTATTGTCTGAGAGGAAACAAGTGGTTGGCTTCCTTTGTTCCTTGACTTTATAAACTTTCTCCTCTACATTTTCTTGTTTAGGGCCGAGGGAAAGCAAAGACCGTCTTGCAAAACTCCCGACTTATCACGGCTATTATTATTATTATTTATTTTCTTTTTTCCTCTCTCTCCCTCCACGAATTCCATTTCTTACATTGCCAGCGCGGGTTCAAGCCTGTAGCCCCAAATCGGATAATCTCTGCAGCTGATAACAAGCAAATGCGAAGCCAGGCAACAGCCATATTAAAGAAGAATACAATCAACTCTGAGGTAGATATTTTACTTTGTCCGGTCTAATCACATTGGGAGATGATTATGCATTTGATCTGTTAACAATGTTTGACGACTGTGGTAGAAGAGTAGGAGGAGGGGGAAAGGGGTGCTTAAAGAAGATGGCATTTGTTGTTTCTTTTGCCCTAGAAAGGGGAAAGACTGTAGTTGTCTTCCGTGGGAGCGGAATCGTCACGCTCATTGACTTGGCGATGATTCTGCGGCACAGCCGGCCGGTGCTTGGGCGCTGCCGGACGGTCTCGGCGACTTTCTTTCTTTAGTTCTCACCTCGCTCGTCTTTCCCCACCGAGGGGACCAAGAACCGAGAGTCAGACATTCTTAAGAGCCTGGGTTAACTTCGCACAATTTCCAGGGCTCCTGTGTCAACTCACAAGTTTGGAGGAAGGCTCTTCCTTCCTCCCAGGCTTAAAAGTACCAGCTGCAGTCACTGCGTTAGCCCAGCCCGTTTGGTTTGCTTCTTATCTTCTCTTTTTCCAAGGAAAGTGTTTCTTTCTCGTGATGGGGTTCTTGTTATTTCTGAGCTCAACCTGGGAGAGCTCATATTTTCCGCAATCTTTAAAATTTCACGTGGGGTGCTATTTATTTTAGGTGCGCGTTGGTTTTCGATTTCCTTTAAAAAAAAAAAAACCTGCAGTTTTAGGGTAATATTGTACTGGCAAAGGACAATTATTATGCCAGTTCCCAGTTCTTAGCGAGGCATCTCTCCCCCCCCCCCCCTAATTAATGCAGAGACTCTAAAAGAATTTCCCCGGGCCTGGCTAGCCATTGTAATGCATATACGGATTATTCACGTGGTAATGAGCACATTCGCCAGTTCTTGCTCACACATACGAATAAAAGAAACTTTGAATAAAGATCCAAATGATCTTGCTGGGGTTTGGGGGAGGATATTCCCGGAATTTGAGCCAATCAAGTGTAAAGAGTATATATTTGAAAAAATAGAAATATTTTAGGAATATATATTGAGGTTTGAGTAATTGCACAGCACTAATCTCACTTTAAAAAAAAAACTCCCACATAATTCATCTAAAAAGGCAACTTTTGGCAAAATACTCATTTTGCAAGAAGAAAAAACCAAACTTGGGGGAGTTGAATTAGTTTTGAATGGTTGTCACCCACAATATAAAACAAGAGAACTTCTATTCCCTCATCTACTCCTACATAGCTCCTAACTAAATAAAACCCAAAATATTTTGGTTTGCAAATATAAATCATTTCGGTAAAATGAATCTGAGGAAACAGTACATATTTCATCTTTCATTTGACTGGGCTAAAGGATTCCCTGAGATGTGTCATTTAGTAATTAGATTAATATTGAACATATAGTATTTTAATTATGTGATTTGCAAGAAGAGAGTAAATCTTGCCGAGAAACGGTGACCTCCTGATGTTGAAATTTGTTAGTTGTTGAGTGTTCCTTTCTTGGGATATTATCTGCTTTCTAAAACTACTTCATTTCCAATTAAAGTGGTGAATTTAATGTTTTTTGAACCCTATACAGAATAGAACTGTGCAAAAGGATAAGATTATAGCTTGTACCTTCTGCCATTTTTTTCTCTCCCTACACCCTCCCCCCCCCCACACACACACACTTTAAATAAAGAGCGTTAAAATATTTTTGCTGAGCTGTAGTAGATTAGCAAGGTTTCTGGCCAGTGCTGGGAAGCTGGTATTACAGCCGGTCCCAGGGGGAAATGGCTCGCATTAACCACTAAATGAATATTTGACAAGGGCTCATTCGGAGGTATTATTACTATAAACGTGTCCCTACTGGACTTTTCAAGGGTCAAAGAGCAACGCTTCAATTAATTATTTAGTCTGCTAGTAGATTTGGTTGTAATAGCTGTACTTATTTCTAGAACTGACACATTCTTGCAGTAGGAAATCTCAGGAGAATCTTCTCCATCAGCAATGCCTTGGATTGAAATACACTCAGAGCCCTGGGATTCGAAAACAGACTTTTTCGTAAAGTGTTTTCCTGAGCTGGAGCTGGAGTGGGATTATAGTTCTTCTTTCTTTTTATTTAACTGTTTTTGATTTACAAGAAAACAAGACCATGATATGTTACCTTAATTTTCCCATCACGCCTGGCAAGGTCTTTCAGGGCCTTGCAATTTGGGGAGCGAAGGGAGGGGTTTTCTTTATAACCTTTGCCTTTTCTGAGTGGAGCTATACCACAGGATTTCAGCAACTCAGACAATCTCTGTCTTTAGAAAAGATATACATTCCTGTGTCCCATTAAAAATCAGATTTTAAAACAGAAAATTCATAGGCTCAGTACTCTGAGTTCCAGGACTCTCTGAGAGTAAATTGGGGTAGGAGATAGGCCCTCCCTCCCTATCAGCTGCTTTGAACTCTTCCAGGTATTGGGGGGAAGGGGTAGCGTCCATTTCTGCCATGTCATAAGTTCCTCCTTGGCCCTAGGTAAAGTGGTAAGAGAATGGTTT
The DNA here is from genome assembly GCF_029834395.1 of Sorex fumeus. NCBI lineage: Eukaryota > Metazoa > Chordata > Mammalia > Eulipotyphla > Soricidae > Sorex > Sorex fumeus. Next base: position 47,477,558 of record NW_026606101.1, read on the forward strand.
TGAGATAAGATTTCTTGACAATAATATAAGGTGAATGAATAAGAGATAATCTGCTAGGGGTGGGTGACTGGATGCAGTAATTACAAACCCAGTTCATTCAGCTTTTCAGAACTTTTGTTGTGAGAGCTCCATTGACGGTCTTGAGCTGCCAGTTTTCTCACATTAAAAAGAACTGATCAGCGCCTCAGGGGGACAAGAAATACCGTTTAACTGCATAGTGATGGGGTCTTCATTTAGAACCCTTACAAGAAGAAAATTAAACAGTGCCTTTGTGTGCACAAGGTTTACTTTTCAACTGCTAACAGTTTATAGCTAACTGCTCTAAGATTGAAGTTTGGCTGTGGTTTGATCGCCTGCTATTTGACACTGCTTATTTATTTATTTGTTGTAATTAAAAGAGTGTTTTGTATTACGTTCCCCCTTTCATGCTCTGCTCTTGGAGAATTTTGCCTAACAGGTCTTCATATTTTACTCTGTGGATGAAGTTTCCTTTACTTTAGCAGGGACTTGAGTTAGTTAACATTCTCCAACACTTTCCACCCCCTCCCCACTACTGCCTTAAAATAATTTGCATCTCACTGCTCCTCATAGTGCCTGCCTTTCCTTGTTTTCAGAGCAAAAACTGCTTCTCAGGACAGCTACATGTGAGGATAGAAATGTCGTGATTTCTTGCTTTTCTTTTTTCTACTAAATAGATATGTATATATGTATATACATATATACCTATATATTGGGGTGAATTTGGATCTGTGAGGTGGATCCCTCAAAGACAAGAGAAGGGAAGTGAGCTCTCCATCTTTCCTGTGAAAATATTAATCAAGTCCAAAGGGACAGTGCTCTGGCATCCTAGACTAAACATCTGTAAAAAGTTTTTTTTTTCCAGAAAAAGGCAGTTGCTCAAAAATCAGAAAATTGATTTGCTGTCTTTCATTTCATTATTATTTTTTATCCAAAACTTTCTTGGAAACCTGACCTCTGATATTTCCCAAGAAACTTCTCTCTCTCTCTCTCTCTCTCTCTCTCTCTCTCTCTCTCTCTCTCTCTCTCTCTCTCTCTCTTACTCTCACTTTCTCCTCCCCATGCGGTCTAGTTTTACAATTTTCAAGTTGTATGCTTTTCTTCTTTGGCTCTTAGAAAATAATGGGCTTGCCTTTCTTATCTTGACTGAGAGACTTGTCTTTGAAAGTAGGCTGGGTTACTAAGACAAGGCCGAGATTCCGGTGGCAGAGAGTTCCATTTCCTGTATGCGAACAGGGATTTACCTAGATTTCATTTTATATTTTGGTGCAATGAGGATTTTCCTTCTATTGCTTGAGCCCTCATTCCAGTTTCTTCTTTAAAAGGAAATAGAACATCCTCTGAACGTGCAGATCTTTGCAGCTCTGGGCTTTTGCACTTGTGATGCTTGCTCGACTTTGCAAAGAAGTGTCAGGTAATTAAAAAGCTCCAAGGAGCCCTGCGTGTCACTACGCTCCTCTGCCTGCTTGTACAGAATCCGTGTGCATTGGTGGTAAAGACTGCGGCACTGTGAATATATCTTGTGCGGTCCCTCTCCGGGCGAAGGCGCTCAGCTCCCGGCCGCCAGCGCTAGGGCCTCCCACCGCAGACCCCCCGGGAGCGCGCTGCGCCCGAGCCCCCGGGGAGCGGATGCGCAGACTGTGGCGAGGAGGAGCGCGCCTGGCCGGGACCTGACGTCACCGCCGCCCAGGCCACGGCCCCCAAGGAGACTCGCTGGGAAGGTGCTGCGTAGGGCAGGGGTTCTCTTTTCCTAACGGCTCCGGAAAACATCCGGATTTCTTCTTTCAGCCCTGAAAGATGCCGAGGCAGGCACAGCTGCAAAGTCTTCCGAAGTGTGGCAGGCCTTAGCACCTGTCCTAAGCTCTACCTCCTTCGGCAGCCCCGCTCCAGCCCTCTCCATGGCGATCTCCTGATTCCTGGGATGGTTCTAGACCCCAAACTTGCCTTAACTGAGACTGTTCGACTCACATCCTCTTGCCTGTTACCCCAGGTGTTTCCTTGTAAAGAGTTGTTGGTTCCTGTTTGGTACCAAGTCACAGCTTCCAGCCATCCCGCTTAAGTCCTTCACCACCGTGCCAGGTGCCGGACTGGCATGGATTGTTCGCTCCCCGGAATACTGGGCCCCTCTGGGATAAAGATCACGCAGAGTGATCCAGTGATCCGTTCACTTTGCCATGTGTAAAATAGGAATCAGATGTATTTACTCCGCGGAAGAGGAGTACTAAAGGAAGTGTCTGACACCAGATAAGATTCATTGATAGCTGGCACTCTTCTTACTGTCGCGTTTCATTAAGAAATAGAAATGGGCAAACTACTCTTAGACACCAGGGGTCAAAGTAGAAATTCGGGTCCTTCCTTTCCTACGTGGTCCTAGGTGGTGAAATGAACCTTGTTCAGACAACCCTCTCGCTTTCCAGGCTGAGGGTTCCACGGGGAAGTTATCTTGCAAACTTGCCATCACCGGGCATCTGCCTTGAAGGAGGAGAGGAGGGGATTCCGGCATTCCGGGCTGGAGTCCCCCCACCGCGTAAGGAAGAAAAAATAATTACTGTATTAAAAGGAGCGCTGAGTTTTTCCCGAGGGTTCTTATCGCTGGCGGCCAGGCCAGAAGCGGGGCTGCGCCCCCACCCCCAACTCGTGACGTCAAGGCCTGCTGGGCCTGGGGATGAAATGATTCGTTTGAGTGTTCCAGAAAGGGCAGTTGGAACGTTTGCAGGGCCAGGCCTGTGGAGCCCCGTCTCCATTCCCCCCACTTCGCAGTCCTAGTTTTTGAGGCTTTGGAGGCTCTTACCCTCATCAACCAAACACACAAATAGTCTTCCAGACGCAGGCAGGCGTGGAAGGCATATCACCCTGTGAGCAATACCAAGCTGCTTCCTCCTGTCCATATTTAAAAGTTATTTGATTTACTGGCTAGAGTTTGGCGTTAGGTTGGAAGGGGCTGTTTTGTTGTTGTTGTTTGTTTTTTGTTTTTGTTTTTTATTTTTTGAGATGCTCAACAAATTTCACCCAAAGCCTTAACAAGTCCCACTGTAGCATTGTTTGATTTGGCCCTGTGTAAGTTACTGCAATAGATTAAGAATTGGCCTTCGAAGAATTTTCTAATTCTGACTGATACCACCATGATTGGGACATTGCTTGTGGCTTGCCATTTGCTATGGCATTTTTATTTTCTTTTCCGACCACCACTCCCAGTAATTTGTACAGCTCTCATAATCTGTTTAGAATAGAGAAAGTGACCGCTCAGAGAAATGCTGAGAACTGTGACTTAAACCTTTGATCCATGTGTGGTTTAAATGGATAAAATTATTTGTTGGTGGAAAGCTTCTCTGCATATCCAGAAGATGCACGCCCCATGTTTCAGGGTTTTTTCTTGTTTTTTTTTTTTTACCCCCAGTTTCAGATCCATTGAATTCATTGAATACTCTTCTGAAGGGAGGGGTCTGGAAGATAGGTCTTGGGTTCTGATATTGGTCTGGGATCAAACAGGATAATGAACTGCTGCATATTAGCCAATATTTCACATGCAGTCAGTTTAGTATCAACTCACATCCAGGTCGATTTGGCTATTACACTTAACAGCCCCAAAATATCTGGGTTTTAACACCTAACATTCCATTTGAATCAGTTTGAAATCCTAAGTGGTAAGCCTGTTTTCTCCTGCTCAAAGTCTTCCTACCTTTCTTTGTTTCCCCTTGGTCCCACCTCCAAGGAAAATATCTTAAAATCAAGTTTCCCTTGTGAGAGTTCTGTTTACCCTAACTTCTGCTAAACCAGACTAACACTCTCTCATCAGCTTTCTAAACACTCTCTCGTCAGCTTTGTGAAATGGTGCAAAACATCTTGGAATCTAAGATGGCAAAATAAACCTGAGCATATGGGGGGACGACTTCGTTGTGAGGGAATTGATTTAAATGTTTAGCTCACACTTCAGCCTTGCTGTCTCTCTTTCTCCCCTCTCTTGCCTTGCTCTCTGGCTGCCCTGGCGCTTGGGGACCCCACCACCAGCATAAATTATGGATGCATTTCAACCCAGCCCTTCTGATAAGATAAATTTGGGGTTTTCTCTTCTGCACGCTCCTGTTTTCATTCCCTTATAAACTTCTTCCTTTTCCCCACAACAGTGTCTTACAAACTTGCTATCCCGGTGTGTGGAGGTATGCCCCCCTACATAGGCATGTTTTCAGGAGGCAAAATCAGGTAATCTGCCCCCACCCCTCCCAAGAAGTCTTACAAGTTGAGAATACAAAATATTTCATGGTTAGCTGTGTGAGCTTCCAAATTAGCTGCATATAAAGTATTTTACTTTTTTTTTTTTTTTTGGCTGTCACTGGCTGGCAATACTCATTTTGTGTGTGTGTTGGTTTGAAAAGCAGGAAGAAATGTAATGAATTGAGTGCTGTCAGAGATGTCTTCTGTTTGAACAATCTGCGATGGGCTGAATGGCAGGGACTCCCTCATCCAGTGCAGGTGCAGTAGAGCTGGGGAAGGGGGGCGGGGGCCCCCTCTGTTCAGTCAAAAAGCACCATTCTCCACAATAGACCACACACTGACAGCCAGCGTGACATCAACTCACACTTTCATACTTTTCCCCCTATCCATAGTTCTGAGTTCACAAAGTGGCCATACAGTAGCCTTGGTTAGGTTCCTTTAATGAACATTTTGTGGTTCCTATGACCAACATTGAAATCTGCTGAGCCCTGGGAGGAACAAATAGATTTTTAATCGTGAGTTCCAAATCAAAAAAAAAAAAAAAAGAAAGAAAGAAAAAGAAAATGTCGAGCTTAAAAGTTAAGCGGATCTCTCTACTCTTTCTCAATACCAGTGCCCACAACGACCCTCAGAGGATCTAAAAACTCTCGGAGTTTAAAAAAAAAAAAAAAGTTCGTCGAAATTGTACTTAGAGTCCCCTTGCACTGTTTTCTGGTGCTCTGAGGGAGACCAAACAAGAAAGGAGAGAAGGCGCGAATTTCTAGTATTTATTCAAATTGAAAAGGACCTCTAGGATTTTATTATGCTGCGTGAGAGGGTTAATCCTTCAAATGAACGGACATTAATCTTGTGGAGTGGAGTCAGTCTCCTTTTGAGCGAGTTTTACTGGGGGAGAGGGGTGGGCAAGAGAGAAGAGGTTGAGGAAAGGCAGCAACTGTTTCTCAACTCTGCACAAAGACGCGACCACCCTTTGGCTGCCCGCGGCCTCCGGCAGGACCCAACCTTCCGACGATTTCAATTGCACGTTTCAAAACTCAGGCCTCAAGTTGTACAGGGAATTGTTTAAGGAAACCAGCCCGAGTCCGTCATTTCTTCCCGCCACCCTCCTGCGACTCTCCGCCCTCACTCTCCTCGGGCCCCGTCTTAACCGGTGATCCCCAACCTTTAGTAAGCAGAGGGAGGGGCGAGGACCTTGTCCCCAGGCTGTCGCCGTGCCTAGCTTAATCCCCAGCACCCTGTTCCTGGCTGATCTCCCTCTGAGCGGCGATTTGCCGGAGCATCTCTCCCGGGAGACTCGCACCCTGTTTGCTTACAAACAACCGTGAAAACAAACTTTTCTTTTTTGGGGGGAGAGCGTTTGAGGGGGTTGTGTCCCCCCTCGAGGCATCCAACCCAACCACTCTGGATCCCAGAGCAAAACGCCCTCCTACACCTGCCCCTTCTTCCTCTTTCTTTTTAAAACCATGCATGCGCCTAAACGAGGTCCAGGGGGTGGGAAGAGGCAGACACCCCCCCGCCTCTCGGCAGTGGTCCCGACGTTAGCCCCCAACTCCCACCTCCCGAGTGGAGGCAGCGAGACCGGGGCGGGGGGTCAGTGTCCCACTGCGTGGGACGCAGGACCAGGAGGGTTGGTGTGGAAGGCAAATCAGGATCAAGTAGCCCCGGAAGCGCTGGGGCTTAGCACCTCCGCCGGGCACTTCCCAGCGGCCGCGCCGGCCCATCCTAGCGGGGTGGTCCTCGTGAAGTATGCCTACGGCGCCTACTAACGTCTGGGCCTCGGGGACCCGCGACTCCCTCCCCTCCAGACACTGCCCCGCAGCGACTTGGTCGCTGCCGCGTCTTCCGGCAGGTACACACCCACAATTAATCTTTCTTATTAAAGCCTCCATTCGGTACCCAAGGGGCGACTCAAACCTATTTAGATTTCCTTGGTTGGCTGCACAAATTTAAGTGGGCAAAGAGTCATAAACCTACTATCAGAGGGCGAGCGAGCGCGAGCGCTTTGAGTGGAGAAGACGCAAAATGCACGAGGATTGTCAGGCTGCTGCGGGCCTCACACCCCTGGCCCGCCCCAGGCACCCGCGTCGGGGAGCGCGCCAGGCTCTGGCGAACCTCCCGCACCCCCAGCCCTGCGCGCAGGTGCCTCTGCACCGCCCCGGCCTCCGCGCGCAATTTCCCATGCCCCCCACCACCCGTGCCCTCCCAGACAGGCATCCCGAACCCAGGGAACTTGCAGGGAACCTGGGAAGGTTTGCGCTGTTTGGGATTAATTGAGAATAATTAACACTGGAGCCCGTTAATCACCACTTTGCTGCTCTCTCCCTCCTTTCGGGTCGGCGGCGACTGCCTCGCGCTCGGGCTGGCTGCAGACGCGGGTGGGTTCGCTGGTGAAAGTGAAGACGTCGCGGTAGCTGTCACCCAGTTCGGCTGCACTTCTTTAAACGCTCGCATATTGTTTGATTACTAATTCGAGTTAATATGATCTTTATGGCAACATAACAGTGGATAATTGGCCTTTTTTCCTCAACAACAATGTAAATCACAATCGCTTTATTATTTAATAACGTCAAACGCTTCGTTGGATTGGCCCCGACCGAGAAGACCTTTTCTTTCTAGACAGTGTTGTGGAGGAAGAACAATGAAGATCTAATTGTGGAGATTTCATAAGTTGGCTCCCGTAAATGAACAGCTTAGATATGGAAGTTCCAGCAGATGTGGGCCCTCTCCGCCGTAGAAACTCTCCCTCAACCCCCATCCACACAGCACCAACACTCTATTGGAGTTTGTGTGTGTGTGTGTGTGTGTGTGTGTGTGTGTGTCACGGTGGTGGCGGTCCTCAGATCCTAGCAACCACCTAAATCTTCCAGTAGCAATTAGAGTTTTCATCCAGCGTGCTCTCCAGCCCTTTATATTGCCGGTTTAGCATTAAGGCATTGAGTCCGCACACCAGATAAGCCCCTTCCCGAAGAGCCACCACGACGGGCGCGCCCCTTCCCCGGCACTTTTGTTGGTTGGGCACGGGCAGACCCGACCCGGGACGATGTTTAAAGTCCTGTTTTGATTCCGTTTTGTTTTGTTTTTGTTTTTTTAACGGACTAAGAGTGTTAACGGAGTACGTTTGTTCCAGGCTGAGGATTGTTGTTGTTGTTCAGGGCTGTGAGCTATTCATTTGGCCCGGAAGACCGAACCTAGAACCCCCTCAACTGCAGGCGGCCAGTTTGGGAAGGAAAGATGCGTCCCAGTTGCCACCCGCTCTCTTCAAGCCTCGATCCTAACAGTCCTCTACCTCAGCGTCCGCGCAGGAGCGCCGTGTCCGGGGTCTTTAGCCGCCGGAGTCCTTTGCGCTGACGGGGCCGACTAGTTGGAATTAGGGTCAAGGAGAGTTCCGCGTCTTCAGCAACAGTTTTTTGTTTCTGCTTGTGCCCGCCTCTCCATTTTATTCAACTTTTACTGCCGCTCGGGAGATAGAACAATCCTCTTTCCTCCTCTCCCCACCCCTCGACGCCCCCCCCCCCCCCACTTCCCGCTTCTAAAATAAACAGGAGGTGCGAAGCGCTTCGCCTGCACACGCGCCCTCGGGGCCCCTCTCCCGCCCACCTCCCCGCGCGCCCTCACTGCAGCTGGCCTCGGCCCGCACCTGGGTGGAGGGGATCTCTCCTTTCTCCCTCTGCAAACCAGCCCCCTCGACGGGGCCAGAATCAATCAGCCTCCCATTTCCCACCCTAGGTCCGGGTGCCCCCTTCTTCCTAGTTTTGAGCCCCTTGAAAAAAGGGCTGAGGGGAAAGAGACGAAGAAGAATTGAGAGGAGACAGCGGATTTTCCAAACTTCCCCTCCACCCCACCCCCCCACCCCACCCCCATCCTGTCCCGTTACCGCGTATCTTGACCACAAGGGGTGCATCGGGAAACTTGGCCCAATAGAAAATTAGGCGCGGTGTGATTCTGCCGGGAGAGGGGCGTGGGGGCTGGTGTGTGTGTGTGTGTGTGTGTGTGTGTGTGTGTGTGTGTGTGTGGGCGGGGGGGGGGTGGGGTCCTCCCAGCGCCCCGCCGCCGGACAATGCGCGCTTTGAGGCTCGGTGGCCTGCGGGAGGCGGGAGACCAGGGGACCGGGCGGCCTGTCTCCACGGGGCCCGCAGCTGGGGGAGGGCGCGGGGTAGGGAGCAGGGCTGGGAGGCGGGCCGCTGGGAAAGCAAACCCACCAGAAACCCCCTCTCCACCCCCGCCCACCGCAGAAGCCGTCTCGAAGGACCCGGGGCAGGCCGGCTGGGGAGCGGGGAGGGCGGGAGGTTTCTGCAGTTTTGTTTCTCATTCCCACCCTCTCATCCCCCATTCAAAAGAGTTTCTGTCCCCACAGATTTATGCATCTGGGGTGTTTCAACCCCCTCATCTTCACTCTTGGCACCTGGTCCCGGGTGAATAGTATCTCAACCAGGGGCTTTAGAGCTCAAATCGACCTTAGCGCTCCCGCCGGGTCCCCCGCCAGGCCCCGCGCTTGGAGTGAGGGGCGCAGGCCAAGTCCCCCGTGCCGGGCACCCCGGGACGTTCACTTGCTTCGTGGTGTTCGGGTTTGGTTTTTTCCCTCCTCTCCCAAAGAGAACTCGGCAGGGACCGTGCCCCGCAGCCGCCAGGAGAGTTCGGCAGCAGGCCCTCGGCGCGGTGGGAGCGTTTGTCTGCGCTCTGAACCCGTCCAGCAAGCCAGGCGTCCGTGCCACGTGCTGCGTGCGCCTTCGGAACGCCGCCGTGGGCCCGGGCGTGCCGGACCCCGGAAGCCGGGCCGGGCCGGGCGCTGGCGGGGGCGCTGGGTTGCCACCCGCGGGCGTCCCGGGCGGGCGCTGCGCCCGGCGGGTCCGTCTGCACGCAGGAGCTGGAGCGCGCGCGGCGTGTGGGGGTGACTCCGTCAGCTCCGGCTGGATGTGTTTGTTTGCAATCTCATATTTAGCAAGCGGGGACGGTGGCAGCCGAGGAGAAAGGACGGCCGGGAGGAGGGGGCTCCGCGCTAACCACACCCCTCCTGATGAGTTCATTTCCATATGTGCGCCTCCCGCGTCTGCGCCCGCTTCTCCCGGACACTCGGGTGCTGGGGCTCCGTGCGCAGCGCAGACGCCTCCACTCGGCGTTGAAAAGAGGGGAAGAAAAAAAAAAGCTCGCGGTGGGAAAATTGTTCTATTGATACAGACGCTCAGAGTGTTGATCTTGACATCACCCGGCAACCGGTTATTCCCCCCCACCACCTCTCCCCCTACCCCCAAATGGGTCGCAATATGGATTGCGGAGGGCTTGCAGGCACCCGGGCAGGCAGCAGACAGAAACCGACATTCCTCCCCTTTCCCCGCCTCCAACTGTCCGACCCCCCGTGGTCTTTTTTTTTTAATCGACTTTTTTTTTCTCCCTTTTTTTTCTCTCCCTTCCGAGGTGATGTCAGTGAGAGCCGGGTCGGCGCGAGAGGGGCGGAGGGGGCTGGGGGAAAGGAAGCTGTAATTCCAAACGAAGGAATCAAAAGTGAAAGTTTCCAACTAGTTTCCCCTTCCTGACTGTGAAAACTGGAATAGTGCGCTGGAGGGGACGGGGCTGGCCCCAGGGTGTCGTTACGTAAGAGAGGGAAAAGAGAGAAACTCGTTGGGGAGCCTGTCGTGGGAGCAGGAGACGCTGCAAAGTTGTGGCCAAGAGAGCCAAGTTTTGCCTTTCGACCTCAGTAGAACATTCCAGCCAGGTTCCCAGTGGCCTCTGACTTGATTCAGTAGATAATTCTTGCAGTTTCAGGAAACTGCACGGAGGCGCGGGCTTTGACGAGAGCTCACGACTCCTTAACCCCCACCCCATCCCATCCCCTTCCTTCCCCACCCACCCAGTCCAGCGCGAGGGAAGTGTGGGTTTGCTTGGGCTGGAGCGCCCAAATGCGTTGCATGCCAATTGCAAGCTGCAGCAATATCAAAGTGAACTGTCCCAAGTGACTTTGGTCTAAAAGCTAGGGAGAAGCTTAAGCAGCTCGCTTTAATGATGATTTGTAGCTCGGCGAGGGGCACGGACCGCAAACACCCCGCAGGTGTGTGCCGTAACACCACCATCCGGACTTGAATGTAGATTACTCTGGCGATCGTTTGATCGGCCCTTTGAAACTCTTTACAATTGCCTGTGACGAAGGGCTACTCTCAGTTTTTCTCTGAATAATGCCTTGAGGGTAAGTCCTCCGGGCTTTTAAAAGATCTCCAGTTCTTTTTTGTTGTTGTTTTTGTTGTGTTGTTGTTTTATTTATTTTTTTAAAGGGAAAAAGAAAAGGCGTTCGATTTTTTAGGTGAGCCAGCGTTAACTTTTACTCGCTCGCCCGCATCACCCAAGCTATTCAATACTTAATGACCGTTACTTTCGCTGTCTTCCCAGAAGTTCTATGTATGTGTATACGTTACCCAAGTAAAAAGGAGAGCCAAGTTAATAATTTCGTTTTCTTTAGTTCCGAAGGCTCTAGCTGTTTACAGATGTTTGTGTGGGTGTTTATTATAAACATGCATTATTATTATTAATGTCGCTGTTAATCTTGCCTTCATGCGGTCTCTGTTCGCTCTGAATTATATCTGTTCCAGTCGTGGGAGGTTAACTTAAACACGAGGGTTTTCCAAAATAAAACTTCTGAGTTTAACCCTATGAGCACCTTGGTACCAACTCCCATCACCAATGAAACAAGGTAGTGCTGTTCAACCTTTAATATTTACTGAGAGTGTTTACATAAGGGGAGGAAAATGAACTTTTGTCTGAGACTCGGCAACAAGCGGCACTTTGATTTCAAAAAAAATAAATGTCAACCATTGCCAGAGCTTATCAAAGTAGGGTAGGGGGTGGAGGGTGGGAGTACAGTTGAATTAAAGGCCCATCCTGCTACTTCAGACTACAAAGGGTTACACAGAAAGTGCCACATTTGCCTATTGCAAAAGTTTTCTTGGTGCTTTCTAAGTCACAACAGGGGAGGGGGAAAGCTGTCGTTTATTATCTAGCTCTGGGCAGGAGCAGCGCTGGGACCAAGAGGCTCTTAGCTTTGGCCAGCAGAAGAGGGGTAGCCTTTCAACAGCAGACCCCTTTGTTCTCCCAATCTCTTTCCCAATTTCAAGCTTCACTTGCACATCCCAAGTTTGTGTGTTAATGACGCTATTACCATCTGGCTCGCCCTACTTTCCAAAAGATATAAATCTCCTAGCTCCATTGCCTGCATTATCATTTAAGTGCCACCATGGCCAGAAGAAAAAGATGCTTTCAAGACTCCAGATTCTCTTGCACTGACTACCCCTGGCGCGACTCTTCCACTATATTTATAGTCTATACATTGGGCCCACGAGATTTCCCAAGAACTGTCCCTCCGAGGCAAGGAAGACATGCCCTTGGATAATGGGGGTTTTCCAATGAATTTCCCTTTACATTATTTTTGTTTTGTTTGCAGGAAGCTCATGTTTGTCCCCTGACATACTTTTATGTCTTTATGTCTGTCTTTTTCAGGCTTATAAAAAAAATTATCAATGTCTGTTGCAACTCCCAGATGACCAAGCGGTGCCACTCCCCAAACCCTATTTTGAGTGGAAGCATAGATCTGTCTCTATATACAGAGGAGAAGGGATGAAGGGAGATGAAAAGAAGCTGGGAGGCAACTTTTCAAAGCCTAGCCAACCGCACCCCTTCTGTGAAACTCTTTCATTTATGGGGTCTCCACAGACGCGTTGCTGTTGTGACATTTACCCGGTTCTAGCTCTAGTTCTAGAGCCACAGCTCTTGGTTCTTTCCTAGGTTAATGGGTGAGATTCGTGTGTTTGGCACAAAAGCTGAGAAGTCACAACAGAAAAGGAGTGGTGCTGGCTTGTGAGTGATGCTACAGTGGCTTCGTTTCTCTGACCACATCTTCGTGCAGAGAGCAGTGCAGATTGTGGGGTCGTTTGGTTCAGGTTCCCCACTAAGGTGCACAGCTCATTTCTCCTGGAGTGCTCCTGCTTAAGACCCCCGTGGACTGTGATGCATCTCTTTCCTTGGGATGTACCCTCTGCTCTTTGCCATCTTCATGGAGTGAGTTCCACTAAGAGAAGTCCAACCCAAGAGAAAGAATCTTACCAGGCTCCTAGGAATACCTTTTAAAATCAACAGGCTTTGAACAGAGCCCTGCCTCTTAAAAAATAATCTTCTGGGGTCAGGGGGATGTGGCTTAGCAGTAGAGTAATTGCCTTGTGTGTATGAGGCTCTGGGTTCAATCTCTGGCACAAACACACACACACACACACACACACATACACACACGTGCACACACAAAAAATAGAAACAAGACTGAGAAAGCATCTTTAAGGAAATGCATTCTTTTTAAGGGATGGAAAAAAAAAAAACACTTCTTTCATTATCTTAATACATTTGAACCAAACACAGAAGGTAGCACTAAAACAGTGGTTCATTTATATCACATTGATGTAGCTACTTGCATGCAAAACCCACTTTTTTCTTTCCAGTTCACTTTCCCACTTTCCCCCTCCAAATTAAAAAAAGAGAGAGAAAAAAGATCTTGTTTAGAAATTGTATCCCTACTTTTTCCTTTTGAGAATATTATTGAGTTGATATGAACAAATTGCAGAGGATATACCATTTAAGTAAGATGCACTTTTAATCACTGATCATTAAAATGGTTATGTTAAATATACTCAATTACATGCATGACTTAACTCTAACAGTACTTTCTATTCTCCCAGCTGCTCACGTATTCCTTAACGATAGTCTGCAGTAGAAACTTGATTATGCTGAATTCATACATTTCGATGGATTTCATCAGCCTAATTAATGCCTCAGTGTGGTCCTGGGGTCTGAATGAACCCTTTACTATGTTTGAGGTTAAAAGCAGTGTTGGAATGTAGGTTTTTCTTCCTTAGTTACCCAGGCAGGACTTCGGGATTCTAAACTAGGTAGGTTGTTGTGGTTAAACAGAAAGACTATGCAAACTAAGGCATACTGGCAGGAAAATTGGGACAATTCCTCAGCCTTATTTCCCCAGAAATACCTTTCAATTCGACGGTCTACAAATCTTTTAAAAAGAGAACATTGCAACCTCTCTTTTGTACCTGAAAACTGCACTGTTATAGCAAATATTCAAAAGCCGGGTTACAACTGGCGGCTAAATAAATTTCCTTCAACTCATCCAGACTGTTCCTACTCCCTCCCTTCTTCCAGCCCCCATAACTTTTGGACTACTTCCCCCCTTCGATTCAACTTTCATCTTTCCCAAGGAAGCACTCTTGGCCCATATTCATGAGAAAGTCCAGTCACCCCCCATGAGGGTGACCGCATTCAGTCTTTTCAGGTGTAAATTAACATCTGAATACAACTCAACCCTCCTGACCCTTACCACCACGGACGTCCCAGCCTCCGCCCGCTCACAGCTAATCTGCACCTCCACAACTGGCAGGGCAGACGGAGGTCGGATTCCCAAAACTCATCCACCCCATCCCCCAACAGAAAGCCCCTCATGTGCCTCTGTGGCTCATGAGAAAAGTCCTGATATTTGTTGGTGCCTAATGAGGCACCTGTGGATAAATACCATTTAAAATAAATTTTCTGGCGGATCTAAGAAAGAAGGGGATCCCAAAAGAGAGAGAGAGAGAGAGAGAGAGAGAGAGAGAGAGAGAGAGAGAGAGAGAGAGAGAGAAACGAAAGGAGAGTTCTTGATTCTTTAAGAAACAGTGCATATTTGGGCAAGTGAAACTTGGAATGTTGACTTTACCTTGAGTCCCCAGGGTTAAGCAGTTCACCCCAACGAAACCCCCTTCCAGAAGGAGATCCACTAACCCACAGGGCCACCTCATACTTCAGCACTAATCTGACGGAATCGGAAGGATTTCAGATCTATAACCAAATTACCACCTTGGAACTTTGTACTTGTTATGCTAATGAAATGACTTCTGTAGCCAGAGTATATTTTGAAGGTTGGAAATTAGCTTTTTAGAATGCTTTGTATAATGACAGACATTAGACAGAAGAGACAAATGCTTCGGCGGTGGTGGTACAATACTCCTGGCAAGCCCCCGAGGCCATTATAACCGATGAGTGGAGACCCAGATATGTTTGTAAAAATTAAACGAAGAGCAGACTCTCAGAAGTGGGTGGGAAGCAGGTGCTGTTGGCCAGATCCTTGTAAGGGGGAAGATTCTCTTGCAAGCTCTACTTTTTCTCTCACACCTTGCTGAGTAGTAAGCAGCACAGTGCATTGCTCCGTCCCCAGGGATGGGTACTGAAAGAGAGAGAAAATTGTTTCATAAATAGCACTGCAAATGGTTTCTGTCGCTTCTGTTTATATTGCCAAATAAAGGAACGAAATACTTCCTCTGGAGTGAAGTATTTCACTCCACCTCTTGGGCTCATGGGGCGGGGGAGCATAGAAAGAAATGCACAATTTGGAATCTTAGGGCATTATACACATACACACATATATACATATGTATGTGTACATATGTATGTATATATGTATATATTTTTCCCTTGAGCTGTCTGGTATAACTCCAATATTCAGTCTATCATATCTTTGCACTGTGATTAAACATTCAGGCAGATTGGGGCTGGAGCAATAGCACAGCGATAGGGCATTTGCCTTGAAACGTGGCTGACCCGGGTTCGATTCCCAGCATCCCATATGGTCCCCCGTGCACCACCAGGAGTGATTTCTGAGTGCATGTTCCTAAAAATTAAAAACAAGACTTGATTATATAGGGTTGGGCTAGGATCTGTCATATCCTAATACCATAAACAAGGATCCAGTACTCCAGAAGAGGACTTCCTTCCTTCCTTCCTTCCTTCCTTCCTTCCTTCCTTCCTTCCTTCCTATCCTATGCCGGGGATTGTACTCAGGGCCTCACACATGCAAGACAAGTGCTCTTAGGGCTGAGCCACACCCTTGGATTCTCCAGAGGAGAAGTGATATTGAGAGCCCTGTCACCTCCAACCTGGTTACTATGAGTTTCCTTCTCCCCTGCCACTCCCCTGCTCCCCCTGCAGCCCCATGAGGTTTGAGGTTTTCTTTCAGAAATGTAAAACTTGGTTCCTGCATGGTTTTCAGTCCTCCTGCACAGGTTCCAAAAGTCACTTGCTGCTATGGAGAAGTCTGTGAACTATGATCATGAACAAGCCCAACTGGGTTCAAGGTCCTATTAGGGGTGAGGGCAAAATTGCCAGCTCTGAAAGTGGAGGCAGGAGGGTTTGTGAGGTCTTAGAAAATTAGGTCAATTTGAAACACACAACTTGGAGTCTTAGAGCATTATACATATATTGGCATTGAATGCCGAGCTTCTTATAATAGCCTAAGTTTGTTCCATTTTATTCTGGGGTTGAATAGGAGAAAATACCTGGTTTGGTGGTTCTCTGGTGATAAATGGAATATTTAGAGGTGTGTGTTTTAGTGCATCCCAAAGATTTTAATAGTGGTAGATGTGGTAAATACAAGTTCTACTTGTTTTAGATTTAGAAAAGACAAGTTTTGTACTTCCGTATTCTGAAGTTATAAACTAAATTTGTCCTACCTCGCTTGCTGGATTCTAGTCTCTCTAGCATTTTTTTTTTTTTTTTTGCATAGCTGAGTGCAAATAGGCTAAAGGTAACATTGACTGCATTAACTGACTGACAGCAAAATCTTTGAATTAGATTGCCTTTCACCTTCTGGTATAAAAATGACCCTCAAGGGAGAGAGAGTACAGTGGATAGGGCCCTTGCTTTGAACACAACTGACCCCACATTGAATCTTTGGCACCACATGTGGTCCGCTGAGCTTCACCAAGAGTGATCCCAGAGTGCAGAGCTAGGAATAAGCCCTGAGCACCACCGAGTGTTGCCACAAATAAAGCAAAAGATCCTCAGCATGCCAAAGTCATGAGGCTTCATTGCAAGGTTCTTCTGAGAGGAGTTAACGTGTTTATCACATCATCTAATCTATGCCATGGGTTGGATTCAAAGTGGAATGAATTCAAAGATGGGTGCACCCATACAACAGCTTTAACTGCCAGTCAGGAAATGGACCGTTGGTTTAAAAGTACAGAGGAGTGTATGTCATGATAAAGAAGAGAGAACACAGATCAGGACTACATCTTCCTGTTCTTGTGTGATTTGGCAGCATTTGAGGGGAGCTGATTGGAGGGAGATGGCCAAGAGTGCAATAGGAGACAGTTACACTGAGGCAGAGAAACAGCTTGCTGGAGATTTATGGGTTCATGTTACTTATGATCAGATGTCAGTCTTTTCAGCTGAAGGATTTATGTACCGATCAAGTTGGTGGGAATGATCTAGGACTTCAAAGGATAGGTTTTGAGGTTGCTGGACATCTGATTTCAAATTTCCACTTCGCAATTCAAATCTAGATGGCTCATGGGGGGCAGAGGAAAATGCCTAATTTGAAATTCTGTTATAAACTCTGTGAGAGTAAACAAACTTAAGGGTCTCCAGAAATAATCTTGAAATTTGGATACCAATAGTCTTTTGCAGTTATTGATGGTGATGTTGTTAAAAAAAAAAAAGACGAAGAAGAAGAAGCACCTGTTATGTAAGCACAAAAGCTGTGTGCTGTATCTCTGACAGTCTCCATAATGGGTCCTCAGCAGTTCATACCAGAATAGTGACATTTAAGCCAGCTGAGTAGTTCTGTTTTCATCATCTGAACAGTACATTTTTCAAACTCAGAAATGCCAGATGATTGCACCGAAGAGGGTACAGCAGGTAGGGCCCTTGCCTTGAGCACAGCTGGGCCGGGTTTAATCCCTGGCACCGCATATGATTCCCCAGTCCCCATCAGGAGTGATCTATGAGTGCAGAGCTCTGAGTAAACCGGCGCAATGCTCAGTGTGGTACAAAAACAACAACAAAAAGAACCCACAACAAAGAAATGCCAGATCGTGTTATTTCTGTGGGAAAGGGTTGCTTAGGATCTGAGGAGCTGAATTTTTTACTATCGATTATGTGACAATGCAATTCATTTGCAGTGTTCAGAGATATAAGAAACAGCTCCTGGTTAACAAGAAGAGCCTTACCTCAAGCACTGTCTCTTTAAATGCAGAAAGCCAGATTCAAGCTGGAGAAAAGTTGAGGAGTGAATTAAAGTGTGAACCCAAACTTTTTAAGTTTCTTGTGAACCCAAAACTTCTGGAGCTAAATCAACTCCCCAGGAGAACCTGAGACTGATATTGTAATATGATGCCTTAGGCTGGGGTAACTGGTTTTGTAAACCATGTGGGAAATCAAAACCTGCATAGAAAATGTATGTATACATCAATGTATATACTTAAATTTGCTCCTTAATTTACATCACACAGCAAACCTAAAGTGCACAATAAATAAAGGGCACTTTGATCGAATGCATGTATGTGTCCGTATGCGGCAGGGGATGGTATTGAGGGAGAGAGGGCCAGTTCATAATGTGTTCGTTTGCAAACACTAAAAAGATCTCTTTCTTTCTTTCTTTCTTTCTTTCTTTCTTTCTTTCTTTCTTTCTTTCTTTTCTTTTTGGGTCACACCCAGGGATGCACACTTCTGGCTCTGTGCTCAGGAATTACCCCTGGCAATGGTCAGGGGACCATAGAGGATGCTGGGAATTGAACCCGGGTCAGCTGCGTGCAAGGCAAATGCCCTACCCGCTGTGCTATTGCTCCAGCCCCTACAAAGATCTTTTTCAGATTTAGCTTAAGTTCTGAAATGGTTTATGCCCACGCTCTGCCCATGCCCCACCGGTGAAAATATCACGATTTACCTGAAGCATCCATTCCTAGTAATTTTCTCTGACACAGCGCAGGGAGAAGCACAACAGTTGGAGCTATCCAACAAAAGTCCAGAAGTGGGGCGGTGGGGGACCCCAGAACTCCAACAAAAAGAAACTCTGGGAAGCAGGGAGTGTAAATCGAGGGCCAGGAGCTTAACTGGAGGAGAGAGCAGCACCTCTCTCTGGTCTAGCTTCTTGAGCCACAGGGCAAGTGAGCCCGAGCTCGATGGGGCTGGTAGCATCTTGTTCTCGAGCTGAGGGGCTTTGCGTGTGGTGTGAGCAAGCACCAGCTCGGTGACAAGGGTCCAGCCCGGCCCACCAGGCCCTGTGGCTTGAGGCGAGGCTTGCCTTGTGGTCACTCTTGCCGCCGCTGCTTTGGTTCTTGAAAGGCGTCCAGCGTGACACTTTGTCAGCCTAAATTTGTTGCCAGCAATGGACTTTTCACAAAGTTTCACCCTCCGGGCTGGAGTTTTGGTGATTAGGAAAGTGCTACTGGGGGATGGGGGGAGTTTTAATCCATAGCAGGCTTCTTATTTAGAGATGACCCTGGCAGGCAAGAGAAGGAAAACAATATGAATGCAACAGTAGTCACTGCACGCCTCAGCTGGCTGTGGGGATCAGAGGAAGAAAGAGGAAAGTTCCCTTGGACTGTAGAGATAGCAGAGCAGGTAGGGTGCTTGCCTTGCATGCTGCCAATGCAGATTTGATCCCCAGCACCTCCATAGATCCACCAAGTCCATCAGCAGTGATCCCTGAGTGCAGAACCTGGAGTAGGTCCTGAGCATCCCTGGGTGTGGCCATAAAACAAAGAAGGAAGGGAGGAAGGGAGGGAAGGAGGGTGGGAGGGAGGCAGGAAGGCAGGAAGGCAGGAAGGGTGGGAGGGAAGAGGTAAAGAATGAAGGAGGGAGGGATGGAGGGAGGGAGGAAGGAGGGAAGAATGGAGAGAGGGAGGAAGGGAGGATGGAAAGAATGGAGGAAGGAGGGAAGGAAGGAAGGAAGGAAGGAAGGAAGGAAGGAAGGAAGGAAGGAAGGCGGGCGGGAGGGAGGGAGGGAGGAGGAAAGGAATGAAGGAGGAAGGGAGGAGGGAAAGAATGAAGGAGGGAGGTGGGAGGGAGGGAGGGAGGGAGGAAGGAAGGAAGGAAGGAAGGAAGGAAGGAAGGAAGGAAGGAAGGAAGGAAGGACGTTAAAAAGGGCCTCCAGAATCAGAGTGATCATTTAGAATGTAAGACATTTGCCTTGACAGAGGCCAACTCAAGTTGGATCCCAGGCATCCCACAAGGTCCCCCGGAGCACTAGGCAGGGAGAGATCCCTGAGCACACAGCCAGGAGTAAGCCCTGAGCTCCACCTGGTGCGGCCCCCAAATAAACAAACAAACAAACAAACAAAGGCCTCCCATTCCTATCCTGCCCCCTCTACACTCTTATAGCCCTCACCCAAGTATTTATTTTTTCTTTCTTTGTTCTTGCATCACACGCAGCATTTGCTCCCTGCAATGCTCTGAAGATGAAACCCAGCTGAGCACAGTCAGAAGCATGTAGTGCTTCAGCCCTAAACTCAGACCATGACTCATGACTCATTTCATTTGTACAACCTGGCAATGAGGTCTTGAAGTGACACCTTTTCTGTTTGTTTGGGGGGGCCACACCCAGCAGTGCTCAGGCATCACTCCTAGCAGACTTGGAGGACCATATGGGATGCCAGGATGCTGCAGATTGAACCCAGGTCAGCCTCAGCTTTGCGAAAGACAAATTGCCTTACTCACTGTAGTATCCCTTAGGGCCCAGGTTTGCCTATTCTTTCTTGTATGCAGATGTCAAAGGCCAGGGCCAGAGCCTTTTGCTTCTGCTTTTTCCTTTTTTTTTTTTCTTTTTAAGTCAGACCGACAAGCTACCCATGATGTATTTGATATGCCAAACACAGTAACATGTCTCTCAATGATACTGGGCCTGCTCGAGAAAATCGATGAACAACAGGACAGTGACAGTGACAGTGACCCAGCAAAGCTCAGGGTTTACTCCTGACTCTGCACTCAGGAATTATTCCTGCTGGGGCTTTGGGGATCATATGGGATACCTGGGTTCGAACCCTGGTTGGCCGCACTCTACCTGCTGTACTATCGCTCCAGCCCCTGCTTTTTCCTTCTTGTTGGAGAGACATATCTGTCCCAGAAAAGGGCAACTGTGAGCCTCAGTCCTTCTTTCTGGACACCATTAAAATTCTTTTTTTCCCCTTCTTCCTTCCTTCCTTCCTTCCTTCCTTCCTTCCTTCCTTCCTTCCTTCCTTCCTTTCTTTCTTTCTTTCTTTCTTTCTTTCTTTCTTTCTTTCTTTCTTTCTTTCTTTCTTCTGTACCCTGAGTACTACTCAGGTCTTCTGGCTCTGTGCTCAGGGGTCACTTTTTTTTTTTGACTTTTGGGGTCACTCTTCGAGATGCTCAAGAGGTTTTACTTCTGGCTCTGCACTCAGGAGTTACTCCTGGCAGTGCTCGGGGGACCATCTGGGATACTGGTTGAACCCAGGTTCTGCCACATGCAAGGAAAACGCCCTCCCACTGTACGATCACTTCGGCCCCTAAAATTCTTTTTCAGAAATGTCTGTCTTTAACAATTTCCTACAGAAGCCTCTGAACCCCAATGAGCAGGTCTTATCCTTCTAGAAATAGCCCAGTGGAGAACATCTAGAATGGACTTCTGAGACTACCTAGCAGAGGAGACAGATCAAGAAAAGTAAGGCCTTGGGCTAGAGCAGTAGCACAGCGGGTAGGGCTTTTGCCTTGCATGTGGCTGGCCCGAGTTTGATTCCCAGCATCCCACATGGTCCCCCAAGTACTGCCAGGAGTAATTCCTGAGTGCAAAACTAGGAGTAACCTCTGAGCATCACTGGATGTGACCCAAAAAGCAAAAAAAAAAAAAAAAAGTAAGGCCAAGCCAGTAGGGGAAGCAAGCAGCTTTTCCTTCATTCACACAGCTCTGGGAGGGGGGTCTACGTGGTGTTCGGGTGGAGTTGCTTCTCCCTGCTCACTGTGCTAAGCTCTTTCCCTTGATTCTGTTTATCGTGGGCCACACCCAGTAGTGCTCAGGGGTGACTCCCTGATGCTGTGAGCAATGCCAGGGGCAACATTCAAAGACAAGGATCAAACTGGGCCTCCAACATTCAAAGCCTGTGCTCTGCTCCTTGGACTAGCTCTTTGATCTCTCTGGTCCCTCATCTTTGATTTTTTTTTGTTTTGCTTTTGGTTTTATTTTGGGGCCAAGCCTGGTGTTGCTCAGGTCTTACTCCTGCCTGTGTAGTCAGGAATTACTTCTGGTGGTGCTTGGGGAACCATCTGGGAAGCCAAGGATTGAACCTGGGTCAGCCACATGCAAAGCAAGTGCCATCCCTGCTATACGATCTCTCCAGCCCCTCATTTTTGATTCTAAAAAAGAAAAATGGTTGGGTCAAGAGATAGTTCAATGGACTGAGCAGATGCTTCACGTGCAGGTTGCCTGGCCTCTATCAGGAACCATGTCACCACCAGGAGTGACCCTCCAGGCAGAGATGTGTAAACTGCCTCAGGGCATGGGGAGGGGTGGTCACAAAGTAAAAACAAACATTTGTAAGTGGGAAGTAGACTTCAGGATCAAGGGGACAGGACTAAAGAGTTCTTGAGAAACGGAGTAATAGATGCCCCCGTATACCCTGTGCTAGAAAGCTGAGCCACAAGGACCAGAGATGTAGTACAGCATATGACAAAGCCAGGTCAAACCCCAGCACACCAGGTGGTCCTGGTGAGCCCTTTGGGAATGATCTCTGAGCACAGATGGATGTGTATAGCCCGCCCCCCTCTTCAAATAGGGGACGAAATTCAATAAACGAAAGAAAGCTGAGCTTCATCGGGAGCCTTGACAAGCAAACCTCAGAGTCGCTTTTCCCTCCCTGCTGCCAGATTTTAACATGTGGTTAGCACCGGAGTGCGCCCCTTCACTAACACCTGTTGGAATCTATGGAAAGGATATAGCGTTTCTCTGAAATTCTAGATAGGAGTTAAGGACTACCTGACTCCTGTGGCCTTCACCTTTTAATCACATCTAAGATCTTCAATACTGCTCCTTCTTTCCTGTGAAACCATTGGTCTTTGGGAAAACTAATACTTTTTTCTTTCTTTCCCTTAAATTATTTTTGGGGAATCAGGGAGTTACATGCAGCAGTGCTCAGGGCGTATCCCTGGCTCTGTGTTCAGGGATCATTTTTGGTGGACTCAGGGTACCATATGTGGTGCTGGGGATCGAACCCCAGTACGCTACATGCAAGGCAAACACCCTACTTGTTGCATTATCGCTCCAGCCCCCACTTCCCTTAATTTCTTATCCCTTATTCTTTGTTTCCCTCTGGGACCGTGAACCAAATTCTCAGCATTAAAGCATGGTCTTCTAGCAAAAGCCCAAAGAAGTTAGAAGAGGGATTTGGGGACTGGGCTAAATATCCAGGAGAAGAGAGAGAGAGAGAGAGAGAGAGAGAGAGAGAGAGAGAGAGAGAGAGAGAGATTTGGGGATTGGAAGATAGTGTGTATCTAAGGTTTATTCCCTGACACCACATATTGTCCTCCTACCCCCAAGCCCTGGGAGGAGTGACCCCTGAGTACAGAACCAGGAGTCAGTCCTGGGCATAGCTGGGTGTGTCCTTATCCCCTCAAAAGACAAGACTATTGGTATCTGAGCAATAAATGGCACATTCTCTGGAGGCTTCTCTTTAATTTTCAGCATCCACTGATCCTAATAGACAGCTGTTAGGCATGAAGTGGATTTGAGAACTATTAAAGAGAAACCATGTGAAAGTCCTTTGGAACTGGCCCCTGTCATGTTGAACATGGTGCAGGGTATTGGGATAGATGCTTAACATCACTGGAAACCCAGATAGGCACGTCCTGAGAGCTCTGCTGGCCCATATTTAATTACAAACCTGGCAGAGTAGATTCTGCACCGATGAAAATGAAATCAATAAGTGTTTATCAAGCATAACAAATCTATAAAAACAATTCACTGGAGAAATCCTATTAACAGCATGTCCTGGGAACCCCAGACATCAGTTTCAGAGAATAGTGAGAGTTTATTATTGCACACATTATTTTACAACCTGATTGTGCTGCCTTTTTGCTTGTGGAGTACCTAAAGTTGTTTCTGGAAGTGTAACTGGAGTGAGTTTTATGCGAATTTTATACCAGAGTCACTGTCTGTCGGGCTCAGACGTAGAACTTGGACTGTAGGTATGAGACCCTGGATTTGATTTTGAGTGTGGTCAAAAGTGAATAGATGAATACATAAAATCTTCCAAATGACTGTTGAAGACTTTGAGTATGTCTGTGTGGGGCTTTTAATATTCTTTATCCCAGCTGAGCAGCTGTGCCTTGGCATGAGAAGATGCAAATCTAGAAATGCCAAGCAGAGGCTGTTGAAATAGTACAGTGGGTAGGGTGTTTGCCTTGTATGCGGCTGACCCAGGTTCTATTCCTGGCATCCCATATGGTCCCCCGATCACCACAAGGAATAATTCCTGATTGCAGAGCCAGGAGTAGCCCCTGAGCATTGCCAGGTGTGACCATAAAAGCCTATATATATATATATATATATATATATATATATATATACATACATACATATATCAGGCAGGGTATAGGTTCTAGTTAGACTTGTAACAGTATTTATTAGAAATTCATTTTCAGGGTTTCAGATTTCAACCACATAAAAGAGACAGGACTACATATCTTCCTAGGTTCCTTTCAGTCTCCATTCTGTAGAACCACCACAACATTTGCAATTTCTGTTTGTTTCTGAGCCATACCTGATGATGCTCAGAGCATACTCCTGTCTCTGTGCTCAAGAATCACTCCTGGCTGAGCTCCAGGGATCATATGTATTTAAGTCTGGCTAGCTGCTTGCAAGGCAAATGCCCTTCTTGCTGTACTCTCTCTCTCGTCCAACATTTGCAATTTTTCAGCATAAGAGAAGAGCCAGGCATTTCAGCTCCTGAATACGATATCTATTCCATAGTGCTCTCCTCCGTAGCACATACACAAAAATTTATCAATTCTATAGTTCTTTTAGTAAAAGTTGTTTGCAGAAGATTGACCAAATTTTTCTCTCTTCCTGGAAAAGATCCGAAATTTGACTAAAGGGAACCTAGCTAAGAGACTTGGCATTGTTTTCTTGTGTACAATGAGCCATTGTTTGATACTTTAACTTTCCCTTTTCAGATCCAACTTAGAAATAACATTTCACTCAAGATAAGACTTGTGGTTTAGGAGGTTCTGGTCTGGCTAGTCTCGTTTTGAGACTTCTATCATCTCTTTTCAAAATTTGAGGAGGACCTCATTTCCTGTTTGATAGGTCCTCCTGCTTGCCAGACACGGGGTCTTTAAGGGAGCTTGCCAAGAGTTCACGGGCTGGGAGTCTCATGGTCTGAATTTGTCATACAGAATGATCTGGCCCCACAGCTGTAATCACTCAACACCTGGATGCCCACTTGCGATGGCAAGAACCACACTCATTGAGAGAGCTGCGCATTTATTTGGACCTTATGAGACAGTCATCTAGAACTGTACTTCTGATTTTTCCGTTCATGGATTGTTTTGAACACAAGATGAGAAAGAATACTATAGCCTAAATTATATTTTTCTGTTTAAAAACTAAGATGAATTAACAGACACTTAAAAAAAAACTTTTTTTTAGTAGGAACTTAATGATGCTCATAAAATAGTGAAAATAGGTCACCACAAAATAAACATTCAAGATTGGGTTTAATAGATTTTTAAACTTTCAGTATCCCTTTCACATGTCGTTTACTGTTATGTTTTTATTGCTTGGAGTCAACATGTAAAATGGTATTTTGATCAACAGACGTTGTTTTGCTATAAAAGCCACTAATTTTTTACTATTTTTTAAAATATAAATCCACTTGGCATACTCTTACATGCACATGTACACACACAGCACACAGAGAGAGAGTGAAAGAGGGAGAGAGAGAGAGAGAGAGAGAGAGAGAGAGAGAATAGTATACTATGGGTCCACAGTGATAATACAGAGGACAAGACACTTGCCTTGCACCCCAGCTTGATCCCACACTATATAAAGTCCTTCAAACAGTGCCAGGAAATAATCCTTGATTATAGATACAGGAGTAAGGGGTACTGCCAAGGATGTCCCAAACTCCCCATCTCTGCAAATAATAATAATAATAATAATAATACTATTCTTTGGGGTACGGGATGTGTGGCTTAGTTGTTGAGCATTTGCCTTGCATATGTTTGGCTCTGGGTTCAATTCTCAGGACTGTCAAAATGAACAAAAGAATATTACACTTTAAAATAATTGTGAGGGGGCTAGAACGATAGCACAGCGGGTAGGGTGTTTGCCTTGTACGCGGCCGACCCGGGTTCGATTCCCAGCATCCCATATGGTCCCCTGAGCACCGCCAGGAGTAACTCTGAGTGCAGAGACAGGAGTAACCCCTGTGCATCGCCAGGTGTGACCCAAAAAGCAAAAACAAACAAACAAAATAAAATAATTGTGAGGAGCTGGAGTGATAGCACAGCAGCACAATGAGTAGGGCGTTTACCTTGCACACGGCCAACCCAGGTTCGATTCCCAGCATCCCACATGGTCCCTTGAGCACCATCAGGAGTAATTCCTGCATGCATGAGCTAGGAGGAACCCCTGTGCATTGCCGGGTGTGACCCAAAAAGCAAAATATAAAAAAATAATAAAATGATTGTGATTCTATCGAATTTCTTTCTGTGTGTGTTTTGTTTTGTTTAGGCGGGGATCATATCCAAAGGTACTAGGTGCTACTCCCAGCAGTATCTCATGGACCATGCAGTGCCAAGTGCCAGGGTCAGACCCCTGCAAAGCACACGCTCATTTCTTTCATATCTTGCTCATTTAATATCAAGTCACATTTTGGAGCCTTCTAAAGTGTTTTATAATAAGTCTCTGACCAGAACCCAACCATTACGATTGGGTTTTTTTTTTATTGTTGTTGTTTTGTTTTGAGGGCCACACCTAGCAGTGTTCAGGGCTTACTCCAGAATATGTGCTCAGGGATCACTCCTGATGGGCTGAGGGAACCATTTAGGTGCTGGAGATCAAGCCCAGGTCAGCCGCATGTCAGGCAAGCACCTTACCCATTACACTATCACTCTGCAGTCTGTGCACCCCTACTTTTGCATGGTGGGGGGTAATACCCAATGTTGCTCAGGAGTTATTCCAGGGACTGCCCTCAGTAATTACTCCTGGTGGTCAGTGCTCAGAGGACCAGATAGGATGCCAAGGATCAAACCTAGGCTGGCCATGTGCAAGACTAATGCCCTATCCACTCAACAATTAGAGTTTTATTATATACATACGTATATATACGTATATACTTATATTACATATATACTTATATCAGGAGTTTTTATAATATAAGTATATATATAATGTTTTTGTTTGTTTGGGGGCCACATCCTGTAATATTCAGGGCCTTCAGGGGTCACTCCTGGAAGGACTTGGAGGGAAGGTGCCAGAGATTGAACCCAGCTGCAAGGGATGTGTTCTACCTGCTGTACCCAAGAATTAAATCTTAATTCATAAGTCTTTATATTGTTGTAGAACTTTTGGACAAGATTGCATTTGAATATTTTGTGGCTTTTTTTTTAAGGCTTTAGTGTGTTTTGCTCTAAAAGTCATTTTTTTCTTTCAGTGCTCTATATGGAGAATATTTTTATTTTTAATTCCTTTGGTGCTGGGGATCCAATTCAGGACCTCACATTGTATGAGGCTTGCACTCTACTACAGCTTCATTCATAGTTCTTACAGTGTGCTTTTTAAAAAATGTATTACTTTTGGGGCTGGAGCAAGAGTACAGCAGGTAGGGCATTTGCCTTGCACGCAGCCGACCCGGGTTCGATTCCCAGCATCCCATACGGTCCCCCGAGCACCGCCAGGAGTGATTTCTGAGTGCAGAGCCAGGAGTAACCCCTGAACATCGCAGGGTGTGACCAAAAAAAAAAGTCTTACTTTTATAGGTCATTTGATTAAAAATATAATACGTCATAATAATTCTCCCATGGGGCTGGAGAGACAGTACAGTGGTAGGGTGCTTGCCTTGCACACCCCTAGCTCAGGTTCAATCCCTGGTCTCCCATATGGTTCTCTGAGCATCATCAGGTTTGGCCACAAAGCAAACAAACAAAATAATAATAATAACCCTTGGGCTTTTGTTTTCTTTTGTTTTGATTTGGAACCAAGCCTCGTGGTGGTCAGGGCTTATCCCTGCTTATGGGTACTGTGTGGTGCTGGGAATAGATCCTGGGATCTCACACCTAAGACAGCAGGTGCTTCATCAATGTTCCAGTTACTGCCTCTCCCTTGATATTTTTCTAAATTTTATTACTTCAAGTCAAGCAAAAATGGACATTTTTTTTCTCTTAGGAAAAACATTTGAGTATGTTTTTGATGCAGAAAGGATTATTTAGTTACATTATTTCCCCCCAATAGATTAGCATTTATGATGGATCTTATTTCAAAGCTGATTGTTCTCAAAGAAAAGCAGGGCGATATTAGAATTTCCAAGTAAATTACATTGTTTAAAAAAGTATTTTAATACATTATTCAAATTCTTGTCAGTTATTGGTTAAAAAATTTTTTAAAAAAAGCAGTAGCTGTTCCAAATGTGCAATTTTGCTGCTTAAAAGACCATGCAAAGTTTCATGTTATTTTCAGGGCAGCAATGGAAATTAATATCAAAGACACAGACAATTTAGAGCTCCCTCAATTTTTTTTTCTTGCTTAAACAGTGATAGGCATCTAATTTTTCCTCCTTCCTTTCAGTAAGAAGGATAAGCTTTTAGAGTACCCGTCACCGTGGTAACTGCCCCAAAAATGCTCCTGAAGTTTGAAGAGGTCAGCTCACAGGGTCAACAGCTCTGGCCTCTCTCTGAGGCCGGGCTAGCATGCCCCGGCCTGCGGTTGGAGTGTCAGGGCGGATCTGACCCTGGAAGCTGGGCTCTGCCGGCTCTGATATAAATTTTTTGAGTCAGTTTGTGGCCTGGACTCTCCAGGTGGCCTCCGAAATCGATTTTGACCCGGTGACCCTGTCTTACGGAGACATAGCGTCCACCCTAAGTAAGGATTTAGCCAGGAATGACAGCTTTCCCGGGAGTGTTATTGGGGACAGTATAAACAGTTTGCAAAGCACGCAGGGAGCTGCGAGGGCTGGCCACCATTCAAAAACAATTTAAGAAAACGGTCTTTGTAAGAAAAAAAGTTTGCAAGTGTGTATTGGTTCCAGAACGCTTACACTGATGTGCAGAATGTTTCTGGAGCCAAGAATTTTGAACATTAGTACTCAGGGATGATGCATCTGTATATGCTTATCCTTTTCATCTATTTTGTTATAAATACGCAAATACCAGTAGCAGAAGTACAACGGAATAGGTTTGACAGAGGCATCCCATGCTCAGAAAGGGAAGCTAGTGGTTAGAAGTCATTACTAAAGTGTTTTCCTCTGTTTTAAATACTAAGTTGTGAATCTTGAAATATTTAAAATTGGAAAGTCAGCAACGCACTGGGATGACGATAAACTAGCACTAGTTTGTAAAACAAATGGCTTATTTGGGTACAAATGAGATTTTTAAAAAAGTATTACAAATGCAAGAAGTTTAGATTTTGGAGAGAGAGGGAAAGGAGAAGAGAAGAAAATAAACAAATTAATTACATCTCTGAATAATTGTATGTACCCTTACCAGTTTTATAAATCAAAAGCTCTGGGGAGGAAATATGAGTCATCAAGCGATTTTTTTTCTTTTCTTTTCTTTTTTTTTTTTTCCAGGATGCCAATCCCTCCCAGAGTTTTCTCCAGGAAAGTCAAGAGTTTTCGTCAGTGAACTCAAATGTGGTTCTTCAAGCAAGTGCCAGGAGGGAAGTTTTGAATGTTCTTCTTTCTTAAAGCCCAGCACTGCATTCCTTTTTGTAGTGCTTAAGAGTTTTTTCGCTTTCCCGGAGCTGTTGAAAACGACCCTTCACAACAAGGCAGCAACTAAACCATTCGTACTTGGGGTTGTTGAAACAGTATTTTATCAGCAGTCTTTGTACAAATTAAATTTTAAGTCGTGGTGAGCATCCTTTTTTTGGGGGGGAAGTGAAGGAGGGAGAGAGAGTGGAAAGGGCGGAGGAAACCAAGCAGTTTATATACATTTATATTCTTGTGTTTAAAGGCCTCTGAGAGTCTTGGCTTCTCACTACGTTAAATCCCTATTATAAAACTTATCTTCACAAAGCCTATTATAGTATTCTGAGAACAAATTGGACCATGAATAACTTAGTTGGAAGTGTAGATTATTTTCTACTCAGGGAAAGTTAGAGATGACAACAGCTTAACTAAAAGAATAGTGATTAATCTTAAATAGATGGATTTCAAAGTTTCACTCTTGATAAAGAGTACCTTTGATATTTCCTCCCCTCTTGAGACTCGTGTTTCCACTTTCTTTGTATTAAGAATTGTCCTAGGGATTACACGTCCCACCTAATACAGCATGGCTCTAACGAGAGATCATTTTCTTACAGATTGTTAATGTGTCAGTGAGGTGAACAGAAGACCCTCTGCTTCCCATTGGTTAAATACTCAGTTGCAAAGTGGTACCTGAACGCAGACATCAAATTCACTGTTAGGAATGATATTTGCATAAGTCTTATTTTTTCCCACTGGATAAGGTTATTGTTTAAAAGCATCTAAAATGTGTTGGATGTTTTGTTGTGTACAAAACACTTCTCAATTTCATAGACAGACTTTGTTATGTCTTCCACATGATGTTATGAAATAAACAAATATTAGCAATGCCATCTTACAAAGGAGGAAGCTGAATGCTTTTCACACTGGGATCCAGCTGATAAACCGAAGACCTGAGATTGTATAGGTTATATAGTGATTCTTTTTTCACTCTGGAGAAGCCTATGTTCTCTCTTAACATTGCAATAGGCTTTTAAAAAATTTTGTGTTCTACTTACCTGAAAATCAAAATTTTGCATTGAAGGACAAAATATATTTCATGGTTCAAAAAGAAGAAAGACATGATTGAAAATATTCTATTCAAAAAGTGACTTTTGTTAACTATTTTATTCTTGGTGTGTACTTCTTTTAAATTTTTTATATTTTGATTTGTATTTAAGGATCTTTAAGAGTTGAAGATCTTGATTTTGAAAAGTCAAATATAGACAGCCCTATATTCCTGGACTTTTAAAGTTATGTAAAAATTATAGATTATATGTTCAAAATAAAACATAATAAATAAGTCTTCTTTTTCCACTCTGGAGAAGCCTGTGTTGTCTCTTAACATGTATTTCTTCTCTCTTTTTTTCAGTCCCCTTATATTACTCTAAATTTTATTTTAGAAAATAAAACTATTTTGCAAAATAACCCCTAATTTGCTTCACTAAAAGTATTTATCTATGTGTATGTATAAAATAAACTGTTAGAAGCAACTTCTACACACTGAGTCATTATTGGAGAGCATGTCACTAAGGCAGCGTGCTACGGGTAAATTTAGTTTTTCTTTTCAGCTTTTATTGAACTATAATTGTGAGTTGCAACGTATTTATTTATTTATTTATTTGTTTTTGCTTTTTGGGTCACACCCGGTGATGCACAGGGGTTACTCCTGGCTCATGCACTTAGGAATTATTCCTGGCAGTGCTCAGGGTACCATATGGGATGGTGGGAATCGAACCCGAGTCAGCCATGTGCAAGACAAACGCCCTACCTGCTGTACTATCACACCAGTCCCTGCAACATATTTAAAATGTATTGCAAGATGATTTAATATTCTCATATATTATAAGTGTATTCCTCCCATTTAGCTAACATGCCCATCACTGCACATACTTATCCATGAGTGAGGATATTTAAGTTCTCCTCTTTAAAAATTTTAATAATTCAATAGTGTTATCAATTATAGTCACTATGTTATACATTAGATACTCAGATCTTATTACTTTTTTAATCTCTTATTTATTTATTTCTTTATTTATTTTTGCTTTTGGGGGGCTAAGGGGGAGGTGTTATAACCAGTTGTGCTCAGGGATTACTTTTGGCTCTATGCTCAGATATCACTGTTGGTGAGCTCAGGGGACAATATGTGATGCCAAGGATCTAATCTGGGTTGACTGTGTGTAAGGCAAGTGCCTTCCTGTATTATCTCTCCTACCCTCAGATCTTATTAATCTTACAGCCGAAAGCTGATTTATTATTTTACAAACTTTCTAATTTACTCACTTCCCTATGCCTCACCATTTCAGTTGTTATCGAGTGATATCATTTAACATCTTAGTAGTTCTGGAAAAACAAGGTTGTATAGAACCACTCCTTTCATTTGCTTGAGTTTTTACATTCTATTTTGGAAAGTTTGAAAAATACACTAGAAATAATCTTTTTTTTTCTTAATTTACTTTACTATTTTTTTATTGAGTCACCATGAGATACTACTGGAGCAATAGCACAGCGGGTAGGGCGTTTGCCTTGCATGTGGCTGATCTGGGTTCGATTCCTCCGTCCCTCTTGGAGAGCCCGGCAAGCTACTGAGAGTATCCCGCCCACAGGGCAGAGCCTGGCAAGCTCCCCATGGCATATTCTATATGCCAAAAACAGTAACAAGTTGCACAATGGAGACGTTACTGGTGCCCGCTCAAGCAAATCGATGAACGGGAGGACAGGGCTACAGTGCTACAGTGCACCATGAGATACAGTTATAAAGCTTTCATGTTTAAGTTTCAGTCATACAATGATCAAACACCCATCTCTCCACCAGTGCACATTCTCCACCACCAATGTCCCCAGTATTAACTTAACCCGCCCTTTCCAAACCTCCCCCTCTCTATGGTAGACATACTCTCTACTTTTACTCTAGGATTCCCAGCATCCCATGTGGTCCCCGAGTACCACCAGGACTAATTCCTGAGTGCAGAGCCAGGAGTAAGTAACCCCTGTGCATCGCTGGGTGTGACCCAAAAAGCAAAAGCAAAAAAAAAAATCCCAAGTAAGGTTTTTTTGTTGTTGTTGCCTTTTTGGGTCACACCCAGCCATGCACAAGGGTTACTTACTCCTGCCTCTGCACTCAGGAATTACTCCTGGTGGTGCTCAGGGGACCATATGGGATGCTGGGACTCGAACCCGGGTTGGCCGTGTGCAAGGCAAATGGCTTACCTGTGCTATTGCTCCAGCCCCAAGTTGTTTTTTTTAAAGTAAACCAACTGGCCATAAAAATGTTTTTGGAGATGTTTAGGTCTCCATCTATTTAGGAAATCATAATACATAGTGAAAATTGAATCAATTGTAATTGATTAACTCCTTAAAAATTAAAAATTACTCCTATAATAGCTAAATTTTCTCTTTCTCTCCATCCTGGAGTGATAGCATAGTGGTAGGGCATTTACCTTGCACGTGACCGGCGTGGCTGAGCTGGGTTCGATTCCTCCGCCCCTCTCGGAGAGCCCAGCAAGCTACCAAGAGTATCTTGCCCGCATGGCAAAGCCCAGCAAGCTCCCTGTGGTGTATTCAGGATGCCCAAAACAATAACAACAAATCTCACAATGGAGACATTACTGGACCTGCTCGAACAAATCAATGAACAACAGGAGGACAGTGCTACAGTGCTCCATACTGGGAGTGTAACTAATATACTTGAGTACTGATAGGTAAAATTCATGGTTATGACCATGGTTATGGTTATGGTCATGGTTATGGCACATGATTTACTAGAGGAACCGAGAGTTATCCTGTTTGTGTTAAATATTGTTGGGTATCTGCAATCCATCATAAGACCAACTTGCTATTTTCTATTATAGCTATGAGGCATTCCTCCAAATTGTCACTGGCACTGTCTTCCCATTGTTTATCGATTTGCTCGAGCGGGCACCAGTAACGTCTCACAACTTGTTGTTGTTGACACTGTTTTTGGCATATCTAATATGTCACGGGGAGCTTGCCAGCCTCTGCCATGTGGGCAGGATACTCTCAGTAGCTTGCCGGGCTCTCTGAGAGGGATGGAGGAATTGAATCCGGGGTCGGCTGTGTGCAAGGCAAATGCCCTACCCGCTGTGCTATCGCTCCAGCCCTCCTCCAAATTACTCAAAACAAAAAGATAAATTTATGCCTGATAAAATTTTGCATTAGATCTTAGAGGAAGTAGGTCTTGGGATTAAACATGAGGGCCAGAGAGTTAACCCAACTGGCGGAAGCACTCGCTTTGCATGCAGAGTGCTGGGTTTGATCCCAGCATGACATGGTCACTGGAGCCCTGCATCAGGAATAGCCTCTGAGCACCACTGGGTGTGACTCAAAAGCCAGAACAACAAAAAGGGTCAGGGAAGTAGCTTCGCAGGAAAGCACTTGCCTTGCATGTGTGAGGCCCAGGATGCCAGCCCCAGCACCACAAACAGCCTTTAAGAGTTGGTCCCAGAGATCTGAGAAATAGTCAATACCTGGACAATGTATTTACTGTGCTCGCAGCCTACCCAGGTTTGATCCCCTCTCCCACACCCCCGCCCCACCCCACGTCCAGGATGGATTCCTGAGCACAGAAAGAGGAGTCAGCCCTGAACACAGCTGGGTATGGCCACAAAACAAAGAGAGGACTGAGTGACAGTAAAGCCAGTTGGGCGCTTTCCTTGCATGTCACAGATGTGGCTTTGATCCCTGGTGCCCCACATGGTCCCCCAAGATTTCCAGGACTGATCCGGGAACTCCCCGAGCTCATAGCCAGAAGTGAGCCCTGAACGCTGCTGCGTGTGGCCCACTCAAAAAAAAAAAAAAATTGACGTGCACAGGATCTCCTGAGAATCAGCTGTGGAAAGGTATAGCAAACAACTATGAAAACACTGGAGAATTTGGAGGAGGGACCAGGGCGATAATACAGCTGGGAAGGCTCTTGCCTTGCACCCAGCTGACCTGGGTTTGATCCTTGACATCCCCTATGGTCCCCTGAGCACTGCCAGGAGTGATTCCTAAGAGCAGGGCCAGGAGTAAGTCCTGAGCATTGCAGGTGTGGCCAAAACCCAAAAATAGCAACAACAAAGCTTGGTGGAGTAAACAGACAAGAAGAATGGATAGGACTATGATAGATAAGAAAACATATGTCTGCTCGAGGGAAATGTAGAAAAGATTCGACAAGGGTCCATGCAAATGATTTAATAGGGTCAAAGAGTTCTTGCCTTACTCATGGCTGTTTAGGTGATTGCATATGGTCACCTGAATACCACCAGGGATGATCTCTGAGCACAGAGCCAGGAGCAAACCTTAACTATCTAAAAATCCACATGCCTTTGGAGACAGAGTGATAGTACAGCGGGTAGAGTGTTTGCCATACAACCGACCGGTCCAATTTGGTTCCCTGAACCCATCAGAAGAGCCAGGAGTAAGACCTGAGCACCACTAGGTATGATCCCCCCAAAAAACAAAACAAAAACAATAAAAACCAAAACCACATAGTCTTATTGTTGCTTTGTCTGCACCATCAAGTTTGATAAACACTGTTTATTACCTGGGGCATATATTTAATTTGCTATTAAATAAGCTCAAACTATGATTTTTCCTTTTGGTCCCCTTCAATTAGTAAATAAAACTTTTGAGTGCTCATAGGGGAGAAGGTACTATCTAGGTGTTGCCCAAAGGAGAAGGTATTACTATTAAAATGAAAGGGTATTTGGGGCTGGGGTGATAGTACAGCAGGCAGGACATTTGTCTTGCGTGCAGCTGACTCAGATTTGATCCCCAGCACCTCAGATGGTCCCTGAACCTGCCAGTAATGATCCCTGAGCACAGAGCCAGGAGTAACTCCTGAGCATTTCAGAGTACAACTGTAAAACTGGAGGGATGGGGGAGGGAATCATATTCACTCTGTTCACAAATATACAAACAATATGCACTTTTAAGACTCCAACCAAAGTGATCTATTGACACTTGTTTTAGTACCTAAAACAAACAAGGGACACTTAGATATTTTTTTTTCTTTTGCTTTTGCAGGGCTGGAGTGATAGCACAGCGGTAGGGCGTTTGCCTTGGGCAAAGCCGGCTCGACCTAGCCGGTTTGACCAAGCCGGCTCGAACCAAGCCGGGTTCAATTCCTTTGCCCCTCTCGGAGAGCCCGGCAAGCTACTGAGAGTATCCCGCCTGCAGGGCAAAGCCTGGCAAGCTCCCCGTGACGTATTCGATATGCCAAGCACAGTAACAAGTCTCATGGTGGAGACATTACTGGGCCCGCTCGAGCAAATCGATGAACAACGGGAGGACAGTGCTACGGTGCAGTGCTTTTGCAGGAGAGATAGTGCTGCGGGTGAGACTTGGCATGCATGCAGCTGACAAAAGTTAATCTTAAGAACCCCATAAGTCCCCCAAACCCTGTCTGGAGTAATCACTGAGCTCAGAGTCAGGAAGGAGTAAGTCCTGAGTGCTGCCTGGCGTACTCCCTCCTGTCCCCTCCATCGCCCTGGCCCAAATAAGTTCATAGAATCAGAAGTACCATGTAGAATAAAAATCAAAAAAAGCACAAGTGCCCTTTGTCGCTTTCTGTGATCCTCCAGATCACAAAAAAAGTGGCTAGTTCCAGAGAGATAACAGAGGGGCCTAGGGACTTGCATGCTTGGTACCACGTATGGTTCTCTGGAGACCTCCAGCAGTGAGACCTGAGTGCAGAGTCAGAGCCAGGAATGGGACTTGAACACCACGCACACCACCCTCTGTGGGTGGGGGGGGAGAAGGAGAGAAGGAGAGAGAGAGAGAGAAAGAGAGGAAAGAGAGAGAGAGAGAGAGAGAGAGAGAGAGAGAGAGAGAGAGAGAAAGGAAACATGAGCAGAACTATAAGCAGGTAGATAATAGAAGAGATAGATGAGTGATAGGCAAGTAGATAACAGTTAGGGACATAGATAGTACTGCAGGAGAGATAATTGCCTTGCATGTAGTAGAGCAACACACACACACACACACACACATACACACAAACATACACACACCACATATGGTTGCCTGAGCACCAGCCAGCAGTGATTCCTGAGCCCTGAGCACAGAGCCAGGAGCAAGCCTTGAGCACCAAGTTAAAAAAAAAAAAGGGATCTAAACAATCAGATTTGAACCTGAACCACTTACTGCATACATGTATATGGTCTCAGGGCTGGAGCAATAGCACAGTGGGTAGGACATTTGCCTTGCATGCAGCCAACCCGGGTTCGATTCCCAGCATCCCATATGGTCCCCCGAGCACCACCAGGAGTAACCTGAGTGCAAAGCCAGGAATAATCCCTGTGCATTGCTGGGTGTGACCCAAAAAGCAAAAAAAAAAAAAAAAAAGAAAAAAAATATATATAGTCTCACCTGTAAAAGTAAGGATGACATTTCTATCTCACTGAGTTACCATGAGGAGTAAGTGAACTTTCTATGTTAACTGCTTCAAGGAATGTTTGGCAAACAGTAAGCATACAGACATGTTAGCTACTTGTACTATGTATGTGCACACATACACTGTGTGTTTTTAGCATATGAGATTTACCATATATTTTCTTACTGCATAACATGTCAGGGTGTGGGCCAGAGAGACAGCTTAACAGGACAAATGTAGAGACTGGAATGATAACACAGTGGGTAGGGTGTTTGCCTTGCACAGAACAAGGAGTATTGACCCAGGTTCAATTCCCAGAATCCCATATGGTTCCCCGAGCATCGCCAGGAGTAATTCCTGAGTGCATGAGCCAGGAGTAACCCCTGTGCAATGCCGGGTGTGACCCAGAAAGCACACACACACACACACACACACACACACACACACACACACACACACAAAGAACAGGACGAGTGTATTCATTTTTTGCAGGAGGTCTGGGTTCAATCTCTGGCACTACACGGTCCCCTGAGCCCCACAAGGAGTGACTCCTGAGCACAAAGCAAGGATTTGACCCTAGCACTACTGCTGGGTGTTGTCTTGCAAAAAATATGTCAAGAAAAATACACTTATGACACAGTAACTCTATTTTACTCTTTATTTATTTATTGCTTTGGGGCCATGTCCAGCAATGTTTAGGGGTTACTCCTTGTTCTGTGCTCAGAGATTACTCCTGGTGAACTTGAGAGACTATCTGGGGTATTTAGGATAGAATCTGGCTTGGTCACATGCAAGACAAATTGCTCTACCTCAGTCCTCCAATTTCACTCTTTTTTGGGGGGTTAGAGGTATGCTATTCCTGACGATGTTCAGGGTTTACTCCTGGCTCTGCACTCAGGAATTACTCCTGGCAATGCTCACGGGACAATATGGGGTGCCAGGGATCAAACGTGGGTCGACTGCTTGCAAAGTAAATGCCCTCCCCGATGTATTATCACTCTAGTCCCTATTTCACTCATAACTGTTCCAAATTATCCCAGAATAGGATTGGGTCAGAATTCCTTGCATTAATGGTTTACATCATTCCCAGTAGTTTCTGCTTCCAAGTAACTGCTAGTATTTTCTCCTTGAATATAAAACAAGAAGCATAGGAAGGGCAGGCCTATAATATAACCTTATTTTATAAATAATAAAAATGAGGCTCAGAGAGATTCAGCAAATTCTCAGGTCATAGAGCTCGTAAAGGTAAAGGTAAGGTAAAGGCCCTCCCGTTGATCGTCGATTTGCTCGAGCGGGCCCAGTAACGTCTCCATTGGAGACTTTGTTGTTACTGTGTCTGGCATATCGAATACTCTCGGTAGCTTGCCAGGCTCTCCGAGAGGGGCGGAGGAATCGAACTCCGGTCGGCCATGTTGGCCGTTTGTAAGGCGAACGCCCTACCCGCTGTGCTATCGCTTCAGCCCATAGAGCTCGTAAGGAACAGATTTCAGAGAGCTGGTTCAACATAATTTCCCCATCTTACCTCCTTTTTTCCTGTTTGATGTGGAAGAATTTCACAAATTGAGTGTCCCTAAAGTCATAATAAGGCATTTCTGCTTTCGGAAATAAGCACCCATCTAACTATGTATGAGTGTGCAGCCAAAGAGGTCCTGGATAAAGAAATACAAAGGGATTTATTAAAGGATGAAGTGAAATAGTCATAAATTCAACAAGTCTGAGTTATTAAGTATAATAAAATTATGGCCAGAGAGCACAGAGGTTAAGGGACTAGCCTTGCACATCACTGACCTGGACACAATCCCCGACACTTCATATGGTTCCCCAAGAAGTGACCAGGAGGGGTGATCCCTGAGCACAGAGCCAAGGAGTTAGCCTTGAGCATCATTAGGTATGGCCTCCAAACCAAAATAAAATAATTGGGGCTAGAGTGCTAGTATACTTGGTAGGATGTTTGCCATGCACACGACTGACCTGGATTTAGTCCCTGGCATTCCTATGGTCCCCTGAGTCCTGCCAGGAGCACTGCCATTTGTGGCCCAAGAACTATATATGGATGTGTGTGTGTATGTGTGCGCATGTGTGCGTGTGTGTGTGTGTGTGTGTGTGTGTTTTGGCAAGATATATATTTTTGACGAGACAATACCCAGTAGTGCGGGGATCAACTCCCTGCTTTGTGCTCAGGGGTCACTCCTTGTGTGTATGTATGTGTGTGTGTGTGTGTATTTGTGTATTTCGTTATTAGTTTTTCTATACTCCTAACAATGGTATAGTATGATGAAAAGATAGGAGGTCTATAGGACTGGAGTGATAGTACAGCGGGTAGGGCGTTTGCCTTGCACACAGTCGACCTGGGTTCCATCCCCAGCATCCCATATGAATCACCTGAATACCGCCAGGTGATTCCTGAGTGCAGAACCAGGAATAACCCCTGGGCATCGGCAGCTATGCACGCCCCACTCCCCTCCACACTGCCCCCCACCATGGGCCAAAAAAGAGAAAAACTTACTTAGCTAAATAACTGTAAATAAAGCTTACCTCTTAAAAAAAAAGAAAAGAAAAGAAAAGAAAAAAGCTGGAACTTTAGAATTTTATTTCCAACTAGAACGTTCTATAACTTTAGGATTGTGCCAAATGACTCGTCCAAGTTGAGGAATCCTCTTAAATAAAACAGGGTTGGTGGAATTTTGTTTGTTTTTGTGTCACACCCAAGTGTGCTCAGGCTTACTCCCAGCTCTGAGCTCAGGGGGAATCTCTCCTGGTAGGACTGAGGGGGACAAGGTGAGGGCGGGGGAGTTGGTGGGGTCAGACCATATGCATGCTTGGGTTCGACCTCGGTCAACTGTGTGCAAGGCCAGTGCCCTACCCTCTGGACTACTTCTCTGGTGCCGGTGTATTTGTTTTGTGGAAAAGAAGTCAATTCATTTCATCGATAAACACTGAAAGCTGGTTACAGCCTGGACGATGCCAATTGTATCAACCAAATCACTGCAATGAGAGACAGGCAAAGGTTTAGAAATGTGAAGGACAGGGTGCAACTTGAAAGTAGAGGGGGTGACGGTGGTGCATGAAGCACCATGGCTCTTTTCAGATAGATTTCTTAACTAACACTAAGTCAGTTTATTTATCAGTTATTGTTTACCTTCTGCCTGTATTTCTCAGTTATGATAACATGTAAGGAACTTGCCAAAATACTTATCACAATCAGTTGGACACAAAGCAACAATTTAACTCCGAATGACAGCCCCCTCGAACTCTGAATGACATATAATAAATTCTGTTTGAACTGGATTTTCAGCTGCGGATCCTGAGTCTGCCACCCAGACAGCCCTAGAAAATGGCACTTGTGGCCATAATCCCACTTGGACGTGTGCCCCAGTGCCTCAACTTTCCATCATTCTGGTGCTTTAGTGTTCCTGAATAAGTGAACAATCTTTGTTTCTGTACCTTATTAGGCCAAAGACCATACAGCTAGTGATGGCATCGGCCAGCCCCGCGGGCAGCATTCTCTACAGACCCAGCCAACCTCCAACAAACCCCTTTTTATACTCCTGTTTCTAGGAAGAATTATGATGGCGGTGCCCTGCTGTTGATCAGTCAAATCTGTGGTAGGCCTAGAGATAAGTCCTGTAAGTGTGGTGTACAGTAAAACAGCGGCTCCCATTCATTAGTAGCTTGTGTGCAATAAACCACTGAAAAAAAAGGGGGAGGGGGGAGTGGAGAGGCAGCTGCAGCACCAAGAACAAACAACACATCTCATTCTTGGGAGCCAAAACTTTGTCACTGGCTACCGTGCAGCCTGCACTCGCTGACATTCTTTCTGATAACATAGTAGTGCCCTATCTGTATTTATAGTGTGACTACTGACCGGGAGAGATTTTATTTGGTAACTAATCTGTACTTTGGAACAGATTGCTATTAAGGAAGAGATGAAAAATACTTCCTAAGAACTA
Organism: Sorex fumeus; assembly: GCF_029834395.1. Taxonomy (NCBI): domain Eukaryota; kingdom Metazoa; phylum Chordata; class Mammalia; order Eulipotyphla; family Soricidae; genus Sorex; species Sorex fumeus. Next base: position 47,517,853 of record NW_026606101.1, read on the forward strand.
ACTCTGGCAAACAAAAGGTTGGGCTAAAGGGACATCTTCCTTGACTGATTGATAATCTGAAATAAAAAGTATGGGAGCCATTGTTTGGTAGGTTCTGGTTTCCTGAGACTAATATGTCTCTCTCTCTCTTTCTTTCTCTCTCTCTCTCTAAATATATATATATAATGTAATATATCATGTGGATATATTACATATATATCTTTACATATATATTATATACATATTCTTTAAAAGAAGGATATTTTATATAAGGGATGCTCGTCTTTTTTTAAACAAGAAAAGTCTAAAAAAAAGTCAACAAAATGTTATTTTGCCTATCAAGTATTTAGAAAAAAAAACCTTGCTGATAATGGTAGCACAAATTACTCTTCTGCTGAAGCTGAGTGGTGAGAAGTAATTTAATTGTAAGAAGAAGACAATATACCTGTTTGGGTGGGGAGAGAAGAAAAAAAATCCCTCTCAGTAGGGCCTTTTTAATTAAGGATGGCTTAATTGAATAAAAGGGAAACACACTTGAATTTTGCTCAGGAAGCCTTAATGAGAAGAGGAAAAAATGCTGCTTTTTTTTTTTTCCTGCACGAAACTCGTTTCTTTGACATCCCAAGCAGGTGCATGGTATTGTGACATCAGCACTGTCCTTGTCCTCGTCAGCCCCCCACTGCTCTCCCAAAGCGAATAGAACACTGGACATTCTCGGCATTTTTGCTTCCCCCAGCCAAACTCGGACAGAAGAGTGACTATGGCAGAGGGGAAGACGGACCAGTTGTTTTGGAATTCTTGCAGGTGTTGAAAAAGCAAAGAATTCTTTTCAGAAGCACATCTGCATTTGTCATATGCCATTTGCACTAAAGCCTGTGGTGTTTTTGTTTGTTGCTTTGACAGATTGACAAGTAATGGCTGGACCATTGGGCGGTTATGTCTCACACCCCACTTCCCCCAACCACACACACACACACACACACGCACACACACATACACTCAACAAAGTCATCCTGAGAGCTGAAGTTGCCAGAAATCAACTCGCCTGAATTGCCCATGATTTTCCTTTGTCTTTCAAAGGAAAATGCCCTGTACTAATGATTTTTGGGTTTTGGTTTGTTTTCATGAATTGAAGTGGGTTGGGAGTGGAGTGGAAGGTCATTGTTTTAAGCTCTTATAAGAGGAAATAGGGTCTTGGATGGAATGATAAACTGATAACCTCTACACTGAGTTTTCACGACCAATTGATCCAAAACATTTACTTAGAAATGGCTAGGAACTGGTGGCATTTCAAAAAATACTGGGACATAACATTTTTTTGGTTTAATTAAGAGGAGCGATAGTACAGGAGGTAAGGTCCTCGCCTTGCTTGTGGTAGATCCCAGTTTGATACCAGACACTGCTGGGGGATCTCTTTTGAGCACAGGGCTAAGAATAGTCTCTCATTACTGCTGGATGTGACCCAAAGAACAAAAACAAAACAAACAAAATATCAGGGTTGAAGAAGTGGCTGAAAGGGCTGGAACCCAAGCTTTGCATGCGAGATCCCAGGATGTGACCCCTAATGCTGCATGACCCCCCACCAAGTACTGCCAAGTGGGGGGTCATGCAGTGCTAGGGGTCACACTAAAACACATCACATGGGCATGGCCCAAAAAGAAAACACAGACACATCACAGATGATTAATTATGCACCTTAGGGTAGAGGTGTTTTTTTTTTTTTTTTAAAGGACGATATTGAACATTCAAAAACAAAAAATTCTCCTTATTTTGGACTGGAAGAGTTGGAGAATACCATTATGGCAGGTAGGGAGGGTGCTTGCCATGTACGTTGCTGACTCAGTTTAGATCCTGGGCACCCCTTGTCTCCACCCCATCCTGCCAGGAGTGATTCCTTAATGTGGAGCCAGGCAAAGACCTCAGGGTTACCAGTTGTGGTTCCCAAATCAATACATATTCTTTTTAGAAATCCCCCTTATTCCTATTAGTGAACAACAGACCACAATTGATATATCAGCATGTGTCTTAACAACCATATTGCTACGAAGCCAAGTCAACCCATGTGAAAGCAAACTTTAGTGGTGTCTTTTGTTGACAAAGACAAAACAGAAATTCTTATTACCATTTTCCATCCATAGGCACTGTCCCATAATTTCAAGAGCTCAAAGCTCATACTTCAGTAACAACTTTATAACTGATGTAAGTCTGGTGGTTATTTGCTGTGATAGGCCTTCACTCCTGTCACCCTATTTGGAGGACATAGCATATCATAGGAATTTCAAGTATCAATTAAGCAAACTCAAAATGTCATAGACGTTTTCACCATGCCACTTCACCTGTATTTTATTGATCTAAATGCCCTCTCTTTTCTCCGTAATAGTACCTCTTTGGAAAGGCTTCGTAATTTGGAGTTTATATGTCAATGTATTCTCAGTTCCACAGGTCTGTCTACAGAATCAAGCTTCTGTGCAGCCATGCCCTGCAAAAAAAGTATAGACAAAACGAACAAAACTCATTTCAGCCCTGGTGATAGCACAGAACTGGCCGGAGGAATCTCCAAACAACACATTTGTCCTGGTTTAAGTGAGAGATTGTTAAAAACCAAAAGCTTCCTTGGCAAAACAAAAAAATGATACTTGTCTATTCCTGTAACTGCAGCAAGTTATAGTCTGGATAACTGAAGTTTTAAGTTTTACTTAAAAAAAGTTCTTTTATACTTTCTAAAATAGATATTTCTCTTAGCAGGGTTTTGTCCAAAGGTAGTAGAATGAAATAAAATCATTTTTTAGGGGCTCAGCAATAAAGCGCATGCCTTATGTGTTTGAAACCTGGATTGGAACTCTGTTAACACACACACACACACACACACACACACACACGCATGCATGTCTTCATTGTTTATAGCAGCTTATCCAGATTTAGCAAATAAATAATAGCACAACCAGTTACATTTGAATTTCAGATAAAGAATAAATATTTTCTTTGTGTAATATTATTAGGTACAGACTTATATTCAGAAATTATTGTTTATCTGATATTCAAATTTGATTTGGCATGCCAGAGAGGTAAGGGCAGGGCGCTTAGCTTTCATGTGGCTGAACTGGGTTTGAACCCCAGCACTCCATATGGTCCTCTGAGCCTGCCAGGAGCAATCCCTGAGCCAGGAGTAAGCAACTGGAGGAGGCAAGTGATGTTATCCCCATTTTACAGAAGAGAAAACCGAGGCCTGGGAGATGAAACAAATTTTCTTGTGTCCAAAAAGTAAAGGAAGAACTAGGAAAAAGGACCAGGTCTGTCAGATTTCAGAGATGGAACTCTTCCTTTTAATCGTAGTAGCTTATGAAATGTGAAAATCCCTTAAGATCACCAATGATGTAACCAGCTAATTATAATTCAGATTAAACTGTCAGTATGCTAGTCATCTTTTTTGGGTGTACCTGTCTGTTCTTTCTTGCAGGTTTCTAGGGTGGTGTCAGCGTCTCATATTTCTCAGTATGTTCGCTTAGACCAGCAATCACATTATTTTTTAGTGGCACATAAAAATAATGTCTCATTGGGACCAGAGTAATAGTAGAGTTGGTAGAGTCCTTGCCTTGTACATGGCCCATCCAGGTTCTACCCAGCATTACATATTGTGCCCTGAGCCTACTGGCAGTGGTCCCAAAGTGCACAGCTATGAGTAAGTACAGAGTACAGCTGGAGGTAGCCCCCCAAAAAACAAAACAAAACAAATTTTGGTAGAGTGTTTGCCTTGCACGCGATTTCTCCACCCCTCTCTGAGAGCCCAGCAAGCAACTGAGAGTATCCCTCATGCATGGCAAAGCCTGGCAAGCTCCCTGTGGTGTATTTGATATGCCAAAAACAGTAACAACAAGTCTCACAATGGAGATGTTACTGGTGCCTGCTCCAGCAAATAAACTAACAACAGAAGGAGAGTGCTACAGTGCTACATATTATTTTGAGATAATCAGATGCCAGTCTGTTGGTTGAACCATGCGCCTTTGCATGATTATTTAACTTCTAAATCTTTATGTTCATGATAGTCTTACTTGGTCCACAGCCCCGACATCTCTGTTCAGAGTCTGTTAACTGGGCGGCACATCCCACGTTTGACTTTCAACTTTGCCCAAACTGAAACAATTGCTGCATCCAGGAGTTACCTTGCCCTGCTAGGATAGAGCATGGCCCAAAAGCCTTGTGTTTGGGCCTCTTTCCCTCTCAACCCCTGGTTTACCTTCGCCTGCAGAGCCCGTGTGATGCAAATACCATTGTACAACAATGCCCCTTCCCGCAGTCCTTTTATGATTCTTTGATTTTACTTAGAAAGTTGATTACATAGCTTTGCTTCTTTCTTTGAATGCATAGGTTTCATGCTTATTAAAATAATTAGAGCCTCATCAGTTCTCCCTGTACTTAAATAAGATCAATACACACCAGAACAAGAGGCTTCTTCACTCCTCTCCTCACCCAGAGTTTTCTCTTCCTTCTCTCTTTGCATCCCTCTGCCTCTGCCGCTAATTCCTTCCCTTCCTTCCCACCCTCAGACCCTGCTGATAAGCAAACACAATGATTTTTCATAGTTTTGTTTTTAGGCATGATAGCTCAGCAGTTATCTTAGATATTGACAAGAGTTGTCTTTCACAGTCACAGGCACTGTTCTGTGTTCATCTGTTCATCATCTGATGAACACAACTGTTCAAGTTGCTCGAGCGGGCCCAGTAACTTCTCCAATGTGAGACTTGTTGTTACTGTGTTTGGCATATCGAATACGCCACGGGGAGCTTGCCAGGCATTGCCATGTGGGGAGCTTGCAGGTAGCTTGCCGGTAGCTTGCCGATAGCTTGCCGGGCTCTGACAGGGGCAAGAGGGGCGGAGGAATTGAACCCGGGTCGGCTGGGCTGGCCGCGTGCAAGGCAAATGCCCTACCGCTGGGCTATTGGTCCAGCCCAAGGAGTTGAAACAATGTTGGTATTTGCTGGACACACACACACACACACACACACACACACACACACACACACTGTGTGTGTGTGTGGGAAGACACGCCCCAAAACCCAAACCAGCCCTGCAGGCCCTGCCTTTCAAACTTGTCCAGGAAGGGAAGGGTTAATAGGATGAGTAAAGGCTATTTTTAAGTCTGGCTCCCCTCTCCGATGCACTCTCGAAAATTCACCCAGGACTGCAGAAATCCTAAATTGCAGTGCCCTGCACCCCACTGAAACTCTTCAGTCTGCTGTAAGTAAGCCTCAGCATGGGCAAGATTGGGGGTGAGCAGCTGGAGGAGGGGCTCAGGCCCTGGGCCTTTGTAATGGAGGGGCGAAACTCTGAGATCCTGCAGAGAAGGAACACAGAAACCCTCAAGGCACAGAGAAATAGACCCAGACAAAAGCCCCGTTACGTGGTTGCAAATCACCCCACTGCTGTTATTTTATTTACTGTGGTCTGCAGGAGGATTGTTTTCTCTTTGCTAAATTTTTAAGCTTCACGGGTTTTTCTCCTCAACAGTGGTCACTTATACCACAGTGCCACATAGAGACAGTCTTCACCTTCAGCTTTCTGAGGGAAAGGGGGGTGGGAAATCTTGCTTGACAGGATGCAGTTTTCGAAAGAAATGGATGAATTTCCAGTTTTCCAGTTCTTCCTTCAGGGATTAACGAGACTTGTCTTTTGCATTTAAAAACACTGACTTCCAGTGTTTTATTTATTTATTTTTTTTTATAAGAGTTTGTTCCATGCTTTTTCTGGCTCTACTTGATTACTTTTATTAAAGAAGACACCTACATTTATTCTTTTTTTTTTTGTTTTATGTTTATTTAGATGTGCAAAGGAGAGAAAGGACAACTCAATTTTCTGTGGAATCCATTAGAGACATGTAAACGGCAAAATATTTCCCCCCAGTGACATAATTTTTTTTTTTTGGTTTGGTTTCAAAACGATAGGAATAATCTCCATCTGCTATAGCAACACATATGCTGGCAGACGGAGGTTTTTTTTTCCGTTGGAGGGTTAAAAGCAAAAGAAGGTGGACAGAAATTTACTATAAAATTCACTTCTTTTTTGGGCGGGGGGAGTGGTGGGTAGATGCCCAAAGATGTTCAGGGGTTACTTCTGGCTCTGAACTCTGGAATTTCTCTTGACATTACCCTTCCTGCTGTACTCTCTCCGGCCCCACTTACTATAAAATCTAAAGGGGGAAGAGCTGTCTCGAGTCAAAGTCTCATCTGCATGAGTCTTTTAGGGCTTGGTAGAAAGGTTTGCCTCTTTACCTCGCTACAGAAATAACGTGGCTGATTTTGGTAAACATTGCTCTCCATGGAAACCAGGGCTGCAAGTTATGCTTTGGGGGGAGCTGACGCCTGCAAATCCCCAGCACCAGAGAAGGGGAAGGTTGTTCTCAGATGGCTTTAATTGTCCTGACCAGAAAGTTGAAAGGGGAACTAGCCAAGGGTATGCTCAATATAAGGAAAATGCAAGAGTGAAATTTTCCTGTGACAAATCCACAGAGGTATTTACAAGGTGTTTGAGTGGGTAATTAGACGCCCCCTCCCCCAACCAGGTTTCAGGAAATAGTTCTGGTCACCTCAAATGAAGAATATGTAATGAGCTGAAGAGCTTGATTTTCAATGGATGATTTAGCCCGGACAATAGCCCAAACAGAACCGGGTAAAGGGTTTACAAATGGTAATTCGAGAAGCGGTGGGTTTCTTTCCTGAGGAGCTTAATTCTGTCCCCTTTGCTAGGACCCTCTCTCTTTCTCATCTTCAACTTCTGTCTTTTCTTCACATCCAAAACTGTGCACACATACTAGTTTTGAAAAGTTGAACACAGCTCTTTATCGACTGTGAAACACATGAAGGGTGCAAAAAGTACAGAGGACATTTAGTTGGCCTCTAGACTGGATTACTTCTGGATTAGTACAGGCTAAAACTTTTGGGACTCTGTTTTAGCTTATTTGTTGAGGTTCAGCTGTTCGATCTTATTTTTTTTTTCTTTTTCATTTTCTTTTTTGTTTTTGGGCCACATTGTTTGGTGCTCAGGACTTACTCCTGGCTCTGTGCTTAAATTTTGCTCTTGGCAGGCTCTGGGAACCATATGGGATGCTCTGGGGACCATATGGGATGCCAGGGATTGAATTTGTAGTGGCTGCATGCAAGGCAAATGCCCTACTCCTGTACTCACCTGGCTCCCCGATGCCGTCTTTTCATATTGGAGTTTCTTGCATTGGATCCTGAGCAAAACTGAGAAGATGATGTGTTCTTTTTCCCCCCTTCTTCTTTTAGGAAGGAAGGTGTTGCCCAACCCAGAGGTGTATGGGGCTTACTCCAGACGCTAAGCTTGGGGATCACTCCTGAAGGTGCGTGGGGGACTGTATGTGATGGCCCTGGTTGAACTCAGGTTGGCTGCGTGCAAGGCCAATCCTCTACCTGCTGTACTATATCTCTGGCCCCAAGGTGACTTATTTTTATTCAAATCTGCTCTATAAGACAGACAATATAGAGAACTGAAAATGAACATCACTGGGCCTTGCACAAAGCAGATTTGTGTTCGATCCCCAGTACCAACCACATCTGGTCCCCTAAAGCTCACTAGAAATTATTCCTGACCACAGCTGGGTATGACTCACCTAACCAAATATAAATAAATAATATGGACAACAAAGGATTGTTGCCCATATATTTATTTGGACAACAAGTAAATAATAGGACAGGGGTTAAGGCACTTGCTTTGTATGCCCTAATATGCCCTTGATCTGAGTTTGATGCCTAGGATATGTGAGATTTAACCTCTAAGCACAGAACTAGGAATAGTCCCTTAGCACTGCTGGGTGTGGCCCAAAATACTCATTTTCAAATAATAATAATAACAACAATAATGACGATAAATTAAAAACAAACAAAAATACCTGGACAATGTTTCATACCATGGCAGTTGTATTTTCCTATGCTTGTAAGCATTAGTTTTTCTAGTAAAGTAATATTCTTTGCTACAGTAACTCTGATAACAAAAATCAAAGAAACATAGTGGTCGACTTTCACTTACTAAGCATCTTATAATTTATTGAAAGACAAATTCTACTTTCTCACAATCCAAAATATTTGCAAAACTCTTATTTTGCTCAGTTATGGTTAAAATTTCCTGGCCCCAAGCCCCAATTCCCTGCCCTTCACCCCACCACTACCTCCAACCAGGTAGGTATATTTAAAGCTGTAGTAAGAGAAATCTCATTTTTTATAAGATAGGAAACAGGTTCAGAGGGTTCAAATTACTGCCCAATCAACCCAGTGTCAGTACTTGGACCTAAACCTACATCTCCTAATTTTGACTTTTTTTTTTATCCCCCCAGGGCATTAAACCATCTTCCTATGCAGTTAATAATATATGAGGGCTGCCTGAGAATACCAATTTCTACTGAGGCATGCTCTCTGTCATTAAGTGCTCTGGCAAACTGTTAATTAAGATTGTTTTGAGCTGTTTACCAATTTAGGTGATGTCAGATTCTTCTCTTGGATTCTGTGAGCCTCTTGGGACGGCAGAAAATTCTGTTGATTCTGTTGCCTGTGGTTTGACCATCTGTTCTAAGTCATGACTGGGGCTGCCATTCGGAAATCCATAATCTGACACCGTTACCAGACTTGTACATTTAAAATGCATTAAGCTCTTTGTGGCTTGCAAGCCCTTCACAAAGCTCTCCTTAATTTTAGAGGATGTCCACAGAGAATGTTCAAGTTTGCAGTTAATGAGTACAGGTTAAGAAAGTGGAGCAGTTCTACTCTTGCATTCTTCCCCAGGAATTATAGATGCTGCTCTTTAAAGAGATTTGCTTTGGGGTTGGAGAGATAGCACAGCCGGTAGGGCGTTTGCCTTGCACGCAGCCAACCCGGGTTCGATTCCCAGCATCCCATATGGTCCCTTGAGCACCGCCAGGAGTAACTCCTGAGTGCAGAGCCAGGAGTAACCCCTGTGCATCGCCAGGTGTGACCCAAAAAGCAAAAAAAAAAAAAAAAAAAAGGAGATTTGCTTTGCACGTGGCTAACCTGGGTTCAATCCCCAGCACCCCATATAGTCCCTTGAGCACTGGCAGAATTACTCAGGAATTATTCCAGGCAGAGCCAGGAAAAAAAAAACAAACAAAACAAAAACACGGGAAAGATAACCAAGCTCAAAACTGTTGAGAAGGAGAGGAAGTAGGAATTAAGCCATAGGTACTGCCTGGAGTCCTTACAAAGTTCTTACAAAGTTCCTCTGCAGGCACATTGGGTACCCATCTAGGAAATTCTCAGCACTACTGGGGAAATGTTTATTTAAAAATTAAATAAATTTGGAGTACGAGAAATAGTATAGCAGGTAGGGCACTTGCCTGGACGTGGCCCACCCAAGTTTCCATCCCTGGCCTCCTGCGTGCAAAGCATGTACTTTACTTCCTTGAGCTATCTCCCTTGCCCTGTTCAAATTTATTGAGTTTTGTTGTTGTTAAATTTCTGAGATACTGACGTCTGATTCTTGTCCCTAGAGACTTTAAAAGTGAGAGCTATGACTCCTGCCCTCAAGGAGTTTATGTCACATGAAGGAAAGAGATAGGCAAATTGGTGATAGCAGAGAGATACCTGCAAGTATGCAGATGTTATAGGAACAATTAGGAGGGGCAAGTTTGTTTCCTTGGCTCCACCTTAAATTTGCTGAAGCCCAAGTTGAGGTTGGTAGTGACCAGTCATCCTTCCTTCCTTCCTTCCTTCCTTCCTTCCTTCCTTCCTTCCTTCCTTCCTTCCTTCCTTCCTCCTTCCCTCCCTCCCTCCTTCCTCCCTGCCTCCCTGCCTTCCTGCCTTCCTGCCTGCCTCCCTTTCTTCTTTCCTTCCCTTCCTTCCCTCCCTTCCTTCTTACCTTTCTTTCCTTACTTTCTGTTTCTGGGCCACACTCGGTGGTACTCAAGGGTTACTCTAGGCTCTGCACTTAAGGAATCAGTCCTGATAGGCTCAGGGAACCATATGGGATGCTGGGGATTGAATCTGGGTCAACTCTGTGCAAGGAAAGTTCCATACCCACTGTACTATCCCTCTAGCGCCTAGAAGTCATTTTTTTCTAATAACTCCTCAAGTGTTTTGAAAAACAAAGCCCCAATTTATTTGTCTAATCTACATTCAGCCCAAAAAAATTCTGGAAAAGCCTTACTAGGTGATATTGACTGAGAATAAGAGTACTTTTGGCTGAAGGAGAACCTGCTACTGCTTAATTCTGGTCGGAGTGAAGTAAAAATGGTTGTATAGGTGTAATATCCAAATCTCTCATCCCCAAAGTACGATGATTTTTTCATTTTTATTTTTTATTTTTTAAATTTTTTATTAGTGAATCACCGTGAGGTACAGTTACATACTTACAAAGTTTCGTGTTTGGGTTTCAGTCATGCAATGATCGAGTACCCATCCCTCCACCAGTGCCCATTCTCCCCCACCAATGATCCCCACCTCATCCCCCTTCCCTCTTCTGTGGCAGGGCATTCCCTTTTGTTCTCTGTCTTCTTTTGGGTGTTGTGGTTTGCAATAGAGGTATTGAGTGGCCATCGTGTTCGGTCTATAGTCTACTTTCGGCATCTCCCAACCAGAGCGGGTCCTCCCAACACCCTTTACTTTGTGTTACCTTCTCTATCTGTGCTGCCTTTTCTCCCAGCATGTGAGGCCAGCTTCCAAGCCGTAGGGTAAATCTCCTGGTCCTTATCTCTACTATTATTGAGTGTTAGTCTCCTATTCTTTTACTTTATATAGTAGGATGATTTTTGAGGGTGAAAGAAGGCACTGTTAAAAGTTACTTTGGGGCACAGGGAACCTCTGGGGGAGATGAAGCTAGGGGAGAAGTTCAAGCACTGTAGAGATGTTAAGGGTCTTTGCTGAGTGGAGCCATTAGAATCCTACCCAAGGGGCTGGAGTGATAGCACAGAGGGTAGGGTGTTTGCCTTGCATGTGGCCGACGGGTTCAATTCCCAGCATCCCATATGCCCCCCCCCGAGCACTGCCAGGAGTAATTCATGAGTGCATGAGCCAGGAGTAACCCCTTTGCATTGCCGAGTGTGACCCAAAAAGCAAAAAAAAAAAAAAAAAAAAAAGAATCCCACCCAAGCTGGTGGCAACCATGGAAGATTGGGGTGAACGGGTGAGAACAGAGCAGGTTTCCAGGCCCCGTCACCTCTCTTCCCAGTCTCAGTGGTAGACAGTCTGCAAGAGGCCTCCAGTTCCACTCAGTGCAGCATCCCACGTGCTAGAGCCAGAAAAAAATGTATGAACAAAGTGTATGGTACCCAGCGAGCATTATCAGTGTGTGAGCACTGCAGCTGAGTGTGTCTGAACCCCCTGTCAAGGCGCAACAATAATGAATGAAAGAAGTTCTTCCCACCGGCTTGACTTTGGGACATTAGTCTAATGGATCTACCAATTAGTAGGTCAGGCCCGGGATGTAGCTCAGTGACAGAGCACTTGCCTTGCATGTAAGAGCTCCTCGGTTCTATTCCTAGCACCACATGTAAATATGAAATGATAGTTCACTTGTTTAGTTTTTTTGCATGTCATTTTGCTTTGCTGGTTATAAGGGGCTTATTGAAATGGTGAAGTAATTAAAATCAGTTGTGAAAAAAAATTAGATGGGAAGGTAGCAGTCTGAAGAATTGCAAGGGCTAAATAAATGATCCTAGGTTAACAACATTTCATTTACAGGGCTATGTCCACGCTATTTGTGCTTGACTGACACCTAATATTTCCTTTTACTCCCCTATGCACTGGGGAATCAGACACTGGGATAAAGAAGTGTCTTGACGATGCTTTCGATCTAGAAGAAGCGATGGACAATAGTCAAATACACAAACAATATAATTTCAGAGATTGAAAGCATGGAGGGGAAAAATGCAATCAAGGTAAGAAGAAAGGGGTTGAAAGGAGAAAATTCAAATGGGTGGAGTGCATGGAGTTCAATCTGAAGCACCTCATGGGTCATCACCAGCCTGGACACCAAACTAGGAATAGTCTCTAAGCACTACCAAATCCCACTGCTCAAAATAAAAAAGAGGCATTAGGGGAGCCAGGGATGGGCTCAGTGGTAGAAAGTGTGTTTCACATATGTGAAGCCCTGGGTAGATCGATCCCTGGCATCACACACACACACACACACACACACACACACACACACACGGCAAGGAGTTAGGAGATTGGAGAGCAAGTGAGTAATAGTCGGGGAGATGGTGTTTTAATAAATTGACATGGTGATGCCTTCTTGTTCTTGGTTTTGGGGTCTTTTCTTTTTCTGTTGGGGGTAGGGGAGGTTGGTCTATGCTCTGGGCTTACTCCTGGCTCTGTACTCTCTCCTGAAAATACTCAGGTGACCATATGACCAAATTGGAGGTGTCCTCATGCAAAGCAAGTGCCCTTATTCCCCGTATAACCTCTCTGGGCCCTGAAATAGCCTTCCTGAAGGAGTGTCCTTGAATGAAGTAAGGGTGCAAGTCAGGTGACCATCTGGGGCTCAAATGATTCAAGCAGTGGAAGCAGAAAGTACAAAGATCCTGAAGTAGAAACAAATTTGGAAAATTGGGTGCACCCTCCCCACCCACAAAAACAAGCAAGCTAGAACTCTAATTCTGCAACCAATTAACCCCCTTGGCTTTGACATGTCCCTCAATCTGGGACACTTTGCTGATCTGCAAAATCCATGTTAAAATTTATGTCTGGATTGTTTTCCTGTGAAAATGCTTTAAAAAGTTTGTTTCTCATAAAAGAAATTAATTCTGGGGCCAGAGCAATAGTATAGTGGGTAGGGTGCTTGCTTTGGCAGCAGTCAACCTGGGTTGAATTCCCAGTACTGCATATGATCCCCAGAGCCCTACCAGGAGTGATCCCTGAGCATGAGCAGGAGTTAGCCAAAAATAAACATATGGGTGGGGGTGGAAAGTAAGTTGAACTTGTTATCCTTTGACCTCTTTTTTATTTTTTATTATTATTACCATCCTTTTTTTTTTTTTTGATCATACCCGGCAATGCACAGGGGTTCCTCCTGGCTCATGCACTCAGAAATTACTCCTGGCAGTGCTCAGGGGACCATACGGGATGCTGGGAATCGAACCAGGGTTGGCTGCGTGCAAGGCAAACGCCCTACCTGCCATGCTATTGATCTAGCTCCTACCATCATTTTATAAAACTATAGTTTTATAGTTTTCCCAGCTGTGCTCAGAGCTTACTCCAGGCCCTGCACCCAGGGATCACTCCTGGCAATACTGAGGGGCCCTGTGTGATACTGGGGATCAACCTGAGACGGCAGTGCCTTGACCCCTGCATTGTGTCTCTGGCCCTCCCTTTTGAATTCTTCCCTTGAGGTTTTAGTTTTCAATAAACCAACCGGCTGTTTTGGTTTGGCCACACCTAACTTGGTACTGAGGGCTTGTACCTGTGATGCTCAAGTTCCTAAGAGGTGCCAGGGATAGAATGCAGTCTTTCTACTGCACAGGAACATGTACTCAACCTACTAAGTTCTCAACCCAGACACTCAAAATAGATTTTTAAATGGCTTACACCTGTCTGTGCATTTAGGTGTCACTCCTGCTGAGGCTCAAAGCATTATATGTGGTATATCAGGATTGACTGTGTGCAGATAAACTTTTTACTGGCTCTCTGATCTATATATACCTGTATATATAGATATAGACTATATATAGGTATATATGTGTGTGTATGTGTGTGCGTGGGTGGGTGTAGGTACTATTTGTATTTTTAATTGACATTTGCTCAGCTAATCCTCCTGTATTTTAGGGTCAAAGGCAAAGGCAGAAGTTTCAGAATAATAATTTATTAGATTGTGTGTACTTTAGCATTTAGGGATTCCCTGCCTCCATCCCCCATATTTTAATGTAATTTATACATTCAGTATTTGTTATGTGCCAAGAATTGGTTTGGAGAGATTTATATGTATTCTTTCGCTAATTCTCACACACTCTAAAATAAAGGGCCTCTGTTCCCATTTTAGGGTTGAGGAAACTAAGACTGCAGCTCTGAAACACAGCACAGTGTCCTTGGAATCTGATGTATAATACTCAATAATGAATTGATGGTTGGATGAATAAATAGCCGGTTACACTTGTAGAGCACTTTCAACTTACGTACAGCATCTACAGCATCCCTCCTCCCTCCCGCAATCAAGTCTTTATTCTTTTCTGATTCGGGAGAGGCCTTATTGCTCTTCGATTTCTCTCGCAGCCATCAGATGTGAGTGTTGTTGAATAGAGGAAGAAGTGTTTTCCAGTCTCGTCATCCTCCCTGGGAAAGCCTTCCTTCCAAAGCAAGGATGGGGAATTTGGCAGCAGTGCACCCAGTTCTAAGTAACCCAGACCTGCTGCTCACTCGGCTCTATTCCTTGGTAAGAGAGGAATGCCAAGTGACAAGATAAAACGTGAAAGTCTGTTTTGATGTTAGCGTCTACTTGGCATCCTTATCGTCTTGTCATTGATTGCTGATAATAATTTAATATAGTTACTTTAAGAGTGATGGATTTTAGAAATAGAATAATCATCCTGAAGACACTGTAGCACCGTAGCACTGTAGCACTGTCCTCCCGTTGTTCATCGATTTGCTCGAGCGGGCACCAGTAGCGTCTCACAAAAAATTGTGAGACTTGTTGTTACTGTGTATATCAGGATTGACTGTGTGAAAATTCAGCAAATTGAAATTAAGCAAATTCAGTGTTTTACTCAAAGATTCTTTTTCCACTTCTCCACCTCCTCCTCCTTCTCTTCTTCTTCTTCTCCTTCTATCTCTTCCTGAACACAGCCGGCTAGAGATTCAGGTCCCCAGATTTCTCTCTGCAAAGTGTACTTTACCTTTTGGATGGGACTTTAAAGACTTTAAACAGCTTGAGACTTACAGTTTGCCACAGGAGCATGTAGCAAAATCCCATTTCTACTTTTTGAACCAGGAGCCGGAGTATAAGAGCCGCGCGCAGGAAGTCGCAGGTGGTGGGAAAGGGGAAACAAGGTCATTTTCCACCATGTACATTGAGGTTGTACCTTTAAAGTCAATTCTAAATTTAATTGAAAGCCGAGGGCAGAGAAGCCAAGATCGGAGCAATGTGGTGATTTATTCTGAAGCCTGTAAGAAGTCATGCGGCTGAATGTGCGATGAGCAAGGGCTTTAATAAAAATGGCTCTGGAGGTGTCAGCGGGAAGAGACGCAAGAAGGAAACTGGGTTAGATGAAGGATCTCCAGGCCTGAAAGGAAGCGGGGGTCTGAGGGAGCAGTGTTTGCCCAAACTCTGCTGTTTTCACCGGGATGGATGCACATAAGGAAACCACATCAAAGGGACCAACCTGGATCAGACAGAGCCACCAAGATATTTTAGACTGTGAGTTTTGCATGAAATCATTAAGGTCCCCAAACTGCAGAAAGGCACTGGGCTGCATGCCGATGAGAACTCACCTGATATTGCATTTCTAGACAAAATTTAGCTGAAGACAAATGACATGTTCTTTTATTAAAGCATTACGGGACTTGACAGTGACACTCCCACACATTTCTAGGGGCTTTATTTATTTTCTACTAAATTATATTGAACCATGGCTACAGAGAATTCCTCACATGTTCTCAGAATCAAATTTTCTCTGTTGACCATTGGTATAAGAACAAGATTTCTGAGCTAAGGAAAAAAAAACAATAAATATGTGGAAAGGAAGTAGGAGCGTAGGAGCTTGTTAGCAGATGTTATATGAGACAGAGAAGCAGGTTAGAAATTCTGGGTTCTAGATTCTCTAACATCAGGAAAGGGAAGGGTGTCCTTTCAGGAATCTCAAGTTTAATCCCTGTGATTTGAATTTTTATAGGTTTAGAAAAGAACTAATGCCCCCATCATTTCTCTTCATATCGATATTACTCATTTTAAGCTTCTTACCAACAGGTTTTATTCATCGCCCAAAACCCAGACAGTGCAAGAAAAAATCAAGCAAAGAAATAAGGGGCTGGAGCAATAGTACAGCGGGTAGGGCATTTGCCTTGTATGTGGCCCACCCAATCGGATCTCCAGCATCACAGATGGTCCCCAGAACACTGCCAGGAATGATTCCTGAGTGCAGATTCAGGAATAAGCCCTAAGCATTGTATTTGGCCCCCACACAAACAAAGAAAACAAATCAAGTTTCACTTTAGTTTCTCCTTCCAGGAATAATCACTGAAAACATTTAGGTCAATATCACTTGGATAAAGGTAATATTCAAAGGAGCCAGAAGATTTTACTTCAAAGAACCCAGCATGGCTTCCTACTGATTAATAATCTTCATATTCAGAATATGGGATAGAATTCAGAATGGAATTTTGGGATGAACAATCTCTAACTTTAAGTTAACTTCCCTTATTTGATCGTCCATCTTGCCAATTGCCTGGTTTGTAATATCAGGATCTATGCTATCACAAGAAACTTATACACAAGTTTCTTTGGATTTTCTAAAAATATGTGCTGTGACCACCAACTTTTGGTTATCAGCAAGTTTCAGTTAATTTCATAGAGAAGTTTAAATACCTATTTGTGTATGTATATATAAGTGCTATTTTCTAATATTTAGATAAGCACTAGATAGCAACAGTGGTAGCCTAATATAACTATAGTGCTGAGATACTGAAATGAGGAATTTATGAACTTTTTCCTAATTATTTCCCTTATTCTTATTTCAGTATTTGAGCAACAAACAGGACTAGTAAAGAAAATAAAAGGTAGTCATGGAGAAGAGGATATAAAGGAGAGGGCAGAGGGTAAACTGACTCAAATGATACAAGTAGTGATAGTACAGTGGGTAGGGTGCTTGCCTCGCACATGGCTGATGTGGGTTTAATCCCTGGCACCCCATACAGTCCCCCAAGCTCTGCCATGAGTGATTCCTGAATGCAGAGCCAGAGGTAAGCCCTGAGCATGTTGGGTGTGAACAACCTCTGCCTCTCCACCAAAAATGGTTTCATGGGTCGGAGAGTTAATGCAGTGGGTAGAGTGCTTGCCTTGCATGTGGTTGACCTAGGGTCAATCCCTGAAATCACCTATAGTCCTCCAAGTGACACCAGCACTGATTCCTAAACAGAGAGCCAGGAATAATCCCTGAGCACTGCCAGGCATAGTCCCAAACCTCAAAATGCCACCACTCCACGAGAGAGAGAGAGAGAGAGAGAGAGAGAGAGAGAGAGAGAGAGAGAGAGAGAAACAAGGGAATAGAAAGTGTCTGATGAAAACAAGCTCTATGATGACAAGACAGAACTGAGGTTAGCGACCAAGTGAGGTGGTGAGTGATGGGATAGAAGGGACAGATGAGAAGTGACCTAAGGGAAAATGGCAGAGGAATACTGGCACTTTGGTGGTGGCTGGCACAGAAACATTGTACGCCTAAAGCATAGAAGCTAATACTATTGTAAACCGTGTTACCTCAATAATAACAATTTATAAAATGAAACAAAGACTATATTCCCTCAGTTCCCCATTCCCACAGTTCATATAAAATCCAATAGCATGTTGCTTAGAAGCCACTGATACATAGTCCATCTAGTCTTTGAGAAAACTTTCGAACCCATTTACTATAGGAGCAAGGCCAATACTTTAATTGGACAAGGGATTTTGTTGGTTGATGATTCTATATTGGAAAAGCTCTTAACAAATACAGTCATGACAAAGTTTAGCTTTTTCAGTAGAGTGACTGTCAGTCTATAAGACTTCATGCCAATCTATAGTAGAAGAAACACATAGTCAAAAAATTCCTGTCAGCATATTACGCTTTTGGTTGTTTATTCAAAAGGATGCGTTGACCCAAGAGTAGTAGAGATAAGGACCAGGAGGTCTGCTCCACGGCTTGGAAACCGGCCTAACATGCTGGGGGAAAAAGCAGCTCAGATAGAGAAGGGACCGCCAAGTAAAGGATGTTGGGAGGACCCATTCGGGTTGAAAAATGTGTGCCGAAAGTAGACTATAGACCGAAAATGATGGCCGCTCAATACCTCTATTGCAAAACACAACACCCAAAAGGAGAGAGAATAAAAGGGAATGCCTGGCCGCTGAGGCAGGGTGGGGTGGTGGGGGATGGGGTGGGGGTGGTGGGAGGGATACTGGGAAGATTGGTGGAGGAGAATGGGCACTGGTGGAGGGATGCGTAAACAATCATTGTATGCCTGAAATGCAAACACGAAAGTTCGTAAGTTTGTAACTGTATCTCACCGGATTTACTAGTAAAAATAAATCAGAATAACGGATCATCCTGTTGTTCGTCGATTTCCTCCAGCAGGCACCAGTAATGTCTCCTTCCTAGCCCTGAGATTTTAAAAGAGCCATTTCAATGCTCTTTTAGGATTAGGAGAATGAGACCCATCATTGTTGCTGGTATTTGGCTTATTGAATACGACAGGGGAAGTTTGCCAGACTCTGCTGTGCAAATGCGGCCGCGCGCGCTTCCGGGAGCTGGGTTTTATAGTCTCTGCGTTTTGGACGTTGATGGGACCAACCTGGTGCTGGCGGCAGCTGGTGGGTGTGACACCTACCTACTGGAAGATGGAGGGTCTAGGTGAAAAAAAAATAAATAAATAAAACAAAACAAAAAAGTATGCGTTGAACACTGCTTTATCCAAATCCGGTCAGCTCTGTGGATCTAAAGCTGAGAGGCAGGGTTCATTAGAATTACTTTTAAGTTCAATGTCAGGTTGGGACTCAGATGGATATGAGTTTGAGTCTCAGTTTACCAGTGTGAGTACCCACTGCTCCACTACATACCAGCAGAGTGTCACTGAGCAAGTTGCTTCATCTCTCCAAAGGACCCTTTTTATGTTGGTGCATATGTTAAAAGCAAAGTATCTGGGCTGGGAATGGAACTCAGCTTTAGCGTGTTTGCCTCCCCACGTGTGAGGTCCTAGATAGGGTAGCGCCTCCAACCCGAATAAGGCCAGAGAGACTGTTCAACAGGCTGAAGCACAGGCATTGCATGCAAGAGGTCTGCATTCAGTCTTCAGCTTTGCATGTTCCCCTGAATACAAACACAGGCCTGGGTGCCAAATCCAAGAACCATCAGGTGTGACTCAGAAATCAAGAACAAAGGTAGGTGTTCACAGGGTTTCATCATTCTGTAGAGGGGTGGGTTGGTGGGGGTAACTGCACACAGCAGTGCTCAGGGCTTACTCCTGGCTCTGCGTTCATGGATCAATCCTGGAAGGGCCTGACCCACATGGGGTGCCGGGGATTAAACTTGGGTCAGTCGCATTCAAGACAAGCACCCTGCTCGCTGTACTATCACTCTGACCCCTGGGCTTCATTATTCTGAAGACAAAGCCAGGAATTCTCTAAGAGAATAAAATCAAAATCAGGAGAATGAGAGAGGGGGCTCAGGCAGAGCGAGCACAGGGTGGGCATGTTGGGTACAAAGTTTGAGATTTGGGCAGGGACATTGTTCTATGTCAGCAGTCTGGCATTGCCGCTTGGTCGCTAATGTTGGGTAGGGGACTGAGGTAGAAAACCAGAGTTGCATCAGATTGGCATGGCTTTGGACATCAGCAACTTTTGCCGCTAGTCTTGATTTCTTTTTTGCTTTTTTGGAGTGGGGCGGGGACATCCCCGGCAGTGTCCAGGGCTTACTCCTAGCTCTGTATTCAGGGATCATTCCTGATGGGGCTTTGGGGGACACTGTGTAGTGCTAGAGATGGAACCCAGGTCAGCCAGATGCCAGGAAATCACCCTACCTTCTATTCTATCTCTTTGTTTCTGCAATAGGAGACAATGAGGTGCTAAAACCCAACACTAAAACTCAAGCCACCTTGAGTCACCTCCAGGACCTCCAGGACTGAAGTCCTGTAGCGAGTATCATGGCTTACTGTAGGGTCCCACCAATGGGGACAGAGGGAATGGATGCAGAACAGAGAAAGGCGTTGATTTCTTTGATGGTAGCAGACCCCATGCCCCCCACAGCTCCTCTCTTCTGGGACTGCTGATGGTTCCCACTAAGAAGCTGTGAATACACCTCGCTGATAGCAGCGACACAGTTGGAAGCAGCACCCGTGATTGCTGACAAATTGTCTTTTTATTGCCTCTGCCTCAGGCTCCCAAATGGAGGAACCCCAAAGTTCCCTGCCTGGCATGGCTCTCAGTCATTTTTTTTAAGTGTTTTTATTTTGTCTTTAAAAGAAAATAAGATCTCATAACACATAATGGACGATTATGTCGGGGGAGGGAATTTCTAGCAGCACCCAGCTGACGAGGTGTGTTCTGAGCTTACAACAGCATGGTCTTTAGGTGGGACGGAAGGTGTAGACAGATTGAACGGTAACTTCCTCTTGTGGGCTTCAGCAAAGCTCAGCTTACACATGGGTAAGGCAGTACTTAAAAGAAAAAATCAAGAGCACAACTGTGATTTTTCTGGCCTCAACATGGCTCTCAGTTTTAGCGCCATCTTTTCAGAAGCCTCTGCTTGGGTTGATGCGCCAAAGAGGATAAAGGAAGCGGAGGTCCAAGTCTACTGCCAGTCTGGGCCCCTGTGGAAAGCAAAACCAGAGGCCCCGGAAGGCTGACACCAATAGTTCCACCACACACTATCAT
The DNA here is from genome assembly GCF_029834395.1 of Sorex fumeus. Taxonomy (NCBI): domain Eukaryota; kingdom Metazoa; phylum Chordata; class Mammalia; order Eulipotyphla; family Soricidae; genus Sorex; species Sorex fumeus. Next base: position 47,538,397 of record NW_026606101.1, read on the forward strand.
ATAGAACTTGGCTCAGGGGCCCATGATCATCTCATCTCAGGCACTGTCTTAGAGACCTGCCTTGCCCAGACCAAAATAGTTCCTTTGGGTCCTTTCCCTGGAGAGTGACATTCTGGGACTGGTTCTGTTCTCCATTGTGGCTGATGGTCATAGGTACACAATAAACCACCCCTTCTAATATCTGAGCTGAAGGGAAAAAATGAACAAAATAAATATGATCACAGGGCAGAGCTAAAGCAAAGAAATCAGAGCACAAATGCCTAACAACACAGAGTTCCGGGGCATCACTTAATCACTTAATCACTTAACTTCCCGTTAGTCGTCGATTTGCTCGAGCGGGCGCCAGTAACGTCTCCATTTGTCCCTATCGCGTGCTAGTGTAGCCCAATGGCATCTCTTCGCTCCGGGAACATGGAGGGCCTCAAACCGATCGTTCATGACCTTGACAAAGAAGTCTGACCATCTGGTAGGTGGGCGGCCACGCGGTCTCTTGACATCCCGTGGAATCCAATCAGTAACAGCTCTAGTCCAACGGTCGTCTTTAAATCTCATTACGTGACCAGCCCATCTGATTTTCGACAACTTGGCAAATGAGACAGCGTCCCTGATCCTTGATCGTCGACGGATGTCAGAACTCCGGATTCGTTCTCTCATTTGAGTGAAACGTGATATTCCAAGCATAGCTCTTTCTATTCTTCTTTGGGAGACCTGAATGGCGTTCTCATCTTGTTTGCGTAGGGCCCAGGTCTCTGACGCATATGTTAATGCAGGAAGAACAGTGGAATCAAAGAGATGCGCCCGGAGCCGGAGGTTCTTCGTCCTCTTAGCTATTTCTTCAACGTTCTTGAAGGCGTTCCAAGCCGCTCTCTTCCTCCTGCGCAGCTCGGGTGCCAGGTCATTTGTCATGTTGACCTCTCGACCTAGGTACACATAGCTGTTGCATTCGGAGATGGTCGTTCCATTGAGAGCGAATGGGGCGTCAGGAACAAGGCTGTTTCTCATAAACATTGTCTTCGTAAGATTCAGCTGTAGTCCTACCTTTCCACACTCACGGTCAAAGTCGGCCAGCATTTGTGCCGCTTGGCTGATGTTTGGTGTTATTAAAACAATGTCATCAGCAAAGCGGAGGTGGTGTAGTTGCCGACCATCTATCTTCACTCCCATTCCTTCCCATTCCAGTCGTCGCATGATGTTCTCGAGGGTGGCACTGAAGAGTTTTGGTGAAATGGTATCACCCTGCCGCACCCCTCTCTTGACATCAACGATCACTTCTTTGTAGAATGGTGAGATCCTGGTAGTGAATCCGCAATACAACTCACGGAGGATCCTGATGTATTGGGCTTGAATGCCCTGATTGGCTAGGGCTTCAATGACCGCTTCCGTCTCAACAGAATCAAAGGCCTTCTTTAAATCAATGAACGTTAAGCAGAGCGGCATCTTGAACTCCCGAGAAACCTCAATGAGTTTGGTTATCGTGTGGATATGGTCGATGGTGCTGAATCCTTTGCGGAACCCTGCTTGCTCACATGGTTGTCCTTCATCTAGTGTTCTGCCAATCCTATTCAGAGAAAGAATGGATGATTGGCTATCTCTTTGATGGTCATTAGTCTCGATTCATACAGAGACCTGATGTGTCTCCTAGGACACACCTCACGCTCAGCCCTGAGCCTCTCACCAACCAACTGAAGGGCAACCCCATAGAATGCACTTGCTCCAGTCCACAGGTGGGTTGGCTTTGAGAGAAAGAACTTAAATAAGTCAAGATTGTGTCAAGATTATTTTTATTAACATGACTATTGAGGAAAGGGAAAATGTGGAAGTGGCTGATGCAACAGATTTTGTTTGTTTTGTTTTGGGGGCCACACCCATCAGTGCTCAGGTTAACGCCTGGCTCTGCACTCAGGAATCACTCCTGGCGGTGCTTGGGGGACCACAGGGAATGCCAGGGATGGAACCCAGGTTGGCTGCTGTACTACCTCTCTAGCCCCAAGATGCAGCAGATTTTTGAAGGACCTTCTAATTCTCCTGGTTCAGACCCATTTTCCTTTGTCAAGAATCAACAGAATTCCTGTTCTGCGCCTCTGCCCTCCATCTTACCTGAGGTACGTAGGAACCAGTTAATCTCTCCTCCCACTTCTGTCCGGCCGCCGGCGCCCTGGGAAGGATGAGATGCAATGGTTTACTTTTTATGGCTCTCCCCAGGGGGTTGAATTTTGAGCCTTCGCTTTAATTATGTAATGAAAACATATGTTTCCCATTGCAAGAATTTTAGACAGCTGTGAGGAGGAGGGAAAGACAGAGTGAGGATGTGAGGGGAGAGAGGACTAAGTGACTTCCACTGAGCAGTAATTACAGTGGAGAGGAGAAGACCATTCTCAGACCTCCAAGGCCTAGCTGGAAGCATTTCATTCAATAATCATTTAGTATTGAGAGCTGCGTGTGCTGGGCACTGCTGGGCTTTGGGGAGGAATACAAAGTGGAGAGGAGGGGGGATGGTGTGAGAAGAGGGATGAGACCTAGTTACAAATACACAAGGAAAAGGAGGGACTGGGATGGCGGTTTAGGCCACAAAAGGCAGACGCTATGCTGGGACACTTCAACCTTGGTAGTATTGAAGTGAAAGACAGGTAGACATGGAAGCCGTAAGGGACTTCTGGTACTCTTCTTCCATGCTTGTCACTTCCATTGTCCTATCTCTCCAGAACAATGAACCTGTTCCATCGTGTATTTTACGATAGATAACTATGACATAGGCCCAAATGTAACAAGGATTTGCTTCAAGTGTCTGTGTTCTAGGTATTTTGCGCAGGCAACCTTTGTTACCCTTTATATGCCAGCAGTAAGTATTTTCTTTTACTTACATAATTGGTACGCAACTACTTTTTGACTATTAAAAAAATGCAAGCACTCTAGGCATAATGAAAGTTCCCTTTGAAATCACCACCCCCAAACCGATATGTATTTACTTCTAGAAATATATTGTTCTCTGTGTGGGTCTGTGGTTACATAATGGCATCTTACTGTGTGTTCATTTGACAGTCTGCATTTATCACTCAAAATATCTTGGAGCTCATTCTTAGTTACTTCACAGATATCTACCTTCAGACTTTTTAAATACTGCCTGGCAATCCTAGAGGTAGTTTGGAAATAATTTTCATAACTCTTTGAGAAATGTTTCTGATAATAAGAATCATCAAGAAGGGCCAGAGAGATTGTACAGCAGGTAGGGCATTTGCCTTGCATGTGACTGTTTTTTTTTTTCCTGAATTTTGGGTGACATTTGGCGATGCACAACGGTTACTCCTGGTTCATGCACTCAGAAATTACTCCTGGTGGTGCCCTGAGTAATACGGTGCCAGGGACCATATGGGAGGCTGGGAATCAAACCCTGGTCGGCCAGGTACAAGGCAAACAAACACCCTACCCACTGTGTTATTGCTCCCGCCGACATGTGACTGGGTTTGATCCTTGGCACCCTGTATAGTCCCCCAAACCCAGGAGTGATTCTTGAGCACAGAGCCAGGAGTCAGCCTCCGACATTGCTGGTTGCGCCTCAAAACAAAACAAAACAGAGAGAAAAAAAAAATCACCAAAAAGCATCCATGACCCTCCCGAGAGAGACTGTTTCCAAAGTTCTGAGAACACAGTTAGGGAAGTAATGTGTAATTAATATCCACGTGATTTTATTATTTAATAAGTCTATACTCTATCACAGTTTATTCAGGCATTTTCCTTATGGGGCTGGAGAGATGGTCAGCGGGTAGGGTGCTTGCCTCGCATGCACCAACATGGGTTAAATCCCTGACACTGTGGTCCCCTGAGCACCACAGAGTGAACTCGGAGTGCAGAGTCAGGATAGTAACCATGTGTGGCCCCCAAACTCAAAATAAAACAAATGTTCCCCCCCACCCCCCATACATTTTCCTATCATGGGCTGCAGACAAAGTACAAGCCTTGCATGTAGCTGGTCCGGTTCTATCTCTGGCATCACGTGGTTCCCTGAACACCAGCAGCATGGGATTGACACCTGAGCATCAGGAATAACCCTGAGAACTGATATCACCGGATGTGGCCCAACTTCCTATCCCCCACCCCATGAAAGGGTCAAAACCAAACCATTTTTTGGTCAAAAGATATTTAGTTTGATTTTTTTTTTCGGTATTACAAAAAATCTGCAGTACACATCCTTGTACATCTTTTCCTAGTGTGTGTGCATTTTTCTAAGACCAATAATAAGAAGTAAAATTGATGAGTCATGTGGTGTGTGCATTTTAATATTCTATTAGATTCTGCCAAATTGCCTCCTAATGCTACTATAGCAATGTATGGTCCCATCACCGTCTCATCAGCGTTTATTCTTATATTAAAAAGATAAATTATATCCAATCTTTCATCACTTCCTCACATTAAGTTTTATCAGAATTCATCATCATATCCTGTTGCACACAATCTGCTCTTCACTATTCTAGTTAAGGGAACAAACCCTCGCCTAGATACTCAAGCCAGAAATCTGGGAGACTTGTTACTTCCTCTTCTCATTCCAGTGCTAAGTGGTTTCAAAGCTTCAGAGATTTTACTCTTTCTGGAGGGCGGGCTAGGAAGGTCACACTCAGGCCCCACGTTTTACTTCTTTAATATCTGTAGTCTCTTCCATGATTACCGTCACTGTCAACTAAAATTATTATTATTATTATTATTATTATTATTATTATCTTTTTAGTTTTGGGCCACACCTGGCAATGCTCAGGAGCTACTCCTGGCTCTTTGCTCAAGAATTACTCCTAGCAGTGCCCAGGGGACCATATGGATTGCTGGGGATTGAACCTGGGTCGGCAGTGTGCAAGGCAATCGCCCTGCTCTCTGTACTATCTCTCCTGGCCCATGTTATTTTTTTTATCTTAGTGGCATAATAAACTCCTGTGGATCTCCCCACTCTTCTTTCAACTCCCTCCTGAAATGCATATATATATATTCTATATATATATATTCATTTATAGGCTGGAGCGATAGCACAGCAGTAGGGCGTTTGCCTTGCACGCAGCCAACATGGCCGACCCGAGTTCGATTCCTCCACCCCTCTCGGAGAGCCCGACAAGCTACCGAGATTATCTCGCCCACACGGCAGAGCCTGGCAAGCTCCCCGTGACGTATTTGATATGCCAAACACAGTAACAACAAAGTCTCCAATGGAGACGTTACTGGGCCCGCTCGAGCAAATCGATGATCAACGGGAGGGCCTTTACTTTACTTTACTTATATATTTATACAAATATAAAATCAACTGGTTTTGTCCAACTTCAAGTCTTGTTTGATGGAAGTATTATCTATAAGAGTTACTTAGAGGACATGCAGCCTACCCATTTTAGCTATGCTAGCTAGGTATTATTTATTGGAAAATCATAAGCAGCAGTTGATCAATAGTACTGAGGGTTTCTATAATTTGCTTTTTTTTGGGAGGAGGGAGGGTCACACCCGGCAATGCACAGGGTTACTCCTGGCTCTGCACACAGGAGTTACACCTGGTGTTGCTCAGGGGAGCATATGGGATGCTGGGAATCGAACCCAGGTTGGCTGCGTGCAAGACAAACACCCTATCCACTGTGCTATCTCTTCAGCCCCTAATTTGCTTTTTTATTTTTTTTTTTGCTTTGTCATCCTTTTAAGAAATACTGCAGAAAACTTTCTCTGAAGCCTCAAAATCTAGAACAAGTGTTTATTACATAAACATTGTCATATTTATGCCATATAACATTACTACCATATTACCATCATGAGCCCCCTCCTCCCCACTAACAAGCACATGTGTTGAAACCAACCGAAGAAATTCAAACATCCACTTTAAGTTGTCTTTTTTGGTTCTTTTAAACTATAAAAGTTAAACAGGTAACTCCAGACCTGCTCATTCTTCCCCATAAGGCAGGGGTTTTGTTTGCTTTGTTCTTCGATTTCTAGACTGCATTTTGTATTCTTTACCTGGATTTTTGCTTTCTCCCCACCTTGCTGAGCTGAGCCAGAGACCTACTCGGAGTTGCTTCAGGTTGGCTGTTCTGCTCTGTCCTCTGGGCCCATTAATCATCAGTTTTAGCATTTGCAGTTATTTTATGAAGTCAGCCTCTCCCTGAGATTGTGTGTTTCTCTATGATAGTATATATGTCTTTTCTTTATATCACTCTTGTTGCCTAATAGAAAATGTGGAACTTCGCACAGTATCATTCACTAGATACTTATTTAGGGTTTTTTTTTTTTTTTGAGGGGATACACACCCAGCATGGCTCAGGGCTTACCTCCTATCTAAACTCAAGTATCACTCCTGGGGCTGGAGTGACAGTTTAGATGGAAAGGCCTTGCATGACCCTACCCTGGTTCCATCCTGGCACCCCAATATGACCCCTGAACACCGCCAGGAGTGACCCCTGAACACAGACAGAAGTAAGACAGAAGTAGTCATGGCACCAAAACCTCTTTTTTGCTTTATTTTGGGGTCACACCCAGTGATACTCTGGTGATACTCCTGGTCCGAAAACTTAAAAAAAAAAAATTATTCCTGGTTCCGTGCTCCTTCCCAGTGGCACTCGGAGGACCATATGCAGCATTGGAAATAAAACCATGCCCTTCTATATGTGAAATATCTATAATAGTCCCTTGAGCCATCTCTCAAACTCATGCTTTTTGTTTTACTATTACCTTGGGCCATGAAGTCATGTGAACTTTAGGTTGCTTAATTGCTCCCTGCCTATTTCCTCATCTATAGCACAGTGGGTAAGGCATTTGCCTTGCACGCGGCCAACATGGCCAACCCCGGTTTGATTCCTCTGCCCCTCTTGGAGAGCCCAGCAGGCTACCGAGAGTATCTCGCCTGCAGGGCAAAGCCTGGCAAACTACCCGTGACATATTCAATATGCCAAAAATAGTAACAACAAGTCTCACAATTTATGATAGTAATAATCAGCTCTTAGAGCTAAGTGAAAGATCATTCATTCATTTATCCATTAGTTACTGAAGCTTTACTATATCCTAAGTATTTATTGCTTAAAAGAAATAATTTATACATAATATTTTAACACAGTACAGTCCTACATGTATTCAGAGTGTTTATTGTACAATAGAAAAGAGTAAGTAGCAGAAAAATAACAGCATGTTTTTTTTTTTTACCTTAGATAATCACATCACGGTCACGGTCCTCCCGTTGTTCATCGATTTGCTCTAGCAGACCCAGTAATGTCTCCACCATATAACAACAAAGTCTCCAATGGAGATGTTACTGGGCCCGCAGCAAATCGATGAACAACGGGGAGTACAGTGACTGTGACAGTGACCTTAGATAATATAGAAGGGGCTGGAGAGATAGCATAGCAGTTAGGGCGTTTGCCTTGCATGCGGCCGACCCCGGTTCGATTCCCAGCATCCCATATGGTCCCCTGAGCAATACCAGGTGTAACTCCTGAGTGCAGTGCCAGTAATAACCCCTGTGTATTGCCAGGTGTGACCCAAAAAGCAAATATATATATATATTTATATATATATATAAATATAAATATATATGGTTAATCCCATAGGCAGTTGAATATATATAATTATTCAATTATCTGGGGCCAGAGAAGTAGTACATTAGGTAAGGCATTTGCCTTGCACATGCCTAGCCCAGGTTTAATCCCAGGCATCACATATGATCCTCTGAGCATCGCCAGGAATGATCCCTGAGTGCAGTTAGGAGTAAGCCCTGAGCACTGCTGGATGTGGTAAAAGAAAGAAAGAAAGAAAAGAAAGGAAGAAAGAAAAAAAGAAGGAAGAAAAGAAACTTCTTTAACTGATTATGTGTACCTTCATATGTCTGCACAAAAAGAAATGAAAAATATTGGGACATATTTTGTATCTCCCACTCTACTGTAAACTCTTGAATTATGTCAAGGACTTGTGCAATTAAGACAGCTTATCAGGCCACAAAATGGCAGGTCGGGTCAGGCCACCAAATGAGGCCACAAAGTGAGGGACATTGTAAGATCTTAATAAATATTGAACAAACAAAACTGAGTATGATTTCAATTTTTCAGATTGAATTTAGGAAAGCCAAACTCAATAGATTGTGTGTGTGTGTGTGTGTGTGTGTGTGTGTGTGTATGGTGTCAGGGGTGGAACCCAGAGTCTTACACAAATGTTACAAATGTTGCAAATGTTACATCTGCAACCCAACTCAAAGTTAACAACAACAACAAAATTGCAGGAGGAGGCAATCACTCATAAGATAGTGCAAGCTTTGGCACATCTGCTTCCTTGTCTGCAAAATGGAAGAAGATATAATGAAAACGAGCTCATAAGGTTGTTGTGAGAATTAAACCTGATACCTCTAAACCTAGTACAGGTTGTATTATAAATATATATTAATTGCTAGTAATGATTAATAAGGTATATACTGCTGGATTTTTCAGTGTAATAATGAACTTACATTGCTTTTGAAAATTAAAAAAAAAAGATAGAGCAAGCTGGTTGTTGTCAGTAAAATGTGAATATTCCCTGCTTTGTCGAAGTGCCTTCTTGCCACTGGTCACTCCTGCCTTCCATCTGAGTATTATGAAGTTCATTCTAGGATAATCCTTTACCTCCTTTCTTGTCTTGCCTCATTCTCTCTTCATTCCCCTCCCTGAGCTATGCATTGCATATTCATGATCTCATGAATTCCCTACATGACTATCACCCACATCCCTGGTCAGTGGAACTTGGCCCCTTTGCTCAGGACTATCTCTCATGTTTGCATTCAGGCTTCCTTTTCCCAGTTCAAATGATTCCAGTGTAAAATGTGGGACAATTATGTTGGCTTTGAAGGGAAGGACTAGGTTAATAGCAATAATCAAAGACAGTGACAATGGAAGTAGAGGAACTGGAGGTGACTAAATTGAAATGGACGAGGAAAACCCAGTAATGGAGGTAATGGGGTGACATGGCTTGTATAGCTTACGCTGAAAAAATTTTTTAAAGGTCTGGAACTTTTCATAAATGTATTTAATTATTTGACACTGAGATGAAAATTTTCCACAGATTTTGGATGGATTAGCTTGTTTTACTTTGATGAGTTAATGGCAATGACTTAAAGAGTTGTTAAGTTGGATCATAATTTTATTATTTTTTTTTTAGTGAAATTATATTGGTCTGGGAAATCCCAATGCCTGGCAGAGAGGTTAAAAATGTCTAATGGCTTTAGAGTCAGAGTTTAAGTTTAAACACTCTTGTGTCCTTAGGCAAGTGACTTAACTTTTTGGACTTCAGTGTCCTCATCTGAAAATAATAAATGCCTCATTGAGATTAAAGAAGACAATAAAAGGCACATGCTTTGCATAATGTAGAACACATAGAGCCCATTAAGTTTTGTTTTAAAAATTATTAATATAGTGATAAAAGGAATTTACTTTTATTTAGGCACTTGTTAAAGTTAACAGGGCTAACTTAACGTGTCGGAGTATTTTATCTTATTTATTTATTTATTTATTTATTGCTTTCTGGGTCATACCTGGTGATGCACAGGGGTTACTCCTGGCTCATGCACTCAGGAATTACTCCTGATGGTGCTCAGGGGATCATATGGGATTCTGGGAATTGAACCCTGGTCAGTCATGTGCAAGGCAAACGAACTACCTGCTGTGCTACTGCTTTGGCCCCAACGTGTGGGAGTATTTTAAATGTGGGTACAATTTTAAGTATTTCCATTTTGACAAACATTTGGGGAGATGGAGCTGATTTTTCTCTAGTAGAAAACCACAGACTTGGAGGCAGCTCTGTATGGGTGGTTTGCAATCCAGTTTTATCATGTACTAGTCTCTGCTGGATATTAAATCCCATAGGCAGTTGAATTGTGAGCCGTCTGGTTCTGTGAAGTGTAAGATGGAGAAAATAAAAAATCTTGAAAGGATAAAAGTAACAGCCCAGCATAGCATGAAGTTGTTCGTATAATTAACCTCAACCTAAAGGGCAGATTCTGTTGTTACCCTTTGTTTAAATATAAGAGAACCAAGAAATATAGGGGGGGGGGAGAGAGACAGAGAGAGAGAGAGAGAGAGAGAGAGAGAGAGAGAGAGAGAGAGAGAGAGAGAGAGAGAGAGAGAACATGTCAGGCACTTGCCTTGCACTTGGCCTAAACAGGTTTGATTCCCGGGAACCTGAGCACTTCTAGGAGTCATCCCTGAGTGCAGAGCCTGAAGTAAGCCTTGAGTATTGTTTTGTGTGACACCTTAAACCTTCTACACTCACTGGCAGAGAGGACTGAGGGGCAAGAGGTCAGATGGTGTCCAAACAAACAGTTGTTCAACCACTAGGAAGAAACCCTCAGCACCACCCAGTGTAGCCCTCAAATCCCTCCCCACCTTCAACGTTTTATCCATGGCTTATGATGAATAAGACGTATATGAAGAATAAGAAGTATAAAGCGATCCCTGGGGAAAAGAAAATGGGAAGCATCACTTCCTCCAACTTTTCAACAAGTGGTGCTGGGAACTGGTAAGCTACATGCAAAAAAAAAAAAAAAATGATACCTTTTTCTAAATACCATGCACAAAAGTCAAATCATAATGGATTAAAGACCTTGACATCAGGCCTGAATTCATAAGGTGCATGGAGGAAAAAGTAAGCAGAACTCTCTATGACATTGAAGCTAAAGGCATCTTCAAGGATGAAACACCATTGACCAAGCTAGTGGAAGACAGATGAACAAATGGTGGCTACCTTAAACTAAGAAGCTCCTAAACCCACCAGGAAAACGATGACCAGAATACAAAGACAGCCCATGAAATGGGAAAAATTATTTACCCAATACCCATCTGATAAGCGGTTAATATCAAAGATACATAAGTCACTGGCAGAACTTTACAAGAAAAAAAAAACACCCAAACTCATCAAAAAAATGGGGAGAAGAGATGAACAGAAACTTCCTCAAGAAGGAAATACAAATAGCCAAAAGGCATATGAAAAAATGCTCTACATCACTAATCATCAAGGAGATGAAAATCAAAGCGACGAAACATCATTGGAACTCAGTGATGTCCAAACTCAATGAAACCCAGGCATCTGAATAGTCAAAAGCCTTCATCCCAAGATACTAAACAGCTGCTTATTTTGTTTTCGTTTTAGGCCAAGTCTAGCGATACCCAGGGCTTACTCGTGGCTCTGCACTCAGGAATCACTCCTGATAGTATTCAGGGAACGATTTGAGGTTGCTAGGGATTGAACCTGGGTTTGTCTTATGCAAGATAAGCGCCGTACCCGCTGTACTATCTTCCTGCCCTGAACAGCTGCTCTTTGCAGCCTTGGAAATCAGTGGCAATGGCTTGTCTGAGGAGGCCTGCTTCCGGATCAGAGGAAAGAAGTTCTAGCTTGAGTCTTGATGTCCTTCTACTTGGTGAAAATTTCAGTTCTGAGCCCTTGGGGGAAAAAAAACCTCTGCAGTTGGAAGAGGTTTGCTGTTGCTATGATGCCTGAAACATTTTTACCCGAGGCTGCTGACAATTTAAATAATTGCTAAGCTATAACTATACAGACTGACAGAAGTGTGACTTAATGGACACTAGTTGCAAAACCAAGCAACAAACAGGCTCCAGGCTAAGAATATTTGGGTACAATAATTAAAAAAGAAAGAAAGAAAAGAAAAGAAAAGAAAAAGCTGGCTGGGGAGATAGAACTGTGGGTAGGGAGATAGGGAGTTTGCTTGTCTTGTGTGCAGCCTACCTGTGCATGATCCCCAGCTGTATCATTTATGGACATCCCCCCTCCACCCCCGCCCCCCGCCCCGGGCCAGCCCCTCCTCCTACGCCCACCCCATACATACCTCCCCAGCCCTCCAGGAGTGATCCCTGAGCACAGGGTCAGGCATAAACTCTGAACATAGCCAGGTGTAGCCCCAACAAAACAAAAACAAAAGAAGAAAGAAAAAAGGAAAAGAAAAGTGAAAGGCAGAGAGGGAAGGATGAAGGAAAGGGAAGAAAAGAGGGAAGGAAGGGGAAAAGGCAGAAAGGGAAGGATGAAGGAAAGGGAAGAAAAGAGTGAAGGAAGGGGAGGAGGAATGAACAATGGAAGAGAGAGGGAGGAAGGAAAGTAGAAGGAAGGGAAAAATGGAAAAAAGAAGAGAGGGAGAAGGAAAGGAAAGGAGGTTGGAAAGAAGATATTAGGGAATACAGTAATATTTTGGCATAAACAGACTTTTTTAGAGTAGTATTTCTGTGAAAAGGTATTGCTAAAAATTATCTCCCCCTGCCTCAACTCACTATAGACTTTTGACTGAAGTCACAGAACTTTTTAATTCCCCCCTACAAAAAATTCATGAAATTCTAGCTTATGTCTACCCACAGCAACTCACAGTAACCTTACTTTTTGGTCAACACATAAATACAGTAAAAAGTTCCTGAACTGTGCTGGAATGATAGTACAGTGATTAAAGTACTTGCCTTACATGTGACCAACCAGGTTCGATCCTTGGCATCCCATATGGTCTCCTGACTGGACAAGTACTATCAGGTGTGGCCATCAAACAAATGAACAAACAAAAATTTCCTAAACTTTCTCTCTTCTTAATCATTTCATGTTTTGGAATTTAAGTTTCTGTGATATTTAAAATGAAAAAATATCTGAGATGCAAATTTAGTTGTTTGAACATGACTAAAGACATCATGTTTGGATGCTGTTCTTTCTAAGGCAGATCATTCCCTGAATTGATATTTGAAGAAAATGTCTTACCTTGCAGAAACTTGGCAGTCATGGATTGAAGAACTTTTGGAGCTAGTCAGAATGTTGAGTTGTCTTTAGCTTTTTAAACGATTTTATTTTAACATTAGTTAGCTGGAGCAAAAAATAATACAGGAGGACTCTGTGTCTATCAGCGTGAATGACAGATTGAAATTCTCTGGAAAAATAGATTATTTTCCCTCAAAGAAGTAAAGTTTTGGTTTTCAAAGTCAATCAGAAAACTAACAATTTGGACAGGCAAGGAATCAGCTTCTCTTTCTGAGACACTATATTTCTAATGATTTTTATGGAGACTATAATAAGGATCAAGAAACAAAAGCTTGATATGGACATGTTTTTAGCTTGCAGATTGAAAAGAAGTAATAGCACGAAGTGGCTTTTTTATACTTATAAAGTTCTCATTTCTTTTATAGTGTCTGAAATAAAATTGATAAATGAAAGAAATTTGTTAACAGTCAATTCTCCAACACTAGCTATATTTTTATAGTTAAAACTTTACTGTAGGGGGGCCAGAGGGAATAGTACAGTGGGAACAGGACTTAACCTTGCATGTGGCTGGTTCTCATTTGGTCCCTAGCATCTCACATGGTTCTGAATCTCTCTAGGAGTGACTCCCGAGCACAGAGCCAGGAGTAAGAACTGAGCTCAGCAGAGTATGGTCCAAAACAAAACAAAAAAGAATAATAATAATAATAAAACCTTTACTCTAGGTTTGATTATATGTACATTTTATGTATATCAAAAGATTCAAATTTTTATATGCAATCTTCCAAGTACTTGGTATTTATAATATATGTATATATAATATTAAAAATTTAAGTCCTGGGGCTGGAGTGATAGTACAGCAGGTAGGGTGTTTGGCTTGCACGTGGCCGACCCGGGTTCGAGTCCTAGCATCCCATATGGTTCCCTGAGCATCGCCAGGAGCCATTCCTGAGTGCAGAGCCAGGAGTAACCCCTGTGCATGTCCTGGTGTGACCCAAAAAGCAATAAACAAACAAATAAATAAAAATAAAAATTGTTTAAAAAATTTAATTCCTAAGATGAGAAAATTGCTTGCTATTCAGAAGTCAGTACAAAATTTTAAATGTGATCTTTGCAGTGCAGCTTCGAAGACCTTAGGGGAAAAACATACTTCAGCAAACACTCAACACAACATTTGTCAAGATGTAAGGGGTGTGTGTGTGTGTTTTATAAGAAAAGGGAAAATACCCTTATGTATCTGCCTACCTCCTAGTGTCAATGAATTTACTTCCCAACAAAAGGTGAGTATGAGCTTGCTTCAAACAAAAGTCACATGTGGAAGTTTCAGATGTAAATAACATCTTCTCATTCCTTCTCTAGGTGTGCAATCCCCCGCAGAATATTCTCTGAAGCACCAGCATTTTCCTGTTGTTGGGTCGTGGGGGGGTCTGGTTTCTGCAGCATGCTCCTCAAATATCTGTGGTCTCTGTGGCTTGATTATTGAAGCAAGATGCTGTTCTTGTTGCAATGAGTCAACCCTCAAACCCTCCCCCCCTCCCCAAGCTGGCTAACTCAAGGTTCTGGTGAGGGATTGGGGACCACTACCTGGCTCCATGGTAAGTACCATCATCTAGTGGGGGTCACCACCTGCCTTACTGGAATAATTCTGTATGACACTGTTCTTCTAGGCTGTCCACAGACTCAAAGATAGCCCTGATCACCCATAGCTAGACAGCCAACGCCAGTGACAATGCCAAAACCCCCGTCCAGGGAAACGGTGCGGAGCTCTCAGGGGTCTGCACAGGCAGCTTTGGAAAGGGCTTCCTCTGAATCTGTCTCTTTCATCTCCGTTAAAGAGTCTCCCTGGATCTATAATAGACAAGAATATAAAAGCATCATTCTTGTTCTCATCCCATCCTGTTTACTTACCAGTCCCAGCCCTCGCCTTCGCCTCGGCCCACATGTTCTCTATTAATAAGAGTTAGGAGAGGCCAACCTCACCCGCACAGTTCTCCTGCTTGCTTTTTCTCCTCAGGGAAGCCTCGGCCAAGGACCAGGGCTCAGAATGAAGGGAGCCTGCCGGCGCTTGGGAGCTTCTGGGGGCCAGGGGGAGGACAAAGGTGACATCTCGGCTTCCAGCATCTGAGACTGAAATAGCCTCTGGTGTTTTCCTTTAGCTCCTTCAGAACTGGATGATAAGCCCATGCTCCTCCTTTGGGGTGGGGAGGGGGAGATTTAGAGGCACATTTGACGGAGTAAACATATTTCCTCTGACTCGAAATAGGGCCAAGTGCTGTGTCTTTGGAAAAGTCAGTCGAACAGACACACCCTGGTGCCTTCTAAGTGAATTAATGTACTGTATTCCATTTGGAGAGTCATTGCTCATTTCATCTTTAATTCCTGCCCCGAGGAGCCATCTGTACCAGGCGGGTATGTGCAGGGATAACTCATGGACCCAGGACCTTCATGCTCAGCCCTCCATGAATGACCCTTTCATACACTGAGGGCTCCCTCTGATTTTCTGACTAACAAGATCTTAGCTGGGCGTCCACATCTCCAACAGCAGAAAGGTTCATACAGCTGCAGAAGCCAAAGAAAATGGAGTTACTGTCTACATTTTTTTTTTTTTTGTTATGGCGGCGGTGGTGGTAGTTGTTTTTTAAGCTGTAAATGCCATGTATTAATTCTTCAGACAAGTCTTCTCAAGATCTCCAGTTTACCAGAAAGACAGATTCCCAATTCAAGCTATTTTAAGGGTCGGGGCATTTATTGCCTGACTTCCTTAAGCAAAGGCAAGGCTGAAAGCCTAGGCAGGGTTGATGCCTCCCTAAGGTAAATGGTATATTCCTTCCTACCAAAGGCTGAAGTCCTGGGGCTGGGCAAATACTACAGAGGGAAAGGCTCTTGCCTTGCATGCAGCCAACCTGGGTTTGATCCCGAGCAGATATGGTCCTCGGAGCTCTGCCAGGAGTATCCCAGAGCTCAGAGCCAGCACAGCTGGAAGTGGCCCCCAGTACTAAAAACAGCCAAAACAGCAACAACAACTCCAACCACAGGCTAAAGTCCAGTGCTTGGTTTGAGCCAGAGCCATAGTATGCTCCCATAGGACCCCTTGAGCACAACCAGGAGTAATTCCTGAGTGTAGAGCCAGCACCCGCATGTGACCAGAAAATAAAGCAATAACAAGAAAGAAAACTCGGAGTTAAATGGCCGGGGAGATAGAGGGTAGGGCTTGAATGTGGCTAACCTGGGTTTGATTCTGGCTTCCCATATGGTCTGCAGAGCACTGCCAGGACTAATTTCTGAGTGCAGAGTTAGGAGAAACCCATGAGCATTGGCAGGAGCGGCTCAAAAACCAAAGGGAAAAAGGAAAAAAAGAAAACAATTGGTTAAGTAGCTGGAATCACGCTGTCTATCAATATGAATGGCAGTCAACTACACCAATCAGACTTATTTACATTTGACTGTCTTCCTTATATAGCCTTCTGGAGATGTGAAGATTTTTATTTTATGATTTTCTCAGATATTTTTACATTAGATATGATGTAAGTGATTAAGTGATGCCAATTGTAGGGGGGAAACAAGAAATATAAGATAAGCATAATGAAGGCGGGGGGGGGGGGGGGGGGAAACCTGACAATATCACTGCCCAGATACAATTAACATAATAGCCTGTTTTCCTGGGAGATATTTTTCAAGCCACTTCTTGATTCCTGCCTGCTCTGCTTTGAAAATGTCTTTTTCTGATTTTTTTCTTTTCTTTCCCCAGTACTCCTTGGTGTGGCCCCATCCAAATCTGAACAAAACCATACAGTTGCTAGTTCTCATGTGGCACTCAGTGGTCATGTAGGAAAAGTTTGTTTACTAAAGAGGATCCATTTTTTCCAGACCTCGGTGAACTGATTCTTCACTATCTTGTGTCATTTGTCGACTAGAGCAAATGGGATAAAAATTGAACTCTTGTTAGAAAGAACCTGCCAGGGAAATGTTAGTAAGTGTGATTTTTAATAGTGATGCAGCCATTGGGATAAAGCAGCAAAATGGAAAATCAGTGACTAAACTCGTCTTTTCTTGCCAGAACCTTTGTAAAAGGTGAACTCTGGGAAGCCACAGGACCTCAAACTAATCTCAGTTCGAAGCTTAGGCATTTGGATTCCACAATGTAGGTCTCCTAAACCTGTTCAAAGTTCCCATTAAGGCCTAAGAAAATAGCCCCTATTTTATGTAGAATAAAATTTGGGGTTCCGTATTTCTAATTCATGCCTGTTATTGAAGTTCGCACACAAAACCTTGCATTCAGTATTCGCTGCACCTTCACTGTGTTTCACATATCCTTTTCAGCTCACTCACCAGACAGCATCCTACAGCTCTCATTCATAAAGTCCAATTATCAGACAAGAAATGTCAGGAATATACACTTTGAGAGTGGGAGGCAAACAGAACAGTACATTGTGACTCTGTAAGAACAGCCATGCATTTCCTCTGGGCTTGTTTTCAGTTCCTTTGTCAGCTGATTACATGGTCTTTTATAATTTCTCATCTACAGAATGGAGCTATTTGCTTGTGGATTATTTGAAAGACATAGGCTTATGCAAAAGAAAAACGAAATCATCATGAGGCAGATTGATATTTCTGGTTAGATGCTTTTACTTTTTTCCTTCTTTTTTAATATAATTATGAGACTATAAATGATCATAGTGAGGCCATTTAGATATAGGAAACAAGTAAACATTCTGTCTCTATGCATACATAATGCTATATGCACATTTGCTATTTATATCATTACATGTATGAATCATTTTATTTTCATATAAAGAAGAATGCTGTCTTATGTGTATTTTGTTTTCAAAACACACAAGTTTCCAAAGCATACCCGTATGTTCCTTGATTCATACAACAGTTCTTCTTTTTTAAATCATACAGTATTTTCTGGCTGCAAAGTGCTTTTGTATTGCAGGAGTACTAGTTCAGAGGGTAAGGTGATTGCCTTGCACTTGACTGACACTGGTTTGACCACATATGACCCTCTGAGTATCCGCAGAAGTGGATCCCTGAGAACAGAGCCAAGAATAAGCGCTGAGCACTGCTGGGTGTGACCCAAAAGACAAGAAGAGAAAAAGGTCAGAACGCATTCATACATATTACCAATCCACAAACATAAAACTAGCCATAGCATTCTGCACTTCATATTCTTTTCATTTTTTTTTTTTTGCTTTTGTGGTCACACCCAGTGATGTTCAGGGGTTACTCCTGGCTCTGCACTCAGGAATTACTCAGGGAAGTGCTTGGGGGACCATATGGGATGCTGGGGATTGAATATAGGCTGGCTGGTGCAAGGCAAATGCCCTGCCGGTCATATGAACGTTCTGGCCCTGTATTCTAATCAATTTTTTTTTTTTGCTGGTGATAAACACACACACGCACACACACACACACACACACACACACACACATACACGTATGGTGTGGTGTCTGTTCCTGACTCTATTCTTCAAGCAATATTGGGGGAACCATGCTGTCTTGGGGGTGGAGCCTGGACCTCCTGCATGCAAAATAAATTCTCAGCCCTTCCAATGTCTTCCAGGGGGCTGGAGTGATAGCACAGCAGGTAGGTCATTTGCCTTGCAAGCAGCCGGTCTTGGTTCGATTCCCAGCATCCCATAAGGTCCCCCAAACACTGCCAGGAGTGATTCCTGAGTGCAGAGCCAGGAGTAACCCCTGAGCATCACTGGTTGTGACCCAAAAAAGCAAAAAAAAAAAAAAAAAAGAATGTCTCCCAGGTTTCTACCTTATATCTCTTTACTTGGTGATTTTTTGAGTCTTAGCTCAGGGTTTTCTTCCTTAAAGATTTTTCCCAATAAATTGAGTTGATGGGCTGGAGAATGTGATAAAAAAAGATAACTCCAAAACAAAATTTAAAAAATTGGAAAGACTTCATCTCTTGTGTTCATTCACAACTCTAAAAAATTTAATTTTCAAAGGGCTTTTTTTTTTCTTCTTCTTGTTTTTGCTTTGTAGCCACACCTGGCAGTGCTCAGGGCACCCAACTGGCTCTATTTAGGGATCTCTCCTGGTGTGTTCAGGAGACCTTAGGGGACATTAGGGATTGAACTCAGGTCAGCTGTATGCATGGCAAGCACCCTACGCACTGCATCATCTTTCTGATCACTCAAAAAAGCTTTTAAGATATCTAATAATTGGGGCTGGAGAGATAGTACAGGGGTTTAGGTGCTTGCCTTGCATGCAACCAACTGGGATTTAATCCCTAGCACCGCATATAATTCCCTGAGCCCTGCCAGGAGTGATCTTAACCATTGCTTGAAGTGTCCCCCAAAACAAACATCCCCCCCCAGACAAACAAGCAAACATACAGTTAACAAGATTGGAGGGACAGTACAACAGGAAGGATGCTTGCCTTGCATACAACCGTGAGGCCCCCAAGCAGGCTCCTCAGCAGCCGTGACAAGCTGCAGTTAACATTAAGTTTCAGCTAGGCCTCAGTTTCTGTTTCCCCAAAGCAGAACTGCAGTTTCTGGTAAACTCCCAATTGAATAATTCACTTAGATAAAAAATTGGGCAGTTGGATCTGGCCAGTCATGAGGGGTCACCGCACCCTTCTTGGAAAGAACCCAAACTGTTACTGGTACCTGCTAATTACTGACCACGATTGTAATAGGGCAATGCTAAAAATAGATCAGTATATATATAAATTTATATACTGATCCATTGACTGAACCCTATATAAACTGCTTGTGAGTTGGAGCCGAGGTCCTTGTCAAGACTCACTCTACTGGGTTGGATGAGATTTGGAACGTAGCTCAGGCTAGCGCTGACTTGGGCTAGTAATAAGTTCCTTTGCTTTTGCATTATCGTGTGTGGACTTGGTCTCTCCACAATTGGGGATCTGAAACTTGGGCACAACACCACCTATCTGGATTCGATCCTAGGCATCACATATGTCCTCCTGAGCCTTCCTGGAGTGATCCCTGGGCAGTCAGGAATAAGCGCCAGGCACAACTGGGTATGGCTCTGAAATAAAAAAAAGAAGAAAAAGGAGAAAAAACTCCCCATAACCCCCCCCAACCCTAAATAAATAGATTTTTTTTAAAGAGGCCTCTGCAATCAGGCACTGACTGACGTCAGTTGGTAGATGGGAGAGCAGAACAGTTCTTAAGATATTTTGGGGTCAGGAGGGTGAAAAGTAGGTGAGACTCTTCCCTTTCTTCTGAGTATGGAGCACTAGCTGCTCGTGGAGGAGGCTTAACCCTCTTATTACAGCCGGCTCCCGATGCTGTTCTGCAGTGGCGCTCATGAAAGAATATTTAGAACACAGAAAAGAGCAAGTCTTTATGGTGCCTCTCTCTGACAGTTGTGACTATTCAGAAACTACTCAGCTTTCAAGCAGCAGTTTAGGTCTTACCTCCTTCAAGAAGCATGCCTGAAACTCAAGGATTTTAATGCGAGCGTGTCTTGTCTTTACTCCCATATTCACGAAGAATCTGGCATCTTATTTGTGAGAGTCACCTCCAGCAGTCCTCAGGAGCTACTCTAGTTCTGGGCTTGCAGGTCACTCCTGGTCGTGCTCAGTGGGCCCGATGGTGCCAGGGGGAAGAACCCGAGCTTCCTCGGGTTCTTGCATGGGCCAAAGCATGCATTTAGCTCACTGAATTGTCTTTGTCCTATTCATCTACACAAATAACAAGTGAGGTGGTTATTGGCACTCTCAGTTTAAAGTGAGGGCATTGAAGCCAGCACAGATTGCATAAATGGCCTCATGCTACTCTGCCTGGTTTTAACCCCGGTGCTCTAACAGGAAGGAGGTATGTACAAAAGTGGAGGGAGAAGAGAAGCATTAAGTGGAAGATTTAGTGGCTGCAGTGGTAATACAATGGGTAGGGCATTTACCTTGCATGTAGCCCGAGTTCCATTTCTCCGCCCCTCTCGGAGAGCCCAGCAAGCCACTGAGAGTATTTCGCCTGCATGGCAAAGCCTGGCAAGCTACCCATGACGTATTCGATATGCCAAACACAGTAACAACGAAGTCTCACAATGGAGATGTTACTGAGCCCGCTCGAGAAAATTGATAAACAATGGGAGGACAGTGACAGTGACAGTGGCCAACCTGGGTTCAATCCCCCGTTCCCCATTTGGTCCTCTGAGCCCTCCAGGAGTGATCCCTAAGGATGTGGTCCCCAAACAAAGCAAAACAAAATAAAACATAGAGGACTAGCTATCCCGGGCATTGTATTGGACACAAAGGGTCCTGGAGAAAGAAATAAGACCTGCAGTTGGGAAGGGAAGGTGGGAATGGATAAGGAATGCAGAAGCACATGGTGAAACCTAGAAGAGGCAGGGAAAATTTACTGTCATTGTAGATTTAATCTGTCCATATAAAACATTTTATTTTCCTAGCCAGAGTGGAAACCCTCTGAGGTCAGAAGTTGTTTTCACTGAGTTCATGTTTCTGTCTGTAGAATTCAGCACACTTATGCCACATGGGTATGTTATAAAAATATTTGTTAAATGAATGAAATGATTAATAAATCTTCTCTGGGGAGGTAGTATAGACCCAACAAAATTAAAAGCAATAAGCAGTACTGTTCTTAAAACCAGAAGACCTGATTTCACATTCCTTCTTTCTACTTTACAGGTTGTGTAACTTGGGGCAAATTATATAACCTCTTTGAATAGTTTATCCATCTGATGATAGTAATCATACAAAGTGTTAATATGAGGATTAAGTTAAATCATACTTTTGAATTGGTTAGCATTGTACCTGACAAATTGTAGACTTTCAGCAAAGTCCATTTCCAACTTTCCCCTGTTCCACTATCCAGAATTAAATTATGTACCAGGAGAATTGATATGTACATTTAAGGTTATCACCTCCATTTCTTTTTTTTTTGTTTGTTTGGTTATTAATTTTTAAAAAATTTTTTATTAGTGAAACACCATGAGGTACAGTTGTAGACTTACAAATTTTTGTGCTTGGGTTTCAGTTATACAATGATCGAGTACCCATCCCACCACCAGTGCCCATTCTCCACCCCCACCAATCCCAGTATCCCTCCCACCCCCCCATCCCCCATACCACCTTGCCTCTGTGGCAGGGCACTCCCTTTTGTTCTCTCTCTCCTTTTGGGTGCTGTATCACCTCCATTTGTAACATTTCTAATATTCAGTCTTCTGTTCAGAACATTGGTCTCAATTTAATATTTAGATGGAAGCAGAATCATAGTATGGCAGATAGGGCACTTGACTTGCTCATGTCTCAACCAAGTTCAATCGCTGGCATCCCATGTGGTTCCTTGAGCACTGACAGGAATGATTCCTGAATGCAGAGCCATGAGCAACCCCCAAGCAGCACTGATGTGGCCCCAAAACACCCCCCCCCAAAGGCAAACAACAAGAACAAAATTTAGAAAAAACAAGTACCTCTAAAACAGTTATTGCAAATAGATGCTTAGTGAATTCGATTTAGTTGAATGCTCAGAGTTTTTTCAGAGAATCAACACCATTTTCAAGATTCAAGATACATAAATATATCAATCACTTACTTGAGTAGGATGTTCTTTCATTTATTTCAAATATCCCTCAAAACTGTCACTTTCCTTTTGATCCTGCCTGTATCAAGCAAGCCTATAAAACCAAAGACTTTCTTCGATAACTGGATAACAGAATGAAGAGAACCCAAAAATCAGCAAAAAAAGAATACCATCTGTTAAAAATAGCCAGTTGAGAATCAGAGATGTGGTTTAGCAAGAGAGTATTTCAGAGTACTTGCCTTTCATGTGTGAGACCCTGGGTTCAATCCTTGACAAACACACACACACACACACACACACACACACACACACGAGTCTACTGTCATTTGACTTTTGACTTTTTTTTTCTTTTTGGGTCACACCCAGTGATGCTCAGGGGTTCCTCCTGGCTCTGCACTCAGGAATTACTCCTGGTGGTGCTTGGGGGACCATATGGGATGCTGGGAATCGAATCCGGGTTGGTCACGTGCAAGGCAAACGCCCTACCAGCTGTGCTATTGCTCCTGTCCCTGTCATTTGACTTTAGCATTAGGGTACTGTGGACCAAAGAGAGTTTGGCATGTAAGGCACTTGCCGTGCACACAGCTGACCTGGGTTTGATCCTGCAAATAATTCCTGAGCTCTGCCAGGAGTAATCCCTGAACAGGAGTAAGCCCTGAGCACAATCCGAAGTTTTTTTGTTCAAAAAACTTTATTGAGATCAAATTCCCATATCAAACTATTTACCCACGTAAAGGACACATTTCAGGGGCTGGAGACATAGTTAAGACACTTGCTGCATATGGCAGACCCCAGTTCAATTTCAGGTACTATATATAATCTCCCAAGGAGTGATTTCTGAACACAGAGCCTCCTTTAAAAATAATCAAATAGGAGTTGGAGCAATAGCATGGCGGGTAGGGTATTTGCCTTGCACATGGACGATCTGGTTGATTCCCAGCATCCTATGTGGTTCCCCAAGCACCACCAGGAGTAATTCCTGAGTGCATGAGCCAGGAGTAACCCCTGTGTATCACCAGGTGTGACCCAAAAAGCAATAAATAAATAAATAAATAAATAAATAAAATAAAGTGTACAGAGAGCCAGAGACATAGTACAACTCAGTAATTCTGATCAGTCTTCAACATATATGGTCCCTTGAACACAACTGGGAAAATCTACAGAACAACCTCCAGAATACAGAACTGAGAGTGGCCTCTGAATCCTATCAAGTATGACTCCAAATCCCCCTACTCTTAAAAAAAAAGTTTTTTAAGTATATAACAACAGGGCCAAAGAGATAGTATAAGAGTTAAGGCACTTGCCTTGCATATAGCCAACCCTGATTTGATTCCCAGAACCACATATAGTTCCTAGAATACAGAACCAGGAGTAAGGCCTGAGCACTGCCGGTTGGGGTCCAAAAACAAACACAATTAATCAAGTGCATACTTTAGGACCTGGAGCAATAGTACAATGGGTAGGGCATCTGCTTGCATGTGGCAGACCTGAGTTCAATCCCTGGTACCACATATGATCCTTGGAGTCTACCAGGAGTGTTCCCTGAGGCAGCGCCAGTAATAAGCCCTGAACACGGCTGGGTGTGTCCCCAAACCAATAAATAAATGAACATTTTAGTGGCTTGCAGTATGGTCGCCGAATTGAGCAATGATCTTTACAGTCCAGTGTTAGATCATTTTCATCATTTCCCCAAAGGAAGTCTGCTCCTATGAGCAATCACTGCATCTCTCCTCACCTGCCAAGGCACAGCTAATGCTAATCTATTTCCTGTCTGTAGATTTGTCTCTAGATCCTATTTTGAATGTTTTACGTGAATGGACTAATGCATTTTTTAATGATGAATTTTGCTTGCTGAGCACGATGCTTTCAAAGTTCTTACATGTTGTAGCACGTATCTTTTCTTCATTTCCTTTCATTGATAAAAATTACTGAGAAAGGGCCAGGAAGATAGCACAAGTGTCAGAGCACATGCCTCTCATGGGTGAGACCCTGAGTTCAATTCTTGAACTTCATGCCTCCCCGCTTCCCAGCTAGGGGAGACCCCAACTAAAACTTGTTTGTTTTCTTTCTGTTGTTTGTTTTGTTTGGGGATGACACACCCAGTGATACTTAGGGATTACTCTCAGCTCCGCACTCAGGAATCACTCATGACAACTCTGGGGAACTTATGGGGAGAGGGGTGCGGGGAGAGTGGGGATTTAACTTGGGTTGGCTTCATGCAAGCTAAGTACCTTACCCTCGGTACTAACTCTCTGGTCCCTTAAAAATTATTTATGCTTTTGGGGCTGGAGCGATAGCACAGTGGGTAGGGCGTTTGCCTTGCACATGGCTGACCCGGGTTCAATTCCTCCATCCCTCTCGAAGACCCTGGCAAGTTACCGAGAGTATCCCGCCTGCGTGGCAAGCTCCCTGTGGCATATTTAATATGCCAAAAATAGTAACAACAAGTCACACATGGAGACATTACTGGTGCCTGCTCGAGCAAGTCAATGAACAATGGGAGAACAGTGCAGTGCTATAGGGCAGTATAATAATAAACTTAAAAAATTTCATTGTATAATAGAGCATATTTTATTTACCAATTCATTAGTGCTTAAGTGTTTGGGTTATTTTCACTTGGGGTTATTATTCCAGAATACTCTGGGACTGAGGATGTAGCTGTTTCCCAGGTTTGAACTCCAGTATCCCCATTCAAAATAGAGAACACTGCTGGGAGTGTTCATACACATGTTTTGTTTCTGGCCCAGTCTTGGGAATGCTTGGGGACTATTACTAGAACATTGTTCAGGGGTGCTTCCAGAAGAGCTGGCAGAAACCTGAGATGCCTGGGATAGAACACAGGCCTTCTGCAAGCAAAGCTTGTTTCCAGCCCTTAAACTGCCTCCCGGGCCCCTATGTATGTGTTTTTATGGGTGCTGGTCTATTCATCTTGGGTCTGTTTGCCATCCCTGTCTCAGGTGATCTTGCAACAATATTTGACTCTATTAGTCCTTCCTTTGCCCTCCTGAAGCATGTTTTTAAGCTGGAGTGAGATTTGAGAAGTCTCAAGAGAGATCTAAAGGGAAGAAATCTATTTCTTTCAGCCTCAGGTCTCATTAGCAAAAACTGCTGAAGGAGATGTGATTTGCACAAGGTCACTCTCACTACCCTTTTGAAGTCTCTCTGGGGACAAACTTCTCTGACCGCTGGATCTGGGAAGGTGCCTTTTGCACGCACTTCTCTAACACCTTGTTCCTTCCCTCCCATTCTCCTAACACCCAGAGTTTTAGTGGCGCCTTCTCAACTGAGCCTTCCGGAGACCTCAGGACCTTTGTGGGCAGGGACTAGGTCCCGTTGCACAGTTTATAATCAACATTTTTCCTGGGACCTCATCATAAAGGGGTTCAAAGAAAATTTCTGGGTGAGTGAATAATAAAACTGACCCCAGAAAGGGTAAGTGTATTTCAAAAAGTACCAGAAGCATTCTGGAGCCTGAGTGAGCTCAAGAGAGGGAGGTAGAAGCTGAGATGCGACCCAGGTGCTTTGGATTGGATTGATTGATTTATTTATTCATTTATTCAGCAAATCAGCATGAGACATACAATTACAAAGTTATTAATGATTGGGTTTCAGTCAGTCATACAATGTTCCAATACCAGTGTACTTTTCCCACCACCTATGTTCCTGTTTCCTCTGTCTGCCCCCTCAGCCTGCCTCTATAGCGGATACTTTTCTTCTCTCTTTCTTTCTGTTTCTCTCTCCCCCACCTCCTCTCTCTGTCTTTCCTTTTGGGCATTTTGGTTTGCAATATAGGAACTGAAAGCTTGCAAGGAAGGCATTGAAGAGCTTCAAGCAAGGCCTGCATGATAGTATAGTGAGTAGGTTATTTGCCTTGCACGCGGCCGACCCGAGTTTGATTCCCAGCATCCCATGTGGTCCCCTGAGCACCGCCAGGAGCAATTCCTGAGTGCATGAGCCAGGAGTAACTCCTGAGTGCAGAACCAAGAGTAACCCCTGAGCATTACCGGGTGTGGCCCAAAAAGTGAAAAAAGAAGAACTCCAAGAGGTCTTCTATCGGATTTGTGATTCAAGTTGATCTCATTTAATCCTCTTAACAACTTAATGAGATTGCAATTTCTCCCTCCATTTACTGATAAGGAAATGGGCTTCAGGGAAATCAGACAACTTGTTCAAGGACACCCCTCACAATACAAGCGTGGCTCCCATCCCCCACGATACCATGATGTTGGGATCAGATAGTACAGAGGTTAAAGCATTATGCCTTATATGTGGCCAACCCTAGTTCAATTCCTGGCACCACGTGTTCAATTCCTTGAGCAGTGCCAGGAATAATCTCTGAGCATAGAGGCAGGCAAAAGCCCTGAGTGTGGATGTGGCCCCCAAATAAACAGTAACATGAAGAGCTATTTGACAAATAAAAAGGGGATACTGTGGAGATGGCTCAAAGGGCTGGCTAGAGTGCTCTAGGCCCTAAGTTCAGCATGTCCCTTAGAACATCACCAAATGCAGGCCTAGCACTGCCAGGCTAAAGTGGCACCACTGGCCCCAAGCACTGAACCATTAGGTCAAGTGGCCGAGTGTCCTAAAAGTAGTGACAGGTCTCCTGAGCATTGTTTAGGAGCCTCTGTGCTTCCCCCCCCCACCAAATAAAAAGACTTATAAGAGAAAACAATAAATCTAAGTGACAATTTGATATTTGAATACTATTTGTGAAAACGCTTTCATACAATGGCTTAATTTGGGGACTGGGGAGATAGTACAGAGGATAGGACATTTTGCCTTGGACGTGGCTGGCCCAGGTTTGATCCCCAGCATCCCGTATGTCCCCTGAGCTTCCCAGGGGTCATTCCTGAGCACAGAGCCAAGAGTACGCCCTGAGCACTGCTGGATGTGGCCCCCAAACAAAACATTCTGCCCAAATCCCTATGACATAACCTATCCTGGTTTTGATATCATGAAAGCTGTTCATATGATTCCAAACATTGATTTGTTTTATTATCTTATGATAGATGGAAATTTAAGTGAATTCTGCATTTATAAAAATATCTGGGGGTTGAGGGTGATGGGAGGGACACTGGGGACATTGGTGCTGAGAAATATACACTGGTGGGTTGGGTGTTGGAACATGATATAACTGAAACCTAATAATGAACAGCTTTATAATGTCTATCTCACAGTGATTCAATAAAAAAAGGTAAAGGTAAAGGTAAAGGCCCTCCCGTTGATCGTCGATTTGCTCGAGCGGGCCCAGTAACGTCTCCATTGGAGACTTTGTTGTTACTGTGTCTGGCATATCGAATACTCTCGGTAGCTTGCCGGGCTCTCCGAGAGGGGCGGAGGAATCGAACTCGGGTCAGCCATGTTGGCCACGTGTAAGGCGAATTTAAAAAAATATCTGAATATAAGAAAAAGTTGACTCAAAGTTTTAAGGAAAGACAGCTTTGTTTTGGGGCCACACCTGGCGATGTCATGAACTACTCCCACCCAACTCAGGGGTCACTTTCTTCCTGCTCAGGAGTCACTACAGGTGATACTTGGTTGGGAAAAAGTGGGTATGTGGGGCTGGGGATCCAACCCAGGGCCTCATAAAGGCAAGAAAAAAATTTCAACCCCTGAATTCTAACTCTAGGCTAAAACTTAAGAAAAAAATAAATTGAATTAAAATGATTTAAAATGGTCTAACATAGACCTTAAATCAGCATAAGTAAAGTGCTTACCTTACATTGGCTGAGCCAGCTTTGATCCCTGGTACCCCAGATAGTCCTTAGCACTGCCAGGAATAATTTGTGAATGCTGAGTCAAAAGTAACCCCTGAGCATCACTGGATATGGCACCGTCAAACACTTCCCCCACAAAAAAAAGAAATACTTTAATTTTTAGAAATTAACTTTGGCCAAAAAAACATTCATTCAAAAGGACGTATGTACACCATTATTCATTGTAGTTCTTAGCACAGTAGCTAAGTTATGGACTTTATCTAGGTGTCATAATGAATGGGTTATGAATGTGTGACACACACACACACACACACACACACACACATACACAGACAATGGAATACTATGCAGCTGGAAAGAATGATGAAATAATGCAATTCTCTGAAACGTGGATGGAACTCAAAGATACCATGTTAAGTAGAGTAAAGCCAAAAGGACAAATACAGGATGATCTTGCTTATCTATTCTAAAATAACTGAATGAGGAAATGCAATGAAGAAAGGGGATGTATTAAGCTATCCTTGGCCCCAGAGTACGGGGAGGAGGACAGAGAAGGAAAGAAATCGAGGAATAAAGTAAGAAGAGACAGGGTTGGATTGATAGTACAATGGGTAGTGCATTTCACTTTCATTTGTCTGACCTGGGTTTGATTTCCAGCATTCCCTATGGTCCCAGATGGTCCCCTGAGCACTGCAGGGAGTGATCTCTGAGTGCAGAGCCAAGAGTAACCCATGAGCAGGTTACTTATGGTACCTGGTGTGTACCAAAAACCAATGACTAAATAAGTAAGTAAAAAGAAGAGGCTGGAGTAAAAAAAAGGGGGCTGGAGAGATAGCACAGTGGGTAGGGCGTTTGCCTTGCACGCGGCCAACCAGGCTTCAATTTCCAGCATCCCATATGGTCCCCTGAGCACCGCCAGGAGTAACTCCTGAGTGCAGAACCAGGAGTAACCCCTGTGCATCGCTAGGTGTGACCCAAAAAGCAAAAAAAAAAAAAAATTAAAAAGAAGAGGCAGGTAGAAGTTACAGGTCAAGGGTCAAGGATCTCGGGTACAGCAGTGGTATAGAGGAGTCGTATAGCTATATACCCAAACTGTCGTTAATAATAAAGAAAGTAGGAGATCCAAATCACAACAATCAAACGTAAGGATTCAGGCTTGGGGTGGGTGGGTGAGAGTTCTGGGAACACTGGTGGAGGGAAGTTGACGATGATGATTGGACTAGTGCTAGAAAGAACATAGTATGCCTAAAACCCAGCTATAAATAACTTGTCTTAAAAAAAAGGAAAAGAAATTAACTTTGCCATTTTATGGTTTTAGATCACTTATCACGAGTGATGAGAGATAATCATTTCCCAGTTATATACAAATTTTTCTATTTTAGAGATGCATTGGCCTTTTGCAAGTGGATTGATTTTGATGTTGAGCACACACAGGAGTAAAATTATAAGATATGTTCACTCATTCATTCCACAATGTCTACGGAGAATTTACTGTACAGTAATATACTCACAGATTTTGTCATAATAGCAAAAAATTAGAATTATTGCTATCCATTATAAAATATTTTAAGATAAATATTGAAACTTCGAAGTCATTGAAACTTTAAAGTCATTGAAACTTTAAAAAATAATGTATAAAATCGTGCTATTTAATAAACTGAAAAGATTAAGTAAAAATTATCAATGAATATAATATTAAATTATAATTGGAAATTCTAATCAATTTACCCCCACAGCCAGTCCCAAATAGTCAATCTGCTTAAATTTCTTCTTTCTTTCTTTCTTTCTTTCTTTCTTTCTTTCTTTCTTTCCTTCTTTCTGTTTTTTGTTTTGGGGCCATTTCCAGTGGTGTTCAGGATTTGCTCCTGACTCTGCACTCAGGAATTATTCTTAGCAGTGCTCAGATTACTCAGGAATTAGTCCTGGTGGGCTCAGGGGACCATATGGGATGCCAGGACTTAAACCCAGGTAGGTTGTGTGCAAGGTAAATGCCTTACCTGCTGTACTATCTTTCTGACCTCTCTTTCTTTTTCTGCCACACCTAGAAGTGCTCAGGATTTACTCCTGGCTTTGTACTCAGGAATTGCTCCACTGGACTCAAGAGATTATATGGGGTTCCAGGGTTCAAACCCGGGTTGGCGACTTGTTGGGCAAATGCCCTACCCACTGTACTATCTTCAGCCCCACTCGATAGATTCTTATGCACTTTATTTTTTTGTTTGTTTGCTTTTTGGGTCACACCCGGCCATGCTCAGGGGTTACTCCTGGCTTTGCACTCAGGAATCACTCCTGGCGGTGCTCAGGGAACCATATGGGATGCTGGAAATCGAACCTGGGTCGGTCGCATGCAAGGCAAACGCCCTACCCGCTGTGCTATTGCTCCAGCCCCTGCACTTTAATTTTTTTTTTTTTTGCACTTTAATTTTAAGAAACACACACACACACACACACACACACACACACACACACACACACCAAGGGATATGGAAGACCTAAGATTATCTTGATCCATAAAGAGATTTTCAGAATTTAGAAGAAAGGAAAAAAGATGCAATTTGGTCTGTGGTTGCCAGCTGCTGATTTGTGTGGTTAAGTAATCTATAGCACAAAGTGATTTTCTGTTTGTATGGGGTTTTTTGGGGGGGAGGGCGGGGATGAAGGGTGAGGGGGTTTCACACCTGGAAATGGTCAGGTGTTACTCCTGACTCAGAGCTCAGAAATTACTTTTTTTTAAACTTTTTTTACTTTTTGGGTCACGCCAGGCAATGCTCAGGGGTTACTCCTGGCTCTGTGCTCAGGAATTACTCCTGGCGATACTTGGGGAACCATATGGGATACTGGGGATCGAATCCGGGTCAGCTGCGTGCAAGGCAAATGCCCTACTGGCTATCGCTCCAACCCTCAGAAATTACTCTTGGTGGTGCTCAGGGGACCATATGGGGTGCTGGGGGTTAAACCCAGGTAGGCTGTGTGCAAGGCAAGTGCTCTACTCCACTGTACTATCTCTCTGGCCCTCACAAAGTGATTTATAAAAAAAATTAATCTCGGGGGCCAGGAGATAGTATTGTGGTTGGGGCACATGCGACCCAGGTTTGATCCCACCCCCACAAGGCCTCCCAGCACTGTGGACTCAGTCCTGGGGACTCCCTAGACATACCAGTGGGGCCCATAGGACCAGCTGCCCTGTAGCGTCTGACCCTGGCATGGAACCACCAGCCCAGTTGGCTGAGTATTGTCAGGAATGGCCCCTGGGTTCTTCGAAATTCGACTTGGGAGGTCCCACCCCAACCCCAAACCCACAAACATTAAAACTGGACTGGGAAGATAGCTCCAAGGGCTTTTCATGCCAGAGGCCCAGGTTGGGTGCCAGCCCTGCATGCCTCGCTGTGCACCCCAGGGAGCAGCCTCTGAGCATTGCACCCAGGGTAGCCCCTGCAGCCCCGGGGATGACCCTGAAACCAAGAAAGAAAAATCTGAATTGAATTACTCAGGGTTATATAATGGTTATGGATGTAAATGCTATAGCCAGATTATTTCGAGTGAAAGCCGAAATGTGTGCTTGATTTTTAAAATATGGACTATGTGGTTAATAATAACCAGCATGGAGATGTTGGCGACTTATCCAAATGCCATACCTGGCAAATTGTGAGAGCACAATATTTAGCTACTCTCTGGTCTATGCGGGATATGTTAGATAAATGGAGTCATGAATATGTAGTCTTTTGTATCCAACTTCTTTCACTTAGTTAAATGTCTTCAAGGTTCATCTGTGTGGTAGCATGCGCTTCATTCCTTTTTATGGCTGAATAATATCCTACAATGTAATTTACCACATTTTGTTTACTATTCATCAATGAGGGACATTTGGATTGTTTCCCCCTTTCAGCTATTGTGAACAGGGAGACACAGAACATCTGCCTACAAGTTTTTGTTTTCAATTATTTCCCATATATGCTCCAGAACAGAATTTCTGGGTCACATGTTAAATCTATGTTTAACTTATTGAGGAACTACCAAACTTTTTTTACAATGTGGTTGCAGCATTGTACACGCTCACCAACTTGTGAGGGTTCCAACTTTTCTACATCCTTGGCAATATTTGACATTTTCTTTCTTATTTTTTTTTTCAAGTTATGGTCAACCTAGTGGACATGAAGTGGTATTTTATTACAGTTTTGATTTCATTGCATTTCCTTAATGACTAATGAAAGTGAGCAATTTTTTTTGAGCACTATTGAGTTTGTATATGTTTTAGAAACTTGTTACTTGAAATTGCCAGAAATGCACAAATTCACAAACTCTTTTAATTAGAAAAACTGAAAATATGAAACCATTTTTCTCATTTCAGTATTAAGCACAAATAGAGCAAACATATGTTCATAAATTAATGCTTTGACTAAATGCCTATTTGTCCCTTATAATCTGTTACCACCTATTTGGTTTTGTGTTGATTTTAAGTTGTTCCAGCTTGGTTGACCATTTCTTCTATTTTTGGGCCGCACATGGCAGTGGTCAGGGCTCATTACTGGTAGGGCTCAGAGAGCCATATAGGGTGCTAGGGACTGAACCCAGGTTGGCTGCATGAAAGACAAGCACCCTACCCATTGTACTATCTCTTGGGCCTCTGATGATTTTTTTTTTTCTTTTTGGATCACACCCGGTGATGCACAGGGGTTACTCCTGGCTTTGCATTCAGGAATTACTCCTGGTGATGCTCGAGGGACCATATGGGATGCTGAGAATCGAACCCGGGTCGGCCACGTGCAAGGCAAACTCCCTACCTACTGCATTATCGCTCCAGCTCCATCTGATGATTTTTTTTAATCTGATGATTTTTTAAAAATAAAACGAGCATCTTTTAAATATGGTTATTTCTCACTTAGAGCTGTTTTTTAGAGAAATGTCTTCTCCAGTCCTTTGTCCATTTTTACAGAGTTTTCTTTTTCTTCTTCTTCTTTTTTTTTTAAATTGTTGAATTTCAAATGTTCTTTATATAGTCTGGATATTGGCCTATTACTCCTTTCTCTCATTTGGTTTGTCTTTTGGGTTTTGGGCCGCACTTAGTAGTACCAACTCAAGAGAGCCTGACCCCACACCTCACCCCTATACCCCCAGCCTATGCTTAAGGGTTCTCCTGGTGGTGTCAGGGATTAAACCCAGGGCTCCTGCATGTAAAGCATGCACTCAGCCTATTGAGCTATCTCTCTAGCCTTGAAATATTAAACTTATTGCTTATCAGTGTAATCTCTCCAATTCTGTGAGTTGTCTTTTCACTTTTTGGAGGGTATCATTTTAGGAATACAGGTTTTAAATGCAGGTTTCTTTCTTTTTCTTTCTTCCTTTCTTTCTCTTTCTTTCTTTCTTTCTTTCTTTCTTTCTTTCTTTCTTTCTCTCTCTCTCTCTTTCTCCTCCCTCCCTCCCTCCCTCCCTCCCTCCTTCCCTCCCTCCCTCCCTTCCTGCCTTCCTTCCATACCCAGTTGTCATCAGGGACTACGCCTGACGTTGTACTCAGGAGTCACTCTTGGCAGGCTCTTGGAACCATATGAGGTGCTGGGATGATCATGCATAAGGCAAGTACCCAATCCACTGTGCTATCTCTCTGATCCAAATTTCTATTTTTTCAAGTGTGTTTATTATTGTGCCACTAAACCCTATTTTCACACAAACCTTCTGTTTTTTCTTTTGCATAGCTTGGTGCTCTGTGACTGCTAATATGTCAGGCAGCACTGCCACCCATATAAGCTATAAAGTAAACTATGACAACACCAGGAGTTGGAGCTCATTTGAATTTTGTTTGTTGTTTATCAGGGCCAGACCCTGATATTTTATGGATTTACTCCTGACTCTGTTCTCAGGAATCATTCCTGGTGATTCTCTGGAAAATGAATGTGGTACTGGAGATCAAATCCAGGTTGGTCATGTACAAGGCAAGTGACCTACGCGCTGTACTATCTCTTCTATTTAATTTTTTTTTTTATTTTTTGGCGGGGGGTGGGGGGGTGTTGAGGCACACCCAATAATGCTCAGGAATTACTCCTGGATCTGTACTCAGGGGTAGTAATTCCTAGAGGTGCTTGAGGGACAATATGGGATGCTGGGGATCAAACCTGGGTCAACTGTGTGCAAGGTAAATGCCCTACCCACTGTAATATCTTTCTAGGCTCCTGATTTTTATTTTTATTTATTTATTTTTAATTTAATTTTTTGGGGGGTCACACCCGGTGATGCACAGGGGTTGCTCCTGGCTCTTCACTCAGGAATTACTCCTGGAGGTGCTCGGGGGACCATATGGGATGCCGGGAATCGAACCTGGGTCGGCTGCGTGCAAGGCAAACGCCCTACCCGCTGTGCTATTGCTCCAGCCCTAATTTTAATTTTTTAAATTGAGTCACCATGAGAGACATAGTTACAAAGCTGTTCATGATTTGTCATACAATGAACTCCTGCTTAATAATCTTCTGCCTCCAAACTCTCTTTTATGTTCCCGTCAGTAAGGCTTCAATTCAAGGACAGTGAGATAAGTCAAAGGGGTGGAGTGGATGTGTTTGTTGCAGGAGTCTTAAGTTTGATCCCCAGGGCAGCAAGGTCCCCCAGCAAGCCAGGAGTAGCCTCTCATGCCCTGAGCCAGGACCAAGCTGGAGCACTGCTAGAGGTGGATCACAAACAAACAAACAAACAAAGCTATCAGTTAGGCCAAGTTTATCTCAGAATCCTCTAGATCTGCTTGTCAAGAGCAACCACCTCCCCTTCCAGCCCAGGAACTAGGCTCTTTCCAATTGGCATGCTTAGGTTCTTCAAAGCAGTGATCTCAGAATATATTTAACTTCTTTATTTCAAAATTTTTAATTAATTATTTTTTTGGTTTTGGGGGCCATCCCCAACAGAGCTCAGGGCCCTGAACTCAGGGATTACTCCTGGCATGCTCTGGGGACCATATGGAGTTCTGGGGGATCAAACTGCTGTGCAGAAGGCAAATGCCCTACCTGCCGAACTATCGCTCCAGCTCCTATTTACTTTTTATTTATTTACTTGTATTTTTTTTTTTTTTACTTTTTATTGTATCACTGTCACTGTCCTCCCGTTGTTCATTGATTTGCTCGAAGGGGCCCAGTAACGTCTCCATTGGAGTCTTCGTTGTTACTGTGTTTGGCATATCGAATACGTCACTTGCTAGGCTCTGCCGTGTGGGCGAGATACTCTCGGTAGCTTGCCAGGCTCTCCGAGAGGGGCGGAGGAATCGAACTCGGGTCAGCCATGTTGGCTGCGTGCAAGGCAAACGCCCTACCGCTGTGCTATCGCATTTTTTGCAAAATATTTATTTATTGACTCACCATAAATTGAGACTGGAGTGATAGCACAGCGGGTAGTGCATTTGCCTTGCACGCAGGCAACCCGGGTTCGATTCCTCCGCCCCTCTCGGAGAGCCTGGCAAGCTACCAAGAGTATCCCGTCTGCACAGCAAATCCTGGCAAGCTACCCATGACGTATTCGATATGCTAAAAACAGTAACAACAAGTCTCACAATGGAGATATTACTGGTGCCTGCTCCAGCAAATCGATGGGCAATGGGAGGACAGTGCTACAGTGTTACAGTGCACCATAAATTACAAAGTTACAAAGATTTCTCAGTAGCCTGGCAAGCTATCAAGAGTATCCTGCCACATGGCAGAGCTTGGCAAGCTCCCCGTGGTGTATTCCATATGCCAAAAACAGTAACAATAACGGGTCTCATTCCTCTGACCCTGGAAGAGCCTCCAGTATGACACTGTTGGGAAGGACGAGTAAGGAGAGGCTGCTAAATTCTCAGGGCTGAGACGAATGGAAACGTTATTGGTTCCTGCTGGAGCAAATTGAGGAACAAAGGGATGACACTGATACAGTGCTATTTATGACTGAGTTTGGGGAATACCACACCAGTTCCCTCACCAGTCTCCACTACCTTCTACCTTCCACTAGTTCCCTTCCTACTTCCCTGCCTGCCTCTGCAGCAGGCTCTACTCTCCTCCACCATTGTCCTACGATTCCCTTCCTAAGTTATAGCGCCACCCCTGTCTCAGTGGCAAGCTTCCTCCCGAAGACCAGTACTCCTGCTCTTCATGCCTATTGCCTTTGGGCAGGCATATTTGATATTCACCTTGAAGTCTCTTTGTATGTCACATAATGACAGAGACCATTCTGAATGGGTCCCTCTCCCTCTGACTGAGGTGATTCCGGGCAGAATTGGCCGCGTAGCCAAGGAGCGCAGGAGGAAGACAGACTCCCAGACAGCATCTGGGAGGCAGAGCAAAGCCACATTGTGGTTTGGGGGATTTTGAGAGGGTGACTGATGAGACCAGTTTGAGCGGTAGCCCAGAATGGGCAGGGTGTTTGCTTTGCATGCGGCCGACCCGGCCAACCCAGGTTCAAGAGCCTGGCAAGCTACCGAGAGTATCTTGCCCGCACGGCAAAGCCTGGCAAGCTACCTGTGACGTATTTGATATGACATATTTGATACCCCTCCTGAGAGCCTGGCAAGCTACCGAGAGTATCTCGTCCGCACGGCAAAGCCTGGCAAGCTACCTGTGACGTATTTGATATGCCAAACACAGTAACAAGTGTCACAATGGAGACGTTACTGGGTCTGCTCCAGTCGAATCAATCTATGAACAACGGGAGGACAGTTACAGTGACAGTGACTGATGAGACCAAGAGAGCAGGCCAGTCCCAGTTTCAAAGGACTCATCAACGAACCCTTCAACGAGTTGGAAATTTGTTACAAGGTAAGCTTAAAGGGGCCCCTTCAAAGACTCATTTCTAGAGAAATGACATTTTTGTTCAATTAATTTAGGGTTTAGGGAATCACATTAGATTGCTCAAGAAGGACGCCTGCTGGTACTCAGGGGACTATATTTGGTGCTGGGGGTGGAAGCAGGCTGCCTGCCTGCAAGGAAAACGTCTTAACCCCTGTACTATCTTTCTGGTTCCCCTTTTGCCTATCATAGATATGGACCTTATTCCCCTTGTATCAGCAAAAGAGCAAAGGTTGGAGCGAGGACATCTGAGTTCTGCCTGGTGCTCCAAGTCAGTAGCAGTATTTCTCAGACATTTGGTAGGAATCTAGATATTTCTAGGCATTTTCTCCCAATCTTCAGGGGACATATGCTTTATTTAAAAAAAAAAAAGAAAAAGCTAAATTTTAAGGGCCAGAGTTATTGTACAAAGCGAATGCATGAGGCTTACTGGGTTTGATCCCTGGGACCCCATATGGTCCCCCAAATCCATCCAGGCGTGATCCCTGAGCACAGAGCCAGGAGTAAGCCTTGAGCACCACTGGGTATGACCCTGAAATAAAAATAATTTGAAAATAAAACCCTTTTACATACTTTTATAGAATACAACAAAATTAATGACTGGTTAGGGTTGGAAAAGGAAATTGGGAAGATATAGGTCTGTACAAGGTATAGATTTTCAGTTATATAAAGAATGAATAAATATGTAGTATGACATTCTATATTGTGAGGTGTTTAGCATATATATTAAGCATTATTTATTATTTTAAATTTTTGAAATTTTTTATCTTCATTTCCATTATGTTTTTGTTTTTGTGTTTTGAGCCAGTTCTGGGTATCAGTCCTGGTGGTTCTCAGAGGATCATATGAGTTCTGGGGGTGAAACCGGTTCAGCTTTATTCCAGGAAAGTGCCTTAAGCCTCCTGATCCTATATTAAGTATTCTTATCGTACATACAAAAGAATAAACTGGGAGCCAGAGAGATAGTACAGCAGGTAAGGTGCTTGCCTTGCTTGCAGTCTCCTAAGTTGGATCACTGGCATCCTATATGGTCACCCAAACCCATCGGGAGTGATTCCTGAGTCCAGAGTCAGGAATTATCCCTGAGCATCGCTGGGTGTGTGGCCCCCAAACAAAAAAAACAAAATAAAAGAATGGGCTATTTGAGATGATATACAAATTCATTGTCTTGATCCTGGTAATCATTCCACAATGTACATCAAATGACCACATTATATAATTGAGATATAATCCTATTGGCAATGAAAATTTCGAAGGTGTATTTTGGTTTTCTAGATTGGTGGCTAATCAGTAATGGTCAGCGCGGGCTCCTGGCTCATGCTCTGAGTTCTCTGGTCCATGTACCCAGAGGAAAAAATGGAATTGGAATTTACCAGAGACCATACAAGATGGAGCTTAAACAAGCATAAAGCTACACAATGAGGAGAGATGCTTGACCGTGCTGCCTTGGAGACAGAGAGCCCATCCAGGTCCCAGTGACCATCTTATTCTTCAGTATGCTCTTTGAACTTCACCCTGGGCTAAAGAACACAGGTGATCTGTCACCACTGCATTTTAAGGGCCTCCTTCAAAGACTCTCCATGAAGAATTTTTTTTTTCTTAGACACTGCACCAGAACAGTCTGTGTCCATCCCGCATTTTATCCCGTAGGCTATTGGACATCTTCCATAGCTGCACTGGCAGGCTTCTTGCTTAATTTTTCCTGAATGCCAAGGGAAAGAAAGATTTGAGTTTTTACTTGCTTTTTCTGTCCCTCTGTGAGAAAGGGAGGAGGAAAGAAGAAGAAGAAGAAGGAAGAGATGGAGAAAGAGAAGGAGAAGGAGGAGATGGAGAAAGAGAAGGAGAAGGAGGAGGAGAAAGAGAAGAATAAGAATAAGAATAAGAAGAAGAAGAAGAAGAAGAAGAAGAAGAAGAAGAAGAGGAAGAAGAAGAAGGAGGAGGAGGAAGAAGAGGAGGAGGAGGAGGAGGAGGAGCAGGAGGAGGAGGGAGGAGGAGGAGGGAGGAGGAGGGGGGAGGAGGAGGAGGAAGAAGAAGAGGAGGAGGAGGAGAAAGAAGAAGGAGGAGAACGAGAAGGAGGAAGGAGAAGAAGAGGAGGAGGAGAAAGAGGAAGAGGAAGAGGAGGAGGGAGAGGAGCAGTTCATATAGTCTCCTGAGACTGCCAGGAGTGATCCCTGAGCACAGAGCCAGGGCTAAGTTCTGAGCACAGCTGGGTGTGGTCCCCAAACTAAAAAAAAATCCAAAATAAACAAAATTCAAATATAGCTTGCTGTAATAGCACCAAAGGGAAAGAACTAACAGGCAATTACACAATCCTCCTAGTACTTGCATAATCTACTGGAGGAAACAGCAGAGTGACATTTGCACCTAATCCTTCCATGAAGCTGTGACTAAGACTGCAAACAGCCCAGGGAAAGGACGCAGTTGCCTGGTACATGGGGACAGATGAAAGTTATTTAATAGGTAAGGGGCAACTGCAGTAAGAGAAACACTGTGGTTTTTTTTTTCTTTTTCCTTTTTGGGTCATTCCCAGCAATGCTCAGGGGTCACTCCTGGTTCTGCACTCAGGAAATATTCCTGGTGGTGCTCGAGGGACCATATGGGATGCCAGGGATCAAACCCAGGTTGGCTGTGTGCAAGGCAAACACCCTGCTCGCTGTGCTATTGTTTCAGTCCAGGAATACATTTTTCAAAGAGCTTTTTATCTCAGATAGAGACGCAGGTAGCAATCTGACAGGAGCAATGTCTAGGGTTCTTGGGGAGATATAGATCATGAGGGAGAAGTCAGGAGGTATAAAGTTGAAAGGCGGTGTGCACCTGGCAGAAGAGGAATGTGCTGTTTTCACCCAAGGGGTGACGCTTAGCCTTCCTGTCGCATGGTACCTGTGGTATTTCCTTGTTCCTTATTCAGATGAAAAAGGATCAGAGATGTGGCAAGTTTCTCAGTGCTAAGGAGGAGATGTGAGGCAAGAACAGTCACTCACCACACTGGCTCCTGTTCACTCACCACACTGGCTCCTGTTTCCCATTTTTGTTTTGTTTCATTTTGGGGGTCACACCTGGTGATCTAGCTCTGCACTCAGGCACTCCTCCTGGTGATGCCTGGGGGACCGTATGGGATGCTAGGGATAGAACCCAAGTCGGCCACATGTAAGGCAAACACCCAGCCTGCTGTGCTATCACTCTGGACCCTGGTTCTATATTCTGTCTTGGTCCATTTAAAACCTGAACAGACACTGTCTTCTGTTGGCATGCTTCTGGGTTTTAGTAAGACATGGGCGTGGGTTTTAAGATTTTTGACTTTCTTTGTATTTACCATCAAGACCCATCTGGATTCTGGTAGTTGAGAGAGTGCTGCAGCATTGTGTGTAAGTCTAAGTTAGGTGTTACTCACCATCTATTTCCCCTGGGAGAAGTCTCCAAGGGTCTACTTTTGTTTCCTTGGGTGCCTCACAGCTCTAGGCATACCTGAACGAATGGATCATCATCCCACTGTCTCCT
Source organism: Sorex fumeus (assembly GCF_029834395.1). Classification (NCBI taxonomy): domain Eukaryota; kingdom Metazoa; phylum Chordata; class Mammalia; order Eulipotyphla; family Soricidae; genus Sorex; species Sorex fumeus. The sequence goes on from NW_026606101.1 coordinate 47,578,633, forward strand.
TTCTGATTTAAAACATTTAAAAACATTTTTTGAGCTACACTCGGTTGTACTCAGGCTTAGTCCTTTTTCTGTGCTCAGGGATCACTCCTGGAGGGGCTCAAGGAACCATATGGGATGCTGGTGATCTAAATTGGGTTGGTTACATGCAAAGCAAGGGCTATATTCACTGTTATTACTTTGCTGGTTTTGCTGTTTCTTTGATCCTAGCATCCTCACCAACTCTATCCTTACCCCCATCTCCCCTACTTGCTTATCTAAGTTAGGGACTTAGACAGCACCATGGACTACTCTCTTTTCCTCATTTCTGCCTCCAGATCCAGATTCAATTAGTCACTCTTCAAATTTATATTTCATATAATTTAGACTCCCTGATTCCCCCCCCCTTCACTATCTCTCCCTTATGTATTAATGACATTCTTCCTTTCTACCCCCTGCATGTCTGTCTCACAATGTACAATCTTCCTTTATATATTTCTGGGAATCAAACCCAAGGCTTCACAGATGCACGGCAATGCTCCACCTTTAAGCTATGTTCTTGGATGCACAACCATTATTCTTGGAGCCATGCAGACCTATCATCTTTGGTGTTACCAGGAAATTTGTCTATGGCACAATTCTAATCTTGTTCTACAGGTTAGCAACTCTCCCATGCTTCCTCATAGAGGGTCAAGTCCTGGCTTTCAGCACAATGAAACGAACCTTTCTTCACTTGTGTTTCTGCCCCCCTCTCTTGTGTTTTCTCTCCAAACTGTTTGCTGATGCGAAAAGACCCAGACTCAAGAAGCTGCTCAGTCTACCCTGCTCTTTCATGTTCCTATCCTGATCTTATCTCCTTCCTGCCAGGTTGACCCAGTTCAGTGCTCTGAACATCAGCAGACCAAATGTGAGTCCTCATAATCCTCTGCTGAATTACGCAGTTTTTGAGGGTTGAACTGTGTTATTCTTCAACTCTGTGTCTCCAGAACATTGTCTTATATTAGACGCTTACCTCATTTCCTTAATTTTTGGATTCTGTACCACACCCGGTGGTGCTCAGGGATCACTCCTGACTCTGTGCTCAGGGATCACTCCTGGATTATACGTAGGACTGGGGAATCAAACCTGGGTCAACAGATTCAACGCAAATGCCCTACTTGCTGTACTATTGTTCCGGTCCCCCATTTTCTTATTTTTTATATTTATTGGTTTTGCACCCATGCCTGTGGTGCTCAGGGCTTACTCCTGGTTCTGCACTCAGGGATCACTCCTGGCAGACTTGAGGATTGATATGTAGTGCTGGGGATCAAACGTGAGTTGACTGTGTGCAAGGCAGCACCCTAACTGCTGTGCTATCACTCTGGACCTCATTTCCTTATTTTATCTTTATTGCCCTGTAGGGAATCAAGTAACACAGGCCTTGGTTTTCCTCTATTAAGAACACTTCTTGTGAGAAATAATGGTAAAGGTGAAAAGCAGTAACAACGAGAGTAACGTGTGTGTCAGATAGGTATGTGGGGTATGTGTGTATGCGTGTGTGTAAATGCTGACAATGACATTCTGAGGATTTGTGCTTCCTTAACAAACTTAGATATCACCAGAGCCCTTAATTATTGTTTTGTTACTTTTGATTTATTAATAGCCATAATATACAAGTCAAATTGCATGGTGTTTAAAAAGTACTTTCCCCTTCATTATCTCATTTGAGTCTCACAGTAGCTATGTAATATTACTCTCCTCGTTAGAGAGTTGAGGAGTCATAAAGATGAAATGACTTGCCCAGTGCACCTTGGCTAGTATTCTAACTTAAGATCTAGGCCTTTTATTCCTCCATGATGCTAAAACCTCCTCATGGTTAAAGACTGTAGTGACGAGACAGTTGCTGCTTTGCTTCTAGAACAGGCTTGGAGAACTGGAAGTTTCTTCATTTTTCAGTCTGCTATTAACAAAAGAAGACCTGAATTACAGGGAGTTACAGACTAAATTACAGTACAGGCATGTATAATGTTTGGCACGTCGCCTTCCCATATATATTTTCCAATCATCTTGTTTATTGTAGCTACCAAGAATCTTGCCGGGATTTTTCTAAGAATTGTGTTAAGCCCATCATTCAATGTCAGGAGAATCAATAATATCTTTAGCATGTTGAGTAATTTTCATACCTTAGTATAGTATATCTCTTTCTTTAGATCTTCCTTGATTTTATTCATGAGCACTTTTATAATTTTCAATATATAAATCTTATAGTATTTTACTAGATTAACAACTTAAGTATTTATTTTGAGCAGTTGTAAATAATGTTTTCTGTTTAGTTTTGTTTTGGGGCCACACCTGATGGTGTTCAGGCCTTATTCCTAGCTCTGAGCTCAGGGATCATCACCCTGAATAATGCTCAGGGAACCATACTGAGGTTTGAACCCAGGTTGACTGCTTGCAAGGCAAATGCCTTGCCCACTGTACTATCTTTCCAACTCCTAGTATTGTATTTTAAATTTTGATATCTATGTGTTTATTGATAATATATAGAACTATAATTGATTCTGTCTAGTTTATGTAGTCTCATCTTTCTTCTCTTATACATCTAGAGTTTCACTTTTGCATGTTTTGCTATATTCTAAAAAAGCAATTATGCCATCTTCAAATAAAGACATTTTTTCTCTTCGTATTTCTATGCCTTTTATTTACATTTCTGATTTTTACCCCTGCTGGCTAAAATTTACACTTTTCTATTGAGGAAAAGTGGCGTGCATATACATTCTTCTTTCTAAAAAAAAATAGTTTTGCTTTTCAAATAAAGCATAATTTTATCTGTAGGTTCTTTGTAGCATTCTGCATCAGATTGAAGAATATCTGTGATCTCACTTTTTCTGAAAATTTTTATTAAGAATTGGGTGTTGAATTTTGTCAAATGACTTTTCTGTACTCACTAATATCAAATGAATTTTTAAATTTAATATGTTAAAGCAATGAATTATATCAACTGACTTTTTAAAATATTAAGTAGTATTACATGACTAGGGCTAGAGCGATAGCACAGTGGTAGGGCGTTTGCCTTGCACGCAGCCAACATGGCCAACCCGAGTTCGATTCCTCCACCCCTCTCGGAGAGCCCGGCAAGCTACCGAGAGGATCTCGCCCGCACGGCAGAGCCTGGCAAGCTACCCTTGACGTACTTGATATGCCAAACACAGAAACAACAAAGTCTCCAATAGAGACGTTACTGGGCCCGCTCGAGCAAATCGATGAACAACGGGAGGGCCTTTACCTTACATGACTAGAATTAAACCTACCTGGTCTTAAATATATTTGGATAGACAGGGGTTTGGGCTACTGCTGTAATGCAGTAGCTTACTCTTTGTGGTTGCTTGGGATTAAACCAGGGTCAGTTCATGCAAGAAAAAAAAGTACCTAAATCCCTGTACAATTTTTCTAGCCTGCACTTTATGTCTGTATTCATGAAAGATATTGTTTTTTGAATGTAAGCATGATTTTTTCAGGGGGTGAAGAGATAGTATCTTTGTCTATTTTGGTGTCAGGGCTATACTCATAAAATGAGTTGGTCTTTGTTTGGGGGCCATACCCAGGCTTACTCCTGGCCCTGTGTTCAGGGGCCACTCCTGATGAGGCTTGGGGGATCATATGGGGTGCTAAGGACTGAGCCTAGTCAGCTGCTCTCAAGGCAAGCACTCTACCCACTCTACTATCGTTCTAGCCCCCTCATAAAATGAATGGGGTTGTTTCCCCTTCTCTTGGATCTTAGGAGAAAAGATTTTGTGGCAGAATTGGTTTTAATTGTTTAAATGTTTGAAAAAATTCTCCAGTGCAGTGATCTGGGGCTAGTGATTTCTTGTTGAAAATTTTTAAATTTATAAATTCAATTTCCTTGATAATAATAGTACTAGTTAAATTATTTCAGCAGAAATTTCTGTTTCTACTTCTTATTTTGTGGTGTTGGGTTTTAAACCCAGTGCTTCACGCACACACACACACACACACACACACACACACACACACACACACACTGAGTTACATCTCTAACCTTATAGCAGAGATTTTTCCAGGGCTGATTTGCAGGTAGAAAAAGGCTGAAAACCATTGGTCTATGACATTCACACAATGACAATGTCACCTAATGATGCTTCTTTTTATTTTCTTTTTGGGTCATACCCAGTGATGCACAGGGGTTACTCCTGGCTCATGACTTAGGAATTACTCCTGGAGGTGCTCAGGGAACCATATGGGATGCTAGGAATCGAACCTGGCTCGGCCTCGTGAAAGGCAAACACTCTGCCTACTGTGCTATCGCTCCAGCCCCTAATGATGCTTTGTATGTGTGTGTCACATTCAGTGGTGGTCAGGGATTACTCCTTCTTTATGCTCAGGGATCACTCCTGGCAGGCTTGGGAGGGTGGGCATGCAATGTGGAGTGCTGGGTATTGAACCTGGGTCAGCTGAGTGCATGGCAAATGCCCCACCTACTGTATTATCGCTCTAACCCCTTAGATATTTCTTAGGAAGTAGCCCACATTACAAATGTGTGAATCATTCTTTTTTTTTTTTAATTTTATTGAATTACCATGAGATAGTTACAAACTTTCATGTTTGGGTTACAAACACCCATCCCCCCACCAGTGAACATTCCCCACCACCTATATCCCCGGTATACCCCCTTTCCCACCCTCCCCCTGCTTCCATGGCAGACATGATTCCCCATAATCTCTCTCTACTTTTGGGCATTATGATTTGCAACACAAACACTGAGAGGTTATTTTGTTTAGTCCTTTATCCACTTTCTGCACACGTCTCCCATCCCGAGTGATTCCTCCAGCCATCATTTTCTTAGCGATCCCTTCCCTATTCCAGCCGTCTTCTCCCCTTTGCTCATGAGGCAGGCTTCCAGCTATGGAGAATCTATCTGTCCCATGTATCTACTATACTTAGGTGTCAGTCTCATGTTATGTAGTTTTATATCCCACAAATGAGTGCAGTCCTTCTATGTCTGTCCCTCTCTTTCTGACTCATTTCACTTAGCATGATACTATCCATGTCTATCTATTTATAAGCAAAGTTCATGACTTCATCTCTCCTGACAGCTGCATAGTATTCCATTGTGCAGATGTACCAAAGTTTCTTTAAGCAGTCATCTGTTCTCAAGCACTTGGGTTGTTTCCAGATTTTGGCTATTGTGAACAGCGCTGCAATGAACATATAGGTACAGATGTCATTTCTACTGTGCTTTTTTGTATCCTCGGGATATATTCCCAGAAATGGTATTGCGGGGTTATATGGAAGCTCAATTTCTAGTTTTTGAAGGACTGTCCATATTGTTTTCCAGAAAGGCTGGACTAGTGGGCATCCCCACCAACAGGGAAAGAGTGTACCTTTTTCCCCACAATCATGCCAGCACTGGTTGCTTTTTTTCTTTTGAATGTGTACCAGTCTCTGTGGTGTGAGATTGATTTGCATCTCCCTGATGGCTAGCAATGTGGAGCATTTTTTCATGTGCCTTTTGGCCATTTGTATTTCTTATTTGAGGAAACTTCTGTTCATTCCTTCTCCCCATTTTTTGATGGTGTTGGAGGTTTTTTTCTTGTACAATTCTACGAGTGTCTTGTATATCCTGGATATTAATCCCTTATCAGATGGGTATTGGGTAAATATTCTTTCCCATTCTGTGGGCTCTTTCTGTATTTTGGTCACCGTTTCTTTTGAAGTGCAGAAGCTTCTTAGTTAATGTAGAGGACACTAGGAAATGGAGACACATCCCCTGCTCATGGATATGGAGGATTAACATTATCAAAATGGCAATACTGCCCAAAGCACTATACAAATTCAATGTGGTCCCTATCAGGATACCTATGACATTTTTCAAAGAAATAGACAAAACACTCCTGAAATTCATATGGAACAATAAACCCTCCACGAATAACTAAAACAATCCTTGGGAAAAAGAAGATGAGTGGCATCACCCTCCCCAACTTCAAACTGTACTACAAAGCAGTAGTAATTAAGACAGCATGGTACTGGGCTAGAAACAGACCTGCAGACCAATGGAACAGAGTTGAATATTCTGTTACAGACCCCCAAATATATGACCACTTAATCTTTGACAAAGGAGCAAGAAATGTGAAATGGAACAAGGAAACCCTCTTCAACAAGTGTTGCTGGGAAAACTGAATAGCTACCTGCAAAAAAATGAATGCTCATCTCTGTCTAATGCCAGGCACAAAAATCAGATCAAAGTGGATTTAAGACCTCTGTATCAGACATGAATCTATAAGGTACATAGAAGAAAATGTAGGCAGAACTCTCCACGACATTGAAGCTAAAAATATCTTTAAGGATGAAACAGCACTGACCATGCAAGTGGAAGCAAACATAAACAAATGGGACTACACTAAGATTCACACTAAGATGTGTGAATTATTCATACTGGTAAGCAGCTTGTAGTTTTTGAGGGCTTGACACGTTTTATTTAAATTGTCAAATTTGTTTCCTAAGAAGAAATAATAAAGAGAAGAAATGAATAAGCTTGGCAGGAAAAAAGAAAAATCAATGAAATAAATAGCTGGTTATTTGGAAAGATCAATAAAATTGACAAGAGCTCTTGTAAGAGCTCAGAAAGAAAAAAAGGAGATGATACAAATTGCTAATATATGAAATGAAATGATAAACCTCTACAGACCTTGTGGACAAATAATATCTGTAAAGACAATAAGGAAATACTACAAGCAACTCTAGAGTTTGGCACGAAATTAAAAGAATCCAAGAATATTAAAAGAATGTTCTTATTCTCTAGATCCTTGAGTGACAGTTCTAACTTTTTTTTTTTTTTGCCATACCTGCTGGTTCTAAGTGGTTGGTTACTCCTAGCTCTGCACTCAGGAATAACTCCTGACAGTGCTTGGGGGACCATATGGGATGATGGGGATTGAACCTGAGTAGGCTGCATTCAAGGCAAGTGCCCTTCTGCTGTGCTGTAGTAGTTTAGATTAACTTGAGATTTCCTTTCTCAAATCTAAACATTTGATCTATGAATTTCCCATAACTGTTAATATACTTTTATTCAATGTATTTTTTTTTTTGCCTTTTGGGTCACACCCAGCAATGCTCAGGGGTCACTCCTGCTCGTGCACTCAGGAACTACTCCTGGTGGTGCTTGGGGGACCATATGGAATGCTGGGAATCAAACCCGGGTCGGCCGCATGTAAGGCAAATGCCCTACCTGCTGTGCTATCACTCCAGCCCTATTCAGTGTATTTTTAAAAACATCCCATGAGCATTTCCTCTTTGATTTGTAGATTGTTTGGAAGTGTATTGTGGAATTTTTAAGGGAAGATTTTCCTTAATTATAATTTGATTACATTTTTCTAGAAAACACATTTTGCATGATTTAAATTCTTTAAAATGTGCTTTACATTATTATTTTTATGGCCCAGGATATGGTCAGTCTTAGTATATGTTTCATAATGAAACATATAAAAAGAACATGTACTCTGTTATTTGGGGTAGAATGTTCTATAAGTGACAGCTATATCCTCTTGGCTGATGGTGTTGTTGAGGTTTTCTACACCCTTGCTGAGTCCTGTCTATTGTACTATCAATTTTTAAAAATTATTTTATTTTATTTTATTTTCACTCTTCACTCACTACCTGTCTGAATGCAAGGTTCCGTCCCAATGGAAAACCAGCAGGACCGTACTACTGTTCAAGAAGGGAGACATCCATGACATTGGCAACTATCGCCCGATCTGCCTATTGTCTGTCATCTACAAGTTGTTCACTCGAGTCATCCTAAATAGGATTGGCAGAACACTAGATGAAGGACAACCATGCGAGCAAGCCAGGTTCCGCAAAGGATTCAGCACCATCGACCATATCCACACGATAACCAAGCTCATTGAGGTTTCTCGGGAGTTCAAGATGCCGCTCTGTTTAACGTTCATTGATTTAAAGAAGGCCTTTGATTCTGTTGAGACGGAAGTGGTCATTGAAGCCATAGCCAATCAGGGCATTCAAGCCCAATACATCAGGATCCTCTGTGAGCTGTATTGCGGATTCACTACCAGGATCTCACCATTCTACAAAGAAGTGATCATTGATGTCAAGAGAGGGGTGTGGCAGGGTGATACCATTTCACCAAAACTCTTCAGTGCCACCCTCGAGAACATCATGCGACGACTGGAATGGGAAGGAATGGGAGTGAAGATAGATGGTCGGCAACTACACCACCTCCGCTTTGCTGATGACATTGTTTTAATAACACCAAACATCAGCCAAGCGGCACAAATGCTGGCCGACTTTGACCGTGAGTGTGGAAAGGTAGGACTACAGCTGAATCTTACGAAGACAATGTTTATGAGAAACAGCCTTGTTCCTGACGCCCCATTCACTCTCAATGGAACGACCATCTCCGAATGCAACAGCTATGTGTACCTAGGTCGAGAGGTCAACATGACAAATGACCTGGCACCCGAGCTGCGCAGGAGGAAGAGAGCAGCTTGGAACGCCTTCAAGAACGTCGAAGAAATAGCTAAGAGGACGAAGAATCTCCGGCTCCGGGCACATCTCTTTGATTCCACTGTTCTTCCTGCACTAACATATGCCTCAGAGACCTGGGCCCTACGCAAACAAGATGAGAACGCTATTCAGGTCTCCCAAAGAAGAATAGAAAGAGCTATGCTTGGAATGTCACGTTTCACTCAAATGAGAGAGAGAATCCGGAGTTCTGACATCCGTGGACGATCAAGAATCAGGGACGCTGTCTCATATGCCAAGGTGTCGAAAATCAGATGGGCTGGTCACGTAATGAGATTTAAAGACGACCGTTGGACCAGAGCTGTTACTGACTGAATTCCACGGGATGTCAAAAGACCGCGTGGCCGCCCACCTACCAGATGGTCAGACTTCTTCGTCAAGATCATGAATGATCGGTTTGAGGCCCTTCATGTTCCCGGAGCGAACAGATGCCATTGGGTTACACTAGCACGCGACAGGGACAAATGGAGACGTTACTGGCGCCCGCTCGAGCAAATCGAAGACTAACGGGAAGTTAAGTGATTAAGTGATTTTATTTTATATTTTTTTATTTAAAAAATTTTTATTAGTGAAACACCATGAGGTACAGTTGTGGACTTACAAGTTTTTGTGCTTGGGTTTCAGTTATACAATGACCGAGTACCCATTCCTCCACCAGAGCCCATTCTCCACCACCAATGATCCCAGTATCCCTCCCCCCACCCCCCATCCCGTCCTGCCTCTGTGGCAGGGCATTCCCTTTTGTTCTCTCTCTCCTTTTGAGTGCTGTGGTTTGCAAAAGAGGCATTGAGTGGCAATCATGTTCGGTCTATAGTCTACTTTCAGCATGCATCTGCCATCCTAGGAGGATCCTCCCCACACCCTTTACTTGGTGTTCCCTTCTCTATCTGAGCTGCTTTTCCCGTAGCATGTGCAGCTGGCCTCCAAGCCATGGAGTGAACCTCCTGGTACTTATCTCAACTATTCTTGGTTATTAGTCTTCTATTTTGTTACTTTATATTTCCATGAATGCAATCTTCCTATGTCTGTCCCTATTTTTCTGACTCATTTCACTTAGCATGATACTTTCCATGTTGTACTATCAATTTTTGGATTGGAAGCACCAACTATTACTGTGCATTTGTTTATTTTTCCTTTTGTTTATTTTATTTTTAATGAATCACTGTGAGGTACAGTTATAGACTTACAAACTTTCATGTTTATGTTTCAGTCATACAATGATCGAGTACCCATCCCTCTACCAGTGCCCATTCTCCACCACCAATGTTCCCAGGATCCCTCCCATCCTCCCATCCTGTTCCCCCCCCCCCCCGCCCCGTCTCCTTTTATTTTTATCACATCTTTTGTTTCACATAGCTCTATTATTGTTTGAAGAGTGACATTTAGAATGGGTCTCTCTCTCTCTCTCTGTTTTTTGCTTTGGGGGCCACACCTGGCAAATTTATTTTGGGAGTTACTTCTGGCTCTCTACTCAGGAATTACTCCTGCCGGTACTTGAGGACCATACAGGATGTTGGGGATCAAACCTGGGTCGGTTACTTGCAAGGCAAGTGCCTTACCTACTGTACTATCTGTCTGGCCTTGCACTCTCTTCTATGATTTTTTTTAATAATGAACCTCTCTTTGAAGTTGTATATGTACATATTTTTCTCTGAAGTATATTTTGTCTAATATTAACAGCCACACCTACTTTTCTTTAATTAATAATATATATTTTCTATCCTTTTACTTTTGTTTACCAATATCATTATATTTGTGGAATATGGCTGTATCATTTTCCATCCACTCTGCCAATGTCTCTCTTTCAATGGTTATATTTAGGCCATTTGCATTTAGGTAATTATTGATGTGTATTGGAGCTTAAGTCTGCTATTTTGCATTTTAGCTCTGTTTGTGTATGAGTGTGTCTGTGTGTGTGTGCGCACGCGTGCGCGGGCGCGTGCGCGCGTATGCACGTCTTTGGCCCACACTCGTTGATGCTCAGGGCTATCTTGGCTCTGAGCAGGTTCAGGGGATCATATAGGATGCTGCGGACCTAATACAGGTTGGCCACATGCAAAGCAAGTGTCCTGCCTGCTGTACTATCACTCCATCCCCTTTGGTTTCCATTTTGCTTTATTCTTCCTGGGAACAATTTAGGGTTTTTTTTTTCTTTTTGGGTCACACCCAGCGATGCACAGGGGTTACTCCTGGTTCATGCGCTCAGGAATTACTCCTGGCTGTGCTCGGGGGACCATATGGGATGCTGGGAATCAAACCCAGGTCAGGCCGTGTGCAAGGCAAACGCCCTACCCACTGTGCTATCACTCCAGCCCCATCCTGGGAACAATTTAGAAAAGGGCTTGAACCCATGTGTTTGTTTACCAGGTTCTATTAATCTTTCTAGTGTTCTAAGATTTCCTCTTGGCAAACATGCCACACTTACTCTAGGTATTTCCTTAATGTGCTGTTTTGGTTTTGTTTGGGTACCAGGGATTGTACATATGAAGCAGTGATTTTATCACTGAATTCCATCCCCAGTTATTAATTTTCCCTTAATTTTCAATGTTATTTATTTGATTTTACTGTGATAGGGATTGAATTCAGTGCCATACACAAGCAAGAATGCTATATGGCTGAGCTACAACTCTGGCTCTTCAAATTTCCTTTTAAAACTTTCACCCTTTCTGTTTAGAGAACCTCCATTAACTATTTTTCTCAGGTAGGTCTGATAACAGCAAAGCCTAGTTTTTCTTCATCTGAGACTATTTTTATTTTATTTGTTTTTTGGGTTAAGGGGCCACACCCAGTTGTACTCTGGGCTTACTCCTGGATTACTCCTGGCTGTGGCTGGGGAACCATATGGGATGTTGGGAATTGAACCTGGGCTGGAGTGATAGCACAGCGGGTAGGGCATTTGCCTTGCACGCAGCCAACATGGCCGACCCGAGTTCGATTCCTCCGCCCCTCTCAGAGAGCCCGGCAAGCTACCGAGAGTATTCGATGTGCCAGACACAGTAACAACAAAGTCTCCAATGGAGACGTTACTGGGCCCGCTCGAGCAAATCGATGATCAACGGGAGGGCCTTTACTTACTAAGGGCCCTTTACTTTACTGGTCATGTGTAAGATAAGTGTTCTACTCATTTAGTATGGCTCCGGCCCTACTTTTATTTCTCTACTTTCCTGAAAGGTATTTTCCTAGGTGAGTATATTTTCTTTCAGCTGTTGAAATAAATTGCTTTATTTTTCTCTTTTGTGTGTGTGTGTCTGTTTTTTTATTTGTTTCTTTGTTCTTTCGAATCACACTGGGTGGTGCTCAGGGCTTCTGGATCTGTGCTCAGGGATTAATCTTGGCAATGCTCAGGGAACTGTGTGTCATGTCAAGGATTGAACCTGGCTTGACCATGTGAAAGACTTGTGCCCTACCCACTCTACTATCTCTCTGGCTTCCAAAATATTGTCCTTTCTGGGACCTATGATTTCTGATGAGAAATTGGTTGAAATTTTAAAAGCTTTTTTCCTATAAGCTTTTTGTCGGTGATATAGTATAACCAGTGGAGCAATTTGCCTAGTACATAGCTGACTTGGGTTCAATGCCTGGAACCCCATGTGGTCCCTCTACAAGTGATTCCTGAGTGCAGAGCCAGGAGTAAGCCCTTAGCACTGTTAGGTATGGCCCCAAAGCAAAACAAAACAAAACAAAAAAGAAAGAAAGAAAAAAAAAACTATTGCTTTTTCCTACATGCTTTCAAGATATTTTTCTTTGTCTTTTATGTTCAGAAGTTTCATTATGAGTATTTTAATATGTATTACTTTGTATTTATTTTCCTTTGAATTTTCTCAGGTTTTCAACCTATAGGTGTATGCCTGTAAGGGGCTGGAGAGATAGTACAGCAGATAGGGCTCTTGCGTTGCACACAGCCAATCTGAGTTTGATCCTCAGCATCCCTGAGCATTGGCAGGAGTGATAACCTGAGTGCAGAGCCAGGAGTAAGCCCTGAGTGCAGCTGGGTGTGACCCAAAACCAAAAACAAAATAAGTAAATAAACAAATGTATACCTATGTCTAAGGCTGGGTAGTTTTTAGACAATATATCTTTTATGTTTGGGGATAGGAGGTTGACCACACCGGTGGTGCTCAATAATTACTCTTTCCTCTGTGCTCAGGTTTCATGCCTTATGGTGCTCAGGTGACCATAAACGATGCCAGGGAACTAACTACAACTAGTCACATGCAATCAAGTGCCTTAATCCCTATATATGGTCTCTAATCATTATTTCACTGAGCACCTCTCCATCACTCCTTTTTCCTTTAGAATTCTGTTTCCTTTATTCTTTTTTGGGGTCACACCTGGCGATGCTCAGGGGTTACTCCTGGCTCTGCACTCAGGAATTACTGATGGCTGATGGCGGTGCTTGAGGGACCATATGGGATGCTGGGAATCAAACCTGGGTTGGCCACGTGCAAGGCAAACGCCCTGCCTGCTCTACTATCGCGCTAGCCCCTTTCCTTTAGAATTCTGAAGACAACAAAATCAAGTATTTTGGATGGCCTCAAAGATCTACTCTTTTGTGTGGCTGTATATTTATTAATTTTTTGTTTTGTTTTGTTTTTGTTTTTTGCCTTTTGGGTCACACCTGGCGATGCTCAGTGGTTACTCCTGGCTTTGCACTCAGAAATTATTTCTGGCGGTGCTCATGGGACCATATGGGATGCTGGGAATCGAATCTGGGTCAGTCATGTGCAAGGCAAATGCTACCCTACTCACTGTGCTGTTGCTCCAACCCCCTATTAATTTTGTTTGTTTGTTTTTGGTGGGGGCTACACCCAGCTGCTCAGGACTCACTTCAGGCAGTGCTCAGGGGACCATGTAGGTGTAGGGGACATGAACCTAGAAAGCACAGCAGATAGGGTGTTTGCCTTGCAAGTGGCTGACCTGGCTGACTCAGGTTCAATTCCTTCGCCCCTCTCGGAGAGCCAGGTAAGCCACCAAGAGTATCTCGCCTACATGGCAAACACTGGCAAGCTATCCGTGATGTATTCCATACGCCAAACACAGTAACAACAAGTCTCACGATGGAGACGTTACTGGGCCTGCTTGAGCAAATTGATGAACAACGGGAGCACAGTGCTACAGTCAGTGCTACAGCCAAGGCAAGCACAGTACTTGCTATACTCCCTGTGTGCTTATTTTTATATCTGTGGTTTGACTTGGTTCATTTCTATTGCTCTGTTCACTGATTCTTCCTTTTGTCTCTTCTATTGTGTTGTTGAACCCATCTTCTGAGTTTAATGTTTTTGATTATTTCTCATTTCTAAAAATCTCCCTTTAGCTTCTTAAAAAAATTAATCTATTTCTTTGTTCAGGCTTTAAGCATTTTTTGTAGTTGTGAAGCATTTTTACAATTGCTTCTTTAAAATATCTAATATTTCTTAGGGACTAGAGAGGTAGGGTGCTTGCCTTGCACATGGCTGACCTGGGTTTGATCCCAGGCATTCCTTACAATTCCTTGAGTACCTCTAGGAGCAGAGACAAGAATAATCCTAGAGCATCATTGGGTGTGGCTCCCAAACCAATACAGAAAGCAATAAATAAAATATTTGCCAGGGCCTTAGAGATGTGGTTTTGTAGTATAATGCCTATCTTTTAGGCCTGGGTACTGAGTCTAGGTACTGAGTATTTATCATGATACTGGCACCACAAAAATAAACAAACAAAAAAGCACAATTTTCAGCATCACAACTAAGTAGATGTAAATATCAAGTGTCGGCCCTCAGTTATCACAAAATATCAGTAACAAAATGAAGGAGAAAAATTAAATCTTTGTCAGATCATTCTACAATTTGTCATCTTGGTGTTGGATCTGTCAGTTGTGTGTGTGTGTGTGTGTGTGTGTGTGTGTGTGTGTGTGTGTGCGCGCGCACGCGCACATGTGGCACCAATATTCACACCTGAGCACAGAGTCAGAAAGAATTGTCCCCCTTCCCCAAACATCCCTATGGTGAACAAAAGAAAAAACCCTGTAAAATTGTAACACTAAATAAGCATTCTGTTTTACTTGGCAGCTTTCTCTGACACATTCGCAGGAAAAGAAGAGATGTCACCTCAGTACTACCAGGTCAATTTTGCTTTCTTGTAGTTTCTAAGAGATATGCAAGATGATAGGTTTTGTTATCTAAATTCCCTGATAACTTGGACTTTCAGTTTTCTAGTAATAATTCAATCCCTTGGAAAGCACGTGGCTATGCAACCTAATCGTATACCTATCTCTGTCACTGTGGGCTGCCTGGAGAGAATTTCTGTCTCCATGAGAAAGGAGACTAACACCCAAGAATAGCCGAGATAAGTACCAGGAGGTTTACTCCATGGCTTAGAGGCCAGCCGCACATGCGAGGGGAAAAGGCAGCTCAGATAGAGAAGGGAGCACCAAATAAAGGGTGTTGGGAGGATCTTCCCAGGATGGGAGATGTGTGTGGAGAGTAGACTATAGACGGAACACGATTGCCACTCAATGCCTCTTTTGCGAACCACAGCAACCAAAAGGAGAGAGAGAACAAAAGGGAATGCCCTGCCACAGAGGCAGGGTGGGATGTAAGTCTGCAACTGTATGTCATAATGTTTCACTAATAAAAATTAAAAAAAAAAAGAAAGGAACACACTTATATATCTTCCATTTTTGTCTGCAAGTCCTAAGGTTAATTATTTGGGCAATAATTTGTCTTCTAAGATTTGTCATAAAATTTTTTGTTTTGTTTTGTTTTGGGGCCACATTCAGCAATGCTTAGGGGTTACTCCTGACTCTGTACTCAGGGATCAGCCATAGTGGTCTCAGAGAACTATATGGGATATTGGGGATTGAACCTGTGTCAGCTGAATGCAAAACAAGCAATTTACCTGCTACACCATTGCTGTGGCCCTTATAGTTTTTAATTGGAAAAGAGAAAAGGAAAATAAATTAATATATTGGAAGTCCTACCACATAGGACATATTAATAATTTATTAAAATATAGCATATGTATAATCTGGTGACATGTGTGAAGGTTACAAAGATGATGAGGTAGATCAATGCTTAATGAACACAAATGAAATGGAAGAAACAGTTAATGTTTAAAGAGAATCCACAGAATAAATAATTCTTCGATAGAGCTTAATAATGGTAGCACTCTCCTGTTGTTCATCGATTTGCTCGAGCAGGCCCAGTAACATCTCCATTGTGAGACTTGTTGTTAACTGTGTTTGGCATATTGAATATGTCATGGGGAGCTTGCCAGGCTCTGCCGTGGTAGTTTGCTGGGCTCTCCGACAGGGGCGGAGGAATCAAACCCGGGTCACCGGGTTGGCCACATACAAGCAAATGCCCTACCCGCTGTGTTATCTCTCCAGCCCAGAGCTTAGTAATACTGGGAGGAAAGTTTTTTAATTCCCATTTTATTGACTGAAAAAAGGCCCCAGAGGATGAGATAAATTGATAGTCACAGAGTCAGAACCAAGATTCCAACTCACACCCAAACTCTTTGTTCTAGGAGGAAAACCCCATTAGAAAAAAATATATTTAAAATTTTGGGGCTGGAGCGATAGCACAGTGGGTAGGGTGCTTGCCTTGCATGCGACCCACCTGTATTCGATTCCCAGCATCCCATATGGTCCCCTGAGCACCGCCAGGGGTAATTCCTGAGTGCAGAGCCAGGAGGAACCCCTGTGCATCGCCAGGTGTGACCCAAAAGGCAAATATATATATATATATATATATTTAAAGAATAAAACATGGGTCTGGAGCGATAGCACAGTGGAATAACCTGTGTTTTTCAAAAGTTTGCTGTTATTGGGGCCAGAGAGAAAGCACAGCAGGTAGGATGCTTGCCTTGCATGCTGCAACCTGGATTTGCTCCTGGACACTCAAATGGTCCCCTGAGCATCTCCAAGTGTGGCCTGAAAACCAAACCCAGAAATCCCCCAAACTTTGCTGTTGTCATGCCCTGAAATACTAGAAGGAATAAATATCATTGGGTTTGACTTGGTCAATCTTTAAAAGACACAGGAATTTGATGCTTATTTAAAAAAAAAAGAGTCCTAGGATAAGTCAGGTAGAGTGTCTGAAATTCCCACCTGGCTTCTGGATATTCTAGCTGTGTGAACATGGCTTTGTCATGTAATAGCTTCTAAACCTGAGATTCCCACATCCTTAAAAAGATGGTAAACAATACCTACTTCACAGGGTAAGGATCATTTTAGATATTCCAGTGACAAAGAAGGTATATACACTAAGCAACTTTTAATCAAGCAGTTTCAATTCTCTGATTTATTCTAATTCTTCATTAATTTTGTCTGGTTGTTTGCTTGTTCATAAAAAAATGGAAGGGAAGCACAGATGAATGCAGCTGAAGGGTGGGGACAGGAATGAGGAGCATGCGTGTTAGAGGAAATACTATAGTCCTGTGATCTAGGAAACTGACATTTAAGCATTAGGATTGCGTAGTGGACTCCCTGGAGGGTGGAGCTGCCCCAAGGTGCCTCCAGTCTCAACACCTGGGAATAAGTCCTCCAGGATTCATAGACTTACAAATGAAAATCACAGGTATCCCTAATGTCAATTTTTTTTGGGGGGGGAGTGGAGGGCGGGGATATGGTACACCAGGCAGTGCTCAGGGCTTACTCCTGGCTCTGAGTTCAGGGATTACTCCTGGCATGCTCGGGGGACCATATGGGATGCTGGGAATCAAACCCTGGTTGGCTGCATTGCAAGGTAAAAGCCCTACCAGCTATGCTATCGCTCCAGCCCCCTAATGTCATTTCTAATGTCATTTCTAATGCCATATATCCTACCCAGTAATGTGATGAACCACTAGCTGAGCTACAAATAAATGTAGTTTAATAGGCATGAAGCACTTTTTGGTTGAACCAAAATGCAAAATCATTCTCACAGTGGCGTTCTTCATTTCACTATGGGGAAATCTATATGTGCTTCTGAAGCAAGCACCAACTATGGAGAGTCTGAATGCAGTGGGGATCCCTACACTTACAAATCGCCCCCCCCACACACACACCTCCTTCCAATTGGTGTTTCCCTGAATGATAAAGCAGTGTTAGAAAGTTCTAGGTGGCTGAGCCCCTAGGAAGTTTACTGCCATTTACTGTCACCAGAAAGTGATTGCCTCTCAAGGATGCTAAGCCATTGCAAAGACTCTTTTAGGGAGCCCACCCACAGACTTTTAAGTAACTTTCAAAGAATGAAAAGATCTTAGTGGAGGCCACCAACCAATCTCCTAATGTCTCTAGTCAGCAGAACTCAGAAAAGCATGGCCTCTGTGTGTGTAGGGGGGGGGGGGGGGAACCTAGTGGTGCTCAGAGCTTACTCCTGCCTCTGAGTTCAGGTATCATTCCTGCTGGGTTTCTAGGGGCCGTCGGGCATCAAACCTGGGTTGGTCATGTGCAAGGGACACATCCTATCCTCTCTACCGTTGCCCCGGCCCTTTGGAAAGCACGGTGGGAACATTCTGAATCCTAATCTTCATCCTGGTAATAGGATGATTTCGGGTGCCGGGAAATTTGCATCCATAGCAATGCCCTGTGTGAGACCTGACCTCTCCATCCCAGTTGACTATGGAAGGAAGCCAAGGAGCGGGGTGGGGGTGAGGGACAGGGGGGTGGTGGTGCATTTATTTGCATTCGCCATTTTTATTTGCCTCAGAGACATTAGACTGCAGGTCTCCTTAGGCATGAACTGTTTGTTAAAGTCTGGTTTTGGCTTTTGTGGACTGGTCTAGCCAAGAGTTGTTTTAGTCCAAATGGGGATCTGGGGGTGGGACCAGGGTGGGGTAAGACATCTGCAGAACCCAACAACCGTTACCAAGGCCTATCCCGGCTCTGCCTCTACCTGCCAAATGGTAAACAAAGCCCCTGGGAGAACTCGGGGGAGCTGAACACCTTGGTCAAACACTAAGCAAACCACCACCAGGTGTGCTTGCAGAACAGACTCTCCATCAGCGTCCTGTCATGCAGAAAATGTTTATCCAATTTGTCAAGATAATCTTTCCTCAAATAAGCCTTGGGCCTACTCCTTGGAACAGCCTGAATTTAGTCGGTATAATGTAACTCTATTTTTTTCACCCATTTTCCTTTAATCACTGTGTCAACTTTTCCCTGGCTTTAAGCAAACTGAAAGTAATTATATCATTCTTAAGTGAGTAATCTTTTGACTGGGTTAGCTGATTCGTGAGTTACTCTAAAATTCTTCTGAACTGTGCGGTCCTTTTCCAAACACATTTTCTCAGATGTTTCACAAAGTTCGGCTCATCGATGACCCACGGAAGTGTTTATTCTGTCACAGTTTGCAGCTACTCAATGGCTATATTGGGATATTTGAAAAGAAGTTGAGTGTAGAAATTTGAGAGAGGAAAAAAAGGGTAACTTCACCCATAATTTAGGTATTTCTTGGAAATATTACAGTCATTGTAAATAACTCATACTTCTAACACGAAGAACATTTGATTAATGCTTTGAATTCTGGTATAATATTAAAGGCTGGCCTCCAGGAACTTAAGAGCATTCGAGTCTTTCATTTCATTATGCCACTTCTTTGCTGTGTGACACCCTTATGTGATATAGTTTTGTTTAAAAAACAGAAACACTCAAGGTTACCATGTTTTTCTTAGTTCTACTCATTGACATACTCCCACAGAACTCACGATATGGTTAAAAATAGAAAACTCAGCCATCTGGCTATTTGATAGTTTCTATTTTTGTTTCTCTTTGCATTCACAAACTGTTGAGTCTGAAATTTCCTATGTTCTGCCCTATATTTAATTGTGTATATGTACATACACACTGTCTCATTTACAGTTAGCCATTATCAATCTAGATTTGTTTTACCGACTACAGTGGCATTTTGGTGAGGACTCTAACCTTGCTTAATCTGAGTAGATTAGTCAAAACTGCATTAAATTTCAACTCTGAAGATCGTTACTCAGCATCTAGGGGATATTAAGTCAACAGCATTTCTTATTAATATGCATACACCCAGGTTTACTCAGAAGTTTCATTTACAGATTATGTTCTTTGCCTTGGCGCTGATAGAAAAGATGGAACCACAGAACCAATGGGAACTTTAAGTTCATCTAACTCATCTTCTGTGTTTGAGACTTGAGGAAATTGGAGAAACTGTTTAGAGGTCTGTCCAAGGTCATATAGCTAATAAGTACCAATTTACTATAGAGGCCAGATCTTTTTGCTTGTTTTGTTTGGGGGCCACTCCCCGCAGTGCTCAGGACTTACTCCTGGATCAGGGGTAATTCCCTGTGGGATCAGAGTATAGAACCTGGGTTGACCAGGAGCAAGGCAGATGTCTTAGCCACTGCACTATCACTCTGTCAAGAGATGCCCAGTTTTCTTGAGTCTTTTCTAATTCTTTGTACAAAGAAAAAAAATATTTTTGAAACTCATTTATTTTTCATGAGATATCACCAACTCCTTTTCAAATATCATTTCCTGTGTGAATCTTCCAAAGAGCAGCTTCTGATCACTCAGGGGTGGTTCCTACCCATTTAGTGATCTGAGCAATGGGAGCTGCATACCAGTCTTCCATGGCAAGTAGAGCACGCCAGTCTTTAGTAGGAAATGCTAAACTGACACAAAGGGCACCTGTACCCCTTCAGAGCAGTCTCCAATCTCAGGATGAGTAGCAGGAAACTCAGGAGCTGGGACAGTTCATCCACTCAAAATTCCTCCTTAGTCACAGCCTTCTCAGCAACAACCAATTTTTCCTTTTCAATCTCCTCAGGATCTCTGCAGAAGTGGAGATCAGGCAGGCATGACCTCTCCTCCCACGGGTGTTCACGGGACATGGTGCATCCCAAGCACAGAACTTCCTGGGCCAGCTTCCACCACAAGAGACCCATGGAATGAGCTCCCTTTTTGGTATCTTAAAGCAGGGTTAAACCAGGGCTGACTGCATACAAGGCCAGAGTCTTAAATCTCTAAACGGTCTCTCAAGCCCCTTCTTTATGCATTTTGTATGTTTTCTAATTATAGTATTGTCTTAGGTTTAGCCATACACAGAGGAGCTTCTTACTCCTGAGTCTGTGCTCAGGAGTGACTCCTGGAGGGCTCAAGGGACCACAAGGGGTGCTGAGGATCAAACCCAGGTGGGCTGCTTGCAAGGTAAGTGCCCTACCCACTATTGCTCTGGCCCCAAATATTGTCTTTACAAGCAAAACTAACATATGTTGTTATGCTTTCATGACTGAAGATATCTTTACCCTTCAGGTGCCAGTGACCCGAAAACATTATTGCATGCGTGAATGAGCTCATTAAAAAGGCAGATTCCTCCAGAGAATGAGAAGACAAGCCACAGACTGGGAGAAAATATTTGCAGAAGATGTATCTGATAAAGAACGATTATCCAAAAATATACAAAAAACTTAAAACTCAACAAAAAGAACAGGAACAACCAAATTTTTTTTAAAAAAGGGGGCAAAGATGTGGACAGACACCTCACCAAAGAAAATCACTGTCACTGTCATCCTGTTGTTCATCGATTTCCTCAAGCAGGCACCAGTAATATCTCCTTCGTCCTAGCCCTGAGATTTTAGAAAGTGCAACATTTGAGGCTCTTTCAGGATCAGGAGAATGATACCCATCATTGTTACTGGTTTTTGGCATATTGTATATGCCACAGAGAGTTTGCCAGGCTCTGCCGTGTGGGCAGGATAGTTTCAGTAGCCTGCCAATTTCTCCAGAATAAGAACTAGATAATAAGATGTCGTGTGGCTGCATTCACGGCCAAAAAACTAATTTTTTAAAAAAAGGGGCAAAGACATGGACAGACACCTCACCCAATAAAATAAATAGATTTAAACATATGGAAAGATATTCAACATCAAATGTCATTAAAAAAAGCAAAAGTTAGAGAGATAGTATAGTAGTCATGATGCTTGCCTTCATGTGGCCAACCAGGACTCTATGCCTGGCACCCCATGGGGTCCCCTGACCCCACCAGGAGTGAAGAAGTAATCTCTGAGCTCAGAGTCAGCAGTAAGTCATGAACACTGCTGAGTTTGGCCCCAAAACCAAAACCAAAAAAGAACCTGAAGTTAATAACAATTCCTCTATGTAAGTCTTAGAATGCTCAAAGTCTGCAACCCTGACATCAAATGCTGGCATATCATTAAGTTTTTAAAAAATGAAAAAGATGACTATATGATTCTGATTATATGATATTCTGGCGAAGGCAAAACTATAGAAACAGAAAAAAAACCAAAGCAAAAACAGTGATTGTCAGGAGGCTAAAGCATTGGTAAAACACAGGATCTTTTTTTTCTTTTTAATTATTTTAAATTTATTTATTTTATTTTATTTATTTTAGCTTTTTGAGTCACACCCAGCGATGCTCAGGGGTTGTCCTGGCTGTGCAGTCAGGAATTACTCCTGGCAGTGCTCAGGGGATCATATGGGATGTTGGAGATTGAACCCAGGTTGGCCGCATGCAAGGCAAACACCCTCCCCACTGTACTGGATCTCCCCACTGTACTCACTCCAGTCCCCCCAAATACTGGATCTTTATGAAACTATCCTGTCTGATGTTGTGAGAATGGATACACACCATTTTACACTTGTAAAAACCCTTATTATGTACAGAATCAAGAATGTGCTCTGATGTAAATTATGGCCACTGGGAGATCTTGATACAATCCCGGTAAACATTCATCGATTATAACAAATACATCACTGTGCCGGGGGATGCTGACTAGTGAGAGAAGTCGTAGACAGGCTGTGTGCTCAATAGCCTTGCATGCATGAGACATAGATTTTCACTTAGTTTTGCTGTGACTCTTGTTTAAAAAATTAGGGGCTGGAGCAATAGCACAGCGGGTAGGGCATCTGCCTTGCACGTGGCTGACCCGGGTTCGATTCCCAGCATTCCATATGGTCCCCGGAGCACTGCCAGGAGTAATTTCTGAGTGCATGAGCCAGGAGTAGCCCCTGTGCATCGCCAGGTGTGACCCAAAATTAAAAAAATAGTAATAAGTTCATGACTTTAAAAAGGGCAGATTCCCACTCTTCTCCAACGGCACCAGTTCATTCTATCACCTTCCATTCCTGTATCACCCCTATTACCCTCTGCAGTGCTGACAGATTTTCTGAAGTGAAGCCCTGGAGCTTGCATTTTCCAGCAGCTCTGATGCAGGCCAGCATTGAGGTTTAGTGGTAGAGCACTTGCCTGGCATCGATGAGGCCCTCTCTTGATCCCTGTAAGAAAGGAAGGCAGGAAGGCAAACAGGAAGGAAGGGAGGCAAGCAAGCAAAAGAAAGGAAAATGCTATTCTGATGAGAAGTAGTACCCATTCTTTTAGAAATCCTAGTCCCTGCCCTGTAGCTTGCTGAGGGCATAGACCGCTCATCTGTGAAGGGGACCTGTTTGTTCAGGCTCCAGGCATTACTTGCTCTCCACATGCATTTGCTAGCCTCTGAAGTAGCCTATTGCTCAGAATTCCGATTGCAATTAAGGCAGTTAAATCAGAGGCCAAGCTGTTCTAGGAGGCAGCATGCTAGACAGGGCTGCAGTGTGGTTTATTCCCCTCTTGCTGCCAAGGGTGGGGACTGGGGGGTGGGAGCGGGGAGGGAGGGAGGCTTTTCTGCCAGCAAGACTGTTGAGCCTGGCCTGGTTGGCCAACCCTGCTCTTAGCTCTTGCTTTCCTGTCCTACCATGATAAGAGAACAAAGCCTCCAGCTGAGGAATTGCTTGCTGGAAGTCACTCGAATTTGGGGGAATTTTTTTAGCCAGCTGCTGGCAACACCAAGCAGAGTAGAAAATTATAAGGACCTAGAGAGATAGAACAGTAGGTAGTGCACTTGGCTTGATTCCCAGATCAGAACCCCATATAGTCCCTTGATCCCTAAATGCAGAGCCAGGAGTAGTCCCTGAGCAATACCAAGTGTGGTCCCCAAACAAAAATAAATAAACAAAAGGAAAAAAAAAACATTTATCTAAGGTCCTGATTTCAACTGGGTCTGTGGTTCACTGCCCTGGAGCCCAGATTGCCAAGGAACAGCCGGAATGTCGGAGGAATGAAATGATTCATAAGGAGCGAAAAGAGACTAATATTGATCGAACGCAGGCCACAGGCCAGAGAACTTTCTATTTCTGACCTTAAATGCTCACAACAGCACAAGTGAAAGGTCGCAGAGCAGGCAAGTGTGGAGTTTTTCTGACTCCAGAGTCCACATAATGCTAGGAAAATGTGTGTGATTGACTGAATGAAAATGTACTGTCCTCATCAAAAAAAAAAAAAAAAAAAGACCAACACATACATAACTAGGGTTCTTAACACAGAATGCACAGTTGGCCTTTAAAGGTCTCTGAATGACTTGAAATTGTACCTGAAGTCGATTTGATGGGGAATAAGATCTTTGCCCGGTCTAAAACAGTCACTTTGCAGTCTATTAGAGTTGCAATTGATAACAAAGTTCAGTAAATATACAGAAGAGAAATTGGGCAATACCTTTCCTGGGTGATCAAAATGAGGTTCACTAATGAGGACCAGAAGGACAGATCCTGGGAAGAACATGGCCTTCTCAGCGAAGCTGTTTGCCAGTGAGGATGTTCAGCCTCAAGCTAATCAGGAAGAAGCCTCAACGACAAAATGAGAAATGTCCTATTTAATTAAAAGGAAAAGGGGGATGGAACCTTTTTCACATTTTGTTTAAAAAAAAAAAAGACAAAGAAAGGCTGTGGAAATATTCCAAATTAAAGGAGGTGAGTGAAATGTGACCAACAGTCCCTGACTACAGACTGGACCCTCTGAAGGAGAGAAAAATGAGTGAATAAAGGGAAATCTTGCACAAATCAGACAAATTGAGAGAGCAATAGGGGATTAGATAAAAAAAAATCCCACATAATTATAAAGTCATTAATTGTATTATGATAACAAAGAGAATATTCTCATTCTTTGAAAATATGCGTTACATATTTAAGGATAAAGGGCTTGGTGCAGGCAACTCAAAATGTCCAGAAAAAAATTTATATGCAGGTATCTATTTATTTTGGGTTTTGGGCCGTACCTGGTCATACTCTGGGCTTACTCTTGGCTCTGTGCTCAGGGCTAACTCCTGAAGGGTACTGGGGATCAAACCCATTTTGGCTGCATGCAAGCATATACCCTACCTATTGTACTATTTCATGAACTCATATATATTATATATTTATATATACAAATATTACATATATATTCAGCAGAACGGGCATGCTCCTTGTGGCGAATTCGATATGCCAAAAACAGTAACAACAAGTCTCACAATGGAGACGTTACTGGTGCCTGCTTGAGCAAATAGATGAATGGGAGCACAGTGCTACAGTGCTATATATATATATATATATATATATATATATTATATTATATAGCACAAAGGTCTAAAATGGATGTTTTGCAGGGTTGGAGAGAGAGTACATCTGGTAGGGCCTGCATATGATGGAATCAGTATTTGATTTCTGGCATTCCATATGGTCCCCCAGAGTACTTCCAGGAGTGATTCCTGAATACAGAACCAGGAGTAACCTTGGAGCATCCAGGATTTGGACCCCAAACAAAGATGTGTTCTTTGCATGCTGGATCCTTTTGTTTGTTTGTTTGTTTTTGCTTTTGGGTGGTGCTCAGTGGTTGCTCATGGTCCTGCACTTAGGAATCACTCCTGGTCACATGCTAAAGGGACCATATGGGATGTCAGAAATCAAACCAGGGTTGGTCATGCAAGCCAAGCACCCTCTGCCTCTGTGCTACCTCTCTGGCTCCCTGCATGCTGGGTCTTTGAGTTTGATCTCTGGTATCACATGGTTTCCAGAGCACTTCCAGGTTTGAACCCCTAAACAGGTAGGGGTAGTCCTGAGCACTGTTCTGAGCACTGCTGGGTGTGGCTTCCTCCCAAAATTTTTAAAATAGCTCTCTGTTTTTTAAAATATACAAGCGGGGACAGAGATAGTAGAAGGGTTATGGCTCTTGCCTTGCATGTGGTTAATGCCGGTTCAATGGTTCAGTCCCTGGAACAGCATATAGTTTCCCAAGCACAGAGTTGGATTTGTCCCTGTGCACAGGAGTTTGCTCTGAGCACTGCCATGTGTGGCTTAAAAGAAAATAAATATATGGACTGAGAAAATGACTTGAGTATTTTACATGAGTGCTTGGCAGGGAGGCCTGGGTGCTACTCCCAGACCACATGGCTCCCTGAGCATCTTCGGAGAATGGTCTACAGATATGTCCTGACGCCCCTCCCACCTAATTAAAACTCACGTATAGCTATGTAAATACAAAGATATAAATACATAGAAGATAATAATATCAATCAATCAATCAAATATCACTTGTATCACTTGTCATCCTGTTATTCCTTGATTTATGACGACTTGGCAAACAAAACAACATCCCTGATTCTTGATTGTCGATGGAGGTCAGAACTCTGGATTCCTTCTCTCACTTGAGGGAAATGTGATATTCCAAGCATAGTTCTTTTGATTTCTCTTTGGGATATCCAAATAGCATTCTTGTCCTGTTTCCGTAGGGCCCAGGTCTCTGAGACATATGTTAGTGCAGGAAGAATGGTGGAGTCGAAAAGATGTGCCTGGAGCCGGAGTTTCTTCATCCTCTTTACAACTTCTTCAATGCTCTTGAAGGCACTCCATGCCACTCTCTTCCTCCTGCGCAGTTCTGGTGCCAACTCGTTCCTCATGTTGAGTTCTAGACCCAGGTACACATAGCTGCTGCATTGGAGATGTTCATTCTGTTGAGAGTAAATGGAACATCAGGGACAGTGTTTTGGTGAAATTCAGGTGCTGTCCGACCTTTCCACACTCATGGTCGAAGTCGGCCAGCATTTGTGCCACTTGGCTAATGTTTGGTGTTATTAGAATGATGTCATCAGTGAGGTGGAGGTGGTGTAGTTGCCAACTGTCTATCTTCACTCCCATTTCTTCCCATTCCAGTCATTGCATGACATTCTCGAGGGTGGCACTGAAGAGTTTCGGTGAAATGGTATCACCCTGCTGAACCCCTCTCTTTCCGTTGATGATCACTTCCTGGTAAAATGGTGAGATCCTGGTGGTGAATCCATAATATAGCTCGCGGAGCTATCCTGATGTACTGAGTTTGAACGCCCTGTTTGGCTAGGACTTTGATGACCACTTCCGTCTCAACAGAATCAAAGGCCTTTTTTAAATTGATGAACGTTAGACAGAGCGGCATCTTGAACTCCTGAGAAACCTCAATTAGCTTGGTCATCATGTGGATATGATTGATTGTGCTGAATCCTTTTCGGAACCTGGCTTGCTCACATGGTTTACTTTTGTCTATTCTATTCAGAATGACTCGAGTGAAAAACTTGTAGACAATGGACAACAGGCAGATTAAGTGATAGTTACTGATGTCATGGATGTCTCCCTTCTTGTACAACAGAATTGTCCTGCTGGTCTTCCACTGGGATGAAACCTTGGATTCAGACAGGTAGTATGTGAAGAGCCGAGCCAGTGTATTGACAAGTACTGGCGGCAGATTCTTCAGGTGTTCGGGTCTGACCTTGTCTGGACCCGGTGCTGTATGCTTCTTTATTGACGAAATGGTGTGTTGGATTTTGGAAGGAGAACGCTGGGAACCACATAACCATCCTGCAGAATTTGTTATGTGGGCAGGTGGACGTGGCTATCAAAGAGATCTGAGTAGAAGTCGTGGATAATCTTCTCCATTGCCCTTCTGGAAGATGTGATAGATCCATCAGGACGTCAGAGGGCAGTCATCTTGGTCTTGTAGTTGGTGAAGGACAGGCGGGTGTTGCAAATACTTTTCCCAGCTTCTGTCCCATCAGCCAGCACTGCTGCTCTTCTCTCTTTGAGCTCTTCCATTATTGCTTCTCTGCAGTTTATTGAGTTCAGATGTTCGCTCGCACCAAACCATGTCAGTGAATGAGCTCAAGAGTTTCTGAAGATAGGCGTCTTTTTGTGGCTTTCCCACTCTCGGTGTTCCTTGTGCAGTCAATTGTATTCCTCATTGATGTTGTCAATGACCTCATCTTTCCACATTGCTTCAATAGTGCCAAAGAGATCCCAGTTAGTAGTTGTTCTGAGAGTTCTCTTCTTAAACTTTGCAGTCCTTTCTCCCTGCTCCATGAAGTAGAATTTTGCATGAAGGAGACGGTGGTCTGATTCCACTTGGAATTTTGGGACAACAGCGACCATTGGTCAGGCAAAACCAACAATTGAATATGATGTGGTCAATTTTGTTGGGGAATTTTCCACCAGGAGATTCCCATGTCCAACGTTTAGATTTGTTCTTCTGGAACTGTGAGTTACCATGGATGGTCTTGGTCGATATGATGAACTCAGACAGTCTTTCACCTTGTTCATTCCATTCTAGGCCATGGGTCCCAATGTGGAGTTCTTCGGGTGACCTTCTCGGTGCTATGTTGGCATTAAAATCATCAACAATGACCTTGTAGAAGGTGTGGTCTTCTTTATAGAACTTTTCCAGCTCCATGTAGAACTTTTCAATTTCTTCTTCATCGTAGTTGGATGTTGCTGCATAGATGATGAAGATAGAAACTGCTGACAGTGAGCCACATCTATTCAATCGTAATTGTCCAATTCGGGTTGTTAGGCATTTGAATAAATCAATGCTCATGGCCAAGCTCGTGTTGACAAGGACACTGACACCACCGACGCCTCTTTTGTCGCATGTTCTGAGGAACAGTTCTTCCCCAGTGTCAAAAATGGCATGATATGGTTGATGCCATTTCCTCTTTGTCAGACCAATGATGTTGTACTTGATCATCTGTGCTTGCACCATCAGGTCCTCAATGAATGCTTCTGATGCCAGCATATGTAAGTTGAAAGTACAGACAATCATTTTAGGGACCTAAATAATAAAATATTTGAGTTGGAACAAAGCAAAAGTGAAAGCTCAAAGGGATGAAAGAGAATCTAGAATAAGTAATATATATTTTTGTGTATGTATTTTAAATATCTTTTTTGTCACTGTCACCGTCCTCCTGTTGTTCATTGATTTGCTCTAGCAGACCCAGTAACGTCTCCATTTTGAGACTTGTTGTTATTGTGTTTGGCATATCGAATACGTCACCAGGCTTTGCCATGTGGGCAAGATACTCTCGGTAGCTAGCTGGGCTCTCAGAGGGGGATGGAGGAATCGAACCCGGCTCGGCTGGGTTGGCTGTGTGCAAGACAAATGCCCTACCTCTGTGCTATAGCTCCAGCCCATATTTTTTGTATATTTATAT
Organism: Sorex fumeus; assembly: GCF_029834395.1. Lineage (NCBI taxonomy): Eukaryota > Metazoa > Chordata > Mammalia > Eulipotyphla > Soricidae > Sorex > Sorex fumeus. Next base: position 47,607,397 of record NW_026606101.1, read on the forward strand.
TTTTGTATATACACATACACACACATATATGTATACACACACATATGTATATATCACTGTCCTCCCTTTGTTCATCAATTTGTTTGAGCGGGTCCAGTAACATTGTGAGACTTGTTACCATGTTTGGCATATCGAATACGTCACGGGTAGCTTGCCAGGCTTTGCCATGCGGGCAAGATATTCTCGGTAGCTTGCCAGGCTCTCCGAGAGGGGCGGGGGAATCAAACTCCTGTCAGCTGTATGCAAGGCAAACGTCGTACCCACAGTGCTATTACTCCAGCCCATATATATATATATATATATATATATATATATATATGTTTGTTTGGGAGACCACACCCAGCGATGCACAGGGGTTACTTCTGGCACTATACTCAGGAATTACCCTTGTAGGTGCTCGGGGGACGATATGGGATGCTGAGGATTGAATCTGGGTTGACTGTGCGAGGAAAGTGTCCTACCTGCTGTATTATGGTTCTGGCCCCTGCCACACTGATGGTGCTCAGGGTTTACTCCTGCTTTCTGCTCAGGGACCCCTCCTCGTAGGCTCATGTGGTGCTAGAGATGGAACCCAGGTAGAATGCTTACAAGGCAAACACATCCTACCCTCTGTACTATCACTCTGGCCCCTATATGTGATGTGGTCTATCTTTGTTTTAGTTAAGTTCTGAGTTTTTTGTTTGGTAGGTTTTTTTTTGGGGGGGGGGTCATACCTTGAGGTGTTGGGTTGAACTCCTAACTCAGAGCCTGAGGGCCACTTCTAGTGGTGTTCTGGGGGATAATGTAATGTGTCAGGGATTATTTTATGTTTGTTTTGGATCACACACAAGCTATGCTCAGGGGCTACTCCTGTCAGTGCTTGGAGTATCATGTGGTACCATAGATAGAACTCATGCTCCAGTTCTTTGAGCCATCTTCTGGCCCCAGAGATGTCTTTATTTTTATTTATTTAAACTTTTTGGGGGGGTTTCACCTGGCGATACTCAGGAGTTACTCCTGCCTCTGCACTCAGAAATTACTCTCAGGGGACCATATAGGATGTCAGGGATTGAACCTGGGTCAGTGATGTGCAAGGCAAAGACCCTACCCACTGTGCTCTCACTCCGGCCTCCATAGAGGTTTTAAATACTATTTTTCAGCTAAAAGTGGGTTTGAGATCACCACGAAATAAAAACATAAGAAGTGTCTATAAAACCTTTGACTCCAATATGCATACATAAAGAGAGAGGGTTTGTATGTTTTCTGACTTTCTCATCAGAGTTGTGACCAATAAAAAAGGGTCGGACATTAAATTTTGATTGTGAAGAGAAGCTTATCTTTTATTCCCCATTGGCAAGAATTTTGACTCTCGGGAGGAGGAAGCAAAGATTTCCAATGTGTAGATTCCAATTTTTAGCACTCAGGTCTGCTTTTCACCTCCCAGAGGCGGGAAGCCATGGCTGTTGTAGGATTGGGTTGACTTTTACTTTTGGTTCATTGGGGAACGTATATTGTGTAGCTAAATATCCTACCACAGATACACAAAGATAGAGCATGTGAGTGAAGAGAGAGGGAGAGGGCCGGGGAAGAAGAATGGGGACAGAACCTGCAGAGAGGTAAGACTGAGCTACTTCAGGGAGGTACTGCATTTGCGTTGTCAAGCTTGGCACAGGTCAGGAAGAACTCAGAAGTGAGGTTCGCACCAAAGAGCACTGAAAAAGGGTCAATGATTTAGTTGGCTATAAAGTGACTCTGAAACTTGGAGCCGGTCAGTGGCATGCAGTGAGGCTCTGGGTAGAATGACCCAGTCCAGAAGCAGAGATGGACATGGACCCTGGTGGAGAGGGGAGGGGAAATGGAGCCTGGAGCCAGCCATCCTCAAGTAGCACAGGCTACTTGAGGAGGGCTGGAAGCTCCTCACAAGGGGAGCATTTTTAAAAAAAACTTTATTTATTTATTTATTTATTTATTTATTTTGCATTTTGGGTCACACCCAGCAATGCTCAGGGGTTACTCCTGGCTTTGCACTCAGGAATTACTCCTGGCGGTGCTTGGGGGACCATATGGGATGCCAGGGATTGAACCTGGGTTGGCCACGTGCAAGGCAAATGCCCTACCCACTGTGCTGTAGCTCCGGCCCCACCAAGGGAACGTTTGTACAGATGGGTGCTGAGTTGACATCCAGATGCTCTACAGCCTGCAGATCACACCTGGGACTCCTTTGAGCTGGTCAGAGAGGAGACTGCTCTTCCGGAACAGTCTCTCCTCCTCTGCAGAGTTGCACAGAAACTTGTGTGGAAGGCAGTGCTGGGGCTTGTTGCCTGCCCCGAGCGCTGGGTGACATCACAGCAGCCCTTCAGCGTTCGTCAGGCTGCCAGAGTGAGGGCTAAAGGAAGCACCTCTTTTGGTGTTCAGCTGCCACTGTGAACACGTCCGCATGGCCCAGCCAGGAGCGCTATTTTTTTTTTTTTTTGCCATGGAAATGAAAACACAACCCCAACCATCCAGGAGGAAGAAAAATGCCAACTCACCGGGTGCACCCAGAACTTTTCTTGTTAAGGAGTGTTTTCAAGTGTTGGAGGCACTCTCACTTGTCAGTTTTTCCTGGGATGGGAGTGACTCATATTTCCCAACACTTAGATCCTGCCTCACAAGCTCTTTAAGATTTCTCTGAGGCCAAGGGAAGGATCCCTCCGCCTTTCCCTGGCCTTTCTGCCAGCAACCTTCAGAAGCAATTTTTTCTGAACCCCTGAATTCTATCATTTTAGTTTATTTTAAAAGTTTATTTATTTTTAAAATTGGATCATAGTGAGATACAGAGTTACAAAGTTGTTCATGATTGAGTCAGTCATATAATGATCCAACACCCATCTCTTCAGCAGTGTACATTTCCCAATTCCAATGTCCCCAGTTTTTCTCTTTTCTTTTTTTTGGTTGGGGGGATCACACCCGGCGATGCACAGGGGTTATTCCTGGCTCTGCACTCAGGAATTACTCCTGGCAGTGCTCGGGGGAGACAATATGGGATGCTGGAAATTGAACCCGGGTCGCCGCATGCAAGGCAAATGTTCTACCTGCTGAGCTATTGCCCCAGCCCCCCAGTTTTCCTCTTGCCCCTGCTGCCATCCCCACTCCCCCCACCCCCAGCCTATCTTTATGGAAGGCACTTTTCATCTCTCTCTCTCTCTCTCTCTCTCTCTCTCTCTCTCTCTCTCTCTCTCTCTCTCCCCCTCTCCGTCTCTGTCTCTATGTCCCTGTCTTTCTCTTTTATTTTGGGCCTTACGGTTTGCAATACAGATACTGAAAGATTATCAGGTATCTCCCTTTCAGTCCCTGAATTTTAGAAGTGAAATGGTCTTCAGTTCTGTCCTTGTACAAATAAGGAAATGAAAGTTCCTAAAATTTAGATGACTTGTTCAAGGTCATAATGAAAAAGTCAGAGTACAACCAGAATCCAGATCTCCTGTCTCCTTGACCCAGGTCAACTAGCTGTGGGAACCCCAAAAGACCCTTTATGAGATCTGAGAGCTCAGAGCCTGATTCTGCCTTCCTCTCCCTCCTTTCCTCCTTCCAACCTTGGAACTTTCTATAGAGAGGGCTCTTAGGGGTAGCAAACCTAGGAGATGATTCTTTAAATTGTTGTTTCAGTGGGACTGGCAATATAATCAGGGCAAGATATTAAAAAAAAAAAAGACAAAGATATTCCAGCATAATGACTTAGCTTAAATTTCCAACAGCCTTAAAGGATATGGAAGGGCCTGGTATTTTATAGGACTTGAAGCAGGTGTCTTGTTTGTTCCAGGCACTTTTCCAGAGAGAGCAATAATGCATCATGAAAGAAAAAGAAAATCATGAAGTTTGGAGCAGATTAGATAGTTGAGATTAGCTTTTTTCTGATCTTGCAATGTTTTCATGTATTCCCAAATCATATTAAGCTGAGCATGTTGAGCAATCAGGTGAAAATCACATGCAAACAGAGTCTAAGTACTGATAAGAATCCTAAAGGTAAACAATGAATTCCTACTAATGGCTAAGTCACTAAGGTAAGGTCCAGTCTAAATACACACCCTTGGTTAAATAGGGTTTCATTAGCTCAGGTTACAGTGGCTCAGGGAAATTTTTCCTTTATGCTTGTCAAGTGAAATTAATTATAGATCATCCATCAATCACTCCTGCCGTAGAAGTTCTATGGGAATATTAAGAATTCCACAGGAGCTCTCTGACTTAACCTTCACCCCACCACTGCCCTGCACCCACCTTACTAGGACCATTTTAGGCATATTTCTGTGCCCATAATAAAAAGTTTCTAGAATTTTCTAGAATCCTAAGTTTTTTTTTTTTTATAAATATGGTTTTTACCCCTGAGAATCACAACTACAGTTTTTACCAATACCCTGTAAAAATTTCCTTTAACAAATTTTGACCCTTGGTGTGTGCTTTAAGTTATGAACAAATATTTGACTTTGCAGAATGTGTCTCAGTATGCATAGCAAGTTTGATTCTTCCAAGTTTCTGATAATTTTGTTTTCATTGAATAAATAATGTGAATAATTCAAACATTAAAGAAAAATTTATTTCAAAAACCAAACCATGTCCTCTCCATGTCATTAAATCATTAAAATTTTGATATATTTCCTTCACTCCATTGCAAAATAATATGCATGTTATTTTCTATACTATTTATAGTATAAACAGTATACTATTTAAATAGTATAAATAGTATACCTCTATACTATTTAAATAGTACTAAATAGTATACTTCTATACTAGAAGATTTAGAAAATATAAGAAAAGAGGATAAAAAGTTGACCATTAACTGTTTTATCTTCATAAAAATAGCCTTCCTAGTATTTATTATTTTTTCAAAGTTTAGAAAATGTTTATTAGAAAATATTATATACTTAAGCAGAATGCAGGCAGAAAACAGATTCTTAAGAGTATACACTCCAGAGAAAGTGGCCCCTAATTTATTTTGCATTTATTATTTTATTTTTCTCATGTGTAATCAAAATGCAAAGTAACCTTTTCACTTATCTTGTGAAAGAAAATATATAAATTATTTATTTATTTATTTATTTATTGCTTTTTTGGGTCACACCCAGTAATGCTCAGGGGTTACTTCTGGCTTTGCACTCAGGAATTACTCCTGGCGGTGCTCAGGGGACCATATGGGATTCTGGGATTTGAACCCGGGTCGGCCACATGCAAGGCAAAAGCCCTACCTGCTGTGCTATTGCTCCAGCCCCAGAAAGAATATATATAAATAATTTAAATATTCATCTTCTCTTAAGCATCTATCTATATGCTTAGAAATAAAATAGCACATGACCATTTCACTGTTTGTTAAAATAGTTTCTCTCCCGGGGAATAGTTACTTAATAAATATATTTTATAGCACTGTAGCACTGTCCTCCAGTTCATCGATTTGCTAGAGCAGGCACCACTAAAGTCTCCATTGTGAGGCTTTGTATTAACGGTGTAGTAACTCTGTGTAGTAACTGTGTAGTAACTCTGTGTATTAACTCTCCAGGTCAAACTAATACATTTGAGAATAGGTAACTTTTAGCTTACTCCTGATCTGAAAGTTTTCAGAGATGAAAAATAAAGAGGAAGAGTGATGTGATATTTACTTCTATTAACTGTTCTATCCTGGATTGTAGGCAGCTGGTGTCTGAGCCATCACCCCCAGGCAACTGTTTTCCCTGCTCCTCCAACGCATGATACCCTCCTCGGTGCTGTTTCGGATCTCGAGGTACAGGAGTGCTCTGGGATTGCTGCGTATTGGTGGCACACAGCCACAACTCTTGTGCTGGAGGCCAGTGAGTTTCCCAGAGAAAGCTGCCCTTCGGTATTTCTAGCACGGCCTTACCTAACCACAAAAGCACTTACTTAGTCTGATAACAATGTATTCTATGTAGTGGCCTCCAAGATAAGTTTTTCAAGCACTGTAAGATTTCCAGCAGAGCACTAGAGAATTTCTAAGTTAATCTTTTCAAACTCTGATGTTACCATTCCAGTAGAAAAGCATGTCTACATCTATCAAGACATTTCTTTTGTGTGTGTATTGGGATGAACGGGTGAGTGGTGCAGGGTATAAAAGCCATGGCTTATGCATTCAAGACTTTACCATTGAGCTACATCCCTGGCCCTTCATCAAGGTTTTTTGCTTACCCAGTTTACTAACTATAATGGAAAGGCAAGAAGACGGAGCAATAATACAGGGGGTAGGGCTTTGCCGCAGTTGAGTAGGGTTTGATCCCAAGCATCCCATATGGCCCCCAAGCTAGGAGCAATTTCTGAGTGCAGAGCCAGGAGTAACCCCCAAGCATCACCAGTTGTGACCCCCAAACCAAAATAATTAATAAGTCACTGTCACTGTCACTGTCCTCCCGTTGTTCATCGATTTGCTCAAGCGGGCACCAGTAACATCTCCATTGTGAGACTATTGTTACTGTTTTTGGCATATCAAATACTTCACAGATAGCTTGCTTTGCTGTGCGGGTGGAATACTCTTGGTAGCTTGCCAAGTTCTCCAAGAGGGATGGAGGAATCAAACCTGGGTCATCCACATGCAAGGCAAATGCCTTACCTGCTATGCAGCACATATACTAAAATTGGAATGATACAGAGAAGATTAGCATGGCCCCTGCGCAAGGATGACACACAAATAAATAAAATGGAAAGTCTGGGCTGGAGAGACAGTACAGAGAGTACAAAGAGGCAAGGTAGGGCTCTTGCCTTGTACATGGCCTGGGTTCAATCCTTGGCATCCCATATGGTCCAGGACCCTATGGCCAGGAATGATCCCTGAGTGCAGAGCCAGGAGTAACCCCTGAGCACCTCTGGGTGTGTCTCTAAAACAAACAAGCAAAAAAGTCATTCTTTCCAGGTTCATTCTTTGATGATGGTTCAATGTTAACTAAAGCTGCCACTCTCTGAATCTACTCTCTAGAAATAACAATGACACCACTGTAAAAAAACGGCACTTACACATAAGCTGTCTCTCCTTTTATTTTTCCAAGGGGATGAGAGGGGTTGGTAGTGATGTGTTTTCTATCCTAGGAAGACAGTCATTAAAGCTTTTGGCCTCCTGGGGTCTATGCTGCAGGAATGTAACTGAAGAGGGAGATGGTGGTGGGAGGGGGAGACAGAGAAAGAGACAGAGACAGAGACAGAATAGATGCAGCTGCACAGGGAGGCTGGTGTGCAGAGGTGAAGGTATAAGCACTTTCACCCACTTGGAGTGGGTTCAATATTGATTCAAGTAAAAAAAGGGAGTGTTCTTGGAGCAATTCTGTAACTTGGAATGCTTTGGCATGCAGGCGCAAACATACACGTGAAGAATGTTCAGGACGGTGTTTTTATAATAGCAATAAATAGACTTTTGAAGAAATACCCTATTATCAATTTTGCTAAGAAAAATAGGGGCTATAACTAGTAGCATACTAAGTGGCATTAAAAATGAGTAAGAGGGGCTGGAGAGATAGCACAGCAGCTAGAGCATTTATTTGCCTTGCACGCGGCCAACTCGGGTTCGATTCCCAGCATCCCATATGGTTCCCTGAGCACCGCCAGGAGTAACTCCTGAGTGCAGAGCCAGGAGTAACCCCTGCGCATCGCGAGGTGTGACCCAAAAATAAAATAAAAAAATAAAAATGAGTAAGAGTTGGGCCTTGAGAGATAAGACAGGGGTTAAGGTGTTTGTTTTGGCATGTGGGATTCAATTCCTGGCACTGCATAGATTTCTGCTCACCCCACCCCAATCCCCAGCCCGGATTAGCTCCTGAGCACAGCTGGGTGTGACCCAACGCTCCTGTCTTATCCCAAATGAGGAAAAGGTATATTTTGGTGATAAAGTGATGCAGAGCTGTGTTGCTTTTTTGATGATGCATGTAAACGTTCATGCTTCTGTTTCCTCTTAATCACTTAATCACTTAACTTCCCGTTAGTCGTCGATTTGCTCGAGCGGGCGCCAGTAACGTCTCCATTTGTCCCTGTCGCGTGCTAGTGTAGCCCAATGGCATCTGTTCGCTCTGGGAACATGAAGAGCCTCAAACCGATCGTCCATGATCTTGACGAAGAAGTCTGACCATCTGGTAGGTGGGCGGCCACGCGGTCTTTTGACATCCCGTGGAATCCAGTCAGTAACAGCTCTAGTCCAGCGGTCGTCTTTAAATCTCATTACGTGACCAGCCCATCTGATTTTTGATGCCTTGACAAATGAGTCAGTGTCCCTGATTCTTGATCGTCGATGGATGTCGGAACTCTGGATTTTTTCTCTCATTTGAGTGAAACGTGTTTCCTCTTATCAGTCCAAAAATTAGAATCAGAAGCTGAGCATACCACACTGTTAAGGTGGTTTATGGCAGCAGAGTCAATCTTTTTGTAGTATTTTCTCTAGTATTCTGTTGACTTTTATTCTGTTGACATCTGCTCAACACATTACAACTTTTGTGATCAGGTGGGGGACGGGAGAATTAGTTAAGTGTAAGCTTTGGGGTGAGGGAGGTTTGTCACACCTGGTGATGCTCAGGGCTTACTCCTGGCTCTGCGCTCAGAAGATATGGGATGCAGAAGATCCAACCAGGTCCGCCACATGCAAGTACAGTCCATCTGCTGTACACTTTTCTGAAAGTCTATTGAAAAGGAAAAAAAAATTAAAAAAAAACACACAAAAACCCAAAGACTCTTGCTTCTGTTTGATTCTCAGGCAAGGATGTCGAGTTAAGGCAGTGAAGTCAGTCAGAGATAGCTCAAGTTAACTAGAGATAGTTCAAGTTAATTTAATGCAGAAAGAAGCCTCAAAGGGTTGGAGGCTGAAACCTTCCAGCCTGCAGTTTCAGGTTCCAGGAAGAAGTTTCTAGGAATGAAAATGCAGATTTCTGGTAGGGAAGTGATAAAGACTGTCATTATCTCCATTATGGGAGAGGATCCACCAAAAGGCGCCTTGGGCCTGGGGACCACTACGCCCGCCCACACACCCACGGCTCCCACTGTGAGCCCCACATCTTCCCGTCTTCTAGTGTGGAGGTGGCGCTGCCCGGCCTGAGGATGCTCCAGCTCGGTCAGGTTCTCTTACCTTAGCGTTGAAGCACGTATGTGCCACGGAGGCCCCGTTTCTTACAGAACAGGGCCTAAGAGACCCTCCAACCGCACTGCCTCACTCCCAGTGCCTTCGTTTTGCCTGCCTGCTTTCTTTCTTTTCTTTCTTTCTCTCTCTCTTTCCCTCCCTTCCTGCCTGCCTGCCTGCCTGCTTTTTGGGTCACGCTCAGGGGTTATTCCTGGTTCATGCACTCAGGAATTTCTGTGGTGCTGGGGGACTCTATGGGATGCTGGGAATCAAACTGAGGTCTGCCGCATTCAAGGCAAATGCCCTACCTGCTGTGCTATCGCTCCAGCCTCTACCTTGCAACTTTAAAAGTATCCTGTGCTCCCAGAATTTGGACTGCGACGTAGTCCCCTGCCAATAGGAAGGACTGTGGCAATGGGCAGGAGCTCCAGCTTTCTGATTCCACGGCAAGAACCAGGGAAATAGTACAAGGATTTGTCATTAACTTTCCACCACTAGTTCAAATCCCAGCTCTTCCCTCAGCTGCCCCACCCCCAACTTTGACCTTGGGGAAGGTACTCACCTTGGGAAATGGGAATAAGAGTAATGACTTCCTGTACGTTGTAAACAAGTCATTCTCAGATTCTGAGACCTGGCTAAATGCTGTATATTGTTATTATTATTTTTTAAACTCTATGTTAATTACCTCATTCCTCTGGAACCCCCACTCCACCCCAGGCATTTGAATTAGCCTTCCGGAACTCCGAAGTACTGAATCCTTTGATAATTGTGGTAGAAACTAGGGAAGAAGATCCTGCTGAGCATAATCTTGAACTCAAAAGTTAAGTTGGAATGAACTAATGTCAGCTTTGCATCCTTTTACTGAAGATTTCAAGTTTATGATGAAGTCGTTGAAATTTGAGGAGTAATAATGAACTTTAAATGATATTTTAGGTTTTTAATCGGCCAACTTCCTTACTCATCAGATATTTTTCTTTCAATTCTCCCCTATCAGGTAATGATAACATTTATTAGTAATAACAACTATCATTTGTTAAAGGCATATTTTGTGTGGCTGGAGCAATAGCACAGCGGGTAGGGTGTTTGTCTTGCATGCGGCCGACCCAGGTTCGATTTCCAGCATCCCATATGGTCCCCTGAGCACCAACAGGAGTAATTCCTGAGTGCAGAGCAAGGAGGAACCCCTGAGCATCCACAGGTGTGACCCAAAAAGCAAAAAAAAAAAAAGACATATTTTGTGCCATCCACTGTTTTAAGTGATTTACATTTTCATTTTTTTCACTCATTTATTCACTCAACTATTATTTTTAGAAAATAGAAAAGTTTATTGAAAAGTACAAGAGAGAGGAAAAGGAACTTCCCTGAGGAGAGGAAGTTAACATGGGAGTAAGTTCACACTCAACGAAGTTCACACTCACAATAGTTGAGTGTGAACTTACTCTCCTAAGTATTTCCTGAATATTTAGGAGAAGCCAGACCCTGAATTAGATTTTTGGGGCTAGAGTTTGTAGGGGTGGAGAAGAAATTTTCCTCTACCCCCTGAGTTCTTTAACCAGTGATGCAATCAGACGAACATCAGACAGATTTGTACAAGAAAATCCAAATTTAATCATGTGCATATGGAGAATCAACATGAGTCTAAATTCTCAAATGAATGGGGGCAAAATGGGGGTATATAAATACCCTGTGCTATGGAATGAAAACTAAGCAGCCTGGGGCTTCCAGAAGAGAGGAGGAGGAGTCACATGACAAGATGATGATTAATTGGTTGTGGAAGTTCAGATGTTCTGTTAACTGAATGCTTTCCTGCTCACACACAGAGGTTTCTCCCGTAGAATAGTTATTTCTACTTTGGAAAAAAACCAAATAAACTGTTGTTGGTAACCCCTCCAATTTTCATTCTAGTCTTTCAGGGAAGTGGTAAAAGATTCTCTTGAACCCACAGGGATGGGGGGTGGGATTGACCTCAGTTTGAAATAATGTCAAAGTGACCTGTCTTGAGAAAGCTTGTCTGAAGCATCTTAGAAATGCCTGGGGGGGGGGGGGGCGTAAACTCTAAACAATAATTGTGCATCTTCTATCGAAACAATCTATCTAGTCAAAGTAGATAGAGTATTAACTAGAACTCATCTGCCTCACAAGAATTGGGAGGGGTGGGAGGTGGGGGTCTATTGGGGTTCGGGGTTAAAAATAAGTATTGGTAAAGGGAAATGTGTTTGATATTTACATGACTGAGACCTAAACCCGAAAGCTCTGTAACTTTTCCCACAGTGATTCAATAAATAAATAAATTATAAAAAAAAAAAGAAAAAAAAAAGAAATGCCTGGTAAGGTCTTTCTCTCATGGAACTTTCACTCTCTCTGGTTTCCAGGCCAAAAAAAAAAAAAAAAAAGAGGCAAGATCATACCTACCGTGCCATGTGTGTTAGGAAAGAAGGCGACTGATACACGTTTTATTGTTAGCCACCAATATCATCTTCTTCTGATTCCCAAGTTTGTATCTTTCCGTTCATTCTCTTTCACTCAGGGGTCACACCCAGCCAAGCTCAGGCTTAAGTTTTTTTCTTGAGTGTTGGACTTACTCCTGTCTCTGCATTTTGGAATCAGTACTGACTGGCCCTGGGAACCATATATGATGCTGGGGATTGAACCTGACTTGGCCATGTGCAAGGCCAGTACCCTACCTACCCACCATAACTATCTTTCCATCTCTCAGGGCTAAGTCTCGGCTCTGTGCTCAAGGGTTCACTCCTGGTGGGACTCAGAGGACCATAGATGGGGGCATCAGATGAGGGTTGGTGACATGCAAGGAGAGGACTTTAAACCCTGCACTTTCTGTCCAGCCCCACAAGTTTGCATCTTGCTTTCTCAGTATACTGCAGCACCGTGTCTTCCAGCCCCACAGAACTTCTTTTTGGATTTTATTGTTTTTATTCCTGTACCCCACTAGTCATTCTAAAAATAAATGTAGGACACTGTATATTCTTGTCTTCTGAAAAAGGCAGAAGATCCTGTATCAATATCCCCCCATCCAGCAGCCTTCTCTGGCTCTCCAGGTTGGAACCAGCTTCTCTTCCCCAGCTACAGTGTTGGGGTTTAGACTTCAGTTTCGATCTTGGCTGACCTGATGGAGTAAAATGATGATGTGGTAATTCAATAAAAAATAGCTAAATAGATTTCTGGACTGGAGCAATAGCACAGCACGTAGGGCATTTGCCTTGCCCACGGCCCACCCAGGTTCGATTCCCAGCATCCCATATGGTCCCCTGAGCACCGCCAGAAGTAATTCCTGAGTGCAGAGCCAGGAGGAACCCCTGTGCATCACCAGGTGTGACCCCAAAAGAAAAAAAAAACAAACCTAAACAGATTTAAAAAAAAAAGATGATATGTGTGAATTGCTTATGTGGATCTCCGCCATCAGACTGTCAGCTGCTTGCTTTTCTCTCTATTCATGGCATTTCTTGCCTGGATGAACACAGTTAGCTGCATGTGGCCAGATTCTTCTACAATCTCTTTTCCAAACCAGGCACCCTGAATCTTCTCTTCTCTCCAGCTGATCCCGTCCACGTGTCTGAGCACACAATTGAGAATAGCTGCTGACAGAATGAGCTTTCTGAAAGGCAAGTGTGAGGATTTCACTGTCTTCCTCGAGGTTTGTCAATGGCTCTCACAGTGAAGACGAAATCCAAACCCTATGGCCTGGCACACACATGCCCTTTTATGACCTAGGTTTGCTTGGTAAACCTCCAACTCCATCTCCTCGTCTCTCCTCCAGATCCCAGCTCACTCAATTTACTGCTGGTCAGTCTGTAGACAGTGTCCTCCATCAGAAACTCACTTCTGGAAACTTACAGGTCTCAGTTTAGATAGCACCACTTCCTAGAGGCCAACGTTCATTTCTCTATATGCCAAGGAGAGGTCACTTCTCATTAGTGTTTCATTTTAAGGGCCTCTCTTTCCTTTTTTTTTTTTTGCTTTTTTGGGTCACACCCAGGAATGCTCAGGGGTTACTCCTGCCTCTGCACTCAGGAATTGCTCCTGGGGGTATTTGGGGGAACCATATGGGATGCTGGGAATTGAACCCAGGTCGACTGCATGCAAGGCAATCGCGCTACCTGCTGTACTATTGCTCCAGCCTCAGTCTCTCTTTCCAGATGGACTGTAAACTCTTGATTTGCTATCATTTGTTTGGAGGCCACACCCATCCAGGCTTACTCTGGGCACTGTTCTAATGGGAGGATTACCAGCTCGCAAAATGTTGAGTTTGTCAGCCTCCTCCTTTTTTGGTTGATTGTGGGGGGCCACACCCAGCAGGCTCAGAAATCACTCCTGGCAGGCTTACAGGACCACATGGTATGCTGGGAATCGAACCCCCAGTCGGCCACATGCAAGGTAATTGCCCTACGCACTGTACTAGGACTCTGGCTCCAATTTCACATCACTCTTGACCCCTTTAGAAAGATATACTTCTCCCCCTTCCTCCATCCTTCATTTCACCTAGACATAGCCTCCCTGTACCACTTGACTGATCAATGAAGAACTTTATTTCCTTGAGTGAGCCCCCAACTCATGACATATCTCATTTCAGTTAATGCGGCGACCATGAAACCCAGGTTTTTCTAGACTCCTCCCTCTTCTAAACTACCCTAAGGTAGGTGCCTGATTCTTTGAGCTTTTTTTTTGTTGTTGTTGTTCTTTTTGGTGTCACAGCTGGCAGTTCTCAGGACTTACTCCTGGCTCTGCACCTTAGGGTTCACTCCTGGCTAGGTTTGGGAAGTCATAAGTGATACTAGGAATTGAACCTTGGCCTTGGGTCAGGTGCATGCAAAGTAAACATCTTGACCACTGTACTACACTTCTGACCCCCTAGTATGACATTTTAAAACTTTCCCTCCAGTAGCTTTACTCCTGTCTCTATCATTATCAACATCTCTAGCCAATTGCACCCATAGCCTGGGTTTGCCAGGAATGGGTAGCACCTGGAATCACAACACAATCACAACCATTCTGTTGTTCGTCGATTGCCTCGAGCAGGCCCCAGTAACGTCTCCTTCATCCTAGCCCTGAGAATTTTTTAAAAAGTGTCATATTCAAGGCTCTTTCAGGGTTTGGAGAATGAGACCCATTATTGTTACTGGTATTTGGCATATTGGGTAAGCCACGGGGAGTTTGCCAGACTCTGCCGTGTGGGCAGGTTACAGTCGGTAGCCTGCCAGTTTGTTATTCCTGCACCTGGAATAACTTCTCTAAAATTCCTGAGGGCTCACCCCGAGGTCTGACAAAATATAACTCTGATTTGAGCTGTCTTCTATTTATTTTGCTTTTTGGGTCACACCTGGCGATGCTCAGGGGTCACTCCTGGCTCTGTACTCAGGAATTACTCCTGGTGGTGTTCGGGGGACCATATGGGATGCTGGGCATCAAACCCAGGTTGGCTGCGTGCAAGGCAAATGCCCTACCCACTGTGCTATCACTCCAGTCCCCAAGCTTTCTTCTATTTAGAACCTTTGAGAACTTTCTTCTTGACAAACTCCCAGATCTTTAATACTCTGAGATCCTTTGTTTGATTTTTATTTTGTTTTTGGCTTACTCCTGGCTCTTCGCTCAGGGATCACTTCTGGTGGGACCCAGGAACCATCTGGGGTTCCAGGATATTGGCATGCAAGGCCTTCTTCTCTCACTTCCTTTTCCCCTTTCTCTTTTCCTTCCTCTTTCCTTCCTTCCTCCCTTCCTGCCTACTCAGTGTCTCATAAGAAATATCCAAAATAGGCAGCTTTAAAGTTATTTTAAAACTTTAAATTTTGCACCATTTAAAAAAAATTGGCTTCACTTGCAGGGTTTGCTCATGGCTTTGTGCTCAGAAATTACCTCTGGCAGTGCTCGAGGGACCACATATGGTGCTGGATTTGTAACCTGGGCTCCACATGTGCAAGGCAGGTTCCTTTACCCCTGTACTAGTTCTCTGATTCTAAACATTTAATTTTGAAGTACTTGTAGCTAATAGAATAGTTTAAAAGTATTAAAATGTTATTTATTTATTGTTTTTGGGTCACTCCCAGTGCTCAGAGTTTACTCCTGACTCTGTACTCAGTAAATTACTCCTGGCAGTGCTCAGGGAGGCATATGGGGTGCTGGGGATCAAATCCGACTGGCTGCATGCGGAAGGCAAATTCCTTACCTGACTATCGCCCTAGCACCAAGATGTAATTTTTTTTTTTAAATTTTTGGGTCAAACCCTGCGTTGCACAGGGGTTACTCCTGGCTCATGCACTCAGGAATTACTCCTGGTGGTGCTTGGGGAACCATATGAGATGCCGGGGATCAAACCTGGGTCGGCATGTGCAAGGCAAATGCCCTACCCACTGTGCTATCACTCCAGCCTCCAAGATGTAATATATTTTTTAAAATTTATTTATTTATTTTTTTAATAGTGAGACATCATGAGGTACAGTTGCAGACTTACATATTTTTGTGCTTGGGTTTCAATTATACAATGATCAAATACCCATCCCTCCACCAGTGCCCATTTCCCACCACCACAGATCCCAGTATCCCTCCCAACCCCCAGTCCCCCCATCCTACCCTCCCTCTGTGGCAGGGCATTCCCTTTTGTTCTCTCTCTCTTATTGGGTGTTGTGCTTTGCAAAAGAGGAAATGGGTGGCAATCATGTTTAGTCTATACTGTTTAGTAATATTTTTAACTAGCCGTAGAGCTGAACAATCCCTTTGTATTCTTCATCCGGATTCAGCAGTTGCTAAATTTGGCTATTTTACTTTAAAATTAGCTGGTAGGGCATCTGCCTTGCACCCAGCCAACCCTGGTTTGATTCCTTCGTCCCTCTTGGAGAGATGGCAAGCTACCAGAATATCCCAACCGCACGGCAGAGCCTGGCAAGCTCCCCGTGGCATATTCAATATGCCAAAAACAGTAACAACAAGTCTCACAATGGAGATGTTACTTGGTGCTCGCTCCAGCAAATCGATGAACAACGGGAGGCCAGTGCTACAGTGCTCTTCTCCTTAGAAAACTGCTTTTTGTTTCCTTTTCCCACTTTGTTGTGTTTTGATGGGGTCCTAATCGGGTCTTCTGTTTGATCCAACTTAGGGTTCACAAATGTAAGTTGTTTACTGTATCAGTGAACTACACTATCAGTCCCTCACCCCAACTTTTTTTTTCCCTGAACATTCCAAAACAAGTTCTAGGCATCTTTATGCCTCCTTATCTGTAAATATATCCAAGTGTACTTTCTAAGGAAAAGAGAATTTCTTACATAAGTCCAGCAGTTATCAAATTCAAATTTTTAACTTTATAAAATACTATAGTGGAGAGGAAAATTACAAAGATAGTCTCATTAAATGTCCTTTCTAGTTCTGATACGGGATCTAATTTAGTGCCTTAACCTGTACAGTTGTCCATTTTTAAAAGTTCCCCAAGTTTTCCCTGAATCTTTTGAGCATGTCCCTTCCACCCAATTTTAGGGGATGACAACATCGGTATGTTTTGTTGTTGTTTGGATTTGGGAATGGAGACTGTCTCCAGCAGTGCTCTGGGATCAGGCCTTGCTGGGTACTGAAGCCAGGGCTCTAATATGCAAAGCAGTGCTCCAGCCCTGTGAGTTGCCACCCCAACCCCAGGACCCGGGGTACGAGGCTGGGACTCCAGGCCTTGCTCTGCTCTTTGAAAACTTCCCAAGGCTTCAATTTCTTCACCTGTCAATGAGGAAAAGAGAGGGTTGGATTTAAACACATCCAAAATCCTCCCAAGCACTTAAGACACCTATATAAATAAATAAACAACGAAAAAAATTTTCTTTGAAAGACATTTTTTCCCTTTTAAAAACATTTAGGTAGGAAGAAACCCACCTCCTTCAGAATCTGTCAGTTCTGAAAGCCTACTAAATCATTTTATTTTCCGGATGTCTTACTTCTACGATGTTGTCTTTTCTTTGCCATTATCTTCTGCAAATGCTTGGCTGACAGTCTTTTTCATCTTAGAAGTATTTTGAACATAATATGACTGTTTATTTAATGTCTTGTGCACTTCAGCAGATAATGACCAGAAGGAGCTGTTTACCTATTTTTTTTTCCCCCAAGCACTTCTAGCTTACTCAGCTCCACACTTTCTGAGAGCCAACATTAATTTGTCTTTATTTTGTCAGTTTGGAGTTAGATGAGCACTTCTGAGCTTTTATTCTTTCCCTTCTGAAATCTGATGTTCATTTGTCACCCAGATTCCTTGGTATTTGCATTTCACTTGCAGGGGGACCACTGTTCAGATCCAAGAACTTTTCTTTAAAAATTGGTGATGATGAAATTGTAAAAGACATTTCAACCCTGAAAACTAACACTGTAGCACTGTAGCACTGTCCTCCCATTGTTCATCGATTTGCTCGAGTGGGTACCAGTAACGTCTCCATTGTTAGACTTGTTGTTACTGTTTTTGGCATATTGAATACTCCACGGGGACCTTGCCAGGCTCTGCCTTTTGGGCGGGATACTCTTGGTAGCTTGCTGGGCTCTCCAAGAGGGACGGAGGAATCGAACTGGGGTCGGCTGCATGAAGGCAAATGCCCTACCTGCTGTGCTATCGCTCCAGCCCTGAAAACTAATTAAATTTTTTTAAATTTATTTAAACTTTTAACTGAATTACCATGAGATGCACAGTTACAAAGGTATTCATGATTTTAGGTTTTGGTCATACAATGTTCCAGCACCCATCCCCTAACCAGTGTACATTTCCTACCATCAAAGTCCCCAGTTTCCTCTCACTAGCATCTCCCACCCCTCAGCCTGGCCCTATGGTAGACACTTTTCTTCTCTCTCTTTCTTATTGGGCATTATGGGTAACAATACAGGTACTGAAAAGGTTATCATGTTTTGTCCCTCAGCACTCAGTTCTTATCCAGGGTGATCATTTCCAACTATCATTGTCATAGTGGTTTAAACTTAAAAAAAAAAAAGTGGTGAAGCTGGAGTGATAGCACAGTGGGGAGGTCGTTTGCCTTGTATGCACTCGAGCTGGGTTTGATCCCCAGCATCCCATATGGTTCCCTGAGCACTGCCAGGAGTCATTTCTGAGAGCAGAGTCATGAGTAACCCCTGAGCATTGCTGGGTGGACCCAAAAAGCAATAAATAAGTAAGTAAAAAGTGGTTAAACCTTTAGTTAAAAAAGGATTTTTCCCCCCTCTCCACTTTGCCTAACTACTATTTCAGAAGAGTTAGGGGCAGATTTTAAGGTAGCAAATATTTGTTATTTGAAGTGTGCCTGTGATGATTTCATACAGGCGTCGGTACTGGGAGGAATACTGCAGTGGCTAGAGCTCTTGTCTTGCAACCTTACGAGCAAATGACTGTGATTTCAATCCCCACTGTCCCCTATGTGCCTTGCACAATCCCTATCCTGGAAGTCCTGCCATTTGTGACTGTCCAAATGCACAAAACAGAACAGAATAATTGGTTTCAAACACCCACACTTTCTGTGAGTCTTTGTATTGCCTACTTTGTTTGAACAATGCACTGGTCTTGGGATTAAGGCACCAAATGTGGTGGGGGGAGACAGATGTGTAGACAAATAAGTCAAAATTAAGTGCTCTGCTAGAGCTGTTGATGTGTTTGGTCCATTCCAGCCTAAAGGCGGGTGAGATCAGTTGAGCCAGGAGGGATGAGGTGAGACAGAGCTACACTCTTGAGCTTTGTGAATACTTTGGTTTGTAGATAGCTTGTGGTCCCCAGAGGGATGCTTCTTTACTAGCTTTTCACTTGATGCCCACTCACTGAACTTGGAGCTATTTGAAGGAAGCAACCTTTCTCTTCATAGAGGTATACTGGTTTACATCACTGCATATGGTTTTGTTTTGGGGCAACACCCAGTTGTGCTCATGACTAACTCCTGGCTCAGGGATCATTCCTGGTGGACTTGGGGAACCATATGGGTGCCAGAGATTGATCCTGGTCAGTCACGTCCAAGAAAAGCTCCCTACCTGCTGTATTATCACTCTGGCCTCTCAGCAGTTCATTGTTTCATAAAGGAATTTACTATTACGGGAAATAGAGTTTGTTCTCTGATGAATCCACATAAGGAGGTCAATATAAAATAAGTTTGGAATGAACCTAGGGTGGAGACTCTCAAAGGCTGTGAACCTTTTTAAATTAAGAGAATGCTAGTTCATGCTAGATAGCCAAGCCTGATCTCCCTTAGACTTCTGAAGTGAGACTTACCAAGCAGGGGAGGGTGTATATAGGAAGAGAATATGGCAACAAAGACTCCTTCTATAATGTTAGTGTTCCAAGCAAGTTTAAAAACTGTATAGCTTGGGTCCAGAGAGATAGTACAGGTGTTAAGGTGCTTGATTAGCATCTTGTTAACCCTGGTTACATTCCCATCACCACAAATGGTCCCCTTGAACACTACCAAGAATTATCCCTGAGCACAGAGCCAGGAGTAATCCCTGAGCACTGCCAGGTATGACTTCCTAAATGCAAACCAAACGAAACTAAAACCCAAACCCAAACTAACCCAACCCAAACCAAGTCAATACCAAAAGAACACCCTCTACCCTACTGCATGGTCAAAACTCTGCAAAAAAGATGGTGGTAGCGGTGGGAGTTCTGGAGAGTTTGATAACTTAGCTGAGTGTGCATGCTTTGTATGCTGGATACCCAGCTTCCATTCTTGGGACCTCATGATCCCCCATGAGAAGCAACCGGAGTGACCACATGAGTGTGCACATGCGCGCGCGCACGTGCGCGCGCGCGCACACACACACACAGACACACAGACAAACAGACAGACAGACGCTCATGGGATGGCAAATACTTGCCCCTCTTCCACATCTCCTAAATAAAACCTGCAATGCTTTGGAAACTAACAAATAAAAACTTAAGTAAAAAAAATTTTTTCTTTTGGTTTTTGGGGCCACCCCTGGTCATGGTCAGGATTTACTCATGTATCTGTGCTCAGAAATGACTCCTGGTGGGGCTCAAAGGACCATGCGAGGTTCTGGGGGATTAAATAGTTGCATGCGAGGCAATTGCCTTAACCATAGTACCATCCTTCTGGTATCTTTAAATAAAAATCTTGGCAGGGAGCTGGGAAGATAACTCAGAAGGCTTTGCATTCAGGAGCCCCAGATTCTGTCAGTACCAAATAGTCCCCCAGATTATAACCCTTGGCACCTCTGGGTGTGGCCCCAAAGCAAATAATAATAACAATTATGATAATAAAATATTGTCAGACTTAGAATGATGGGTTACAGACAACACATCTGAGGCTCAGTTAAATAATAGCAGGAGTGAAAGAGCTGTTTCCTTCAGTCAGCTTGCTGCTGAAAATAAGGCGTCGCCCAAGGTGCTGGCCGCATGACACTCAGACAGGTAGCCTAGTATCTTGAAATAATCAGAAATGAATCCACAAATTAACCAATGAAGATATTCACTGGTATTTGACTTTGAGAGAAAATGTAAGTAAATAAAATAGGCCACACAAGGGGCTCATGATGCAGAGAAAATTTACTTGAGGGATAATTAGGAATATGGAAAGTATCTTTATATAAACACTGAAGAGTCAAAAGAGCAAGGGGCTTTTGCATAGAAAATTCCCTGTCCAGTGGTAGAAGACGAGAGGAAGGAACAGATGCAGTGTGTCAGAGTAAGAAACATGTCTCAAGTCTGTTGAGTTCCTATCATGAATTGCAACAGGCCTGGAGCCTTATGAGACATCCGGGTTTCTCTCACAGGGAGCTTAGATTTATTGAGTTACTCCCAGAACAGTGCCCCTGAAACACACCCAATTCTTCCAAGTACTAATCATCCTGTATTGCTTTTCTCTTTCCTTTGTGTCACTTGCATGGTTTAGCAATGTCCTTTTCGTACAGACACAGGAGGACAACTTTGTAACATGGGAGTTAATTGACTCCCAGATAATATTTACTGGGGCTGGAGTGATAGCATAGTGGGTAGGGTGTTTGCCTTGCACGTAGCCAATCCGGGTTTGATTCCCACCATCCCATATGGTCCCCCAAGCACTGCCAGGAATAATTCCTGAGTGCATGAGCCAGGAATAACCCCTGTGCATCGCCTGGTGTGACCCAAAAAGCAAAAAAAAAAAAAAAACCCAGATAATATTTACTCCTGGGCATTCATATTTATTTGACTTAAGCCTCAGTTCCCTTAGTTCCTAGCATTCCAAAAGCAGGGTCCCAATGAAGGAACTGGATGGACCCAGGGCAAGCTGTAAGCTACCCTGGCATCGAAAGGGGACAAACTAAGCACCATACGTATAATCAGTTAAGAGCACGATCATGGAACAAACTCTGTCATGACCCAAAAAGAAGTAACTGAATAAGGACCTTGCTGGTGTTAGGAGACTAACCTGGCCTGAGAACTGTAGTCTGGGATATATAGTGAGTCCTTGGGAAGAGTCAATCTTTAAGCTTAATATATCTCTTACTGTGTTCATACAAAATGACTAGAAATATTATAAGAAGTAAATTTATTATGATTGTTTAAATGGCTTACTAGCTGAGGAAAGGAGAAAGCAACACACCCTGGATGGAATCCCGCCCTTGAGCGGATCTCCTAGTGATTTGGAGTGCTGAACCCTCAGATGAGATTTTGTCCTTGAATTAATCCCTTAGAACTTCCCCTAAAGGAGTGACTTTACCTCTGCTGCGATGACAATGTTCAACCCCACCTCTGTGTACCCCCACCCTTCAAGATTTCTATATAACTATGCTGTAAGGGGAAAGATGGGGACTAGAAAGAGAAAGACTGTAGAGGACTTTGAGGTCAATAAGGAGACTAGGATGATCAAAGTATGATGACTGGGGCTGCAACCAAAACTATGACTACAACTGTGTTGTAAGGGGAGAGATCGTACTATGCTGGGGAGTAGAGAGAAGTAAGCTGACTACCAACCAGGCTGGGGTCCTGTTTGTCTGTTCCCCCCGTCCTTCCTCTGACATAGCAGTGGGTCGGCTGGGGTATGGCTCTTGGCCACTGAACGCTTGCGTCCTGCACTTCCTTGCTTTTCCTTTGAAATTGACAATGAAATTTTCTTAGTATCTGTACTGTAAACCATAATGCACAAAAGGAGAGAAATAAAAAAGTACCTGCCACAGAGGCTGACTGGGGGGCGGGGGTGTTGGGGGATGGTGGAAGGGACTCAGCGGACATTGGTGATGGGAAATGTACACTGGTGGAGTGATGGGGGTTGGATCATTGTATGCCTGAAACCCAATCATGAACAACTTTGTAATGGTCTATCTCATGGATATTCAATATATATATATTTTTTAAGTGTGAATACCAGGCCCAGCGCAGTAGTACAGTGGGTTGGGCATTTGCCTTGTATGCAACCTATTGGGATTTGATTCCTGGCAACACATATGGTCCCCTGAGCCTCCCAAGAGTGATCCCTGAGCACAGAGCTAGGACTAAGCCCTGAGCACTGCCAAGTGTGCTTTCCCCCCACCTAAAAATTGTATGAGCACTTTGAATATGAGTATTATGGGGGAGGTCACACTCAGCTCAATGCTCAGCACTTATTCCTGGTTCTATGCAGAGGGATAACTCCTGGTGAGGTTCCAGAGACAGTATGGAATGCCAGGATCGAATCCTGGTCAGCTGTGTACAAGGAAGTGCTTAACCTGCTAGACTATTGCTCTGGCCCCATTCCTATGAGTACTTGTAGTTTGGCTATTAACCCTTTCTAGGAGCATGATTTGCAAGTACCTTATTCAGTAAGTTGCCTCTTTTTGAAAATATCTTTGTCTAGAGACATTTAAATATGAAATTATTTTCATGACCCATGAGAGCACTCAAATGTCTGAAAGTTTTTTTTCTTTTGCTAGATGGAGTGTTCTATAATTATTAATAAGTATAGTTGGCTTATAGCATTATTCAATTCTTATATATCCTTTCTGATTTTCTGTCTATCTGTTCTATCCACTGCTAAGAGAGAAATGTTAAGATTGCCAGTTAAATGGATTTGTCTTTTGTTTTGCTTCTATAAGGTTTATTTCATGAATTTTGCAACTGTTATTGGGTGCATTCTATTTTCATTCTATTTTGTGTTTTTTTAATGAATTGATTTTAGGCTATTATAAAATGTCTCTCTTATCCTTGATAACATTCTTTGTTCTGAAATCCACACTGTCTGATAGTACTACAGACATTTCAATTTCCTGTTTTTTTTGCATTTTTTTCCTCACCAGTAGCTATGGACTTAAAGTAATATTTTCCCCCTAAGCATCTTTCTAAAAGAAAATTTAATACTAATCTCAATGTCCAATCCTAGAAAACTGAGGGAAAAAAACCCCAGCACATAGAGGAACGGGGCACTGCTCTCTGGACAATTGAAAATCTTGGTATAACCAGAAGCCTTCCTGGTAGCATCAGGAGTCAATTAACACATGTTGTATATATTACAAAGTAAGCAAGAAGAAAGAAAATGTCTGTGAGGAAATCATAAGGGAAATATGATTTTGTTTTTATACTATACTTATTGAAAAAATCCTCATGTAAATGATATAGCTGTATTGTTGGAAGATCAACTGCATATAATGAAATACTATATACTAGCATTTCTCAACTGGAGTCCTTATGGCCTTCTATGAGCTCCCCAAATATTCCAAGGGGGCCACATGGAAAAGTTACATAAATGGAGGCCCATGTTATAAGACTGGGACCAACCAGTAGGGTGGGGTGGGAAGTTGGGGCATAGGAAGGAAACAGGTTAGAAGAAAGTCATATTCAGAAAGAGACTGAGAAGCATTGTTGTATACCATTGAAAACAGGTCTTATTTGTTTGTTTTTTGTTTTTTGGGTTACACCTGCGATGCACAGGGGTTACTCCTGGCTCTGCATTCAGGAATCACTCCTGGTGGTGCTCTGGGGACCATATGGGCTGCTGGAAATCGAACCCAGGTCAGCTGCGTGCAAAGCAAACGCTCTACCCGCTGTGCTAT
Organism: Sorex fumeus; assembly: GCF_029834395.1. Classification (NCBI taxonomy): domain Eukaryota; kingdom Metazoa; phylum Chordata; class Mammalia; order Eulipotyphla; family Soricidae; genus Sorex; species Sorex fumeus. The sequence goes on from NW_026606101.1 coordinate 47,631,413, forward strand.
CGCTCCAGCCCCTGAAAACAGTTTTTTTTTTTATGTCCTTTGCCCTTTTAATTTTTGTTCAATAGCTGACATTTAAGAAACATTTATTGTGAGCAGGGCATTAATGAAAGTAATCTTTGATACATTTGTATTCAGAACAATCTTGTGAAACAAGTATTACAAACTAATTTTAGGTGAGGAAAAATGACATAGAAATTAAATTACTTTCTTTATTTTTCCCTTTTTTTTATTGGTGAAACACCATGAGATACAGTTGTAGATCCACAATTTTTTGTGCTTAGGTCTCGACTATACAATGATCAAACGCCCATCCCTCCACCAGTGCCCATTTCCACCACCATGGATAATATCGCTCCCACCCTCATCCCCCCATCCCACCCTGCCTCTGTGGCAGGGCATTCCCTTTTGTTCTCTCTATTCTTTTGGGTGTTGTGGTCTGCAAAAGAGGCATTGAGTGGCAAGCATGTTCAGTCCATAGTCTACTTTCAACATGCCTCTCCCCTCCTGGGAGGATCCACCAGACACCCTTTATTTGGTACTCCCCTCTCTATCCGAGCTGTCCTTTCCCATAGAACACCCGACTGACCTCTAAGCTATGGAGTAATCCTCCAGGTGCTGATCTCAGCTATTCTTGGGTATTAATCTCATATTTTGTTACTTTATATCCCCCAGATGAATGCAATCTTTCTATGTCTATCCCTCTCTTTCTGACTCATTTCGCTTAGCATGATACTTTCCATGTTGTACCACTTGTATGTAAATTTCATGACTTCATCTTTTCTAACAGCTACATAGTACTCCATTGTGTAGATGTACCAAAGTTTCTTTAACCAGTCATCTGTTCTTGGGCACTCAGGTTTCTTCCAGTTTCTGGCTATTGTAAAGAGTGCTGCAATGAACAAACAAGTGCAGATGTCACTTCGACTATACATTTTTGCCTCTCTGGGATATATTCCTAGGAGTGGTATTGCTGGGTCAAATGGGAGCTCAATTCTAATTTTTTGAGAATAATCCATACTGTTTTCCAAAAGGGCTGAACCAGTCGGCATTCCCACCAACAATGAAGAAGTGTCCCTTTCTTGTCACATCCACGCCAGCATCGGTTGCTTTTGTTCTTGTGGATGTGGGCCAGTCTCTGAGGTGTGAGATGGTATCTCATTGTGGTTTTGATCTGCATCTCCCTGATCCCTGATGATTAATGATGTAGAGCATTTTCTCATGTGCTTTTTTGCCATTCGGATTTCTTCTTTGAGAAAGTCTCTGTTCATTTCATTGCCCCATTTTTTGATGGGGTTGGATGTTTTCTTCTTGTGGAGTTTAACCAGTACTTTGTATATCCTTGATATCAACCCCTTGTCAGATGTGTATTCGGCAAATATACTTTCCCATTCTGTACACTGTCTTTGTATTTTGGTCACTCACTGTGAAAACAGTTTTTTAAAGTATTTGAAACACTGCCGGAAAATTACGAGCCTATGATGCAAAGCAGAGGGGAAAGTGAGCTATAAAATTGTAGTTTTTGTTTTTGAGTTTTGAGTTTGGGTTCATATCTAGCTGTGCTCAGGGCTTACTCCTGGCTCTGTGTTCAGGGATCACTTTTGGCAGTGTTCAGGGGTCATTTGGGATGCTGGGGAGAGAACCCAGGTCGGCCACATGCAAGGCAAATGCCTTACCAACTATACTTTCTCTTTGGCCCCGAAACACCATTGTTGGATCCTACCTATGTAAAGAAATATACTAAGTGCAAAAAAAAAAAAAAAAAGAAAAAAAAAGAAAAAGAAAAAAAAAGATTCGGAGTATATACGTAACTTTTTTGGCCACACCCAGTGATACTGCCAGGTTACTCCTGGCTCCGAACTCAGGGACACTCCAGTGGTACTCAGGGAGGGGACCAAATGGGATATCAGGAACCAAACTTGGGTTAGCTGCATGCAAGGTAAATGCCCTACCTGCTTTTCTATATCTCTGGCAACTTAAAATTGCTATATCTGGGTGGAGTTCTTTGATTCATTGCTTCTTCTTTTTCCCATCTTTATTGTGTATAATCAACAACAAATTAAAATGTTATATGTTTAAGTATACAGGATGCTTCAGCGAGTGGTAGGATTCTGATGTGAGCTGAATTTCCTTCTTCTTTATTATGATTGTAGTTTTGTATTTCCCAGAATTAAGTTTCCAGGCATCACCAAGTAAATCAAAAAATAAAAACAACGTGAAAATAAATTAGTCAATAAATACTGTTTCTGGGAACCTCAGGGTTCTTCATGGTCAGATCTCAGGAGACCAGCAGAGCCCTTCTGGGCGGGTTTGCTCTGTGGGATTACTGATGACATTGAGGGGAGGCCTTGGCTTAGATCGGCCAAGGACTGGGTGGATTTTTTGTTTGTTTTGTTTTGGGGTCAGACCCAGCGGTGCTCAGGGTTTACTCCTGACTCTGCACTCAGAGATCACTCCTGACAGTGCTTGAGGTATTGTATGGGATGCTGGGATCGGAGCCTCTGTTGGCCGCATGCAAGACAAGAGCCATACCTGCTGTACTCTCTCTGGCCCCAGTCCAGGACAGTTTTAAAAATAATTCCACTTCCTCCTTCTTTTTAACCAAGAGGTGGTAACTGCCTCGGGAACAGATGTCATTTGTGCACTGCAGTTGACTCTGGATTCGAAATTGCTGCAGCCAGTTTGCCTGGTAATATCTTTGTCTGCATGAGTTGTTAGGGGTAACCAAAGGTAGCAGATTACTTGATTGTTTAAGGCTGGAAACCCGTCTCTTTCATTAGTTCCCATCAAGATCTTGAGAGTGTTTGACTTACCCTGACTCTCTATCTTTTCAAAAGGTGTTCAAAAATTATTTCCTGGTAGACTCAGGCTTCAGTCTGATGAATTGAATATAAAATCTGCTCTGCATTAAGAAAAAATGGATTTTTTTCCCCTATTGTCACTGATATTTTTATAGATAGTCAATTTAAGGCAGGTAAATTAAGTCGTCTTCAGATTGAGAGATAGGATTCTGTTTTCTCTTTGCTTCATCGTGAGATAATAGTGTTTCATGTTTGCTCCTGAATTTGATTTAGGTTATAATTGAGGATAGTTAAAAACAGAAGTTGTGAATTCCATGCTCAAACTTTGTTTTTGGAGCATACTCTGCTGTTCTCTCTGTGCTCAGGGATGACTCCTGGTGGTACTCAGCGGACCACATGTGATGCTGGGGATTGAACCTGGGTCTGCCATGTATGAGGCAAGAGCTCTACCCACTGAACGATAGCTCCACTGACTGGCATATGGATTGATTTTCTTGTCTTACTTTGGTTTGTTTTTGAGTAACACCTGGCAGTGCTCAGGGGTTATGCCTGGCTTTGAACTTAGGAGTCAGTCCTGACAGTGCTCTGGGACCATTCCAGGGATCTAACTTGGGCTGGTCATGTGCAAGGCAAGCTTCTTACTCTTTGGAAAGGTTGATTTTTCTTGTGCACTGAGTATTGGCTGTTATTGGCAAGCACAGTTAAATGTAATGTCCAAATTTATATGGTCAGTAGGGCTTTGAGGCCACTAATTTGCTTTTCCAAATAAAGTTTCCCTTCCTTTCCCTCCAACCATCTCCATGTTTGCTTTTTCTATCCCAGGAGATGAGAAGTTAATACCAAAGCAACCAGTGGAAGAGGGAAACATCGGTGTAATTGTTGGTTTTGTTTTCATCTATACAGTGGGAGACAAGGAGTTGGCATGATTTTATTTTTCACCTAGCTGACGGTTTTTTTTGTTGTTGTTGTTAGATTTTACCTAGGTAACAGTGTTGATTTTGTTATATTGTTAGATTTGTTAGATTTTTTGGCTTCAAATGATTGGTTGATTCGTTATGATGTGAATCAATTCCAGTTGCAGAACACCTCTGAGACCATTAGCCAAAACAAAAAACTAAGAGTGGAAATAATAACTAAACCCAAAGACGAGTGGCTTTGCTGACTTTGTTGTCAACCTGCTTTGTGACTTTGGGCAGGTCACTTGAGCTCCCAGGACCTCCATTTCCTGAGGTGAAAAGGGGCTTGGCTGGGCCAGACAAGTTCACAGGTGCCTGGCTAGCGCTTCTACCTGATTCTGGGACTGGACGATGCAGAATAGGTTTCCAGAGTAAACCTCAGCAGTGACCTGGTGACTAACATTTTTTGGTTGCCTCAGGGAGAAAATCAGAATTTTATTTTTTGACCCTTTTGGGCATACTCTAGCAGTGGTCAGGTCTTCTTTCTGTCTCTATACTCAGGGGTCACTCCTGGCAGTGTTTGGGGGACTATATTTGGGTGGGATCTAACTAAGGTTGGCCACATGCAAGACAAACAAATGCCTTGATCCTGTACTGTCTTTCTGGCCTGAATATCATCATTTTATAGCTGATTTTTAGAACCAGATCACAGCTATGGATGACTTTGTTTTATTTTTAATTTAATTTGGTTTTTGCTTTTTGTGTCACAACTGTTGATGCTTAGAGGTTCTTCCTGGCTCTGCACTCAGGAATTACTCCTGGTAGTGTTCAGGGGACCACACGGGATGCCAGAGATCAAACCCTGTCAGACATATGCAAGGCAAATGCCCTCCCTGCTAACTATCACTCTGGCTCCAGGATGAGTTTGCTTAAATAAAAAAAAAAACACTCCCTGTTTTTTATTATAGTTAGTTATAAACTTGACACATGTTCCTTGAAAGACACAGATTGACAGAAGAAAATTTAAATCGCCTCTAATTTCTTTTGCACTGTGATAAAACTAATATTAATATGGCATTGGTGTTCCTATGATTTATAAAAATCACCTAAATTCTCTTAATTCTGGCACAAGAATTGTTTTTGAAAAGTTGTTCTTACAAAGTACTATTTTTGTTTGTTTGTTTTTGTTTTCGGGCTACACCTGAGGATGCTCAGTGTTACTCCTGGTTCTGAGTTCAGGGATCATTCCAGGAGGCGCTCGGAAGACCATCTGGGATACTGGGGTTCAAACCGATTTGGCCATGTGCCAGACAAGTGCCCTACCCTCTGTACTGTTGCTCAGGTCTTCACAAAGTAATATTATTTGGAAGTATGAGGATATGCTCATGATATTGTAACTCATGATATTGCATACTCATGAGTTTGCTTGGGATGAAGGTCTGGGCTAGCTCAGAAAACTGCACCCAGGTGCTAGAGCAATGGTACAGTGGGAAGAGCATTTGCTGTGCATGTGGTCCACCTAGATTCAATCCCTGCCATCCCATATGGTCCCTTGAGCTTGCCAGGAGTGATTCCTGAGCACCGAGCCAGGAGTAACCCCTGGGCACCTCCTGTGGCCACAAAACAAAATTGTCCCTGATTTGATAGTATGGTGTTAAGGTGCTTGCCTTGCACGTGACTGCCCTGACTTGGATCCCTACATGGCATATAATCCTCTGAGGACAGAGTAAGGTTTAGCCTCCCAAGGCCATCCTAGTGTGGCCTCAAAACCCCACTGTGGCACTGTAGCACTGTCCTCCTGTTGTTCATCGATTGGCTCCAGCGGGCCCAGTAACGTCTCCATTGTGAGACTTGTTACTGTGTTTAGCATAACAAATACGTCACAGGGAGCTTGCCAGGCTTTGCCTTACGGGATACTCTCGGTAGCTTGCCAGCTTGCCAGGCTCTCCGAGAGGGGTGGAGGAATTGAACCTGGGCCGACCGGGACGGCTGCGTGCAAGGCAAATGCCCTACCCGCTGTGCTATCGCTCCAGCACAGTGGTAGGGCATTTGCCTCAAAACCCCAAAACAAGCAAAAATAAAATTAAAAAAAACACATTTTAATTTTCTCTCTGCCTGTTTTGTAGTGTATTTTTTCTTTCATTCTTTATCTTTTAGGTTGTCACCCCCTCCCTGCCCTCCTACCCCCACTACCCCTCCTCCCCCCCCAGGGCACCGGGCACAGGAATCCAGCAGATAGATGTCCACTTCCTCAACTTATTGCAGCTTTCTCTCAAGGATAAGTGTCGTGTTTATGAAATGCACGTTTTACCTGTATAACGCCCTATTGTTTAATTTCTTTATTCTTGATGTGGCTGGAGATAAGCTTTCTCCGCCAGGCAAAGCAATTGCTTTCTTGCTGACCTATATCTCTAGCTACTTTCTTCCCTTTCACTGTGTCATTGACTTTGTTTGTATGTTTATTATTGCTAGTTTTCTTTTCTTGTCTATTTTTTTTTTTTTTTGCTTTTTGGGTCACATTCAGCAATGTTCAGGGGTTTCTCCTGGCTCTGTTCTCAGGAATTACTCCTGGTAGTGTTTGGGGGACCATATGGGATACTGGGGATCGAACGCTTGTCTGCCACGTGCAAAGCAAACACCCTGCTCTGGCCCACATTATGACATTTTTCTGCAATGGTATTCATGGCTTTGCTTTATTTGGGAGTGGGGTAGGGCACACCCAGGTGTGCTCAGGGCTTACCCTTGGCTCTTTTTTGGAATCATTCCTGGCTGACTCATGAGTATCATGAGTATCATGTAGTACTGAGTATCAAATCCAGGTTAACTCTTTGCAAGGCCTGCTGTATCTCTGGCCTCAGTGTCTTTGCTACCACCAATGTGTTAAAAAAATCACATGCCCATTCAGTCACCGCTAGTTCCCCTCCCTCCCTCCTGAGAGTATTTTTAGTATTGCATTCTATACTTATTTCCTAATAATGATTGTTTTCATATGGTACAAAGATTATGCTAGTTTAGCAATGAAGGTTCAGAGGTGGTTTGAAATGCTGGTCTGCGTGCTTTGCATGCTGAAGCTCTGGAGTTTGATCCCTAGATCACATGGACCCCTGAGCACTGTTGGGTAGAGTTCCCAAACAAACCAAACAACAATCAACAAAACTCCAGTGTACACACACACACACACACACAAAAGGTTAAACAGTGAAATCAATAACTAAACAATAATTGGATAAAAGGACAGTTGGACTGGGGCTGGAGAGATGAGCTGAACATGAGCCTAGCATGTGTGAGATCCTGAGTTTGACTCTCTGTACCCACCAGCATTGGGAATGGTCCCAGGACTCAGCCCTGCTAACTGTGGCCTCTTTATTTATTTTTGCTTTATGCAAAAAATGAGCAAAATATTTTTGCTCTATGCAAAAAAATAAATAAATTTTTTTGCTCACACCCAGCGATGCACAGGGCTTACTCCTGGCTCTGCAGTCAGGAATTGCTCCTGGCAGTACTCGGGGGACCATATGGGATGCTGGGAATTGAACCCAGGTCAGCTGCATGCAAGGCAAACACCCTACCCACTGTGCTATCGCTACAGCCCTGTGGCCTCTTTAAAACAAATAAAGGGAAAAAACAGTTAGCCCAGCAACTGTTTTTTTTTTTTGTTTTGTTTTGTTTTAATTTTTGGTTTTTGAGTCAAACTCGGCAATACTCAGGGGACACTCCTGGCTCTGCACTCAGGAGTTACTCCTGGTGGCACTGGGGAACCACATGGGATGCTGGGGAATAGACCCAGGTCAGCCGCATGCAAGGCAAACATCCTACCCTCTGTACTATCCCTCTGGCCCCCAATAACTTCTTCAATCACTTAACTATTTGTTTAATACTGTATAATTGGCTTTACTGATTTTCTTTCTCTTTTTAATCTTTTGAGTTTGGGGGCACAAAAGGCAGTCGTCAAGGTTTACTCCTAGCTCTGTGCTCAGGGATCACTCCCAGTGGGCTTAGGGGACCATATGTAGTGCTGAGGATCAAATCCAGATCAGTTCTGTGCAAGGCAAGTGACTTACCCGCCACGCTATCTCTCCGGTCCCAGTTTTGTTGAATTTCTACCCTTGAGCACAGGTCCTTTTAGTGTTCTGTTATGAAAGAAGAGCTTATGAAGCACTTCCGTCGCATACAGATATAACTATAAACATCTGGAGGAAAAGCCCTTGAGCATTTGGTTTGAGCTTCTAGTTCCATTTCTAAGTTTAAATTTATGACATCGGAAATATTCATAGATACAACCAAAAACAGAAGCTCTATGGAATGCTTAATTTTTAAGAAAGTAAAGAGGTCCTTAAGTTAATGTTTGAGAACATCTGATAAACCCATTTTCCTTAATTTTTAATTCTTATAGCAAAAGCAAAAAATTATTTGAGCAGAATCAAAGAAATGCACAGAAATGCAACTTCTGAGTTTAAGGCTGTGACTTCTGGGCCTGGAGAGATAGAACAGAGGATAGGGTGCTTGCCTTGCATGCAGCAGATTCGAGTTTAATTCTGGCATCCTTGCATGTCCCCCCCCCCCCCCGCCCCGCCCCCCTCCCCGAGTGAGTGATTCCCGGCTCAGAGCCAGGAGAAAGCCCTGAGCAAAGCTCGGTATGGCCAAAAAACCAAAACAAACAAAGTGATTAAGAATGAGATTTCTGAGCCAAAAGACAGAGTACAGAAGATAAGTCACTTGCTTTGCATAGGAGCAGTGCAGATTAGAATCTCCAGCATCACATAAGGTCCCCTGAGCATGGCCAGGAGTCATTCCTAATAGGCCCTGAATATTGTGCTCAGCCCTTCCTAATAGCACCTGAACACCTGCTGGATGTAACTTCCAACACTGATCCACCTCTAAAAAATAAAGCAATTTTTGTTTGTTTTTGGCCACACCCGTGGTGTGAAGGACTGTTCCCAGCTCTGTCCTTGGGGACCCATGTAGAGTCAGTGATCAAACTTGGATCTCCTTAATGCATAGCCCATAGCTCTTGGACTCCAGAGTGTGATCTTTAAAAAAAAAACAACTTACCCGGGGCTGGAACGATAGTACAGTGGAGAGGGCATTTGCCTTGCACACGGCTGACCCGGGTTTGATCCTCGGCATCCCATATGGTCTCCAAAGCACTGCCAGGAGTAATTACTGAGTTCAGAGCCAGGAGAAACCCCTGAGCATTGCTGGGTGTGACCCAAAAAGAAAAAAAAAAGAAAAAAGAAGGAAAAAAAGAGACTGGAGTGATAGCACAGCAGGTAGAGCATTTGCTTTGCACATGGCTGACCCAGGTTTGATTCCCAGCATTCCATATGGTCCCCTGAGCACCACCAGGAGTAATTCCTGAATGCAGAGCCAGGAGTAACCCCTGTGCATCGCCGAGTGTGACCCAAAAAGTGGAAAAAACAAACAAACAAAAGCCTCCACAATTTACCAATATAATGTGGGATTTTCCTCCAGAAGCATGGCTCCAGTTTATTTTCTCTTCATCTTGGATGAACATGTCTGTTTCATTCTGGCAAAATTTACCTAACTTCTCAGTTCACTGAACACCAAGTACAGAGCAATGGTGGGGACCAGGTGAAAGTTATTCTGACTTTGTAGAAGTTTCTTTATTTGGAAGTTTAAAATGACTTGGATGTGTACTTACTGATAAATTAGTAAAATTTTAGCCAGCGACAGACCATCTAGGTTTGACCTCTTCCCATAGCAGAGGTTTCCTTCCAGAACTTTTGTTTTGTTTTTGGGCCACACCCAGCTGTGCTCAGGGTTTCCTCGTGGGCTCTGTATGGAGTATCAGGGATCAACCCACGATCACCCTTGTGTTAGGCAGAATCTTTAACCCCTGTGCTATCTCTCCTGACCCAGATTCTCAAACATATTTGTCCTGTCATTCTCTTTTAAGGGGAAAAAAAAATCAGTTTCCCCTTGAAACTCTACCTTTTTTTTTTTTCATTGAATCACTGTGGGATACAGTTACAAAGCTTTCATGTTTGAGTTTCAGTCATATAATGATTGAACACCCATCCCTTCACCAGTGCACATTCTCCACCACCAATATCCCCAGTATTCACATCTGTCCCCATACCAACCCTCCCCCTGCCTCTATGGCAGAGAATTTCTCCCATACCTTCTGTGACTCCATGCCAGGCTATTTCCACTCGGGGAGCCCCAGAGGGAGGTGGGCGAGAGCCCTCCCCGCCCCAAGGGACCCAGCCCCCGCAGCCCACCTCCATTACCCAACTACCACCATGCTCCAGGCCACTTTCCGGATGCTCGGGTTGGGCCTCACACAGGAGTGAAGTCCCACGGAACCCAGGTAATGTGGAATTTTGTGACCTTGAACTCTGGACTCAATGGGACCTGGGAGCAGAGACCCTCTGCCTGCGTCCCTCAGTCTCTGGTGACCCAGGGGTCATACCCATAAGACACACCCTGCTGGCACCAGATAATCTCATCGGCCACCCTCCAGAGCTCACGGATGCTCCTCCCAGACAGGAGTATAAAAGGAGGCCCCCATAACCATGCCCCTGGACTCAACGCCAGGCTCTTCCCCCTCGAGGCACCCCAGATGGGGGCGGGTGAAAGCCCTTCCCACCCCAAGGGACCCAGCCTCAGCAGCCGACCTCCACTACCCAATCGTGGCCACACTCCAAGCCACTTTCTGGACCGCGGATGCTTCGTAGCTGTGCGACACATCATGGGACACTTCCTACCCATTGTCCATAATGACCACACCATGTTTGATGGAGTTCACACGGTAGGCGACAGATCACAGAGAGAAATATATATGTATATGCCTCTCGGAGAGCCCGGCAAGCTACCGAGAGTATCCCACCTGCACGGGCAGAGCCTGGCAAGCTCCCCGTGTCGTATTTGATATGCCAAAACCAGTAACTATAACAGGCCTCTTTCCCCTGACCCTGAAAGAGCCTCTAGTTGTGGGGAAAGACGAGTAAGGTGAGGCTGCTAAAATTTCAGGGTTGGGACGAACAGAGCCGTTACTGGCATCCGCTCTAGTAAATTGACAAACAATGGGATGGCAGTGATACAGTGATACTCTCTCTCTAGTTTTGGACATTGTGGATTGCAATGTAGATACTGAGAAGCTATAATATAGATACTGAGAGGCTATTATGTTTGTCCTTTATGTACTTTTAGCACACATCTTCCATCCCGAAGGATCCCTCCAACCATCGTTGAAATGACCACCAGCTGCCTTCTCCCCCAGCAATATTCCTGGCCCTTGCGTCTACTGTCCTTGGGTGTCAGTCTCATATTATGTTATTTTACTTTCCACAAATTCCTTCCTCCCTCCCTCCCTCCCTCCCTCCCTCCCTCCCTCCTTGCCTTCCTCCTCCCTCCCTCCCCCTCCTTCCCTCCCTCCATCCCTCTCTCCCTCCCTTTCCCTCTGTCCCTTCCTCCCTCCCTCCCTCCCTCCCTCCCTCCCTTCCTCCCTCCCTCCCTCCCTCCTTCCCTCTCTCCTTCCTTCCCTCCTTCCCTCTCTCCTTCCTTCCTTCCTTCCTTCCTTCCTTCCTTCCTTCCTTCCTTCCTTCCTTTTTTGGGCCACACCTGGCGATGCTCAGAGGTTACTCCTGGCTCTGTGCTCAGGGATCACTCCTAGTGGTTCCTGGGGGACCCAATGTAGTGCCTGGGATAGAACCCGGGTTGGCTGCACACAAGGCAACACCCTACCTTCTGTACCATCACTGCAGCCCTTTCTACTGTCACCTGTACCTGAATCAGTCTCTTTCTCTCTCCTCCCACATAGACTGTGTGAGTGAACACTGCCTAGGAAGCATTCTGAACATCTTGGCCTCTTGAAAGAGCTGGACGGAGGGGCTGGAGAGAGCTGAAAGAGTTGAGCAGGGTGCTCTGGACACCACCAGGCATGACCCCAGCACACTGCTAGGGTGACGCCCACATAAAGATAAAAAAGCAAACAAGCATCTTAGAAAGATAATATAGGGAGTAAGGCACTTGTCTTGAATGTGGCTGCCTACAAGGGCTCTATCCCCAGTACCCTATATGGTTCCTTGAGGGATTGCCAGGAGTGATCTCTGAACAGAGTCAGGAGTAAGCCCTGAGCACAGCCAGGTGTGGGGCCAATCTCTGGACCCTGCCCCCCTGCCCCCCCCAGCACACCAGCTGCCTGACTCACTCATTTGGGTCCCTGGAAATAGCTTAAGGGGCTGGGGGGGTATGCTTTATAGTCAGGGGCCTTGGATTTGATCCCTAGCACCACCTGTTCCCTCAGCACCATGTGAGCATCTCAGAGCACTGAGTAGAGAGTAGCCTCTGAGCACTCTGGTTGTGACCCGCCCACCAAAAATGAGAACAATGAAAAGAATTATGCATCCGTTCAGGAGACAGAACAATGCTATATTAATAACATGATAGATCTTAGCCCTTAGCATTAAGGAGACCCTTTTTCACAGTTTTATACTTAGTTATAATTTTGGGATTCAATCCCCGTGGCCCAAGTGCTGAGCTTGACCTTGGGTGTGGGGCAGTTTTCTTGAGTTGGGAGCAGTTGGGGGGAGGGGTAGGAAGTTAAGTGAGTCTTTTCCATCTCCCCGGGCACATGCAGACCGTCCTGTTTTCCTTAATTTCTCCTTCTTCTTTTTCTTGCAGGGATGAGGTGGTAGGGTGGGGCAGGGTGAAGTGGAACCAGTGGGGACTGGAAAGGCACACCCAATAGTCCTCAGGGCTTCCTCTCAGCTCTATGTTCCAGGATCACTTCTGTCAGTGCTTGGGGACTCCATATATGGTGCTGGAAAGTGAAGCGGGGTTGGCCGTGTGCAAGGCAGGCGCTGGACCTGCTGGACCTTGCCTGCAATTTCATCTGTCTGGGTCATGCTGTGGCTGGTGCAGGAAGAAGTGGACACAAGGGAGGCATGCACTGTCTGAAACAGGAGCTGTCCCTCCCCGTAGGGAGCACAGAGAAAGGCCTGCAGAACTGCCCAAGCCTCCCCCTTGCTTTTATTCTAGTGTGAAGATGTTAACACTGGGGTGATACAAAAGCAAAACTCGGAAACATTTTATTTTACTTTTTAAAAAATAGGTGCTTGGGCGCGGGGGGGGGGGGGGGGGGGGGGGGGGAGGGTAGAGCCATAGCACAGCGGGTAGGGTGTTTTGCCTTGTATGCAGCCAACCCGGGTTCAATTCCCAGCATCCCATATGGTCCTCCGAGAACCACCAGGAGTAATTTCTGAGTGCAGAGCCAGGAGGAACCCCTGAGCATTGCCGGGTGTGACCCAAAAAGCAAAAAAAAAAAAAAAAAAAAAAAAAAAAAAATAGGTGCTTTGATCTCTGAACACAGAACAGGAGTAGGGCCTGTGTACTGCTGGGTGTGGTCCAAAACGAAACTCAAAACAAACCAAAACAGGGTGCTCAGAGGACCGACGATGCTGTTAATGATTTTTGGCAGGTCCAAGTTTGTTAATATTCCAAGTACCTTCTGCCACACATGTTTAATGTGAAATAATTTATTCGGGGAATGTTTTGGTTTGCTGCTACCAGTAACTCCGGGCATATGGCGTTCCCTGGAGACACAAGGAAGGAAAGCATGATGGGTGATAATAAGGAGCGCACACTCATTGGGATGTTTTATGTCTTGGCTTGAGGGTGAAATTCACAGCCAGGACTCCGGCGGGATCCCTCCTGGTGTACAGGTGAAGGTGAATTGCCTGGTGACCATGACTGCGGGGTGACGAACGGCCCACAGCCTGGGCCTAGTGATAAGGGTCACCAGGGCTGCTTGCTAAAAATGCAGATATCTGGACTCCACCTAAACCCTGGAACTCTGCTTCTCCAAGATAATTGGATAACTCTGGTTCTCTTAGATAATTCTTTTTTTTTCTTTGGAGGTGGGGGCCCAGTTGTGCTTAGGGCTCACTCTTGGCTCTGTGCTCAGGGATTTTTGTAATTTAAGGCTTCCGGGCAGGGCAGCAGGAGGCAGAATCTCTCTGCCCTTGGCTCTGTATTGACACGAAGTGTCACTTGCTCCTTATCAGACACTGGGGCTGGAGAGGTAGCACATGGCTCTAATACCCAAACGAAGAAACAGGGGCCCGGAGACTTTGCCAAGGCTGATTCATGAATAATAACAGAAAGTTGGGGGGATGGAGAGATAGTACAGCAGGGAAGCTGCTTGCCTTGCATTCCACATATGGTCCTTTGATCCCTGAACATTTGATCTGTGAGCACAGAGCCAAGAGCAAGCCCTGAGCAGAACAGGGTATGACCCGCAAAACAAAAAAAGAAAAATAAAGTTGAAACTAAGCATTCCCTGATTCTTGGTCTGTGTTCTTTTTGATAGGTACTGCTGGTTCATCAGTGCTTAAGTTCAGCTTTAACCAAACTGTTTCAGGAAGTCTTGGGTATCTCGGTAACAGGACAGAGGGAGTCAGGATCCCAGCTAGAGTTCATGCTGAGTTTTTTTTTTGTTTGTTTCTCCACAGTGAGGCTCTGATTGCCCAACTATTCAAGCTAAAATGTGACTTTATCTATTAACAGATTTCTTGGGTCTCCAGCTCTTTCTGCCCCTGTAATAAATATAAAGGGCCTTTGTTTTATTTATTTAGGCTCTAAGGCCATACTAAGAGGTCCATGGGAAATATTCCTCACTCTGTGCTCAGAAATGGTCTGTGATGATTCTCAGGGGATCCCTGTATAGTGCCGGGGATTTGAATCAGGGTGGCAGCTACCTTAGCCGCCTGTAAATCAAGTGCCTTCCCTCCTGACCCTCTCTTCAGCCCCAAGGACAATTATTTTTTTGTTTCCCAGAAACAAAAGAAGTTGAAGTTTATTGTACAGTTCAAGTGGATGAGTCTGGGGTCCTCCCCACATCTAGCCCTCTCCTTTAACCCGTGAAGAGTGTCCTTTGATACTCCAGTGTGTGACCTCTAAGTCCTGTCCCTGTTTTCTGCCTGCTTCCAATGTCCAACGGCCTGGTTTGGGCCCACCTTGTTCTCTGGCCAGTGTATGCTCTCCTGAGCCCTGTGTGGGCCTTGCTTCTCTGTAACCTGTCACTGGGCCTCTTTAGTACTATATGCTAATGACTCCCTGCTCTTGTCTCTGGCCACAGCCACATTCATGTTGGTTAGATCCTGGAGCATAAGATTTCTCTCTGGTATTGCTGTCCTGCTGTCTGTTTGAGCATAGGTGAGTGACTAATGGAGAAAAAGAGAAATTATTTTAATTTTGCTTCTAGGATGCTCTACTACCACTTGAAGATTATAGGTAAAATGAAGTATTCCCTCAGTGATTTTTTTTTTAATCAAGTGATCTTTTCTATTTCCTTTAAAAAACAGAATTATCTTCCTATAAACCATCTTTTTTTTTTTCTTTTGAGTCACACCCAGCATTGCAGAGGGGTGACTCCTAGCTCATGCACTCAGGAATTACTCCTGGCGGTGCTGGGAATCGAACCCAGGTCGACTGCATGCAAGGCAAACCTCCTATCCTCTGTGCTATTGCTCCAGCCCCCCTATAAACTTTCTTTGATAAAGTGCATGACTTTCTGACTCTTGCCAGGTTTAATACATGCATCTGGCTCATAATTTATGAAAACACAATAGTGTTCGTTGAATAGGGAGTAATTGGCCTGGAAAGATGGTACAGAGAGTACTCTTTTGCACATGGCTGACCCCAGTTCCATGTGTTGAACCCCCAACACCATGTGTAGTTCCTGGAGTATAGACAGGAATCATTCTAAAATACTGAGGTTGTGGTCTTCAAACAAACAAGATGAGGGTTATGTGTGTGTGTGAGGGGCAGTATTGACACTGAGTGAGGACTGGGTGTGAACTGGCATAGACTTTTTCTTCTTTTTTTTCGGGTCACACTTGGCAATGCATAGGGGTTACTCCTGGCTCTGCACTCAGGAATTACTCCTGGCATTGCTCAGGGAACCATATGGGATGCTGGGAATTGAACTCGAGTTGGACGCATGCAAGGCAAATGCCCTACCCGCTGTGCTATGGCTCCAGCCCTCTGGCATAGACCTTTATCATCAGCAGCTGTCCACTGATGCTTGGCTTGAGAGTTGCTGAGTGGAATTTGTAGACCCACTCATCTATCTCTGTGAGGACAAGTGGCTTTTGCCCTTCCTTTATCTAGAAATAAATTGTTTCTCTTCCCTATATATTCATTGCCTCCTCCTCTTGTAGAAATAGTCTTTCTAGAAATGTATCATAAAAGGGAACCTGTAAGGCCTAGACTTTTGTAACTTGAAAGACAAAAATCCCACCATTTAAAGGCTAGTCTTGGTCTATGAGAAGTCTTAATGGGCAAGAACATTTTCTTCTCATTTTCACCTCCTTAAATTGAATAGAATGAGGAGGCCTAGACTTGGCCTTGGGGGTTTTGTAAAGTGATGATGAGAGAAATTTTTGTCCTTTTTTGCCTTTAATTTTTTTTAAGCTCTTGGTGTATTTGCTTTATTCTCTCCACCAGATTTTAAGTAGTTTCATCAGAGACAATGCCGTTTCAGAGTTGGATTATTGGACCAACTCCTGCCTGGTGTACAATAGGTGCTCAGATAGTCAGATTTGAGGTGGGATCTCCAAAATTATCCTGATGACAGAATTAAAAGGGTGGTAAGAGAATAACGATATCTAAACTTCTGAGTGACTGTAGCTTCTAACTCATGTAAGAGGGATTTCTATATGTTTATGATGCATATGTTTTTTTCTTTTCTTTTTTTTTTCTCTCTGCCCTTCACTTAACTTTATTTTTTAATTTTATTTATTTTTATTTATTTATTTTTTATTTATTTCAAATACCCATCCCTCCACCAGTGCCCATTTCCCACCATCACGTTATCCATGGTGGTGGAAAATGGGCACTGGTGGAGGGATGGGTATCTGATCATTGTATAATTGAAACCAAAGCATATGTTTTTTTCAAGGGCCAGGGACATTTTTGTGCACTCTACCTAGGCATGCTTTTTGGGGATCTTGATATGAACCAGAAGGATGTTCAGAGAATATAGAATCTGAGCAATAAGTAGTTGTGAATCACATGGCTTATTCTTTCGAGTTTGGGGGAAGGCTGAACTGCTTCCAGGGCAGAAACACCATCGTCTACCACATTCACTCACTTCTGCCAAAGATCTGCCTTTTCCTCAGATGCCACTATTTTGCTGGCAGCCTTGATGCCAGCAGCATGAGATTCCATCTATGCATGTGCCTTTGATAAATTGCTTGTTCAGAGGGTGGTCTACTTTCAACCTAGGAGATGGGACAGTGAACTTGGATCAGCTTAATCAGAACTAGTCTTCGGACTCCCACTTCCAATGGGCTCACTTAAGCCTCCCACCTGCCTGTGAAGTAGAGGTGGGTTTGAACCCTATTCATTTAAAAAAATGTATCTACCCGTACCTGACATTATACTCCTCCCCATGGACACCCGGGGCTCTCTGGGACCGTATTCCTATCTGTTAAGATAGTCTCATGTCTTCATGGCACCCACTTCTCAGAATACTAAACTGCTCCGGATGTGCCTGAGCTACGCTGTTGAAATCACAGGTGCAGTAGTCTGGTTGGACTGTCACGTTTGACTGAGATCTGATCTGAGTAGCCAAGACTAGGAAGATTAAAATGCCACAATATGAGAAACACTCATCTACTGCTGGTGAGAATCCATTATGGCAAGCAATATGGAAATCTGTCCAAAAAATAGGACTAGAACTATCAGATGAGTCAGCAGTACCACTTCTGGTTGTCTATTCCCAAACATAAAAATATTAATTAAAAAGTATGTATGTACACCTATGTTCGTTGTTGCCATGCTTAGTACCACAGCCAAGATATGAAAAACACCCAAGTGTCAACTACAAAGGAATAAATCAACAAGTTGTAGTATATATACACAATGGAATATTATGCAGCTCTAAGAAAGGACAAAATCATGCCATTTTCAGCCATGTGGATGGAACTAGAGGATATCAGGCTGAGTGAAGTCATGAGAAGGAAAGGGTCAGATACAGAATGAGCTCTCTCATATGTGGCACTTACACACATCAAAGTAGAACAAAGTTCTCAAGGCAACATAATGGGAGAACTGACTCACACACTGATTTAGAGGGGGGTGGCTTGAGAGGAAGGAATGTTGGGGTCCTTGGGAAGGTAGGTAGGCCCACTAGTGATGGGTGTTGCTAGAATTATGTGAATTATAAGAAACCCTTAATAGTATTGCAAACCACAGAATCTCAATGAAAGTATTTAAGTAAAAAATAAAATAACAGGCCACAATAGGAGTAGGTAAATTCACTATGTGCCATGCACATTATGTGGTAATGTTAATTAACGCAGGCATCATCGATAAGAGAATACATAGCATGAGAGCTGTGAATTTAGACTCTAAAAGACTGAAGAAATAGTACAGTGGGTAAGGCTCTTGCTTTGCTTGCAATGGAGAACGTACCTGTTTGATCACTGGTAGCACATAAAGTCCCCTGAGCACCAGTTAGAGTGGCTCTTGAGCACAGAGCCAGGAGTAATTGCTGAGCACTTCTGAGTATACCTCCTCGCAGGAATAAAATTAAAACCAAAAATCCCCATGAAATTTAGACTCTAGGATCTGATTCTCTGGTTTTGAATCCCAGCTTTGCTATTTACTAACTGCATCACCTTGGGCATCCCACTTACTCTGTGTCCTTAGTTTGCTTCTATGTCAAATGGGTTTGATACTAATTGAACCTGTCTTATAAGGTTATAATGAGAAAAGTATGACTAATGTTTGGCATGGAGCAAACACAATTCAATACTTAGCTCCTATGAGGAATCTGGGATTAAAGAGGTTCTGGCATTGTTGAAGATGATACAATTATCAAATGGTTGCATTTAATTTAATATTCAATATTGTTATTATTTTTACACCCTCTCTTGCATTCTTTCCCTTCGTTGCTCTTGTGGGGGTGGTGTTTGCCTGTTTTTAGCTGTGGTGCTTTCTGGGGGTTGTGCATCAGGTTGTGATGCTCACACAGTTGGACATCGTGCTCACGGAGCTTTGCACTCCTATAGTAGTTGTAGTTTGGCACATGTGCTCACTTGAGGGTTACACTCTTAGTTGAGGCACGCAAGTTATGGTGATGGTGATCACTGGGGCTGCTACATTGCTCACATAAGTGTAAATCGGAGGTTGTACTTCCTGGTCAGGGCATTCAGTTTTTTGGTTTTGATGGTTGCTGGAGGTTGCTCTCCTTTTGGTGGTTCTGACACTCATGACTGTGGTACAACCAGAAATTGCTTGTGGTGTTGGGGATGGCAGACAGCAGAGTAACCAGGGTTGTTTTTAGTGCATGTGACACACAAGGGATTTGAATCCAAGACCACACAATTGTAAGGCAGGTGCTCTAGAATTGTTATTCCTCTGGGATACTGCATTAATTTTCAAACTGAGGCCTACATCTAAAGTTCATACAATTTCTAGTACAGATGACTAAGATATTAGTAGGAGAAAGACAATGAGAGTTTCAGAAAGAGAGGCTAACTCTTAGGTATGAATTCGTAAGAATAAGTTGAATATCAACATTTAAAAGTGGATTTGAGAAAGGAAGAAATCAAGCTCTCACTATTCGCAGATGATATGATACTCTACTTAGAGAACCCAATAACTTCCACCAAAAAACTCCTAGAAACAATAGACTCGTATAGTAAAGTTGCAGGTTATAAAATCAATACCCAAAAGTCCATGGCTTTCCTATACGCAAACAGTGAGAGAGAAGAAAGCAACATGAAAAAAACAATCCCGTTCACAATTGTGCCCCAGAAAATCAAGTACCTAGGAATCAGCTTAACTAAGGAAGTAAAGGACCTGTACAAAGAAAACTACAAAACGCTACTTCAGGAAATAAAAGAGGACATGAGGAAATGGAAAGATATCCCCTGCTCATGGGTCGGGAGACTTAACATTGTCAAAATGGCAATACTACCAAAAGCATTGTATAAATTCAATGCAATCCCTATAAGGATACCCATGACATTCTTCAAAGAAATGGAGCAAACACTCCTGAAATTTATATGGAACAATAAGCCCCCACGAATAGCTAAAGCAATTCTTGGGAAAAAGAAAATGGGAGGAATCAACCTCCCGAACTTCAAACTGTACTACAAAGCAGTAATAATTAAAACAGCATGGTACTGGAACAAAGGCAGAACTGCAGACCAATGGAACAGGGTTGAATACACTGACATCTCTCCTCAATCATATGCTCATCTAATCTTTGATAAAGGTGCAAGTAATGTGAAGTGGAGTAAGGAAAGCCTCTTTAATAAATTGTGTTGGCATCACTGGACGGCTACATGCAAAAAAATAGGCTCAGAACTCTGCCTAACACCATGTACAAAAGTAAGATCAAAATGGATTAAAGACCTCAACATCAGACCAGAAACCATAAGGTACATTGAAGATAAAGTTGGCAAAACCCTCCATGACATTGAAGCTAATGGTATCTTCAAAGATGCCACGCCACTGGCCGAGCAAGTGAAAACAGAGATAGATAAATGGGACTATCTTAAACTAAGAAGCTTCTGCACCTCCAAAGAAACAGTGACCAAAATACAAAGACAGTCTACAGAATGGGAAAGGATATTCGCCGAATACACATCTGACAAGGGGTTGATATCCAGGATATACAAAATACTGGTTAAACTCCACAAGAAGAAAACATCCAACCCCATCCAAAAATGGGGCAATGAAATGAACAGAAACTTTCTCAAAGAAGAAATCCGAATGGCAAAAAAGCACATGAGAAAATGCTCTACATCATTAATCATCAGGGAGATGCAGATCAAAACCACAATGAGATACCATCTCACACCTCAGAGACTAGCCCACATTCAAAAGAACAAAAGCAACCGATGCTGGCGTGGATGTGGCGAGAAAGGGACACTCTTTCACTGTTGGTGGGAATGTCCACTGGTTCAGCCCTTCTGGAAAACAGTATGGACGATTCTCAAAAAATTAGAAATTGAGCTCCCATTTGACCCAGCAATACCACTCCTGGGAATATATCCCAGAGAGGCAAAAATGTATAGTCGAAGTGACATCTGCACATGTTTGTTCATTGCAGCACTCTTTACAATAGCCAGAAACTGGAAGAAACCTGAGTGCCCAAGAACAGATGACTGGTTAAAGAAACTTTGGTACATCTACACAATGGAGTACTATGTAGCTCTTAGAAAAGATGAAGTCATGAAATTTACATACAAGTGGTACAATATGGAAAGTATCATGCTAAGCGAAATGAGTCAGAAAGAGAGGGATAGACATAGAAAGATTGCATTCATCTGGGGGATATAAAGTAACAAAGTAAGAGATTAATACCCAAGAATAGCTGAGATCAGCACCAGGAGGATTACTCCATAACTTAGAGGCCAGCCGGGTATCCTAGAGGAAAGGGCAGTTCAGATAGAGAAGGGAGCACCAAATAAAGGATGTTTGGAGAATCCTCCCAGGAGGGGAGATGCATGTCGAAAGTAGACTATGGACTGAACATGTTTGCCACTCAATGCCTCTTTTGCAGACCACAACACCCAAAAGGAGAGAGAGAACACAGGGGATTGCCCTGCCACAGAGACAGGGGGGATGGGAGGATGGGGGTGGGAGGGATATTATCCATGGTGGTGGAAAATGGGCACTGGTGGAGGGATGGGTATCTGATCATTGTATAATTGAAACCAAAGCACAAAAAATTGTAAATCTACAACTTTAAAAAAAAATAAAATACAATAAAGGGAAAAAAAAAGTTAAGAAAGCATTTTAAAAAAAAAGTGGATTTGAATAAGTTGAATATCAACATTTAAAAATGGATTATCTGTGACTGACACTGTCCTCCCATTGTTCATCGATTTGCTCGAGCGGGCCCAGCAAAATTGTGAGACTTATTACTGTGTTTGGCATATCAAATACATCACGGGTAGCTTGCCAGGCTTTGCTGTAAAAGTGGATTACAAAAACAAAAATATAACCCTCACAGATCAGGGACGTAGCTCAGTGGTAGAGTACTTGCCTTGCTTTTATGAGATCCTGATTCTGAACCCTGACACTTGTGTGTGTTTGTGTGTGTGTGTGTAAGTCTATGTAATTTTCATCATGCAGTGTCACCTCTTGGGTAATAGAAATGTTGCATGGTCACTTGAGAAGTTAATGCCTGAAAACCATCATAAAAGCTAATCTTCACTCTAAGAGTATACTAATTTTTACAGTGAGGAACCCAGACTCAGAGAATTTAGGAGCAGGATCCCAAGAAACTGGATACTCTAAAGTGAGATAGGTATTTTTTTCACCCAAGAGAAAGGGGTCTTGGTGGGAATTAGTGTCTGGGAACCAGTTTAGTGTCAGCTTGGGACTGAGGCTAACTGCTTAGAATGCTTGCAGTGGAAGAGGACAGAGAAAGACAAGGTAACTTCAGAGAGAAGGTGAGACAGAAGGGAGATCCAGTCTTAGGAAAGTAAGATAGCTGTCTCGGCTCACGGGAATGGCCTCAGTTACACCCATCCACATCAGAGGAATTTTATCTACCAAGGTCTTGACTACTAGGACTCTTCCCTGGGACATAATGAATTTATTTTTCAGTGTGCTGTATACAGTAGGGAAAATTGGGAGAGGAGCTGTTCCAAAAATAAATTGACAATAGGGAATCCAATATGTGTCATTGCTAGTAATTTTAGGAGTGACTTTTCACGGGATTTCTGCCAGAGAGATAGCATAGCGGTCATAGCTCTTGCTTTGCATGCAGCCAACTGGGTTAGATCGCTGGCACCCCATATGATCCCCCGAGGCCCACCAGGACCGATCCCTGAACAAAGCCATGACTACACCCCGAGGACTGACAGCTGTGTTCCCCAAATCAAACAAAACAAGATTCTCAGTCTCATGGTTATTTTTTGTTGTTTTGGCGGGGGAAAAGTCCCAGAATCTTTTTTTTGTGGGGGAGGAGGCACTGAATGTCACACCCTTTTCTGTGTTGCTCACACACTTCTGGCTGTGCTGTGACTGGAAATCAACTGCAGTGCAAATTCCAACCCGAAGGGAAGCCAGGGTCATGCTCAGCACAGGTGGGGCCCCGGAGGACTTGAATTCATGCGTAGGCACCTGTGCTCTAAGTCCCTGACTATTCTGGGTTCTACAATTAGTTTCTTAAGAACTTCTTTACATTTTGGGGAGAGGGGTGTCCACTCTGAGCAGTGCCCAGCCTCTGTTTCTGGCTTTGTGTTCAGAAGTGAATGCTGGCAGTACTCACGGAACCATATGGGGGTCTCAGGGATTTGAACTGGGATCAGCCTCGTGCAATGCACGTGCCTTACCTCCTGTATTATCTCTCTGGCTCAGGGCTTCTTGAGACACCCATCAATATGTCTTTATCTTCCCTTTTGTAAATAGAACACCGTGAGATGTTCAGTGCAGAAATAGTCACTGAGCTAATAGTTTTATAGTAGAACTTAGATGTGGCCCACACCGAACTAGCCTCTGATAGTGGTTGGTGAAAGTGGAAGGAAGAGAATTCTTTCTGGGACAGGGGAGGAATATCACGCCCAACTTGAACTTTGGGGCTGAAAGGCTGGACTGTTGCCACTTTGCTCTTTAAGGTTCATGATAGCGTGTGGTTTTTACTGACCTGATTGTGTTTTGTGTAAGGTCAGAGTAGCAAAGCCCAGTAGCTATTAGGGAGCCTGTTTTATTTGGTGGGTTACTGAGCACAGTCTACTATTTCTCCAGTCTCCCCTCCTGCTACCTTTGGTAGAGGGAATGGGGGGAGGTTGGTGGCGATAGGCATGAGTAATATGATGAAATCCCCACCGCCAAACTCAACACACACATACACACACACACATATGCATGCAAGCACACCACACATGGCATTCCTACTCTATTTGTGGTTCACTTACTACAAGCACCTGAATGAGACTAATTCCTTTCTGCAGACAAGGTGAGATTGATGTACACTGTGTCTTACAGATAGGTTGGAACAATTTCTCCAAATGTAGGAGTTGAGAGGTACTAATGAACAACCTGGGAGCAAGGAGCTGGGGTGGAATGTGGACAATGACTGTGACTGAACTCCAAGCTGGGACTGACTTAATGGGTGAATAGTCAGTAGATCACAGATTCTGTGCTTAGAAGTGCCCTGGGCTAACTTTAATGTCCAACTTGGAATCATCAATACTGCCCAAATCTTTACGTATTTTGTAAGAGTCCTGTAGTCCTGCCTTAGTATGTTTGAGGTGCTATTATGAATACTATAAGGCTTTTAAAAAAATTTTTGTATCACAGCAAATTCACAGATTAGGCAGCCAGTCAACGTATGTGCAATAAATATAGGGACATCAGGCAGATTGGGATTTAAATTTGGACTGAACTCCCTGCTAGTTATAAGATTATGGACAAATCTTTAACTTAAATATCTGAGCCTCAGTGTTCTCATCTGTTTAATGGAGACAATGCCTTATTATGAGCAATATATAAATGGGAAAACATAATTTTTAGAATTAGCGCATGTCAGGAACATAATGGTTTGCTATCTGTCCATCCATCTATTCGTCCATCCATCCACCCACCCACTTTCCATCCATTCATTCATCCACCCATCAATCCACTCATTCATCCATCTATCCACCCACCTACCCACTCTTCAACTATCTATCCATCCCAAGCCCACTCATCCATCTATTTACCCATGCGCCCATTCATCCACCTACATACTCATCCATCTGCCCACCTACCTACTTACTTATCCATCCATCCATTCCAATAAACACTCTTTGTCTGTACAAGCCACTGTGCGAGACCTCATTTGGAATACAGAGTTGAATAAAATGTGTTCACAAACGACTTACAATAGGGGAGGGATACAATCTATCACCCCCACAATGGTGCTACTTACAAAATTTAAATATAAGATCATCTTGGAAACTGGTTATTATCAAGGATGTGAGGAGGAGGTAGGAGGGAAGTAAGATATGAAACTTGAGAAGATGAGTTTGTATCTTGGTATCGCCTGAGTTATAGAAAAGTTAATCGGAAGCTTTGACAAGTGTAATCTCATTTTAACAAATACTCCAGGGAGGAAGAAGCGATAGGAAGGGAGATGGAGAAAAGTGGCAAGAGAGGGAGGAGACAGTTACAGTTCTAGGAGTAAGGAAGAAGCAGAATTAGGCTCAATAATGGAATAGATTAAAAAATTTAACACTCCCATTGTCTAACCATGCAGCCGTTTTAAATAATAATGGATTTCTGGTTTTAACCACAATGGTTCTTATCAGGTCAATCATGAAAGCAGACTAGTAATGCACATACACGGGAAAATTTACCATCTTGGTTTAATAAACGAGTTTATGTGCTGTGTTGAAACAGTGCAACTTCTTTAATCCAATATCTGATGAAGGAGCAAGGATAGAAGAATTAATTTACCACGCACTAATTAAAGAGGGGTATGTGCTGTATATACGGCGAAAGTCTCTGAAATGAATATTTGATAAACAATATCTGGTAAATTAAAAACCTGAAATGTTAAATTAAATGCAAATTAAAAATCTGGAATGTTAAATTAATTAAATACAGAAAACGGCATCAAATAACTTTACAGGTCTCAGTTAAATCAAGGAGAAAAAAAAAGCCAAGTTGCTCAGCATCACGTTTTTGCCAGCATACAGCGTTTAAAAGAAACAATAATTTGTTCACTAATTTAGATGTGTGGTTGGTTCACAATTTTGTAAAGCTGGAGAATAAGCTTCTCCCCTTGAAAAGTGTAAGCCTCACCAACTCAATTCCAGTGTTTAAGTGTCAGAATGGAGATCCGGTCGAGCACATATCACATATCTAGCATGTGCAAAGCCTGGCTTTCATCCCTAGCACCACATGGCCCCTGAACTCTGCTGGGCGTGGCCCCACAACAGTAGCAATAACAAGTTCTAGTGGCAATTCATTATCAAAATGACCCGCTCGACCTCCTATAGTCCCCTTCCGCTTTCCCTTAGCAAATCCCCTAAGTGTTTTGCGGAGTTTTTACGGAGTGGTAGTTTTGTTGTATTTTGCCGGTGCTTTTGCTTTTGAGTTTATATTCCATGTTTGAGTGAAACCATCTTCCTTCCTTCCTTCCTTCCTTCCTTCCTTCCTTCCTTCCTTCCTTCCTTCCTTCCTTCCTTCTTTCTCTTTCTTCTTTTTTACATTTTTTTGAGGGGGGCCAGGGCTCAGGGCTTACTCCTGGCTATGCACTCAGGGATTACCACTACTGATGGTTTTGGGGATCACACGGGGTGCTGGGGATCCAACCCCTGTCAGCTGCTAGCAAGGCAAGCACCTTACCCGCTCAGCTATTGCTGCAGCCCCTCATTTTTCATTTCCTGACTTGCTTCAAAGAATCTCCTCACATCCCATCCATCTTGACCCAGTATGCTCTTTTGACTCACCTGTTGGGAATAAACCAGGGGAGCCAGAACTTTCGCTTCATCCATGAACTCACATATCACATGTGCTGTTTCTGGGCGCTTTTTATTTATTTATTTATTTATTTATTTATTTATTTGTGAAACACCATGAGGTACAGTTGTAGACTTAGAGATTTTTGTGCTTGGGTTTTAGTTATACAATGATCGAGTACCCATCCCTCCACCAGTGCCCATTTTCCACCACCGCTTATCCCAGTATCCCTCCCACCCCCCCATCCCCCCCATCCCACCTGCCTCTGTGGCAGGGCATTCCCTTTTGTTCTCTCTCCTTTTGGGAGCTGTGGTTTGCTTTGAGTGGCAATCATGTTCGGTCTATAGTCTACTTTCAACATGTATCTCCCATCCTGGGAGGATCCTCTCTGGGTGCTTTTTAACCGGCATGTGAAATGGGGAATGAAATGGTTTTTGTTCTTTTGTTTTTGTTTGTTAGTCATGGAAAACATGAGATTTATCCATGTTATGGAATCTTCTAGCCTGAAAGATGGCCAAAAAACTACTCAGAATCCAGTCTAGCAGCGTGGATCCCATGTGTTTGCTGTCTAGAAGAAACACTCTCAGAATGTTCCAGGAGCCCTGTCTCTGGTAACTTTGCTGTTCCTCAGAGACCCAGCTGAGAGGCTCCTCCATAATCATGAGTACTATTGCTCTGTAAGAAAATCTCACTTCAAGTCAGCTATGATTGTGTGTGTGTGTGTGTGTGTGTGTGTGTGTGTGTGTGTTGGATAATGAGATGCCTCTGAGTCATTACCTAGTCTCATCTTCATTTGAACACGGCTTCAGCCCCAGAGGCTTTGCTGGGTTTGAAAGTCTGTTCCCGTCATGGATGGTGGAGTTGTGCTGGTGAGGCTCGCCTGTGCTCCTGCCTCCTTGCTGGAGGAGTCTCCTGACGCTGGTGTCTCTGAAGCTGCCCTGCAGGACTAACAGATCAGCCTGAAGGCCTCATCAGTTTGGTTCCAGCTTCTGCACATTAGCCAAAATTTTAAAGCTGCTACGTGCTGCTAAAGTTGTTTATTTTAATAAGGGTCTGTTTCTATATTTATTTATTTATTGTATTTTGGGTCACACCCAGTGTTGGACAGGGGTTACTCCTGGCTCTGCTCTCAGGAATTACTCCTGGCGGTGCTCAGGGGACCATATGGGATGCTGGGAATTGAACCCGTCTCGGCCATGTGCAAGGCAAATGCCCTACCTACCCATTGTGCTATCGCTGCAGCCTCCCTGTTTTTATTTTAACAGAAGAAGCATTTTACCTTCTTTGGGATCATATGGTACATTGTTCGTATCTCAATTTAGCACTCTATTAAGAAAAGCTTTTTTTTTTTTTGTATATACCCTATGATGCTCAGGGGTTACTCCCAGCTCTGTGCTCAGGAATCACTCCTGGAAGTGCTCAGAGGACCATATTGGATACCAGTGTCATTTATGTGCAAGGCAAGTGCCTTACCTGCTATACCTTGGCTTCAGCCCTATTTGTTGGTTTTTGGGTCACACCCAGCTGTGCTCAGGACTTACTCTTGGCTCTGTGCTTAGGAATCACTCTTGGTAATGTTTAGGGGGATCAAATGGGGTGCAGGAATTGAATCTGGATTGGCTGCCTGCAAGGCATGTGCCTTAATCACTTTATTCTTTCTTTGGCCCCATCTATTTTTAATTTTTTTGTTTTGTTTTTGGGCCACACAAGCTGTGCTCAGGGCTTACTCCTGGCTCTGCACTCAGGGATCATTCCTGTTGGGCACGGGGAGGAGACAGGATGGGACATAGGTGGTGCTAGGCATTGAAAACTTGACTCCTTAGAACTTTCTGCCTGGCTAGAACTTTTCCTTTACATGTATTTAAAACATCTAAACCCATGCCAGAGAGATGTCCCACTGTATAGTGGTTAAGGCATTGCCTTTCACCCTGCTGACCCAAGCTTGGATCCCTGGTACAACACATGGTCCTCACAGCACCGCCAGGGATCACTCATGAGCACAGAGCTCAAGAATAGCCCCTGAGCACCACTGGCTGTGGCCTGCTCCTAAAAGTAAACTTAATAGGAACAGACTTTTTTTTTTTATTCACGACCATCCTGTTATTCGTCGATTGCCTTGAGCAGGCCCCAGTAACGTCTCCTTCATCCTAGCCCTGAGATTTTTAAGAAAGTGCTATATTCAAGGCTCTTTAGGAGAATGAGACCCATCATTGTTACTGGTATTTGGCATATTGGGTACACCAAAGGGAGTTTGCCAGACTCTGCCATGTGGGCAGGTTACATTTGGTAGCCTGCCAGTTTGTCCAAAGTAGGAATGAGATAATAAGATGTCATAATAAGATGTTGTGCAGCCGCGAATGCGGCTGCAAGGTTCTGGAAGCTGGTTTCTATAGTCTCTGAGTCTTGGCCGTTGATGGGATTACACGGCGCCAGGGGGCCAGTTGGTGTGTGTGACCCCGGCCTACTGGAATTCGGAGGATCTGGGTGGAGGATGCTCAGCCCCGATCCGAGTAGGCTTGGAGATCTCAGCCCTGGGATCCGCTTTTTTTTATTAATTTATTTTTTTTATTAGTAAAACACCATGAGGTACAGTTGTAGACTTACAAATTTTTGTGCTTGGGTTTCAGTCATAAAATGATCAGGTACCCATCCCTCCGCCAGTGCCCATCCTCCACCCCCACCAATCCCAGTATCCCTCCCACCCCCCACCCCCCATCCTACCCTGCCTCTGTGGCAGGGCACTCCCTTTTGTTCTCTCTCTCCTTTTGGGTGCTGTGGTTTGCAAAAGAGACATTGGGTGGCAATCATGAGGAACAGAATTTTAAAGCAAAAATTTTATATAGCAACCTTTTGTGAAGTACTGTCATTTGGGCAGTTTGCTTTTAAAAGATTACTTGATGTATTTCTGAATCTTTTGGATATGGATTATTGTTTTATTCCATTCTTTTCTGCTATTTGCTACAGTCATATAATAATTTACTTTGCTGTTTTTTAATTTTTAAATTTTTTAGATTTTTTATTTTATTTCAATGAATCACTGTGAGATATAGTTACAAAGCTTTACTTTGTTGATTTTTTTTTGGTTGATGGTGTTTAAGTTGTTTTCCGGTCTTGGTTTACATAAAGCTGAATTTCTCAGCTATGTCCTTTTGTCCAGTATTTTTCTAGAAGTGTAAGTTAGAAGTGGTGTCATGGTGGATACATTAGCAAACATAATAGAGGCTGCTGAATTGCCACTTTATATTATTGCTAACATTATATGAGAGTATTTGCTTTCCCTCAACTTCAGGGCTGAATGTTTCCATATGCTACCTTCTTAATCTGACAAGATGAGGGAACTCATTCTAATTTGCACTTGCTTGAAAACAGATAAGACAAACAGCTTTTATATATATATTGGAACCACTTTCATTTCCTCTTTCATCCGTTACTATTTAAATCCTTTGCTTGTTTTTCGATCTATGATTCTTATCTCATATTTAAACAACTATGATTAATTTATCCATGTTTTGTGGGATGTCAGAGGTTTATTTTATTTTTTTGTTTTGGGGGCTTGGTAGTGTTTCAGGCTTACTCTTGCCTCTGTATACAGGGGTCACTCTGGTAGTGCTCAGGGGGCCATACGTGGTGCCAGGACTGAGCCAGAGTGTGGCGGGTGCCAGGCATGTGCATTAACCCCTGTGCTGTCCCCCTCGTACCCAGAGGGTTAGCTCAGAACCCCGTGTGTATTTAATATTGATCACACACATCACCAAAACCCCATTTCATCTTGGATTGTCTTCCCTCTTCCTGTTGAATTGTACAGTTTTCTATATTTGGGGTGTTAACTTTTTATGTTACAAAGATTTTTTTTTCCACTTTGATTTTTCTCCTGTTTTTTGTTTTTGTTTTCTATTCAGGCCTTATTTTGGACAGTGATGGGTCCCCTATGTGGTGTTGGGGATGGAACCATGGCCCGCTGCATACAAAGCACATGATCCAGCCCTTTGGTTCATCTTCCTCCTCCTGTTCTGTCCTTTTATACTGCTACAGTAAATCTTATGATAAAATCAATTATTTTTTTCTTAAAGGATTTGAATTTTTTTGCTCTTTGGGTCACATCAGGCGATGCACAGGGATTACTCCTGGCTCATGCACTCAGGAATTACTCCTGGCGGTGCTCAGAGGACCATATGGGATGCTGAGAATCGAACCCAGGTCGGCCGCATGCAAGGCAATGCCCTACCCGCTGTACTATCACTCCAGCCCAGGATTTGAATTTTTATATTGTATTTCAGTTGTTCATTTGGCCTTTCTACATCCATAGATGATGAACTCTTTTCTTTTCTTTTCTTTTTTTCTGGGTGGTGCCAGTGATTGAATTTAGGGTCTCAC
The DNA here is from genome assembly GCF_029834395.1 of Sorex fumeus. Classification (NCBI taxonomy): domain Eukaryota; kingdom Metazoa; phylum Chordata; class Mammalia; order Eulipotyphla; family Soricidae; genus Sorex; species Sorex fumeus. The sequence continues at coordinate 47,661,921 of NW_026606101.1, forward strand.
ACTTACAAGGCAAATGTTCCATCACTGAGCTCCATTCTCAGCCTAAACAGCAAATTTAAAAAAGAAATTTTTTTTTGGACCATACTCAGTGGTGGGCTGGAGCGATAGCACAGCGGTAGGGCGTTTGCCTTGCACGCAACCAACATGGCCCACCCGAGTTCAATTCCTCCGCTCCTCTCGGAGAGCCCGGCAAGCTACCGAGAGTATCTCGCCCGCACGGCAGAGCCTGGCAAGCCACCCGTGATGTATTCGATATGCCAAAAACAATAACAACAAAATCTCCAATGGAGACGTTACTGGGCCTGCTCGAGCAAATCAATGAACAACGGGAGGGCCTTTACCTTTACCTTTACTCAGTGATACTCAAGGACTTCTCCCAACTCAGTGCATAAGGTAGCTCCTGGTAGTGCCCAGAAGACCCAGTGGAACTGGTGTTGGGAAACAGAACACAGTTCTGCCTGAAAAACTTGTTCAACTCACTAAGTTAACTCTCCAGCCTCAGTTATCACTTTCTGATAATAACTTTTTTTTCCAGCTTTTTGGGCCAGACTTAGTAATGCTCAGGATTTACTTCTAGCTCTGCACTCAGGAATCACTCCTAGTGGTCTTCAGGGGACCATAAGGGATTCTGGGGATCAAACTGGGGTCAACCGTATGCAAAGCAAAGGCCCTACCCACTATACTATTGCTCCAGCCCCCCAATTTTTATTGATTTTTTTCCTGTTTCCGGGTTTCTTTTTCATGTGTCAAAAAAAAAATGGCTATGCTCAGGGTTTACACTTGCACACTCTGTGCCCAGTGATCATTCCTGACAGAGCTTGGGAGGCCATATGTGATGCTTGGGATCAAACCAGGGTTGGCTGCATGCAAGGCAAGTGCCTTTCTGCTCTACTATCTCCCCATTTCCTGTTTTTAATTTTTAAGACAATGCCTGGCATAATAAATTTAAAAATATTTTTAATGTTTAATAATTTTGGATTATATGGTAATAAATGGTATGAGTATTGTTAGCCTGGTTTTGATTGTTATGCAGTAAAATTAAGCTAAATGATGGGATTGTTAGGTATATTAAGAGTTACTCGACTGGAGAGACAGTACAGTGGCTACGGAGCTTGTCTAGCACCTGGCTGATCCTGATTCAATCCTGGGCACCCTATATGGTCCCCTGAGCCCCATAAGAAGTGATCACATAGCACAACTGGCTCTGGCCTCCAGACAACAACAAAACTATAAAGAAAGAGTTACAGAAATCAAGGCATATTATAACAAAATTTCTGTCTTGCCTATTCCATTCTGTACTTAAAAAGGAAATGGTTTGTGTGAAATCATACAAGGCATCCTTGGGAAATTTGCATAATGTTAAATATAAACAGCTAGTATATATGCTTAAAATAATTTTAATTTGGGATATTGGACAGGGAGAAAATCTTCTAAGATTAAGATTTCTGGAGCATCTAAAATATTAAGACCCATCCCTATCTCCCCTTACGGTAATTTCTGGATTTATATATACAAGTCCAAGACTGGAGTTTTGTTAGAGAATATCCAGTTGGGGAACAACTTATGACTTTAAGTACAACATTAGGTACAACATTAAGTACAACAACATTAAGTACAGCTGATTTTTTTTTTGGCCACACCCTGTTGTGCTCAGGGCTTAATCCTTACTCTGTGCTCAGAGATCACTCCTGGGAAGGTTTGAGAGATCATGCAGAGTGCCAGGATCAAATCCTGGTTGACTGCATGCAAATCAAGTGCTCTACCTGCTGTACTCTTTCCAGCCCTCAAACGATTTTTGATGGCAAGAGACTGGGGGTGAATCCAGCATCATGATGACACATATGCAACTGAGATTGATTATGCTTTTAATCACATGAGACGAATGTTAAATTGAAAAGAGCCAGCTAATAACGAAAGTTGATTCAATCTCTCAATAAAAGGTGAAAAATGCAGACATGCTTTTGGCTAAAGAAAAATCTTTTTATATATTTGTGTAGATCCACATAGTTGTGTGGCATGCATAGCCACGAATAATGCACCCAGTGAAAGCTCACATTTAACAGGATTTAAACACTAACTGCAAAGTGCGTGAGCTATTTCATAAGCAATCTGGCATAAGGAAATAAGCACGGAAAGCTTTGTGGGATTAAAAAGCCCCCGCCCCCCCTTCCCAGAGTGTGCAAGCAAACTGCTCCACACACGGTCATTCATAATTAATTACCATAATGAACAGCAAACCTTTGCTTTTCTCTTTTATACCCTGGTCTACTTTGAGGATTTCATTCATGAAGAAAAAAAATCATCTCTCTCCCTATTGATGCAACATTCTCCCCCAACTGGAGCTCATGAGGCAATTGGCCCCCAAATAAACCGGCAGATCTGTATTCTCTAGTAATTAAAAAAGAAACTTCCCATATAGTAGTCACATTTCCCTGTAGGTACAGTCAATAGAAGGTATAATTCCCACTGCAATAGAAGGTATAATTATATTGATGTAAATCACAGCAAGATGCCTAGGAGGGATTGGCCTTTCACCTTCTTTAATTCATTGAAAGATCTTATCTTTGTGACAGGTACTGCCAACCAGAGCCAGGGATATCTTTCTGGTAACTACTTTGCTTGGATGAAAAAAAAAAAAGCATTTATTGCAAACACCCCAAAGCAGGGATATAAACCAGGTTTAGCAGTGAATTTTAAACCAGCATTTTTTTTTTTAAATTGAGGCCTATATGGTCTCCTATGGGCCTCTGGGATCTGCCAAAGGGCCATAGGTGAAAATTGCAGCAGTGGGAGGGAGGCCTGACATGAGGCTAGGGGATCAACAGGGAAGGCCGCTGTCTTGGGAGAGAACTGGAAGAAAAGAAGGTCGGAAGGGGTCATGGTTGGAAGAAGTTTGAGAAACACTAATCTGAGTCTCTTTCTCCCCCTTTCCCTTAATAATAGTCCTTGTGTGCTTGACTCTCTCTATGTCCCCATACCTACGTGTCATTACTCTAGCTATTCCTAGGACCTATTCCAAATATTTGTAAAGAAACCTGTATTTAGTGGTACATGCATATATATATATATATATAATGTCATATACACACTCATATAGTTATTCATCACACCCCTCTCCCCCTTTTATTTATTTATTTATTTATTTTATTAGTGAGACACCAAGAGGTACAGTTATACACTTACAAATTTTTGTGCTTGGGTTTCAGTTATACAATGATCAAGTACCCATCCCTCCACCAGTGCCTATTTTCCACCACCACGGATCCCAGTATCCCTCCCACCCCCCATCCCCCCATCCCACCTTTCTCTGTGGCAGGGCATTCCCTTTTGTTCTCTCTCTCCTTTTGGGCGTTGTGGTTTGCAAAAGAGGCAATGAGTGGCAATCATGTTTGGTCTATAGTCTACTTTCAGCATGCTTCTCCCATCCTGGGAGGATCCTCCCAACACCCTTTATTTGGTGCTCCCTTCTCTATCTGAGCTCCCTTTCCCCCTAGCACGTGTGGCTGGCCTCCAAGCCATGGAGCAAAATTCCTGGTACTAATCTCGACCACTCTTGGGTGTTAGTCTCCTATTTTGTTACTTTATGTTCCCCAGATGAATGCAATCTTTCTGTGTCTATCCTGCTCCTTCTGGCTCATTTCCTTAGCATGATACTTTCCATGTATCATTTCACACCCGATCCCCCTTTTAGAGGGAATTATTGCTGCCAGTTTTCGTGCTTTCGCATTGTTTGGGTAGAAAAATCTCGGAGAAGCCAGTATTCTGGGAAGGACTTGCTGACTTTCATGATTGCTTCCGGGTTTGCTGCTATTGTCCCAGAGACGTTTTCTTTCGGAAAAAACCGGCTGGGATAGAATACTAGAAGTCTAGGATTGTGTGAGAGTCTCAACGGTTCCCAGGGTTGATGGGAGTTGTGCGGAGGGCCCCAGCAGGAGAAAGAGGCGACACATCAGTCACCCAGCGGGGAATGAAAAGATGCTCAAAGTCGGGTGGTTTCTCTTACCCTCCTCCTTGTACCTTTTATTTTTTTATGGCAAAACTTGAAACAAAGCTGGGAGTAAAAGTGCTTTTATTTAGTGGGTGGGGGAGGTTCTGACTCAGCTTGGCAAACATGACATTGCTTCCATGGGATGCAGAGGAAACAAAGCGGCCGGCCCATTGCACAGCCCCGCTCCCCTCGGGAATTCCTGCAAGCCAGGAGGCCGCGGCCCAGGTGTGGGCCTTGCGAGGAGATGCATGAATGGAACCACCAGGGTTCAAAGAGGTTTTTGAACTTTACTTCTCTGAGGCCTTTTGGGGAGTATTGAGCTGATTTGGAGACCAGGTTTTGATCTGGAATAATTAAAGCAGACATTTCCAAAACTTTCACTCGTTGATGAGCTCAGGCGATGTTGGCAAAAATAGAATAAAATAAGTAGAAAAATGAAAAAGAAAACCAAGAAGACTCCTTCAATTCCATACGGGAGGTTGTGAGTGAAATTATAACCTGTTTATAAGATGGCACAGTACCTACGCATTCAAAGTGATGCAGTAAATGTAAAATGTCCATACAGTGGAAGAAATCATGGCTCAAGGGAAAAGGCAGCCTGCTAGAGGAGGGAAAATATTTGTAAATAATACATCCGACAAGGGTTGGCTATCTCACATATACTAAGAATGCATGTAATGCAACCACAAGACAGTTTTTTTTCCCTCCCGTTGATCGTCGATTTGCTTGAGCGGGCCCAGTAACGTCTCCATTGGAGACCTTGTTGTTACTGTGTCTGGCATATCGAATACTCTCGGTAGCAATGGAAAATAGGCTGGGAGTCTGAAAAGTCACTTCATCCAAAAAGTGCTATGTGCTGGGTGAAAAGGCAGTTGGGATGGAGAAAGGACCACTAAGTCAATGATGGTTGGAGGGATCCCTCAGGATGGGAGATGTATTCTAAAGTAGACTAAGGACCAAACATGATGGCCTCTCAGTATCTGTATTGCAAACCGTAAGTAAAGTAAAGTAAAGGCCCTCCCATTGTTCGTCGATTTGCTCGAGCGGGCCCAGTAACGTCTCCATTGGAGACTTTGTTGTTACTGTGTTTGGCATATTGAATACGTCACGGGGAGATTGCCAGGCTCTGCCGTGCGGGCGAGATACTCTCGGTAGCTTGCTGGGCTCTCTGAGAGGGGCAGAGGAATCAAACTCGGGTCGGCCATGTTGGCTGCGTGCAAGGCAAACGCCCTACCGCTGTGCTATCGCTCCAGCCCTTAATACCCAAAAGTAGGGAGAGAGTAAGAAGGAAGGTGCCTGCCTCAGAGGAAGGGTGTGGGATGGGGTGGGGGTGGCAGGAGCGAAACTGGAAACATTGGTGGTGAAAAATGCGCACTGGTGGAGAGATGGGTGCTTGATCATTGTATGACTGAAACTCAATCATGAAAGCTTTGTAACAGTATCTCACGGTGTTTCAATAAAAAAAAATTTTTTTTTTAAGAACATGCTAGGTAGGTGTCTAATAGACAATGGAAGGATGTCTGTCTCCACTGATTATTATGCAATTTCAAACCAGAACTACAAAGAAATAGCATGTGACACTTTAATGAATGGCTCTTATAAAAAAAATAAGAAACAAGTATTAGTGCAGGTATGGAAAAAAGGAAACTATGCAATATTGATGGGAATGTGAATTGGTCCAGTCATTATGGAAAGCAGTATGGAATGTCCTCCATTGAATCTTGAGGCATCTTCAAAGATTCAATGCCATTGGCCAAGAAACAGAAGGAGAGATAAACAAATGGACTACATCAACCTAAGAAGCTTCTACACTGTGACAAGAAAAGACACCACAATCAGAATCAGAAGACATCCCAGTGGGAAAAAGTGTTTGCCCACCACTCATCTGAGAAAGTATATAAGATCTATCTATCTATCTATCTATCTATCTATCTATCTATCTATCTATCTCACAGGTAGAATTTTACAAGAAAAAGACATAAACCCCATCAAAAAATGGGGAGAAGAGATAAACAGAAACTTCATCCAAGAAGAGATAGATGGGACAAAAGGGGTATAAAAATTACTTTGCATAACTCATCATCAGGGCAAGACAAATTAAAACAACAATGAGATATCACTTCACACCAGTGAGACAGACACTCGGGGCAGAACAAAATATAATGGAGAAGGGGTTTGCTTTGCAAGTGGCTTACCTGGGTTTGATCCTTGTCATTCTATATGGTTCCCTGAACACCATCAGGAGTGACTTCTGAGTGCAGGGCTAGGGGTAACCCCTGAGCATTAACAGGCATGACCTCAAAACCAAACCAAACCAAACCAAACCAAACCAAAAACAACCAATCAAACAAAAAAGATTAAAAATAACTAGTGTTGGCAGAGATGCTGGGGAAGGAAGGAACCTTCATCTACCACTGGTGGGAATGTCAACTGGAAAACAAATGGACATTTCTCAACAAAATAAGAATTGATCTTCTATATGCTCAAGTGATGCCATTTTAAAAAGATCCTCTTTGGTAAGGACAAGTTTTTAAATAAACACAAATAGTGCTTCAAGCACAAGCACTTCAAGTCCTGAGTGCTCATTTAAATCTAAATGCTCATTCCTTGTCTCATACAACTTTGAAATAAATTCCAAGCATCATGTAATTTAATCTATAAGCACTTAGGCGCGTAGTCCTAAGAAAAACTTAAAGAAAAATCTTTAACACTATTGTCTTCGGGGGGGGGAGGGGAGGTTAGAATCACTTGACGGTGCTCAGTGATTCTTGGTTCTGTGCTCTGAGATCCCAGGGATCCCTCCCAGAAGTGCTGAGGGGACCACACACAGTGTCAGTGATCAAACAGTGTCATCCATATGCAAGGCAAGCACTCAAACCCTCAACTATATCTCCAACGCTTCACATGATCATTTTATCTTTAAAAATTAATACTAACACTAATATCAAATAGTCGATGTTGAAAATTTCTAATCATCTCAACGATTGGTTTGTTTTGTGGTTTATTTGAATTCTTGTCCAAATGGGTCCACACATTATGATTTGTTTCTGTTTTCTTATGTCTCTATTTTCTGGACATTTCCCAAACAGTGCTTGGTAGATCTGGGCCCCACCAGTCAGTTTTGATCAATAAGGCTATGCTGCTCAAACCCAGTCATGCAGGGCATGCTGTGTTATCCCAGTGATGCTCAGGAGCCTCTCGGGAGACACTGATACTACTCAGGGGATTATATGTGTTGAGAATCGTTAGTTCAAAAAGTGTGTGCAGGCGACACGTGTGTTCAGAGGCTGAGAACCTCCTCCTCAGGCTGGCCAAAGGTGTCAGACAAACGAAGGAATGGAGGAATGGGGTCACAGGCTAGTTGGCAATCAGTGACCATTTATTTTTCTTTTTACCCCTTATAGCGTAGTTATATAGAAATTGTGAAGGGTGGGGGTACACATAGGTGAGGTTGAAATTATCATAACAATAAACAGATGTAAAGCCTTTCTTTAAGGAGAAGTTCTTTTAGGAGATTAACTCAAGGACAAAATCTCATCTGGGGGTTCAACCCTCTAGATTACTAGGAGATCAGCTCAAGGGTGGGATTCCCTCAAAGGGTGTATTGCTTTCTCTTTTTTCTTAGCTGGTAATCCATTTAAACAATCATATTGAATACTAATATTTCTAGTCATTTTGTAGAACAGTCCATGGTCCTCCGGATGTTCATTGATTTGCTCGAGCGGGCCCAGTAACGTCTCCATCCTGAGACTTGTTGTTACTGTGTTTGGCATATCGAATACGTCACGGGTAGCTTGCTAGGCTCTGCTGTGCGGGCGAGATACTCTAGGTAGCTTGCCAGGCTCTTCGAAAGGGGCGGAGGAATCGAACTCGGGTTGGCCATGTTGGCTGCTTGTAAGGCAAATGCCCTACAGCTGTGCCATCGCTCCAGCCCAATTTTGTAGAACATAGTAAGATATATGTTACATATATATATATATATATATATATATATATATGCGATAGCACAGCGGGTAGAGCGTTTGCCTTGCACACAGCCAACATGGCTGATCCGAGTTTGATTCCTCCGCCCCTCTCAGAGAACCCGGCAAGCTACCAAGAGTATCTCGCCTGCACGGCAAAGCCTGGCAAGCTACCCGTGATGTACCCGTGATGTATGCCAAACACAGTAACAACAAAGTCTCACAATGGAGATGTTACTGGGCCCTCTCGAGAAAATTGATAAACAGGAGGGCAGTGACAGTAAGATATATTAAGCTTAAAGGGTGGCTCTTCCTGGGGACATCTCGCTAGATATTCCAGACTACAATCCTCAGGCCAGGTTAGTCTTTCCTAACCCCAGCAGAGTCCTTATTCAGTTGCTTCTTTTGGGTCATGGCAGAATTTGTTCCATGACCATGCTCTTAACTTACTATACTTCTTATGGCTCTTAGCTTATCCCCTTTTGATGCCAGGGTAGCTTACAGCTTGCCCTGGATCCATCATTGTCCTCCACTGGGGCCCTCCTTTTGGGGGGTGTTAGGAAGTAATGGCAACTGAGGCTTGGTCTGTGGGTCAGTCTCTGTTACAGTACCATGCTGTTTTAATCACTACTGCTTTGTAGTACAGTTTGAAGTTGACGAAGGTGATGCCTTCCATCTTCTTTTCCCCAAGGATTGCTGTAGCTATTCGTGGGAGTTAATTAACTATGAATAAACTTGTATTCACAGTGCTTTAATAAAATAAAATTTTCATAAAAATATAAAAAAATACAAAACAAAAAAGTCCAGCTGGAATAAGTGGTCTCCTCAAGGCAAGCACTAAGCTGGTGCTTTAGGAATGGACACTGGAGTAAGGAAGGGTCAGGAGGCTGACTTGGTTCAATTTCTAGCAGCCTCTTGGTCAGTCTCCAGAACAGACTCAAGTAAATCTCCTGGATCCTCAGTTTCTCTGTATTTCCATTTTTAAAGCGGCAACAGATAGACCCTTGGCTATCCAGGGTTATAATAAAAATCAAATAAGATAAGATCAGTGTTTTGGTAGTCTTAAAATACCACTCAAATCAATTACTTCCATCAGTCTTGTTTTCTTTAATTGTAAAAAGAGCAGTGAAGGGGGGAAAAAAAAGTAGGTACCAGAGAGACAGAACAGCTGATACAGGCACCTGCTTTGCACGCAACTGACCCAAAATTCACCTCAGATACTACAGAAGATCTCCTGAGCCCACCAGGGGTGATGCTTGAATACAGAGCCAGGGATAAGCCCTGAGTACTGCTGTATGTAGCATAACCTGGCAGTGCTCCTTAACTACTCCTTAGCCTCCCCCAAAAGAATAAAAAAGTAAAATTTTTACATCTCATCTTGTTAACATTTAAAGAATATTATCTTATGCTAATTTAGTCATTAGTCATATCAAATATTTAAAATTTGTAGTTTTTCACATCTATAATTTAACATTTTAATAATTTAAGGTTTTTGTTTCGGGTTGTTGCATTACCTTTATCGTTGTTTATTTGACATAACCATGGTTAAACATTTGAGTGATTTCATGTATACCTATAAAACTGCCATGATCATCATTTAGCATGAATTATTTCCTTAGAATACATTCCCAGGGGTGTGATAACCAGGAGAAAATATATGGGCATTTTTATACTCTTAATAGATTTTGCCATATTGCTTTCCAAAGTCTAATAACAATGAACCTGACACCCGCAATGAATGTGTGTCATTTAAAGTGATTATTTTAAATCAATTATTCGCCAGACGTATGTGAAGGCATGTCTCAGGATGTCGGCCAGGCACTTCCATTTAACTGACTCATTCATTCATAAAAAAATACTAAATTAAACAAAGAGACAGTGTATGCTGAATAAACTAAATGCTCTTGTAAGATTCTAGAAAAGTCAGCGGGATGTTATTGTACGAAATGCTTGGTAACCTTTCAAATTTTACAAGTCTGGTGATAGCTTTGCAAATTTTATGGAATAAATCTCTGAGCTTATTAGCCTGGAATTTGTTATAAAAATGTAGAGCAGAGTAGAATTTTTTTCCTCATGCTACTTCTCAGGAACTTTTTTCTTTCGTACTAACTGAGGCCTTGTTATGTTGTGCTTAGTTTGGGGGTGGTAGGTTAAGTAGGTTATTTTTCAAAAGCATGAGTGAACTCTGAATAGATATTAGTCTCAAACTATGGAATTATAATAACATCCATCATCTGTGCATATAGATCTTTTAACTTCCGAAGCCCTTTTATGTATTTTTCTCATTGGGTTCCTGCAACCCAACTGCACAGAGCAGGTCAGAATGGCACTGTCATCTCAGTTGGACTGATTGGGAGAGTGAGGTACAAGGAGACTTGCTTAAGATCCTAGCACTTTTCTGGATGACTTCAGCTGCCTGTCTCTTAACTCCTGGCTTTTTTTTTTTTTTTTTTACCCAAGTGTATGGTTTTAAAACAAGTAATACCCTGGGCACAGAGTGTAGTACAGTGGTTAGGGATTTGCCTTGTATGTGGCCTATCCCGGTTCTGTTCCCGTAAGCCTGTCAGGAGTGATCCCTGAGTGCAGACCCCTGAACATTGCTGGGTGTGACCCTCCCCCACCCCCCCAGCCCAAACCTAAAGAAACAAACAAAAGTACTCCTCCAAGTGAAACCAAATAACTGGTCTATAGAACTGAGGTTACTGCAGTAGATAGAGGACAGGTGGGGTATGTCTATGGGAGGAGGTTGGGGGTTCGCATGAGGGGCCCACAGGTGGAGGGTGTGAAGCTGGAACATCGTGTGCATTGTATGCGTTGTATGAAACCCTATCATTAAACAGTATTGTAAATCACGGTACCTAAAATGATAAGCAAAACAAAAACCAAAATCTTTTTATCAGTACTGTGCTCAGTTATGTTAAAAATATGTATGTTTATAGGCTGAAGAAATAGTACAGGGTAAGACACTTGACTGGCATGTGGTCTACCTGAGTTCAATCCCTAGTACCACATATGGTTTCCTGAACCTTGCTAGGAATGAACCCTGAGTGCAGTCAGGAGTTAAGTCTTGAGCATTGCTGGGTGTGGCCCAAAACAAAACAAAAAAGAACAAAAATTATATGGTTGTGGGCAGAAATATGGCTTTGCCTATGGCAACCCTGGGTTGGACCCCTTTACTGCACGGTCTCCTGAACACTACTGGGTGTGCTTCCTGCACCCAATATTACAGATATTATATATATAATATTACAGATATTATATATACATATTACAGATATTATATGTACTATATATAATATAATATCTGAAATATATATTACAGTGATAGCACAGCGATAGCACAGCGGTAGGGCGTTTGCCTTGCATGCAGCCAACATGGTCGACCCGAGTTCGATTCCTCCGCCCCTCTCGGAGAGCCTGGCAAGCTACCGAGAGTATCTCGCCCGCACGGCAGAGCCTGGCAAGCTCCCCGTGACGTATTCGATATGCCACACACAGTAACAACAAAGTCTCCAATGGAGACGTTACTGGGTCTGCTCGAGCAAATCGATGATCAAGGGGAGGGCCTTTACTTACTTACTTTACTTACTTATCTGTAATATTATTTTGATTTTCTAAAGGTCTCTCTTGCATGATGGTGTTTAGCATCTTCTTTACATCCAGTGTGGGATGGAGGATGTTCTTTAGCTAATATCTTGTTAATTGCAGTTATTTGCTGAGTATATAGTATGTGTTGTCTACTTTCTATTTTCATTGGCATCACTGTGAAATAGGAGTTGTTATAACTCACTATGTTACAAAGGAGAAGATTGCAGTTTAGAAAAGCAAAGAACTTCAGTTTCAGAGTTAGAAGATGGATGTGAGGGCCCAAATCCATCCTAAATTGAATCGAATGCTCTTTGACTTGTATCACAGAGATTTCCTTAAAGGTCACTGTTCAATCAATATAGCATAAATTAATTTTTTAATTGTAAATAAAATACATTCCTCAAACAGTATTTGAAAAAATGAAAAAAATTATATTTAAACAATGTCAGGCCCTGTTTTTTCTTGCAGAGTACCTACTGTAATAACATATTTAATTGGCAGTCATCCCAGAGATGAAAGCTTACACTTAGGCCTCCAGCCTGTATTTCTTTTTTGCTCCCCCCTCACCCCCCAGCACCAAGTCTAGCTTTCTGTAAAGCTTAAGGATTTAACTCATTAAGTCCCACCTACCTGGTTTATGTACTCTCCAATTTCCGGTCTTGTATTTATTTTACTTGTTCACTTGGGAAGAGAGCAAACATGACAAAAAAAAGAAATCAAGCCCTGTCTTGGTAGAGTAGCTAATAGACCATCTTAAATCAACACAGTCAGCGTAACTTGTACTGATCCAAGTAATTATTTTTGACTCTAACATTTCACATTGTCTCTACTACCACCAAAACTTCCTGATACTTAGACACAGACAATGGGAGGCCCAGATGTTTATTGGTAGAACACTCATCTTCAGCTTATGAAAAGAAGATGCAATTTGCAGTCTTGTCTCTCAGACCTCCAATGTCACACCCTTTCTTTTGAGGATATTAAAGTGGTAGCAGAAAGCATTCTTCGAAACACAATAGAGCAACTTAGCAGCCACCCTGGAACTGGGATTAGGTTACCATTCTGGATTTTTTTTTTTCAAACCATACTCCAACTTTATAGGAAAGTTGGAACAAGGTCAGGGAACCTGTGTAATTGTTATCAGCTTTGCTGAGGCCACAGCAGAATGAAAAGTTGGGAGCTGAAACAAGATGGAACTTGAATGTTACATGACACTTAACAGCAAGCTTCGATGTGGAAAGCAAGACTGTCTTGTAGAGTTGTTTTTAGTGGCACCCAAACCCAGCCAAAGCAGTGAATTTTTTTGTTTGTTTGTTTGGTTTGTACTTTGGACCACACTGGACAATGCTCCATGGTTACTCTTGGCTCTGCTCTTAGGAATCACTCCTGGGAGTGCTCGGAAGACCATATGGGATTGTCAGGGGGTGGAAACCGGGTCTGTAGTATACAAGGCAAGTGTCCTACCCACTGTACTATCACGTTGGTTCCTGCATTTTGATTCAGCTCATGTTTCTTGTGGGCTGTGCTTGGTGCTGCAGAGTCCAGGCTGGCTTGAACAGAGCATCTCCACAGCTCGCGGCTAAGCCCTGGCTGCACACACTCGCAGAATACTTACTGCTGCTTATCACTCTGATTCAGATCTTAAACAGATTTGTTCCTGTTCTCAGAAACAAATTCCATTGAGCAAGAGCTTGATAACGCATAATTAACCTATATCCTGTTCTGTCCCTTGACCCAACTGATATGCAGATCTTCTTTAACATTTTGCTCATATTCTAGCTGCTGGCATGCTGACTTTTTTTTTTAAATAAATGAAATTCATATCTAGTCTTCAGAGCTGTCATTAGATGAAAATTATGACTGAGCCTGTGAGCAACTCTCAGATGATTTTTTTGAGAACCTCCAGAAATTAATTATATTTAGAGACACTGCAAGCAACACTGGGTCAATCTGTTTCTTCTCATTTTAATTAAATTGTATTTGCCCAGCACTTCTGGCATTCCTACTGTGTGCCAAGCAGTGTGGTTACAAAAATGAATGAGATGTGGTTTGTGGCCTAAGGAGTTCTTGATCTTGGAAATTTTGGAGCGTATTGTTCTCCTTTGCTGGTCTCCTGGCTTCTCTCCTCTCCTCTCCTCTCCTCTCCTTCTGTGTGCATGTGGGGTTGTGGGTGAGTAGATGTGAGTGAGTTCTTAATCTCTTCTCCGCTTTAATTCTATTTTTTTTTTTTTTTGCCAAACCCAGCAGTGCTCAGGGCTTACTCCTGGCTCTGTGCTCAGGGATCACTCCTGGATGGGCTTGGGGACCATATGGGATATGGGGATGGAATCTGGATCAGCAGTATGTCGGACAGCTATCTTATTACTCTTTTCTCTTCTATGCATCCCAGGTAGATGCATCCCACCTGGATGCATCCCAGGTGGATGCACTCTTGCTGCAGGGGATGAACTCTCATTTTGTCCCCATTCCTTACTCTCTTGCTGTCTTCCTGGTTTTAGGGCAATTTGTAGTTTTGGGAGTTCAAACCTGTGCATCTGGATTTGAAAAGGAGGCCAACTGTTATTATCAGAGAATGGTAGTACAAAACTTAATGAACCATGGATTTGTCAACAGAAAAAAGACTAGTCTCTTATGTTTTCTGAATTATGGGAAGAAAAGGGGTTGTGATTTTAATCCCCCTAAAGCATTTCTAGGGAAAGAGGAAAATACGCAGTTGACTCTAGTCTTTCCATTTCTGTCTCCCATTTAGAAGATTTCCCCAAGTCATCATCCTAAGCCATTCCCTGGGACGGCTATGGATGGCTGTTTAGAAGTTTTAATTGAAAATTTGGCTTGAACTTTTTAGTTTAGACCTACAGATGAGAAGCTCCAGTTTGAGGCAGAATTCAAAATGAATAATTTGCCCTGAAAACAGGCATATTTTCCAGCTTCCTATGACTAATGGCACATGAAGGGAGCCTAGTAATCATATAATTAGTTTGCCATTGCTAAGAAATCATTTTCAGAGTCTGCGCCATGTGGTTTTCAATAACTTCAGTGGTTCTGGACCAACAACCTAGACTTTGGAGGCCCACAATTGAAGACAAAGGCTCAATTTTCAGTGATAGAGCTATAGGGAATTCTTCTAACTGGGGGACAAAGCTTGGTTGAACTCATTTTCTTTGTATTTTGTTTAGAATCCAATCTTGGGTCAGATTCAGGAAAAGACTTCCTAGAGGGTTTGCAAACTTTTCACAGATCTCAGGCCCTACTCAAGTTGGTACACATTCCTTGGTTCTCTGATTTTTGAGAAGTTGATGAGTCAACTCTTTAGTAAAATTTCACAGCTACTATTATTATAAAAGCCACTATTGCTTCCAAATTGGGTATTTTTTTTCCTTTTAAAATTAAGTTAAAGGGAAGGAAATTTGAGCAGTATTTACAAATTATTTAGAAATTATTTAGAAATTATTTCTGGGTTATTTGGGATGTTGATAAGAGAAACTCAGGTGATCCACTGTAACAAGTAAACTAAAGAGGAAGGAAAAAAGGCCCTTATTATTTTCTAATTTAGAATTAATCTTTAGGAGATTAGTTACGAGTTGACAATTATTAGTGCTGGGTGATGGGAACTTGAAATTCAATACCTCTATTATATGCTTGAAATTTTATATAATAAAGAAGTCTAATGAAAATTTTCAAGAACTAAGGCATTGATCAAAAAGTATAAGAGTGATTTAGGGATAGAGTTCAATAGGCTGGAGCACATTCTCTGTATGCTGAACTCCTGGGTTTTCCAGAAACAATTAGCTTCCTGAGCAGCACCAAGAGTGACTCCGGAGCACCAAAAAGGGAGTACTCCCTGAGCAACATAGAGTATGATTCAAAAGCAAAAAAAAAAAGTATAAAAAAATTAGAGTAAGAAGAGAGAGAGAATGAGACATAGAGGGAGAGAGAGAAAGAGATGTCAATCTTTTACAACTATGTGACACAAATACCATATTTTTAGTCATTGGACAAATCTGTGAAAAATAATTATAGGTAATAATGTTGATCGTCGATTTGCTCGAGCGGGCCCAGTAACGTCTCCATTGGAGACTTTGTTGTTACTGTGTCTGGCATATCGAATACTCTCGGTAGCTTGCCGGGCTCTCTGAGAGGGGCGGAGGAATCGAACTCGGGTCGGCCATGTTGGCCACTTGTAAGGCGAACGCCCTACCCGCTGTGCTATCGCTCCAGCCAAAACTTAGCACCTTAAATTTTTAGTTAATAATGTTACAGTCGCAGAATACTTAATAAGTTAATGTGCCAGGGCCTATGGGCGTTATTACATTCTGCCTTCACAGTAGCTCTTTATTATAAGCATTATCAAGAGCTATCCCACATACAAGTATATATGTGTATGTCTGTGTATTTGTGTGTGTATGTCTATAAATGCATACATATGTATGCAAATTGCCAAGACTTAGAGCATTTATGTGACTTGCCCCAAGTAATACCCCAATAAAAGGCAGATTATCTGTAACCAGAGCTTTAGCCCCAATGCACAGAGGTATTTGGTAATTGCTTCCTACAGGGGGAAGAAGCTCGGGTGGAAGCTTCACTCTTCGTTTTGAGTTGGGAAGTCACATTTCTGTAAACCTATCCACCAAAGCATATTGGGAACACTTGGAACTTGACTGATCACCGTGATTCCTGCCTCTGTAGCTTATGGCTCTGTCACCTTGGGCAGGAGTGAGCAGGTCCCCCCACCTGTGAAACAGAGATGCATCCCCTCTCACTAGAGCACAGCTATCGTTTTCTCTTCGTGTCTGACTCTGTTCCAGTGAGGGTCCACACTTCCAATTTCCTGATGGAAGAGATCATTATTAAATGGACTCTAAATATAATTTTTCTGCAATGTAAGAGGAGACTGAAAAACTTATCTCACCTAGGACTGGGGAGAAGGCCTAAGTGTGTGTGGGAGTCCCCACCCTCCACCTTGGGCACCACCTATCCACCTTCCCTAGAACCACCAGGTGTGGTCCCTAAGGCTTCACTCTATATTATTACAATAGAAGTTTAGATCTATTTGAATTTTTTTTTTTTGCTTTTTGGGTCACACCTGGTGATGCACAGGGGTTACTCCTGGTTCTGCATTCAGGAATCACCCCTGGCAGTGCTCAGGGGACCATATGGGATGCTGGGAATTGAACCTGGGTTGGCTGCATGCAAGGCAAACGCCCTACCTGCTGTGCTATTGCTCCCGCCCCACTATTTAAATTTTTTAAATTTATTTTTTGTTTGGGGGCCACACCTGCCAAAGCTCAAATGTTACTCCTGGCCCTACACTCAGGGATCATTCCTGGCAGGCTCTGGGAACTACATGGGATGCCAGTGGGTTGGCCGCATGCAAGACAAGTTCCTTACACACTGTACCTATTGCTCCAGCCTATAATCAACCCCCCCCACCTGTTCATTTGGTTTTGATCTGCACCAATGGTGTTCAGAGCTTGCTCCTGCACTCAGGGATCATTCCTGGTGGTGCTCAGGGGACCATATGTGGTGCCAGGGATCAGACCTGGAATGACTGTGAGAAAGACGAGTGCCCTACCCACAATACCATCTCTCTGGCCTATCTGTTTGAAATTTATCAATTTATTTTTATTATGTATGTATTGATTCCAGAGTCTCCTGCCCCCACACCTGGCTGTCCTCACCGAGGCCCCTTGGAGGAGAGCGGGTTGAGTTTCCCTCCCTGCCCCGACCAAGGCTCTGGCAGCCGAAGACCTCCAGAACCAGCCACCACCATGCTGAGACCATTCTCCACATGCATGAAGGTACCAGCAGAGGAACAAAGGCATGCGGGTCCTGGGGCTGAGATCTCCAAGCCTGCTCGGATCGGGGCGGAGCATCCTCCACCCAGATCCTCCAAATTCCAGTAGGCAGGGGTCACACCCACCAACTGGCCCCCTGGCGCCATGTAATCCCATCAACATCCAAGACCCAGAGACTATAAAACCCAGCTCCCGGAAGCACTCGGCTGCATTCGCAGCCGAGCGACACCTTATTATCTCATTCTTACTTTGGACAAAATGGCAGGCTACTGAATGTAACCTGCCCACACGGCCGAGTCTGGCAAACTCCCCGTGGCGTACCCAATATGCCCCCGCATAAACACCAGTAACAAATATGGGTCTCATTCTCCTAACCCTGGAAGAGCCTTTAATATGGCACTTTTTAAAAAAATCTCAGGGCTAGGACGAAGGAGACATTACTGGGGCCTGCTCAAGGCAATCGACAAACAACAGGAAATAAAAGAAAAATAGAAAAAAATGTATTGATTTATTTTTGCTTTCTGGGTCA
Organism: Sorex fumeus; assembly: GCF_029834395.1. Lineage (NCBI taxonomy): Eukaryota > Metazoa > Chordata > Mammalia > Eulipotyphla > Soricidae > Sorex > Sorex fumeus. The sequence continues at coordinate 47,679,783 of NW_026606101.1, forward strand.
CACCTGACAATGCTCAGGAGTTACTCCTGGCTCTGCACTCAGGAATTACTCCTGGAGGTGCTTAGGGGACCATATAGGATGCAGGAGATTGAACCTGGTTTGGCCATGTGCAAGGCAAACATGTACTGGCCCCAGAATTAATTTCTTTTCAACAGCATGACTTTTGAATTTTTAAAAAATCTTTTAAAGCAATACAAGGAGGAGTATTTTAAAAATGGTGAGACAATTGCAAATTGTCTCTCTGTTATTGGGAGAAAGATGAGCAAAGGCTCATTAGGGCTTATGCCAGCATTTCTTATAAGTCTGGAGTTCTTTGAGTTGATTATATTTTTCTAATCCCTTTATGACCCAGAGATAGTTTGGAGGGAGGCATAAAGGCATTGTTGGGGTTTTCTTCTCAGAGGCTGAGTATACTTAGGATTCTTGCTCCAATGAGTTAAAAAAAAAAACTCTAAAAATTGAGCAAGTCAGTGAAAAAAAATTATATTAGCTGCACAGTTGTTTGAAAGAAATAATTTCAATAAAAGGTAAAAGGTAAAGGCCCTCCTGTTGATCATTGATTTGCTCGAGCGGGCCCAGTAACGTCTCCATTGGAGACTTTGTTGTTACTGTGTCTGGCATATCGAATACTCTCGGTAGCTTGCCGGGCTCTCCTAGAGGGGCGGAGGAATCGAACTCGGGTCGGCCATGTTGGCCGCTTGTAAGGCGAACGCCCTACCCGCTGTGCTATCGCTCCAGCCCCCAATTTCAATATCGTTTTAAAATAATTAATTTAATAAAAATGGTAATTCAATAACCCTTAGAGTTTTAGCCTTTTAAAAGGAACGTGAAAAACCATTTAATAGGGGCGAGAAAGAAAGAATAGCAAATATGGCATCAGCCTTGCACATGGCTGATGAAGGTTTGATCCTTGGCATCTGTATGGTTCCCCAGACCTCGTCAGGAGTGATCCCTGAGCTCTAAGTTAGGAGGAAGCCCTGAACACATGGCAGTTCCAACCCCCAAATACTTTTTAATGTGTGACATATTTGTGAACTGATAAGAACATGTGAAAGTTGTGATAAGAACCGATAACATGTGAGGCAGAAGAAACTTGTGCTGTGGCTGCAACATTGGTAGATTGTCCTCATAAAGTACTTTCACTCTTGTGCTGTTATCCCTCTGTGAAGATTGCGCTACCATCTCTGAATTCTTACACGTTCAACTGTCCGGTGTGTTTGGGGGGGGGGGTCCTCAAACCTCTCTTTAGGTGCCTGGAAGAACTCCAAGAGTTTGGAAACAAATATTTTCTTTCTTTCTTTCTTTCTTTCTTTCTTTCTTTCTTTCTTTCTTTCTTTCTTCCTTCCTTCCTTCCTTCCTTCCTTCCTTCTGTCTGTCTTTCTTTTTCTCTCTTCGTTCTTTCTCTCTCTCTCTCTTTCTTTCTTTCTTTCTTTCTTTCTTTCTTTCTTTCTTTCTTCCTTCCTTCTGTCTGTCTTTCTTTTTCTCTCTTCGTTCTTTCTCTCTCTTCCTTCCTTCCTTCCTTCCTTCCTTTCTTCCTTCCTTCTGTCTGTCTTTCTTTTTCTCTCTTCGTTCTTTCTCTCTCTTCCTTCCTTCCTTCCTTCCTTCCTTCCTTCCTTCCTTCCTTCCTTTCTTCCTTCCTTCTGTCTGTCTTTCTTTTTCTCTCTTCGTTCTTTCTCTCTCTTTCTTTCTTTCTTTCTTTCTTTCTTTCTTTCTTTCTTTCTCTCTCTCTTTCTGTCTTTCTCTCTCTTTCTCTCTTTCTCTCTTTCTTTCTTCTTTCTTTCTCTCTTTCTTTCTCTCTTTCTTTCTTTCTTTCTTTCTTTCTTTCTTTCTTTCTTTCTTTCTTTCTTTTGCTTTTAGGGTCACACCAAGCGATGCTCAGGGGTTACTTCTGGCTCTGCACTCAGGAATTACTCCTGGCAGTGCTGGGGGGACCATATGGAATGCCAGGGATCCTAGGTCATCCACATGCAAGGCAAATGCCCTACCCGCTGTACTATTGCTCCTGCCTGAAACAAATATTTTCTAGTTCTTCTTTGGACAGGATTTCTTTCCATATACAGAAGAGAATCCTTCCTCCCTCCCTCCCTCCCTCCCTCCCTCCCTCCCTCCCTCCCTCCGTCCCCTCCCTCCCTCCCTTCCTTCCTTCCTTCCTTCCTTCCTTCCTTCCTTCCTTCCTTCCTTCCTTCCTTCCGTACTAAAGACTCAATCTAGGATCCCAAACATATATGCCCTCTCTATCACTGAAGGACCTGGCCCCAATAAGGGAAATTTTGTTTGTTTGGGCCACATCTGGTGGTGCTCAGGGCTTGCTTCTAGCTGTTTGGTCAGGAGTGACCCATGTGGTGCTCAGGGGGCCATATGTGGAGCATAGAAGGTACTGGGGATTTGAAGCAGGGTCGGCTGCATGCAAGGCAAGCAGTTTAACCCCTGAAATGCCTCTTCTGCCCAAAGAGAATTTTTATTTTCAAGCCCTCAGCTTAACTTTAAAAGTCAGTTTGCCTTTGTTCTAAGGGAATCACATGGGCTTGTTCTAAGGGAATAGTCAAGAACTCAATTCACCGTACAACATCCTGAGCAATAAAAAGCAAAAGACACAAAAGCAAGTGGGAGAATTTTTCCACTTAAAATTGGCACGGTGGCTTTTAGGCATTTTTTGCCCCTATAGGAAGCCATTCACATTCAAAATCCTTTCTATTATAATAGTTTCTTATTTACCACGTCACTGTTAGGCATCAACAGGATAGTAAAGGAGACAAAATAAAGGAGACACTATTAGGAAAAACACATGGCGTCCTGAAATATGGTCCTTGGGCAATTTGTCTGGTTTCATCTTTCTGAGAAGAAAAGCTTTTAGCTGCCTTGGGAAACCCACCCTAGCTTGCAAGTTATCCAATACACTTCTTATTTGTTCTTTACTTAATCAAATCCTGTTTATTTTATTTTATTTATTTGCTTTCTGGGTCAGACCCAGAAATGCACAGGAGTTCCTCCTGGCTCTGCACTCAGGAATTACTCTTATCATATGGGGTGGTGGTAATCGAACCCGGGTCGGCCGTGTGCAAGGCAAATGCCCTATGCGCTGTGCTATAGCTCTAGCCCCATCAAATCCCTTTTAGCATCACTGGGAGGTATGCTGTGATGACTTAACTTTAGAATTGGGCCCAACACAGAGTTTTGAATGGATGTGTTTAAGAGTGGGGGGTGGGCGCAGCTTGGGGGTGTGTATGTCAGTGCGGGGGGCAGTGGGACACCTCGGGCTTCAGACACTAATCTTCACTGTATTTCTGCCCGCCTTTAGGTGGGACTTCCACAGAACGTAAGGGGGATGGCCTGCTGTCGGGAGAGTGCGTGTTATTCTCTGGAAAGGTGAGCCTTTGACATGTGCGAAATCCTAAGAATTATCCCGAAAATCTGTTTTCAGAAAAAACAACCCTTTCAGCCCATGGCCCTTCCGATACAGGTGGCCTCTCTGGCAGCTTTTTTTTCTGCGTGAACAAATGAACGAGTGGAGGAATCTGTTCCATTAGTGAATAAGCTGCTTTTGCGGAAAAATGCAAACTGGATTAAGGCTGGATTTTCTAAGAAAGAGGATAGGATCTAAGACCTGGGACTGGTATTTGGTTTTGACATACACAATACCCTTTTAGTGATTGGCCTGAGAGTTAGCTGTGGATCTGGAAGGAAGTCTAGACAACTTTGGCCCCCTGGGAGGAGGACACAAATACTTGGGCGACTGCAGAGGGTTAAGGCTGGGCAGGTGGGAAGACTTTTCCCTCTGTATCCTCACTCCCACCCCAGGAGTTGTCCAGTACTTTCAAGGGGTGGGGTGGGGGCATGGGAGGATGTTTCTCACAGCTGTCATTTCTATTTGAGCCTAAGTGATTTGGTCAGAGGCATATTTCAAAAGGAACCAGCCAAGGGGCTGAAACAATAGTATAGCTTGTAGGGCACTTGCCTTGCATGCGGCCGATCTGGGATTCTGTCTCTGGCATCCCATTTGGTGCCCTGAGTTCTGCCAGGACTGATCCCTGAGCACAGAGCCAGGAGTATCCCCTAAGCACAGCTGGGTTTTGGCCCCAGGACAAATGACCTCTCCCCCTGCCACATAAAAATCCCAACCCACAAACAATCGTGCATTTATTTGTGGTTATGAAGATGACTCTTTGGAATATTCTATTTTAGGGCCACACCTGGCTATGCTCAGGCCTTAGTTCTGGATCTGGACTCAGGGATCACTCCAGACCGGGCTCAGGGGACCAAATGGGTTGGCAGGGATTAAACCAGGGTCAACCCTCTGAAAGTCAAGTGCTCCATCCACTGTACTGTCTCTCTAGTCCTGTGGATTCCCTGTGTATGCAGTGTCACATACATTTCAGATAGAAATGTTTGGTGTAGTAAGGTAGAAGTAAGGTGTCACAGTTAACCTTTAAGATCGGTTTTCAGTCTTATGTTTTCCCATCGAGGTTTATTTGTTTTGTATCTCATTCCTTTAAAAACCTGTTCAATACCAGAGGAACAGACAGTACTATTGTGAGGAGATAGAACGCTCCTGATAATATTCATAACCTGCGTAATAAATATTAAAGACAATAGAGCTTATGGGAAATGGGTATGAAGGATCAGCACTACAAAACTTTGTCAATGACATATAATAAGACAGAGACCTAATAGAAATCGTAGAACAGTTGTACCTTGTCAAATTAATATGAAATACAAAACTACAACAATAAACATGCTGCTTTATCTTGACAAAGAACCAAAATTTACTTTCAGAAGTGGCAGTAGAAGAGTTTTCTCTTATGGGGGGTGGGTGAGGCCCCTCCCTGCCCCAAGGGACCCTGCCCCGGTAGCTGAAACCCTCCAGATCAACTGCCTCCAGGCTCATGACCGAACCTCACCTACGAGTGAACCTATTCTTGGATCGTGCAGCTGTATTGGACATCTCATACCTCACACCACTCATTCCAGGAGTAGCACTGTAGCACTGTCCTCCCGTTGTTCGTCGATTTGCTCCAGTGGGCACCAGTAACATCTCCATTGTGAGACTTGTTGTTACTGCGTTTGGCATATCGAATACTCCATGGGGACCTTGCCAGGTTCTGCTGTGCAGGCGGAATACTTTTGTAGCTTGCTGGGCTCTCTGAGAGGGACGAAAGAATCGAACCCGGATCAGCCGCATGCAAGGCAAATGCCCTACTCACTGTGCTATCGCTCCTGACATTCCAAGAGTTGCGCATCACATTTTATGGGGTTTAACTAGAAGGGTTTAAATCTTTGAGGAATATATATTTTTACAGATATATATTTATATATTTATAATATATCATATAAGTTATAATATATATATAAAAGCACACAAAGCTCAGCCTTTAACAACATGTTAGTTATCTCTCATAGTAGGGCTTAACGACCCCTCAGTGAAATACAACAATCTTCACGCATTTTCCTCTAAGGAAACATTTTTGGATCATTTTCAGCAGTTTATTCATAACAAACAATATCAAAATAAGTTATGTCTCTTCTGCTTTGGGGCAGGAGTTGGGGTTCAGAATGGAAGTATTTGAAATATGGTGATTGGAAGGTGTAACGGTGGTGAGATTGGTGTTCAAATATTAAGTGTAATCAAATATTGTGAACTACCTCATAAAAATGAAATAAAATTTTCAAAAAGGAAAAAATGTTGTCTCTTATGAACTTTGATAAGCTAGAAGGAGGATATTTGATAACAATTCAAAATTGTTGATGGGTATAACACATTATCTTTGAATTAATATTCATACTGAAGATCACAACGATCATTCACAACCTTAAATCCTAGAGCATGACAGATAGAGAAGAGAGCACCAAATAAAGGGTGTTGTGAGGACCCTCCCAGGGTGGGAGAGGCATGCTAAAAGTAGTCTATAAACCAAACATGATTGCCACTCAATGCCTCTCTTGCAAAACACAGTACCCAAAAGAAGAGAGAGAGAACAAGGGGGAATGACCTGCCACAGAGGCAGGGTGGGATGGGGGGGGATGGGGAGTGGGGGGGATGCTGGGATCCGTGGTGGTGGATGATGGGCACTGGTGGAGGGATGGGTACTTGATCATTGTATAACTGAAACCCAAGCACAAAATTTGTAAGTCTATAACTGTACCTCATGGTGTTTCACTAATAAAAAAGGAAAAAAAATCCTAGAGCATGATTTCTTTGATATGTAGATTTTTCCAGTAGTTTCTTATTTTTTTTTTTATCAAATATAGAAATGTAGAATTTTGAACCAAAGACTTCTTCATTTTTGTATCATGGCCAGAAATTCTTTTCTAGTTTTTTCATGAACTTGCAGCTTCACTGGGCAGCTGGAAGCTTTGGAAACTGTAAGTCTAGGTGAAGCAACTAAAGCAGCCACTACTAGCATTAAAAGGAATCACTTTTGCAGAGCATAGCGATTCTGTTTGAGGTTTTTGCATTTAGCCGGTGCTTTCCTTGTATGTATGTCACTTGGTGTTTTGAACCAGATTGTTTAGATTGGTATGAGATATTGAATGAGGTGGAGGTTTTCCCTTTTTTTCCTTTTTGGTATAGAAAAGTTCACAAGTGTGAACAAATAGCAAAATACAACCTTGTCAGATGATACATGTGATGAACTGAAGTAACTGCTAGTCTGAGATGCCTATCTATATGTACAGTATATTCCTGTCTTTGTTGATTTGGCTGGCAGCAGTTTCTATTCACCTATTGTTTCTTGTTACTAAAACTGTGCATAAGCAAATGTGAAATTTGAGTCATATTTAATTTTCCCCTAATACATCAACGGTATTGAAATAAATTGGTGTTTTCAAAATAATTCATGGTAGTCTGATGAATATATTCATAGCAAGGCATGATCAGGTGCTAGAGATTCATGCTCTTTTCTCCAAAATTTTTGCTATACTGATTTTGTTTTTTTTTTGTTCATACCCAGTGCTATTCAGGATTTACTCCCAGCTTGGTGCCCAGGGGCTGGTACTTCTCCTGGAGGGTGCAGGGGACCATGTGGTATCAGATATTTAAGGTTTCTCCCCATTAGATTATCAAGTTTCTCCCCATAAGATTATCAAGTACTTGATAATCTAATGCTGTCCCAGACAGCATTCTAATATAGTCAAAATTCTAGAGATGGAAACCTATATGGCTCTAAGAGGTTCTGATAAAAGAGTTTGGATCTATGAAGGCCCAAAACATGTGACTTGTTTAGGAAACACATTTCTGCTTTTGACAGGGACCTTCAGTATTATAATTTTTATGGGTGACCAACTGGCAGGAATGCAGGGGCAGAGAATGCATGCCTGTCCCCATTTTTCTTTTTGAAGTTGTCTCCTTTGGTGTCTCTGGTGCTCCATAATGTAGCTCTTCTCCTTCTACACTATTCTTTTGTGTGTGTATGTGTGTGTGTGTGTGTGTGTGTGTGCGCGCGCGCGTGCATATCCATCTATATTTGAGAGTTATCCTGGCTCTGCACTCAAGCACTCAATAATTAATCCTGGTGGAGTAGGGAGACCATATGGTTTGCTGGGAATTGAATCTAGGTTAGTTGTATGCAAGGCAAGTGCCCTACATGCTATACTATTACTCCAGTCTCCTGCTCTTTTAATATATCAAGTGTTTCTCTTTCTTGTTCTCTTTCTCTGAATTCACTTCTTAGTCCTCTTTGTTCTCACTGTCACCATCGATGATGACCATATGCATATATGCTAATGACTTCCTTACAGCTCACATGTTAGAATCAAGATTTTCATCTCTACTCTTGGCGCTTCATACTCCTGTATGAACTGCTAACTGGTATTCCAAAACCGGTGGATCCAAAACAACGTACATCTTCTGATGATTCAAAACATGAAATCATAATCTTGCCAGCTAACTAGCTCAGCTCATCTTCAAGTGTCCGCTCACTTTTTTTTTTTGCTTTTTGGGTCACGCCCGGCAATGTTCAGGGGTTACTCCTGACTTTGCACTCAGAAATTACTCCTGGCGGTGCTCGGGGGACCATATGGGACGCTGGGAATCGAACCTGGGTCGGCCACATGCAAGGCAAACGCCCTTCCCGCTGTGCTATTGCTCCAGTCCCTGTCCGCTCACTTTTAACTTCACACACTAGCCCCACTTTTTGGGGGGTTGGGTCATAAGATTTACTCCTCGCTCTGAATATGCTCCACACTCCTGGAGGGGTTCAGGGGACTATACAGGATGCCAGGGATTGAACTCGGATTGACCACATGCAAGGCAAGCGCCCTACCTGCGCTATAATTGTTTCGGCTCCCTACCCCCACTTTTGAAAGACATCTTTAATCTTTCCACTGCTTTACTTCTTTAATCCAGGCCTCTCTGATCGAGATTTCTTTCTTTTTGTATTTTTTCTTTTTGGGGTCATACCCGGCAATGCTCAGGGTTTACTCCTGGCTCTGCATTCAGGAATTACTCCTGGCAGTGCTCAGGGGACCATATGGGATGCCGGGAATTGAACCCAGGTCGGCCACATGCAAGGCAAATGCTCTTCCCACTGTGCTATAGCTCTGACCCCGATGGAGAGTTCTAAAAAACAAGTCAGTGCATGTCATTTACACGTGAACTACATGTAGGAACTTTCTAGGATCATCCAACAGAATCCAGAGCTCTTTATTTTTCATTGGAGCCAGTGGGCCTAGAGGTGCTCAGGAACCCTCTTGTGCCACCTGTCTGGTGAGGGGACAAGAACTTAAGCTTTGTCACAAATTACGCTTTCAGCCCTCTGAGTCCAGACTTTTTCTTTTTTGAGGGGAAGAGTGGGCCATACCTGATTGTGCTCAAGGCTTCATCCTGAATTTGTGTTCAGGGATCACTCCTGGTGGGACTTGGGGGATCGTGTATTGTGTCAGGAATTGAACCATGGTTGACTGCATGCAAAGTAAGCGCCTTAACTTCTGTATTTTGTTTCAGAGCCCCAGAATCTAAACTTCTTATCAAGTCCCTCTTAGCCTTCCAGTCTGTTACCAAGAGGTCACACACCATCTCACACTCTGTAGTACTCCCTCATTTTAGTAAGTTGTCCCAGATGCATGCTCCTGTGGTACCCTATACAGTCCTCTGAGATCATTAATCGCTCCTTATTTATTGTCCCTTTCTGACTTAATTTCTTTCTTTTTTTTTGGACCACATCTGGCAATGATGTGGCCAGAGGTTACTCCTGGCCCCGCATTCAGGAATTACTTCTGGTAGTTGTCAGAGGACCATGTGGAAATGGGATTCAGGGAATCAAACCCAGTTGGGTTGTGTGCAAGGCAAATGCACTACCCACTGTACTACCTCTCTAACCCTAATTGTACCTTTCTTCTAGCGCTATACACTCCATGAAAGCAGGATCCAACTTTGAGCTTGGATTTGAAAACATCAGTTGCATAAGTGCAAGTGAGTGAGAAATTATTAAACAGCCTTGTGTATTGAAGCTCATTATGATGAGAATGCCATCCCTCCCAATCCAGTGTGTCTATATGTTATAATTTAGGGAATTCTTATTTTCAGGAGTGCCTCATTAAAAAATAAGCTGCTCTAAGAATAGTATGCTTTCCATTGCTGGAGGTGTTCAAGTAATGACAGGATAATCACTTGGGAGAGATTCAGTGCTCCTCCATTATCCTGAAGACACAGTGTTGTTGAAGTTAAATCCACACTTGTCATTGGCTGAACCATCGAGGACTTCCTGCTCCTACCTAATTCCGAGGTTTTGCTATTGCTATTTTTAAAATATAAATACTTAGGAAAATTGAGGAAGGAAATGCCATGACAACTTGCATTTCTTTCTATCTCCCCTTACGTCTTCCCTTGAGAGAAGTTGTTTCTTCAAATGGGATTCAGAAAAGATGCTCTAGGACTCTGACAAGCCTGCTTCTGCAGCTCCCGATATTGACTGAATTTGATTTATTCTGAAGTTAGTATCTTCAGTGAGGAAATGTGGATCTTGCTTTCACCTCTAACCTCTGCTGCTTTTAAGATAATGCTAACTAGATGGATCTATCAAATATGTGTTTACCTGTATGGACGAGTGAAATCTTATGCTGGGAAAAGTCCCCATTTTAATGAGCTTTAAACAAAAAATTCTACCTTAGGTGCTAATTAGAATCTAAATTCAGGTGTTAACCTCTTTGACTGAAAGTGCATGTTGAGTAATTGCAGGAAAGGGGCCAATTTCAGGCACAGCAGTAATTACTGAATTAGTAGAAAAGTTCAAGTAGGGCTTCAGATTTCAGATCATTATTGAGCTTTATGAGGAACAGCTAATCCTGGAGTGCCTGGCTTCTCACACCTGTGTGTGCGTGTGCGTGTGTGTGTGCGTGTGTGTGTGTGTGTGCATGCACGTGCGCGCGCGCATGTGTGAGCATGAGTGTGAAGGGAGTTCCACTTATTTCAAAGAAATAATCTTACAAATTACTACAGGATTGGCTCCTAATGTTACTGATTACTTAAAAATTGAATTTCGGAACCTTCTGAAATGACCATTCTTTATTTCTCTTTTTACTTCAGAAATAGGGGGAAATGCAGAATTGTTTTTATCTGATGATTGGCTCCATTCTTAAAAAATCTAATGTCTTAGTCTGGAGAGATAGCACAGGGTTTTAGGTGTTTATCTTGCATGCGACTCACCACGATTTGATCCCTGCTGGTACCACATATGTCTCCTGAGCCTCTCCGGGAGTGACCCTTGAACAGAGAATCAAGAAACCCTAGATAAATAAATAAATACTACCTAAAAATAAATTACAAAGTGTACAGTCAAATTAGCAACACAAAATTAGAGAAGATAGCATAAAATTGGCTATGCATCAGTATGGAACCAGTTAAACAAATTATGGGTTATCTATGCAAACCCACTAGAAAGAATTAGGTATGGTCTGGGGATGTTACTCAGTGGATGAGTGTTACTATGTTACTAACTGATGCTACTCAGTAGGATGTTACTAAGCATCCTGCCTTAGGTCCTGGGTTCAACTTCAGCACTGCAATTTTTTGTTGTTGTTGTTGCTTTTTGGGTCACACCTGGTGATGCTTGGGGGTTATTCCTGGCTCTGCACTCAGGACTTACTCCTGGCGGTGCTCAGGGCACAATATGGGATGCTGGGAATCGAGCCCGGGTTGGCCACGTGCAAGGAAAACGCCCTCCCCGCTGTGCTGTCGCTCCAGCCCCAAGCACTGCATTTTTTTAATTAAAAAAAGAAAAAGAATTATGTAGCATTGCACATATTGATATTTAAAGATTCTCAAGATACATTTTTTATTTATTATTTTAATTTTTTTCCCACTTTATTTAAACACTGTGTTTTACAAAGTTGTTTATGATGATTTGTTATAGGTATTCACGATTTCAACACATCACTTATCACTTAATAACTTAACTTCCCATTAGTCGTCGATTTGCTCGAGCGGGCTCCAGTAACGTCTCCATTTGTCCCTGTCGCGTGCCAGTGTAGCCCAATGGCATCTGTTCGCTCTGGGAACACGAAGAGCCTCAAACCGATCGTTCATGATCTTGACGAAGAAGTCTGACTATCTGGTAGGTGGGTGGCCACGCGGTCTTTTGACATCCCGTGGAATCCAGTCGGTAACAGCTCTAGTCCAGCGGTCATCTTTAAATCTCATTACGTGACCAGCTCATCTGATTTTTGACACCTTGGCAAATGAGACAGCATTTCAACACATATTGCACCATTAGTATCACCTTCCCTCCATCACTCTCTTCATTTACCAAATACCCCTCAAGCCTACCCCCATAGCAGGCCCAGGATAATTTTTTTACACTGTTTGTTACCACTAAAATGTCCAGTGTAATGATAATAACTACTTCAGTAAAAGAAAATTTGTGTAAAAATTGTTGTATCTCACCGGGTGAGGGGGAGAGGGACATTAAGTCTTTTTTTTTTGCATCACACCCGGCGATGCACAGGGGTTCCTCCTGGCTCTGCACTCAGGAATTACTCCTGGTGGTGCTCAGGGAACCATATGGGATGCTGGGAATCGAACCTGGGTCGGCTGCGTGCAAGGCAAACGCCCTACCCATTGTGCTATTGCTCCAGCCCCAGGGACATTAAGTCTTTGTCTGAGAGTCTACTAAGATGTTATAACTTGTTAAGCCGTCTCTTTTTAAAAAATTTCTAAATTGAAATTTTAACAGTATTGAAAAAAATTTTACAGTGAGATACACAGTTACAAAGTTGATCATGATTGGGTTTCAGTCATATAATGTTCTAACCCAGGTCCTTTCACCAGTGTACATTTCCCAAAACCGATGTCCCCAGTTTCCGTCCTGCCTCTGATAATGTTTTTGGTATCTAGCTTAATTAGCTTCTACATTACATTCCTGTTTAATTTGGTGTGCTGTTAGTATTATAATGTTTGGAGATTTTGCTTGAAAATCCAGAATATTTAACCGGGCGGTGAGCTTACATGGTGGTGTTAGTGGGCGTGGGGGGGCATGGGTGTGGCTGCCGGAGCTTCCAGAAACCTGGGAATGTGGGGGGATATTGTCCATCCGGATTCTGAGAAGGTCTGGAGTTTTCAAGATACATTTTAAAGATTGTGGTGGGGGATCTTAAGTGATATAGGGGATCAAACTATGGTTTGGTTTATTTTTCTAGATATTTATCATTAACTTCTTCACACACTCAAAGTCTTCACACACTCAACGGTTGCTGAATTTTTGGTTATAGTTTAGCACAGAATGTATCTCATCAAGCTCATATTCTTGGACTTATCCTTGTGAAACTACTGCCCATTCTAAGTTGGATGCATATTGCCCAGCTGGGCTAATGCATAGCTCTCATGCTTTTCTTCACAATCTCCCTTCACCATCTTGGGAATTTCTTCCTTCTTTGGCGCTTTTTGAGGCATAGCCAGAGGTGCTGAAAGCTTACTCCTGACTCTGTGCTCAAAGATCACTTCTGGCAGTGCTCAGGGAAAAATATCCGGTGCTAGGGATTGAATTTGAATCAGCCATATACAAGGTATAGACATTAACCACTGTACTATCTCCCTGGTCCACTTATTTTTATTGAGTAAAATTACCTGCTTACAGGTTTCCATATCACCATTCTGGTTTTACTCCTTCATTTTGATTGTTCCCTTCTTTAGCTTGAAGATGGGGAGCTCACTGGAGCATTTTTCCTAGAATAGTTTTTGGTTATAGTTTAGCATGCCCCATGTCCCATGGTTCTTCGACCCTATGACATATAAACTGCTTCATCCTCTGGTTCAGATTCTCCCCTTGCCTGAGAGGCCTGTGACTTTATGGCTGTTGCCATCACAATTAATTGGAGAATCTTTGGCTCCAGTTTAGCTAGCTCCTTTCCTACTGCAGAGCAGTGAATGATATAATAGAACCAAAACCTTGAAGCAGATTTTAAAAAGTCTTGAAACTTTCCGGGACGTAGTAGCATTAACTGTTGCCTGAGCACAGCCTTGCAAGTGTCTGAAGGTGTCAGAATAAGTCTGTTTGCTGACCGATACACTTGTGGGGATAATGAGAGCTTATGACAGCGATGACCTCTTGATGCCCATAGAGCATGATTCCCCCCACAGGTAACACAAAATTCCCAGGAGGAGTTAAGAATAATGAGGGGCATGAACTATCCGTGTTTAAGCTAAGCCAACACACAAACAAATAACACTAACAAAATCATTTTCAAAGAGGGGTTCAAGTGTGCAGGCATGAATGGATGCAGCCGAAACCAGAGAAAAGAAATTCACTGGCAGGCTTTTGGTTGTGTATTTCGGTAATGTACAGGGCTTGTGGTTTATAACATCATCAGAGTTGTACAATAGCATTATATCCCTGAGAGTTGTGCAGTTATCTCTCCCTTTCTCTTTCCTTTCTTCGCATACAATGGGGGATCTAAGCCTGGATCCGTGCCTTACCCAGGACATTTCCTCTTTGTGGCATGTGAGCCCTTACCAACGCTAAGATTTACTGCTTTGGGGATCGGTTCAGAACAAATGTTCCAAACAGCCGCCTGCCTCGGGCAAGGTAATTTTGGACAAATTCAACAAGACTTCAAAGGAAGCCACCTACTACAATGCCTAAGGAGGATAAAGACCTGATTTAAATGAATGTATTGCAATTAGTGGGTATTTACTTTATATGTTGCCAAGTTCTGATAGCTCTCTGTCACCCTCAGGGAAATAATATATATGTCTACTTCTGGTGAGCTGAAGAAATGGGATATGTGCTTCACAGGGAGGCAGGTGTTGTGAACATACACAGATCTAAAAGGGAGAAAAAACAAAAAGTCTATGAAAGCTGGAGACAAAGAATACATGCAATGTTTGTTTTGAAGAAGAAGGAGAAGAAGGTGTAAGTGGTGTTCTCCAAACCACCCCCATGCCGACAAGAATCTCTTCCATGAGACTCTGTCTTCTTTGAAAATAGTCTGTGTTACAACACCCAATAAGAGAGAGAGAACAAAAGGGAATGCCCTGCCACAGAGGCAGGGTGGGATGGGGGGGATGGGGGGTGGGAGATTACTGGGATTCGTGGTGGTGGGAAATGGGCACCGGTGGAGGGATGGGGTATTTGATCATTGTATAATTGAAACCCAAGCACAAAAATGTGTAAGTCTGCAACTGTACCTCATGATGTCTCACTATTAAAAATTTTTTTAATAAAAAAAATAGTCTGTGTTAACTGAAGAAAGTTAGGGGGAAGCAGCATTTAGTATTGATACATGCGAAAAAGCCACTTATCAGTTTGAGTCTTGGCCCACCATCCTGACTTATGTACATCCTGAAGTGCTGTGGATTTAATCCAATCATTCAGCATTCCAGCAGCAGAGGAAATTAAGGATTAGACAGTGGTGGAAGAACGAGAAAATAAGACGCTGGCTATATAGTCTGAGTGGCCTTTAATCAAATTAAGCCAGAAACAGATCCAAATGGAAATCAAATAGCCCTCATGTTCGTTTTCTGCTATGTCTTCTCGGATCTCACCCGTCAAACTGAGGTTTAGTGTAAGCACAATTGCAGGAAAAGACCAGCTCAGTCTCCTAGCATTTAGCAGAAGAATGAATGAGAGTGGAGCAGGTGAGGTGGGGAAATTTAGTCCAGAAGTATTATCTAGAGGCTTCCATTTGGGACTAAGTGTTCCCAGGTGGGTTGAGCGCCAGGCAGCTGAGGCTACATGCCTCTGCGCTTCTTAATCTGATATCTCTTTGCCCTAAAAAACATTCATCCCATATACATGATAACCTTTTGGTGCCTGTATTGCAAACCATAATGCATAATGTCCAGAAGGGGAGAGGGGAGGGAGGGGGGAGAAAGGGAAGGAGAGAGAGAGAGGGAAGGGGAAAAGTGGCTGGTCATAACCACTGGGATGGGGGGTGGTGGTGAGGAGTGGCTGTTGGAGGGAGGGAAACTGGGGACACTGGTGGTGGGAAATGGACACTAGCGAAAGGACTGGTGTTGGAACATTGTATGACTGAAACCCAATCAAGAACAACTTTGTAACTGTGTATCTCACCATGATTCAATTAAAAAAGAAAAATAGCTAGAAACAAAAACACCCCCCCCCCAAAAAAAAAAAATCATCCCAAGGAAAGGAAAAGCAAAATCCACTGGTTCTCATGTCTCCTGTTTGGCCAATGATTCCGAACAAAAAAATCCTAGTCCAAGGCTCAGATTGAAAAGCATTGCCAGCCGTCCCTGAACTCCTAAATCTGCCTCACTCCGATATCAAAACCGGATTTGTGTTAATAACTACCAGCCTTCTCTTCATCCCGTGACGCCCTCAGTAGTGTTTCTCGCTAACCTCAATTTTGTTGTTTAGAATTTAGCTGATGATAGCGTTTCGACCACGAACGAGCCTCTTGGAAAAGTGCTCCTGGAACCTTTCAATGCACTTCTTGTTCTCCCGGGAGCTGATTTCCCATCTTGGTGTTTTATTGTTTGAGGGAAATCTTTCCTAGCACATTCTTAGCCCGGGAATTGGCTTGCCACATTCCTGTCCCGGGTCTCCGAGACTTCGGAGCGGGTGGCTGCGACCTGATGTTTGGTATTTCTGAGGCAGTGGAGAGAGAATCAGAGAAACTCCTCCCAGGGGTGAGGGGTGCGGGGGGCGTCTGAACGCACGGCTCTTCCTTTAATCACACCTAAGCCACTTGGGCCTGTGCTAATGGCTGGAATGGACGCGTCCTTCAGGTGTGTGGCCGCCTTCTTCTCCCCAGCTGTTTACTTTGGCAGCTCGTCTGTCTGAAAGTGAGGAGCCCACAAAGGCTCCGGGCGGCAGCAGGAGGCGGCGCGCTGGCCCCGGGATCAAGCGCGCCCAGGGCGCGCCTCTAAGCCCCGCAGGTCCGTCTGCAGCGCGCGCGCCTGGGAATAGAGAGGAGGGAGCGGACCACGGCGCTGTCGCCTCTGCACAGCCCAGGGGAGGTCTGCTGAGTTTCCACTGGCAGCTGCTGAAGGGCTACGGGATGCTCCCTTTTCCATTTCCTGGGCCTCCTCATCACAGCCACTTCCCCAGGTCATGTTTAACTGCGCCAGCGCGCAGTGGTTCACCAAGGAGATCTAGTTGACTGGGGTTTTTTAAGTTAAGGAAGCGTCCTAATAACAATAAAATGATAATAATAATAATAATAATAATAATAATAATAATAATGATGTAGCACTGTCCTCCCGTTGTTTTTTGATTTGCTCAAGCAGGCACCAGTGACATCTCCATTGTGAGACGCTGTTACTGTGTTTGGCATATCAGACTACAACGGGGAGATTGCCAGGCTCTGCCAAGTGGGAGCCATACTCTCAGTAGCTTGGTGGACTCTAGGTGAGGGGCAGAGGAATGAATCTGAGTCAGCCCCGTGCAAGGCAAACAAACGCCCTACTCGCTGCTGTGCTAATCGCTCCAGCCTAATAATAATAATAATAATAATAATAATAAGAAGAAGAAGAAGAAGAAGAAGGATAGCACTGTCTGTAGCACTGTCTTCCCGTTGTTCATCGATTTGCTCGAGCGGGCACCAGTAATGCAACTCCATTTTGAGATTTGTTGTTACTGTTTTTGGCATATCGAATACGCCTGGGGGAGCTTGCCAGGCTCTGCCATGTGGGTGGGATACTCTCGGTAGCTTGCTGGTGGCTGAGTGGTTAAGGTGATGGATTTTGCTCTGCATGCATGGGCTCGAATCCCATCTTCATCGGTTGGCTTGTTTTAGTGCGGAAGAGCAGGGAGGACATAATAATAATAATAATAATAATAATAATAAAACACATTAGATAAGGAATTCATTCCCAGATAAGGAAGTAAAATGGCGGTGTAAGCAGAGAGACCTAGAGGAGAGCAGACTTGAAAACACACACCAGTGCGCAGATGCACATACACTCACACGCACACACATACAAGCACATGCACACACACCCACATACATGCATGCACACCCATGCACACACAAGCGAGTGTGTACATGCACACATGCATATGAGATTTGAAAGAATCAATTTCTTTACATAAGTACACAGGCAAGTGTTTTTACCTGCTTTGTTTCTAGAACAGTTATTTCTAGCCAAATTGAAATATTTTATGTCCTCTCTGATAGTTTATTTTTCTTTATTTTTGGATAAACACATCTAGCTCAGCCCTTACTCCTGACCCTGTGTTCAGGGATCACTCCTGACAGGCCTCAAGGACCATATATGGTGACTGAGATAGAACCCAGGTGGACTATGCGCAAGGCAAGAACCTTACCCAGTGTACGTTGTGTACATTTATATGTTTTTTCCCCCCTTCTTGCATTATTTGATGTTGTTTTGTTTGACTTGGCTTGGTTTTGTTTTGGTCCATATCTTGGCCAGTGCTCAGGGGTTATTCCTTGCTTTGCATCAGAAATTACTTCTGGAGGCGCTTGGGGACCAAGCACAGCCAAAGTCTGGGAAAAACCTGAATGCCTGAGAACAGATGACTGGTTAAAGAAACTTTGGTACATCTACACAATGGAATACTATGAAGCAGTTAGAAAGGATGAACACCCAAGAATAGTTGAGATAAGTACTCAGAGGTCTGCTCCACAGTTTGGAAGCTAGAAGCACATGCTGGGGGAAAAGGCAGCTCAGAAAAAGAAGGGAACACCAAGTAAAGGACTTGTTTGGAGGACTCGCTTGGGATGCGAGATGCACCCTGAAAGTTGCAAACAAGTGGTTCTACATGGAATATCATGCTAAGTGAAATGAGTCAGAAAGAGAGGGACAGACATAGAAAGACTGCACTCATCTGGGGAATATAAAGTAACAGAATGGGAGATGAACACCCAAGAATAGTTGAGATAAGTACCCAGAGGTCTGTTCCACAGCTTGGAAGCCAGCAACACATGCTGGGGGAAAAGGCAGCTCAGATAGAGAAGGGAACACCAAGTAAAGGGTGTTTGGAGGACTCGCTTGGGATACGAGACACACCCTGAAAGTAGACTATAGACTGAACACGATGGTCACTCAATACCTCTATTGCAAACCACAACACCCTAAAGGAAAGAGAGAGCAAAAGAGAACGCCCTGCCATAGAGGTGGGGTGGGGCGGGGTGGAGGGGGATGGAGGGGTGGGAGGGATGGGTTCCTTAGTGGTGGAGAATGGGCACTGGTGGAGGGATGGGTACTTGATCATTGTATAACTGAAACCCAAACATAAAAATATGTAAGTCTACAACTGTACCTCATGGTGTTTCACTAATAAAAAAAAATCCTGAATCTTGCCAACATTTTTTTTGGCATTTATACAATCATACAGTCTTGTAATATTTTTATTAAAATTTTTTTAATAGTGATACATCATGAGGTACAGTTGCAGACTTACACATTTTTGTGCTTGGGTTTCAATTATACAATGATCAAATACCCATCCCTCCACCAGTGCCCATTTCCCACCACCACGGATCCCAGTATCCCTCCTACCTCCCATCCCCCCATCCCACCCTGCCTCTGTGGCAGGGCATTCCCTTTCGTTCTCTCTCTCTTATTGGGTGTTGTGGTTTTCAAAAGAGGCAATGGGTGACAATCATGTTTAGTCTATATTCTACTTTCCGCATGCTTCTCCCATCCTGGGAGGATCCTCCCAACACCTTTATTTGGTCTTCCCTTCTCTATCTGAGCTCCCTTTTCCCCTAGTATGTGTGGTTGGCCTCCAAGCCATAGAGTAAAATTCCTGGTACTAATCTTGGCCATTCTTGGGTGTTAGTCTCCTATTTTGTTACTTTATGTTCCCCAGATGAATGCAATCTTTCTATGTCTATCCCTTTCTTCTGAGTCATTTCGCTTAACATGATACTTTCCATGTAGTACCACTTGTATGTAAATTTCGTGACTTCGTCTTTTCTAACAGCTACATAGTACTCCATTGTGTAAATGTACCAAAGTTTCTTTAACCAGTCATCTGTTCTCGGGCACTCAGGTTTTTTCCAAGAATCATGTAATTTTTATCTTTTTTGTTGTTGTTGTTGTTGAAGTGGTGGGCTGGAGCGATAGCACAGCAGTAGAGCATTTGCCTTGCGTGCAGCCGGCCTGGCTGAGCTGGGTTTGATTCTTCCACCCCTCTCAGAGAGCTTGGCAAGCTACTGAGAGTATCTCGCCCGCATGGCAAAGCCTGGCAAGCTACCCGTAACGTATTCAATATGCCAAACACAGTAACAAAGAGTCTCACAATGGAGACGTTACTGGGCCCACTTGAGCAAATCGATGAACAATGGGAGCACCGTGCACTGTGCTACCGTGCTACCATTGAAGTGGTATATAATGAGACTGGAGATAGTAAGGTGAGTAAGGTACTTGCTTGACCTGGGTTTGATGCCCAGTGCCACATACGGTCCCCCGGGTACCACTAGGGGTGATCCCTGAGTACAGAGTCAGGAGTAAGCTCTGAGCACAGTCAGATGTGGATCTGATGATCCACCTCCCTCCCCTTAATGTGGTGTATTATATTAATTGATTAGTGTATGATAAACCATTTTGTATCCCTGGGATGTATTGTACTTGGTCATTATTAGTGGTTTTCTTGAATATCATTGGATATAATTTGCTAAGGGTTTTTTACCCCCTACTTTTATTTATTCATTTGCTCGAGCGGGCCCAGTAACGTCTCCATTGGAGACTTTGTTGTTACTGTGTTTGGCATATCAAATACTCTCTGCCGGGCTCTCCGAGAGGGGCAGAGGAATCGAACTCGGGTCGGCCATGTTGGCCGCTTGTAAGGCGAACACCCTACCGCTGTGCTATCGCTCCAGCATTCATAGTTTAGGTAATATGGTTATAGTAGGTGTTGGTATTTATGTGGTTTTTTTGGGGTATGTTTTGTGTTTTGGATATCACCCAGAGGTGTTCAAGGGGCCATTCCTGGTTCTATGCTTAGGAGTGACATGTGGCAGTACTCAAGGCACCACATGAATTTTTAAATTCATGTTGTCTTTCTCTGTTGACCCACGTTATTTAGAAGCACATTGCTTAGTCTTCACATGTTTGAGGTTCCAATAGCACAGCGGTAGGGCGTTTGCCTTGTGCCCAGCCAGCCTGGTCAAGCTGGGTTCAATTCCTCTGCCCCTCTCGGAGAGCCTGGCAAACAACCGAGAGTATCTTGCCCGCATAGGAAAGCCTGGCAAGCTACCCGTGACATATTCAATCTGCCAAATGCAGTAACAACAAGTCTCACAATGGAGACGTTACTGGGCCCGCTTGAACAAATCGATGAACAACGAGAGGACAATGACAGTGACAGTGATTATTTTTTAGGAGACTTTCAAATGATGGTAGGGTATCTCCAGAGCTATACTAAAAGATGCTCAAGGGACCATGTAGCGCTAGAGATTGAACTGGGTTAGCTGCATGCAGGGCATGTCCTTTACCCCCTGTTCTGTTACTCTGGCTCCTCCCATTTTATTTTTGTTTCTTATTTCTAGCCTCATGCCATTGTTATTGGGGGAAAAAGAATCGTATTTCAATCTTGTTCACTGAAGCTTCTTCTTTAAACTCTCCCCAAGCTTCTTTTCTGTTGACATATGATTTGTTCCTGAGACTATTTCATATGTATTTCATGAGAGATATATCTGTGTAATATTTTTCTTTGTCTTGTCCTTTTCTTGTTTGGTTAGTAGAGTGATATTGTCCTTATATGATGTGTTTAGAGTGTTTTCCCTCTTCAGGTTTTTGGAAGTGTTTTAGCAGGTTGTATATTATTAGCTTTTCTTCTAAAATTTTGTGACATTCACAAATAAAGGCATGTGGACCTGGTGCTTTTGTTCTAAGAGATAGTTTTGATGACTCCTTTGATTTCTGTAGTTGATAGTCTAGTCAAGCTATTGACATTTTGTCCCTGTGGTTCAGTCTTGAAAAGTTAATATGGTCAAAAAGATGTTTATTTTTCTAGATTTTCCAGCATATTTTTATATAGACGTTTATAGCAGTTTTCTTACGATCCTTTCTATTTCTATAGCATCCATCACAACTTTGCCTCTTCTTTTCTCTCTATTTTGTTTGTTTTGGGGTCACACCTAGAGGTGGTCAGGGCTCCTCCTTGTACAGTGCTCAGGAGACACTCCTGGTGGTGTGGGGGACCATGCAGTGAGACGGAAGCTCCAGTATGCACTGCAACCCTTTGATCTATTTTCTGGACCCATTCCTGATTCTTTTCATCAGTTTTTTTTTTCATTTTACTTGGCAAAAGGTAAAAAGTCTCACTAGGGTGAGGACTTTATAATATTGATCAGTCCTTCCAAAGAACCTGTTCTTGGTTTCATTATCATTCATATCATCTTTTTGATCCTATCTAATTAATTTTTTTCCTAATTTTTATTATTTCCTTACTTCTGATTTTTGGTCTGGCAAGTCCCTCCTTTTCTAGTCCCTTTAAATATAAGACTAGATTGTTTATTTGGGACTTTTCTTGTTTCTTGATGTGGGTCTGTATTGCTATGAACTTCCCACTTAATAAATATTGCTTTTGTCACAACCCATAGAATCTCGTAGCCCATCTCTTTGTTGCTGCCTCTGTAATTAAAAAAAATTCTCCTTTGATTTCTTTGTTGACCCAAGAATTATTCAGAAGCATCTTACTTAGTTTCCATGTAAGTGAGGTTTCCTTCTTAAAAAAATTGACTTCTAGCCTCATACCATTGTAGTATTTTAGTTGGAAAAAATATTTGTTATTTCAATCTTTGAGAATTTATCAAAACTTCTTTTGTGTTCTAGCACAACTTTTGTTGGGAATGTTACAGTACATTTAAGAAGAATATATCTACTTTTTTTTTGGAAGGGGGATGGAAATATCTGTACATATCTGCTAAATCTACCTCATCAGTTACTTCACTTGATGCTGTGATTTCCTTCTGTGTGGTTTTCTTAGTTTCTTTCTTTCTTTCTTTTTCTTTCTTTCTTTTTTGGTCTGAATAAACCATCCATTGCAATAAACAACATGAAGATATTCCCTAAAATTACTGTGTGTCTGTCTATGTATCTATTGATGTCTACTAAAAGTGGATTTGTGTTTTTGGGTACCACCAATATCAGGTGCATAAATATTGATGGCCACTTGTACTGGCCTCTTAATTATTATATAATATCTATTTTTATCTTTTTTTTTTTGTTAAGTACTTATTTTATCAAATCAAATAAAGAAGAAGAAGGCCCTCCCGTTGTTCATTGATTTACTCGAGTGGGCCCAGTAACATCTCCATTGGAGATTTTTTTGTTACTGTGTTTAGCATATCAAATACATCACGGGTGGCTTGCCAGGCTCTGCCGTGCAGGCGAGATACTCTCGGTAGCTTGCCGGGCTCTCCGAGAGGGGCAGAGGAATCGAACTCGGGTCGGCCATGTTGGCCGCTTGTAAGGCAAATGCCCTACCGCTCAAATAAAATAAAAAATACTTATTTTATCAAATAAAATAAAATAAAATAGAAGTTCTTGCCATTTCTCTCTATTATTGGTTTGAAATAACTTGTCCTAGCTTTTTACTCTGAATATTTGTCTTGATATCTGATGTGAGGCTAGTATGCAGCATATAGACGATTCTGCTTATTTTTTAGATACATCTAGTCTCTTTTTGTGGCTATTGATTAGTGAACTTAGATCACTCACGGGCTGGAGCGATAGCACAGCAGTAGGGCATTTGCCTTGTGCGTAGCCAGCCCAGCCGAGCCGGGTTCAATTCTTCCACCCCTCTCGGAGAGCCCCGCAAGCTATCGAGAGTATCTCGCCCACACGGCAAAGCCTGGCAAATTACCAGTGACATATTCAATATGCCAAACACAGTAATAATAAGTCTCAAAAACTGAGACGTTACTGGGCCCGCTAGAGCAAATTGATGAACCTCAGGAGGACAGTGACAGTGACAGATCACTCACATTTAGGGTAATAATTACCATCTGGATCTTACTGACATTTACTCATTTTGTAGCTGGAACCGCATAAGGTGCTGGGATTGAATCTGGTCAGCTACGTGAAAGGCAAGTGCCCAACTGCTGTACTAATACCCCGAGCCTACATTTGCTTCTATATGCCTTCTTTATTTGATGGATTTGCTCTGTCAGTACATTTTTTTCAAGGACCATTTATTTATTTTTAATTTGAGGGCCATACCCAGGGGATTTCACAGGTGCTTGGAGTTGCTGGCAGGGTGCTTGGAGTTGCTCTCAGCAGTGTTCTGGGGACTCTGTGGGGCCAGGGATTGAACCCAGACTGCTCCCAGGCAAAGCACATGTTCCAGTCTTTTGAGTGAGTACCAACACAGCTCTACCAAGTACTGTTTGTGATTAGAATTTCCTCCAGACCTTTTTAAAAATAGGATGTTGAGTATCTAGATAAAATTTCATCACGTGGGATGGTAAGAGCACCTGCCTTGCATGAGACATGAGACCACATTTTAGATCCCCAGTACAGCCCCACATGTAAGCAAAATCCTGGCAGAGCACCGAACAGAGTATGTGTGACCCAAGCATCATAGCAAACACCCCAAAAGACAAGGAAAATATTCTTTTTTAAAAAAAATTATTAGTGAATCACAGTGAGGTACAGTTACAAACTTACGAACTTTCATGTTTGCATTTCAGTCATACAATAATCGTTTACCCATCCCTCCACCAATGTTCCCAATATCCCTCCCACCACTCCCACCCTATCCCCCAACACCCCATGCTGCCTCTGCGGCAGGGCATTCCCTTTTGTTCTCTCTCCTTTGGGGTGTTGTAGTTTGTGATAGAGGTATTGAGTGGCCATTGTGTTCAGTCTATAGTCTACTTTCGGCATGCATCTTTCAACCCGAATGGGTCCTCCCAACATTCTTTACTTGGTGTTTGAGAAGAGAAAATATTCTTCTATGAACTGTATTATTTAGAAAGATTTTATTATTGAAGTTACTTGGTTTACAGTTTGGGGGAGGGATTGGACCATAACCAGCAGTGCTCAAGGGCTTTTTCTGGCTCAGGAGTGACTGCTAGTAGTGGTCACTACCATGTATGGTGACCATGTAAGATACTGAGGATTTTAACAGGGGTCAGCTGCTTGGACTTTATCTCCTGTAGGCGATCTCTCTAGCCCATGCATAGCAATTTTTCATTAGAAAGAATTTGACAATAAGTCACTTTACTAGTGGTACTGCCCAAGTTGGTTGAAGCTGCCTACATCAGAGTTGTCCCACGAATACTTATCTTTTTCTTTCTTTTCTTTGGATGTTGGGATTTGAACCCAGAGCCTATTACATGTGGACTGTGCCCCTACTATCACGTTATCACCCTAGCCCTAGGGTTTATTTATTTATTTATTTATTTATTTATTTATTGCTTTTTGTGTCACACCCGGCGATGCACAGGGTTTACTCCTGGCTCTGCACTCAGGAGTTACTCCTGGCAGTGTTCAGGGGACCAGATGAGATGCTGGGAATCGAACCCGGGTCGGCCGCATGCAAGCCAAATGCCCTACCTGCTCTGCTATCTCTCCAGCCCCAGTCCTAGGGTTTAAAGGGAAGATGTTTGCCTTCTTTCTATCTTGGGATTCCTGAAGGGCAGGTTTAACATTAAGAGAAAGGAAAAGGTGAGACCCACCAGATAGTCTTGACAAAGATGAGGGAGAAGTGGTTTTCAGCTCCCTAAGCATTGGCTTTGGGTAAATGGGAACTGCTCCATTCCCTGCACTACCTGGGACATACTGGATGCTCACAAAACACATGTGACTAGGATGGTAAAATTTACAGTCTATGTTTATCTAGGTCCCCATCTCTTCAGCAGAGTTTTGGAAGAGAAGATGATTGGGTTAAAAAAAATTTAGGGGACTGGAGAGATAGTACAGCAGGAAGAGCACTTGGTCTTGCATGCAGTCGACTGGGGATCCATCCCCAACATCCCATATGGTCCCCAAGCACGGTCAGGAGTGATTCCTGAGTGCAGAGCCAGGAATAACACTAAGAATCACTGGTGTCACCCCCCAAACAAAAACTAAATAAAGTTTTTTAAAAAAGAATTTAGGCTGGAGAGATAGTACAGTGTGTACGGTGCTTGTCTTGCAGGCAGCTGACCCTATTTTGATGCCAGGCACCAAAGATAGTCTTCCAAGCACGATACCACTAGGAACGATCCCTGAATATAAAGTCAGGAGTGAGTCCTGAGCACCACCAATTGTGGCCCCCAAACAAGCAAGATTGGGTATGCTATTTTTTTCCTTTTGTTTGGGGTCAGACCCTGCAGTGCTCAGGCTGACTCTGCTCAGGGATGATGCCTGCAGGGTCTGGAGAACCATATGGGGTAGCACAAATTAAACCTGAGTCAGTTGCTTGCAAGGCAAGTGACCTACTAGCTGAATTATTTTTTTGGACTTACAGTGCTTTTTAAATTTTATTTATTTTTATTTATTTTTAATTGAATCACAGTGAGATATACAGTTACAAAGTTGTTCATGATTGGGTTTGTCATATAATGTTCCAACAACAATCCCTTAACCAGTATACTTTTTCCACCACCAATTTCCCCAGTCCTCCCTACCACCCTACCACCCCCACTTCTATGGCACTTTCCTCTCTCTCTCTCTCTCTCTCTCTCTCTCTCTCTCTCTCTCTCTCTCCCTCCCTCCCTTCTTCCCTCCCTCCCCTCTCTTCTCTCTCTCTCTCTTTCTCTCACTTCTCTCTTCTTTTGGGCATATGGTTTGCGATACAGTACTAAAGCTTGTCATGTATATCCCTTTAACTACTTTCAACACTCAGTTCTTCTCTAGAGTGATCATTTCTGTTGTCATAAAGGTCCCTTCTCTATCCTAACTGCCCTCTCCCCACAGACACTTGTGGCAAGCTTCCAATCATTGACCAGTCCTTCTGGACCCTGTTTTTCCTGGCCTTAGATTTTAGTCTCATACTTTTTTTTAATATCCCGTAAACAAGTGCATTCTATAGTGCTTTTTAAAGAAATCAACAGAGTTGGGAACAGAAGTCCAAGGGCTGGAGTGCATGACATCCCCAATTCACCCACCCAGAGCTGTTTGTGGTCTCAGGGCCCACAAACTCTCTGGTTCACATTGCCACGACAAATACTGCTAGCAGTAACACCTGGGTCCCTGAGCTCAGTCGGAAACCCCTTTCTCCCTACAATACAAAAATTTAAAGAGGAAAAACACTCTATATCATTGTATACGCATTTCTTCTTTACCGAAGTTTTTTTTCTTTCAATTTTTAATAATTTTTTTTGTAGTGCCAGGTATCAAACCCAGGGTTTCCCAGGTGCCAAGAATATGTAGATTTCTGGACTATATCCCCAACTCACCACCTACTTCCTTTCCTTTCTGTGTAATTGACAGATACATGCTAGACATGTGTCTTATCACTATCAATTGTCATCTCACATTAACTTGGTGTTTTGGGGTTTGTATGTGGGTACTACAATCAACATCTTAAATCCTGGTTTTTGTAATTCTATTTGTAGGCTGTTAATGACTAATGTCTACTCTGTTAAATCTCTGTTCAGCTAGGATTTATTCTCTTGGCTAAATTTAAATGTTTCCAAAACAATTAGGAACCACAATTTCAACCACTGTTCAGAAATTATCAAGAAAATATTTTGATTTGTGTAGTGTAGACTGAAAGTTTTCTTACTGTTGGTACTTCAAGAGATGCTTAGTTCTGGGGCTGGAGCGGCAGTACAATGGGTAGGGCACTTGTCTTGCATGATGCCAACCTAAGTTCAATCCCCAAATCCCTGGCACCCAATATGGTCCCCCAAGGCCCACCAGAAATAATCTTTGAGCTCCCCCCACCCTAATTAAGAGTTGGTAAACTCTTGGCTGGGGGGGGGGGCGTGATATGGAATTGTTTCATAAATGAAGGCAATTAAAAAACTTAATTACTACCTACTACCAAGTGACAAGCAAGTGATATAAGACACTTAAATACATTTAATGTCAGGAAAACTAGAACACATTGTCTGAGATGTAACCTGATGTCACTTGAGAATCAGAGACTTGTGTGGTGAGATGGTATGTAGCAGTTTCAAAAGATGAACCGAGAAGGTGAAGAATAAAGTTCAGCAGAAGTTTGTTTATTTTACCCCAGACAGGTGAAAAGATTGTCTTTAGCCAGCCCTAGCCCTTCAGTATCAGCCGAACAAATCTGTTTTGTTTTGTCTTGCTTTTCAGCCATTTATGTCTTTAGAAGCTTGTAGACGGGAGAGGCTACATCTAATTCATCTTTGTAATCTTTGTGCACCAGACTCTGAAGTTAGAGTAAATAAAATATGGGAACCTGCTAAATAGTGGGTGTCAGTGAGAAAGCACACCCTACTTATGAAACACTTTCTTTATGCAAGCTTTATCATTCAAATTTACCAAAGTTGCTCTTTAAATTGGTCCACTGCTTGTTTTGTTTTCTCAACAGAATACTTAAGTTTATCATATACGTGTCATCTCGAAACTAAGAAAATGCTATTTACTAAAACTTCATAGGTGAAAAATATAGGACATTATTATTATTTTTTTTGCCACACCTGTCTGTGTTCAGGGCTTACTCCTGCCTCTATGCTCAGGAATTACACCAGGCTCAATGCTTAGGAATTACTACTCTTGGAGGAACTCAGGACCATATTGGTTGTCATGGTTCAAACCCAGGTTGACTGAATATAAGGCAAGTGTCCTACCACCTGACTGTCTTTCCAGCTCCAGTATTAATGCGTAATTAATACAATTAAAGGGTCTCAGGATTCAAAAAAAGGAAAATTTGATTCCAAGTTTGTTTTTCTATGAAAAACTATAGTGGAGGAAACTTGTCAGTTTATTTTTCAAGTCAAATAGTATTTTATATACATGGTTTCACATCTTCAGACGAAGAGAGTTTGTTCAGCATGTGGACCAATTTCTGATTCTGTCTTCAGAATCACAATCAGTTTCCTCTTCAGGATCAAATTCCTGTCGTCTGATTCCAAGTCATCCAGAGCTCCATCATTCATCAGTCCCTCCATTACCTCCACACATTCCATACTTGTGCTACGCCTGTCAGTTCTTTATTCTCCTCCTTCAAGTGGGTTTGAAGAAATAAGAAAGATGTAAGAAAATATAACTTTATAAGGAAATGGAATAAAAAGATCATTTCATTATCCTTTTGTTTCACTTTCTTACAAAGTTTCTTTCCTTCCTAAAGCCTTTCTCTATCTTTCTGCCATATCTTTCTGATAATGAGAGGATGGATTTTCTGAAACCATACAATCATATGCTTCCTTGGTGACTCCTCCCAGACTTTATTTTTGTTTCTTGTTTTAGGGACACACCCAGGGTTATTCCTGACTCTGCACTCAGGAGTTACTCTTGGACCCTATGGGATGCCAGGGATCTAACCTGGTTCTGCTGTGTACAAGAAAACGTCTTACTTGATATAGTGTTGCTCCAGGCCCCTCCTTCCAGTTTCATTTTCACACTAACCTAGAGAGTTGAGTATATTTGGTGTTAATGGTTCTTCCCAATGTTTCCTTTCAGACAAGTCTTTGACTAACTCATTTTCTCTTCCTGCATGAATAGCTGCTGAAAGCTGAATTACCTTCAGTGCTCTTGGGACAGACAATTATTTACAGTCTCTTGAATTCCTTCTTATTTCTGCTTCCCACTAGGATTTATTATGAATCTCCTGCTACCTCTCTGCCTTTGGATGGGAATGTTCAATCCTCAGAGCAAGGGTGGAGAGCTGTGGTGGAGGGAGTTCAGACCGGATGGACAGTTAAGCTGGGCTTCTGCATAGCTGCTCTATACCCATAACTTGAGCAAAAGATGTAGGCCACAGAGTTGAGGAACGAGCAGTTTTTATGCCTTTCCAACTGGAGAAACATGTTTAACATACAGGGTTTTTATAGGAACTTCAAAAAGAAGGCCTTGGGCCTTTTCAAAATGATGTTACCAAGGACGCATGAGCCCAAGATTGCTGTTGCAATGGGTCACGCCGAAAATGCTTTGCAAAATTTGATTCATGTCAACTGCACTTGTTAATGTATCATGGCTCTTTTTTGACTTTTCTCTGAAGAAGTTCTAGTCTTTCTCTGCTAAACTTTTCCTCCTCTTTGAAAGTCCTATCTCAGTGCCCTTCTTCACAGAGTCTTTTCCTCCTTTCCCATTCAGTATCCTAAGCTGTCCAGAACCTCACATGTGCTCCCATAATGTTTTCCTCATATCATTGTTGAAAATTATCATTTTGATGTTTTAGTGAAGTGTATGGCTTATTCTCTGGGGACAGCTATAATAAAATGCCCTGAGTGGAGAGGCTTAGACACAGCTGATATTTCTCACTTTTCTGAAGCTTGCAGGCCTGAGATCAGGGTGCTGGTAAAACTAGGCAAGGACCATTTTCTGGGCTATTGCAGCCTTTTATGTCCTCATATTGTAGAAGGGAAAAAAAGATGCTCTCTGGGAAAAAAAGATATCTTTCAGTAGGGCATTCGTGAAAACCCTACCCTGTCTACTTCCCAGTGGTCTCATCACCTAACACCCTCAGCAAAGAGCTTCGGATTCAACATTTTATTATGCAGGGAATACAAACATCCCATCTTCTGCAGGGGTTGGGGGTCTGTCTTACCTCTGAGGTGGAGCTTTCTGATGACAGGAGAGGGTTATTATTATTATTTGTATCCTCTGTGTTTGGTACAATATATGATCTAGGGCAGGGACTTCTGAACTTGGTCATCATCGGCTGAAAATGCACATAAGTCCTTTTTTGTCTTTGGTGGATGAGACATGGGAAACTCAGGATCTTCTTTGTGAATGGGCTCTATTGGCTGGGCAGCTTCCCAGGCATCTTAGCCCATTGTTAAACCCCATGAGAAGGCACTGTGGGTGGGGTGACAGGTTTGAAGCAGATGCTGTTCTCTCTCTCTCTCTCTCTCTCTCTTTCTCTCTCTCCCTCTTTTATTCTTCCTCTCCCTCCTCCCCCCAGCCTCCACTGTCACTAGAAGAGTGGCTTCCTTCTCACCCCACTGGTCTTCCAAACCCAAATCTGGTTAATCACCTACAAGTACCATTCATTAGCTGCCCCTAAAAACAATAATTAGGTACCACATTTTAATGTGAAGTGATCCATGTTACTATTGTTTCTCCATATAGTGACTCTCCCACTGCTGGTATTGTGACAGCTAAATAAAAAGGCCAGTAATATGTGGGTTTCTGTTTTCTTTTTTTTTTTACCTTGAGGAAACAAAGACTCCCCTGACGTAATGAGATACTAGAAATCTCAGAAGAGATGAACAGAACAATACAGATTCTTAAAAAATATATTATTATTATAAAGCCTCCAAGAAGGAATTATTCAGCAATAAAATATGGGACACTAGT
Source organism: Sorex fumeus (assembly GCF_029834395.1). Lineage (NCBI taxonomy): Eukaryota > Metazoa > Chordata > Mammalia > Eulipotyphla > Soricidae > Sorex > Sorex fumeus. Next base: position 47,710,567 of record NW_026606101.1, read on the forward strand.
TATTGTTAGAGCTTAGTGTCATCACTGGGGAAGAAACCAAGCTGTTCAAGGCATCTGTGACTGGTGGGTAACCACAAATGCACAGAAGGGGTTGTAGTTGACACAGTCTCCCAAAGATGGGCATAAAAAGCAGCAAAAGTGCTATTAAGAGTTGGTCATTGCACCTTTTCAACAAAACTTTTCCTTGTTAAACCATAATTTTAGAAAGAACAAACTTTCTTTAATAAAAAAATGTCCTTTAAAGGATTGTTAGTGCGACATAACTTTTGGAGTTCCCAGTAAAAATTGAACTTGGCTAATTTCTAAAGAATTTTTTATTTCTCCACTTCTTGCCCAAAAGGTTTGGAATATATCAGCACCAAGATTCTAATTCATTGGTTTGAGAAACAGGACCACTGTCCTCTCACCATGTCTCCATTAGCTGTTCAACCAAGGACCCTACCTCCCACCCCTAACCCCCAATACTCCTTCACTCCAGGGGGTGAAAATCCCTTCCTAACTGCCATGGCGTGTTTAGGGTAATAAGACTCTCTTCTTACCATCTGATTGGCCTGATCCCCAGGAGCACTATGGGAAAGAATTTGACCATTCTTGGCAGTTGAGATGTAGACTTTGACTGTTGTAACTGATGGCATGGGGAACTAACTGTTGGTGAACTTAACATTCCTGAGGGAAAAATCACCCAAAGTAAGGAGCTTCTCTTGGTAAATTAGACTCAGTACTGGGGGTTGTCAATGAAAGAAATGGGGTTTCTCAGGACAGGTATTTGAATTCGCCCAAGTCCTATCCCTATCCTAAAGAGGACTCTGTGCCTGAAAGAGAAGATGACAAAGTAAACTTTAAAGAAAGAAAAACGAAAACCCCAAATAATATCATATGGGGTCCCAGGGCCTGAGGACATTAAACACTAGGAGGGAAATGTTGGCCTTTTGAAAGAAGTGTTGGGACTCAAGATTAAGAGAGAAATGACCAGGAAAAGTAGGTTGGAACCACTGAAAATAGCTTGAGTAGGGTTATTAGAGATCAGGAGTGAGTCTGTGCTTCCTGAGGGACTGGAGCATGGTTCTGAGGAGGACAGACAACATTTGGCATGTTGGGAAAATGAAAACTTCCTGAGAGCTAGGATAAACCTTGATTCTGTGAAGTATTTTGTAGCCCACCTACGACAATCAATATGCTTGTGTTATGTTTTTCAGTATCTCCCCTAGCTTTCCCAATGTCTTTTTTGAGGGACCCTGACTACCTAGAGAGACACATAAGAAATGTGTTTCCCATCACAGCTACCTGATTACTAGGTTCCTCCAAGAGGACACCCCTGAGGAGGCTCACCGCCAGCTCTCAGAGCGAAAATCACAAGGGAGAAGCCACAAATTGAAAGACAAATCTTCAGATTTGAAGTAAGAGTCCTACCTAATGTGAAGTTACATTCTCAAAGGGAAGAAGGTGGTCTGAGGGATCAAGTCATTACCAGTTAGCAATTTTGTCAATGTCACTGTTAATATAATTCACATGAGTACCTATTTTATTCTGAGATGAATACCTTTGCCCAGCTTCACTTCTGGCTCTATCTTCCTATAGATTGTTGTAAAACAGAAGATAAGACATAGTTATGAGGTCATAGGAGTTTTCAGTTACGTGCTCATTCTTGCCCTGACATGTTACCAGAGAAATAATATTCTAGGCAGGTGTTTAATTTTGACTTTTTTTTTGTAGTTTAGGTAACATGTTTTAAATTTTTTTGTTTGTTTTGATTTTTTTTGGGGGGGGGGTCATATCTGGCAGTGCTAAGGATGTTTTTTTCTGACTTCCTGCTTAGGAATCACTCCTATGATGCTCCAGGGACCAAAAGTGCTGGGAGTTAAAACTGAGTCGGCTGTGTGCAAGTCAAGCACCCTACTCAGCTGACTATCTTGCTGCCCCTCTTAAAATAATGTTAATACTTAGAGTTTATAACGTACAAGGTTGTTGCATCTTCATCATCAAAGTGAAACCCTCCCCCACTGTCCTCAGGTCACTTCTAGACAGGTATTTTTTCCCCTCAGTGCGGGAGAGAATAGCTTGCTGTGCGTTGAACTCAATTTTTAACTCTATACTATCATTGCCCTTGGATCAAGTATAGTAAACGCCAAGAGGAGAGAAGTAAGGGGTCTGCCACGCTTTCCTTAGGCAGCCTGCATTGAAAGGAGGGCACAGTTGCTTGAACTGGGTATCTGTTTTCTCTGAATTATCCAACTAAGTGTAACACAAACTTAAAAGCTGTTTTCCAACTTTTACTTGCCTTGAGAGAGAAGATGGATAGAAATCAGTCTCCTGTTGTAAACCTCTGAGTTCCAATCACCACTCTTCTTGGCTATGCTTCTGAATCTGGAGTTTTTGCAAACATGTTAGAGTTGTTGGTACGTTGGGTGTGTTTGAGTTTTTACTTGATCCAAGATGTTATATTTGGAAGGAAGAGTGATTCACCTGTTTTTTTTTTTTTTTAAAACACAGTTTCTACCTCTATCATACCTTACTTTTTTAAGCGGGAAAATCTTCTGGGGTTTGAAAGGTCTCTGATTGAGTCACCATATCAAACCTCAAGCTACTTTAATATTTTATTCTCTTTTCTCCCTTATTCCCTCCCATTATTGTCTCTGCAACCCATAGGAGCCTGCTCTGTGTTTCCTGTGATCTCCCAAGCTGAAGGGCCTTGTACCCTCTGAGGTCAAAGCTTTCAGAGGTAAGTTAGTCTGTAATTTGTAACCTCCTAGGCCCCCCACCATTTCAGGTTAGTACTATGAACTCTAGGTACCCATGCAATCTCTTCTGAGTTTCTAACTCTTCATGGGCAACTGCTCATGTCCCACCCCATTTTGGCCCCCGTTAGTCCTTTTATATACATTATCTTCAGATACATAAATCAGGGGCTAGAAAGGAACTGATGTATTCCCTTATCTCCCGTTCCCTCCCCCCATACTCTTTCTTCCCTAGGGAGCCATAGCAGAGCTGTGTTTTAGGGATAACCTTGGGCTCTTAAGCAGTTTTAAGAGCCTGAGACTTCCTTTCAGCTTTTAGGAGGTGGGTTGATTAAAATGGGCGTGCAATGATAGCTGAAAATGAGCACTCTGGGCAAGAACTGAGTGCTGAAAGGAGGTACATGATAAAATACATGACAATATATGATAACATGATGAAGGATAACCTTCAGTATACCTAATACTGCAAACCATAATGTCCAGAAAGAGAGAGAGATAGCCAGAGAGCAAGAGCGAGAGTGAGTGAGCAAGTGAGAAAGAGAGAAAGAGAGAGAGAGGGAGAAAGAGAGAAAGTCCATAGAGACAGACTGAAGGTATTGGAAGGGAAACAAGGGACATTGGTGATGGAAAATGTACACTGTAGGGGGACAGGTCCAGCCCACATAGCAGAGTCTAGCAAACTCCCCGTGGCGTACCCAATATGCCAAATACCAGTAACAATGATGGGTCTCATTTTCCTAACCCTGAAAGATCCTTGAATATGGCACTTTTTAAAAAATCTCAGGGCTAGGACGAAGGAGACATTACTGGGGCCTGCTCGAGGCAATTGACGAATAACAGGGGTGTTGGTGTTGGAATGTTGTATGACTGAAACCCAATCATGAACAATTTTGTGACAGTGTATCTCATGGTGAGTCAATTTAAAAAAATAAGACTACATAAAAATATTAAAAGGGTGGGCTGCAGTGATAGCGCAGTGGGTAGGGCATTTGCCTTGCACGCGGCTGACCTGGGTTCGATTCCCCGCATCCCATATGGTCCCCTGAGCACCGCCAGGAGTAATTCCTGAGTGCAGAGCCAGGAGTAAACCCTGTGCATCGCCAGGTGTGATCCCCAAAAATAAATTAAACTTGTCAGCAAGTTCATGGAATGTATCACTGAAAGCTTCCAGCTCTGTGGCACACTGCTGGGGGTTGGGGGTGGGGGTTACATGTTGCCAGTGTTAAGCAAAGCAGGTGGTTTAACATGCTGTCCTGGGCTCACTTGCATAAAGAGGAATGTGTGTAGACAAATGATCTGAAGTAAACTGAGATATTCACAGCTGCATTGTGAGATTATAATTGATAGTTTACATCTTTTTTTTTTTACTTTCTTGCCAACCCACAAAGAACATATGTTATTTTTATCAATAGAGGGCTTGGGCTGGAGGGGGGGGGCTGAGGAAAGCCTTTAAGAATAAATAATGTAGGGGTAGGAACTGCGCTGCTTTCATTTCATGGTTGGGGTTATAATGACTTTAAGGTGGACACCTGGCTTAGCACCTGGATGAAGATTTTGTAAACTGGCAATCTTGGGGTCTGCTTTAGTGCAGAAATTTGGGACCTCAGAAAGAGTTTCATAGAGATATGGAAACATACCCCAGGGTAAGTCACAGAAATGAATTCCTATCCTATGGATTTCTGTGGGCTTGTGCTGGTAATGGAGTTAAGGTGTTGGCCAGCTCATTTCAATAACATAAAGATAAAATTATTATTATTATTATTATCATTATTATCAGTAGCACAGTGGGTAGGGCGTTTGCCTTGCGTGCAGCCAGCCCGGCAGAGCCGGGTTTGATTCCTCAGCCTCTCTCGGAGAGCCCAGCAAACTACCGAGAGTATCTTGCTGTACAGCAAAGCCTGGCAAGCTATCCGTGTTGTATTCAATATGCCAAACACAGTAACAACAAGTCTCAAAAAAAAAAATGGAGACGTTACTGGGCCTGCTCGAGCAAATCGATGAACATCGGGAGGACAGTGTTTGTTTGTTTGTTTGTTTAATGATAAAATTGTAGACCCAGAAGGATCTTGAGCAATTGTTTTGTGGCAGAACTAGGTTGAGAATTTTGGATGGTAATACAGATGCCATTTAGCAACCACTGAGCAAGAGTCAGTATAGTGCCATCATGTGATCAAGGTGGTGATTATCCAACTTGGACTTTATAGCTGGTTAAAGCCTCGAGTTAAATAGCTCATTCCTAGTCATCCAGCTGGAGAACAAGGTAGATTATTATTTTTCTTTCTTTTTCGGTGGAATTGAGAATCAAACCCAAGGTCACACACAAAGGCACTAGCTAGTCTTCTGCTGAGATACATCCCCAGCCTTAAGGGAAGTTTTTAAGTTTAAATATTTTAAAATATTTTTGCTTTTTGGGTTACAATCCTGAATCCTGGCTCTGCACTCAAGAATTACTCCCGGTGGTACGTGGGGGACCATGTGAAATGCTGGGGTTAGAACTCAGGTCGGCTGTATGTAAGGCAAATGTCCTCCCTGCTCTACTATTGCTCCAGCCCTAGGTTGTTTATTTTTGGCCACTCTTAGCAATGCTCAGAGGTTGCATTCACACTGGCTCTGCATTCAGGAATTACTGCTGGTGATGCTCAGGGGACTATATGGGTTGCTGGGGAATCAAATCCGGGTTGATTGCATGCAAGGCAAACACCCTACCCACTGTACTATGGACCCCGAAGGTAGGTTGAATCCATGCTTACCTGGTTACAACACAGACTCTATTCTCTACATAATTCTTCCTCTTTAGTTCCAGTGAGGGCTACCTCCTTAGAATTTTCTTTCTTGTCTACATTTAAAACCGAGGTCTGTTTTAACCTGTTAGCTGAGTGACCAACTCCCAAAGTACGCTCCTTTTGCCTGGGTACTCTTGGGTGGGTCACAAAAGTCTGCTCCCAAGTTCAAAGGCCCACATTTGTTCTTCCTCAAAGCAGTGTGGTTGCTGGCCTTTTGTCTGAGTTGAGACTGTCTTGTATTTACTTACCCACTTCCCTTTCATTGAGAGTGTTCCATTCACAGGCTGTGGGAATATCCAGTCAGAGGGAGGGTGTGGCGACCAAGAGTCTGTCACCTGCTCTCCAGACACAGGCTCTGGGAGGGGAGCACTGGAGGTTTACCCTAGTCATAGCTCAGGCTTTCTGGCCAGTTTTTTGAAGGGAGGTAATTGACAGAAGACTATCTGAGGTGAAAATTGAGGGGAAATAAGGGGAAAGTAAAGATTCAGAGAAAAGCAAAGGTTCTTAAATTATGAAAGGAATCAATGTACTGATTTACTTATTTTTAATTAATTTATTTATTTGGTCACACCTGGTGATGCACAGGGGTTACTCCTGGTTCTGCACTCAGGAATTAGCCCTGGCGGTGCTCAGAGGACTATATGGGATGCTGGGAATCGAACCCGGGTCGGCTGCATGCAAGGCAAATGCCCTACCCGCTGTGCTACTGCTCCAGCCCATCAATTTATTTATTTATTTAAAAATTTTAGAAAATTTTATTGAGTCACCTTGAGATAGTTACAAAGCTTTCATGTTTAGAGTTTCTGTCAATGATTAAACATCCATCCCTCCACCAGTGTACGTTTTTCACACCAATGTCCCCAGTGTCCCTCCCCTCCATTACCCCCCTCTCCCCCTGCCTCTATGGCAGACAATTTCCCTCTTGCTCTCTCTCTCTACTTTTGGGCATTATGGTTTGTAGTACAGACACTGAGAGGCCATCCTGTTTGGTCCTTTACCCACTTTCAGCACACATCTCCTATTCTGAGTGAAAAAGGGATCACTTTGGAGTTTTCCACATTCTAACTTGGCCAGAGGCATTCTGGTTAATCATATTGTCTTAATAAGGTTGCCTCTACATGTGTGCTATACAGGGTGAACCTTTTTCCAGGGATTATACTGCAATAAAGTATGGGTAAAAACCAAACTGCTCTAAAGATAATTAAATCATTCTTTGATGATTCATAAGGTCTATAGGATCACTTAGTGCCTTAGGGTCACCATTGTGTCATCATCATCCTTGATGAGGCAGGCAGTTGAATGAAAATACCAGATTTAAAACTGTAAGATTCACTTACATTCTGCTTCTTGGGTGGCCTTGGGTAGGTAATTTGACCTCTGGAGTTTAGCTTCTTTTCCAAAATAGGAGTGGCGGCATGGCATTGTATCATAGGATTGTCACAGGGGAAATTTACGAGCATAAAGAATAATGTTGTCATTATTATTTTTTAGTTACCAGGACCATTAAACTGCCAACTGATAGGAAATTTTGTTGCATGCCCTTTTTTTTAATTTTGGTTGGTGGGGGCTGGGACTTTAGGCTACATACAGCTGTGCTCAGGAATTATTCTTGGCTCTGGGCTCAGGGTAAAGGTAAAGGCCCTCCCGTTGATCGTCGATTTGCTCGAGCGGGCCCAGTAACGTCTCCATTGGAGACTTTGTTGTTACTGTGTCTGGCATATCGAATACTCTCGGTAGCTTGCCGGGCTCTCCGAGAGGGGCGGAGGAATCGAACTCGGGTCGGCCATGTTGGCCGCTTGTAAGGCGAACGCCCTACCCGCTGTGCTATCGCTCCAGCTTCGATATGCCAGACACAGTAACAACAAAGTCTCCAATGGAGACGTTACTGGGCCCGCTCGAGCAAATCGACGATCAACGGGAGGGCCTTTACCTTTACCTTTTACCTGGGCTCAGGGATCACTCCTGGCAGTGCTCAGGGAGGAGGACTATATTTGGACCTCTCTGCTATTCTATCTCTGGCTTTGACTGTATGTCTCTCCCCTTTAACACCCTTTAGTTATTTATTCTAATCTTTTAGGGAAAAAAGTGGCTTCTTCAGTCATAGGGATTGCTGAGAAGTGATTTTAATCAAGGGTCAGTAAGAGGCTTTAAAGTGTTTAAACTGCAAAAGTGGTACATGCTTTATGTCTTTATGTTTAAAAAAATTTCAAACATAACACAAGAATATGTTGAAAATCCTCTTCTATCCACATTCTTTCAATCTTCCCCAGAAGTAAGGCTTCATGTAGTTTGGATGTGCATATGTAAATACGTGACTGTAATAGATAATGTAGGTAAAAAGAGAATGAAGAGAGAGAGAGAGAGAAAGAGAGAGAGAGAGAGAGAGAGAGAAAATACGGAGTATTTATTTATTATAATTTTTATTTTACAAAGTAGTTCACAATATTTCATTACATTTAATATTCAAACACCAATCCCACCATCGTTACACCTTCCCAACACCATATTTCGATATTTTCATCCCGAGCCCCAAAGCAGAACCAAAATAATATATTTTGTATTGTTTGTTATGAAAAACTGCTAAAAATGCTACAAAAAGTATCCTTAGAGGAAAGAGGGTAAAGATTGTTGTATTTCACCCATGGGTCGTTAAACCCTTCTGTAAGAGACCACTAACATGTTGTTAGAGGTTGAGTTTCTATTTACATATCTGTTAAAAAAAATTTTCCCTTTAAGGTTGTCTGCCTCCTACTTTGGACCCCATCAAATGTGGTGTTGTACTCTTGGAGTATAGGTAGGGTGTGTTGTACAAGTGTTGCGGCTGTGTGGTCCAGGAATAGGTTCACTCGTGAGTGAGGCTCGGCCCGAGTGCGTGGAGAGCAGCTGTAAGTGGTTGAGTTCTGGAGGTTTTTGGCTGCCGGGCCTGGGTCCCTTGGGGTGGGGTGGGATCTCACCGCTCTCCTCGAGGGCACCCCGAGTGAAACAGCCTGGCGTGGGCCCGACATGTTATGGTGAGTCTCATGCTATGCTCCCTTCCAAGAGAGAAGGACATGCGATCTGAGAATGGAGTATTTATTAAATGATACTATTTATTTATATAACTTTGTATAATTTTGTTTTCTTTTCATTTATGGCTTATGTATCTCAAAGATATTTTCATTCCTGTTTATAGCTGCAACTACCTGGTCTTTTATATGAATGTGTTTTATCTTGTTTAATCACTGCCCTGTGGGTAAGCATTAAGACTATTTCTAGTTTTTTTTATGGAACACAATGCAGCAATGGGCACAGTTCAGCATGTCTGCTACCCCACTCAATTATAGCCACATTTTCTTTTATATTACCTAAACTGCCTTCAACCTCTTTCTTTCTTTCTTTCTTTCTTTCTTTCTTTCTTTCTTTCTTTCTTTCTTTCTTTCTTTCTTTCTTTTTCTCTCTCTCTCTCTCTCTCTTTCTTTCTTTCTTTCTTTCTTTCTTTCTTTCTTTCTTTCTTCTTTCTTTCTTTCTCTCTCTCCTTCCTTCCTTCCTTCCTTCCTTCCTTCCTTCCTTCCTTCCTTCCTTCCTTCCTTCATCTTTCTTTCTTGTGCTTTTTTGGGTCACACCCAGTGATGATCAGGGATTACTGCTGGCTCCGTACCCATGAATTATTCCTGGCATTGCTCGGGGGACCATACGGGATGCCTGGGATCGAACTCAGGTCGGCCTCATGCAAAGAAAATGCCCTATCTACTGTACTATCGTTGTGGCCCCTCAACTCAGACTTTCTACAATGTGTTCTTCTTGACCTATGTTTCCAAAAGTCTATCAAATAAGAACAAATCAAGTAATTTTTTAAATGCCTTGGTAGTATCTAAAATATGTATGAAGTTGTGTAGCTATTACAAGACCATATTTTAGAGTATTTTCATCAGTTTCCTTTTGTACATCTTTATGTCCACACTCAACTGACTGTAGGCCAGCCACTGAACATGATTTCTGTCTATGATTTCTGTCTTTAAAGTTTTGCCTTATGTAGAAATCTTTTTAAAAATTTTTATTTATTTTTATGTGAACAAAATCCACAATTGTCAAAAAGTTGAAATTGATTATATAACAAAGCTCCAAAAATTAAGACAAGTATAAAAAGATCAATTTTTTAATGTGGAAAATTTTGTATCTGACACTTAAGGACTTAAGAGTTGTTAAGTCTTTGTCTAAGAATTTATTAGGCTGTTTCTTGCTTATTGATCTTTCTGTGTTATTGTTTTTGTTTGTTGAATTTAGTTGACTTCCATGTTACTTTCTCATCTAGCTTGCTGCTACAGGAATTTCAGTATTGAGGAGTTAGGAGGTGTCATGACATTGTGGTCTAAAAGTCTATGGTCTGGGCCAATAAACTTATATGGCCTGAATATGGGACATAACGTAGCTTCTGGGGCTTCTGAAAGTATGGGAGAGTGGGGGAAGGCAGGAAGACACCATAGTTCTCAGCCTGGGCACCAGGGTACTTGAGATTATTTGCAGTTTTGGCGTCTCTGCAGAGAATATTCATGAAGTGATAGAGTTGAGCTGCTGGTGTGGCTGCAGTTGTGGGATTGCGCATGGCTCCTGGGACTTCAGCAGGGTTGATACTTAGCCTACTTTCTGAGGGCATCTGAGTTTTCAGCGCTGACCACTGGTGTTTAAGCTGCTTAGTGTGCATCCCCTCTGAGATTTAGTTGAAAATTTGTAGAGTAGGACTGGTGGGTGAGTCAACATTCTTATCTAGAAATTTCATGTAAATGGAAACACACTATGAGGACTTCTGTGTCTGGTGATTGTTACTTAACAAAAGGTACTTTGGGATTCAACCATCATGTTGGTTATATCAGTGAATTGCAAAAGAGTGTTCCACCACACAGACTTGCCACATTTTTTTTTTAAATGTAGGAGTACTTATATTTATTCAGCCACTGATTAGCTTATTGAACTGGGCATGAACTCCACCTTACTTCTTTTTTTCATTTTTCATAATTTTATTTATTGAATCATGTGAGAGCAGTTACAAAGCTTTCGGGTTTAAGTCTCGGTCATACAATGAAACACCCATACCTTCACCAGTGCCCATTCTCCACCACCCAAAACCCCAGTATATCCTGCCCCACACCCTCCTCCTACCTTTGGGGCAGGTAATTTCCATACTACTCTCTCTCTACTTTGATTACATTCAATATTTTGACACCAGACCCACCATTATTATTTGGGATTTTACCCCAACACTCAGATCTGCTGAAAAGGCAATAGTAGACAATTTGTCTACACTTTGTCTATTGTGATGTCGAGTGGCTGCAGCAGTGGCCACGCGATTTTGAAATTCCGAAATTTTAACAATTAAATCTGGAGGGATTTCTGCCCAAACCTGCTGGATTCCAAGATTTGTTTCTGAGTCTCTGGGATCATGGCATTGAGCAGTTCAATCAGGAACCAGAGAGGCCATGCCTCCAATTATATAGCTGAGCTGAAAGTGGTTAGTGGGTTTGTCTCCCACATACCTAACTTTTGGCTGTTTACCTTTTTGTAAACTTAGCTCCAAGTTTTTGGGTTCTGGCCAAAGGCACAGCAGCAGTTTTGGGGTATCTGGAAGTCTGAAGGCTCCATTAGGCTGCTGCTACACTCTCCTCACAGGTACAGATTGACCTGCTGGCGGCACCATACCCCCAACTTACCACATTTTTAAAAACACATTTTGAATAATGAGAATATGAGAATTTTTCTGTGTGGCACAAAATTTTGTAGGCTATAACACTTTAACTTCTCTGAGATGATATCTGGGATTGGAATTACTAAACTTTATGATAATATTGACTTTAAATAAGCTGTCAAATTAATTTCACCCACTAAAACAACCTAGAAAAAGAGATGGGAGACTTTTCTTCTCCCAACTTTAAATTATTCTATAAGGCAATCACAATCAAGACAGTGTAGTATTGGAATAAAAACAGACCCTTCTGCAAATGGAATAGAATTGAGAGCCTAGAGATGGATCTGCGGTATACAGCCAGCAATGGAACCAAGTGAATAAAATGGATCAAAGATAGCCTCTTCAACCAAAGGTGTTGGGAAAATTGATCAGTGACATGCATAAATAAATAAATAAATAACAACAACAAAAACACAGACCCCCCCACCTCACACCATGCACAAAATGAATTAAAGATATTGACAACAGACCTACAAACATATAACATTAATGAAAAATTAGGCAGAACCCTTTATGACATTGACCCTAGAGGTATCTTCAACTATTAAATGCTGTAGGCCAAGAAAATTGAAACAAAGATTTGAAAGTAGAATTAAATCAAGAAGCTTCCTCACTGCAAAACAAGTGGTGACCAGAATAAAAAGATACCCCTCAGGAGAAAATATTTGTTCACCACTCATCTGACAAATGGTATATGTAGCACTTGTAAAACAATGACAAAAAAAATTCAACCCATCCAAAAATGAGGAGGAGAGATGAACAGAAACTTCTTCAAGGAAGGTAGATAGAAGGTAAATAGATATATCAAAACATGCTTGGTGTCACTGACCATTAGGGAAATACAAATCAAAATAACAATGAGCTATGTCTTTACACCAGTGAGATTGGCATCATAAAGGGTCATCAAAAAGTGTTGGCAGAGTTAGTTGTGTGGAAAAAGATAAGCTACTTCAACCAGTGCTTGTGGGAATGTAAACTAGTTCAAACATTTTGGAAAACAAAATGGAAAAGTCTCAAAAAACTAGAAATTGAGTTTCCTCTTCTTGGTACTTAGCCCAAGTACCCCAAAACTCCATTCAGTAAAGACATTCACAGTCCTATGTTCATTGTAGTGCTTTTCACAATATCCCGAATCAGCAAACAACCCATAAATGCCTAAGAACAGATGACTGGATGATGAATCAATGGTATAGATACACAATGGAATACTACTTGGCTATAAGAAAAGAGTAAGTCATGCAAATTACCACTACAGGAACTGGAGTGGAATCCTGCTGAAGTCAGCCAGAAGGACAGATGCAGAAACCTCTCATATAAAGGAGTATAAGAAGCATTTGTTATGAAGGGAATAACAAATGGTGCAAGGCAACATAATCTGTGAACTGGTTGATAGACCGAGTTTAACTTGGTGGAGAGGTGAGGATGGGGGGTGGGAGGAGCTTTGAGAGGGAAAGGTCTTAAAACAATGGTGGAGAGAAATGGTCACTCTAGTGGTGGTGGTGGTAGTGTGGGATGCTGAAACACTATATTTATGAACCTACCATTGACAGTACTGGAGTACAGCGGGTAGCGTGTTTGCCTTGCACTTGGCCGACCCGAGTTTGATTCCTCCGCCCCTCTTGAGGAGCCCAGCAAGCTACTGAGAGTATCCCACCTGCATGGCAGAACCTGGCAAGCTGCTCATGGTGTATTCGATATGCCAAAAACAGTAGCAACAAGTCTCACAGTGGAGATGTTACTGGTGCCTGCTTGAGAAAATTGATGAACAATGGGAGGACAGTGCTACAGAAACTGTCACTGACACTGACACTGACAGAAACTAAAATAAGATTTAAAAAAATGTTCTTCAAGTGGTGGTTTCACTCTGCTCTTCAATGACAAAGGCAAATGTATGAGGCTTTTGTCATCTCTACATCTTCACCAACACTTGGCATTGTCGTCTTTTTTAATTAGATCTACTCAGATGGTTAAGTCACATTAGTGCTTTAATTTTAATTTTAAATTTAAAAATAATTTAAAATTTTAATTTCCTTAGTTAATAATTTGAGCACACGTACATGAATATGTTTCTTATGTGTTCACATGTGTTTTGTATTCTGTGTTGGTGGTTTTCAATCTTTCTACAACCTTTCCACTGCCAGCAAGCAGTTTGTGGACTAGCAGTTGAAAATCACTGCTCTGTGGCAAAGTGCTTAATCAAATCTATGTCCATTTTATGTCTATTTTTGTTTGTTTTTTGGGGGGTACATGTGGCGATACTCAGGGATTACTCCTGGTTCTGTGCTCAGGAATCACTCCTAGAGGGATTGGGGGATCATTTTGGGTGTCAAGCCTGGGTTGGCCTCATGCAAGCAAATGCCCAACCCATCACTCTGGCCTCCTATGTCCATTTTTAAAATTTTTTTTAATTAGTTAATTTTTTTTTGCTTTTTGGGTCACACTCGGCAATGCACAGGGGTTACTCCTGGCTCTGTGTTCAGGAATTACCCCTGGCGGTGCTCGGGGGACCATATGGGATGCTGGGAATCAAACCCGGGTTGGCTGCGTGCAAGGCAAACATCCTGCGGTGCTATTGCTCCTGCCCCCATTTTTTTTTATACTGGACTGTCTTTTATTACTGAAAGAACTCTCATATACTTTGATTTCAAAGAGTATGTGCATAGATGTATTATTTGTATATACATTCATATGATTGTAGACACTTGATTTATAATAAATTGTAACTTTTTGTTTATTTGTTTTTGGGTGACTTCTATCCAGATTCTGGCTATTGTAAAAAGTTCTGCAATGAACAAACAGGTGCAGTTGTCACTTTGACTATACTTTTTTGGCTCTCTGGGATATATTCCCAGGAGTGGTATTGCTGGGTCAAATGGGAGATCATCTCAACATTTGTTTTAATGATAATTTAAAAAAATGGTTTATCATTGGTTTACTATAGAATTTCAGTGATATACACTTTCAGGTATACATTCAAGTTGCATGTGTATAAGACTCTGTGTGTGTATAAAACTTACCACACACTCTCCCAAAGTTCCAGGGTCACCTCACTACTAACATACCTCTTCAGGGTGGGGATACGGCTCTAATGAGCACAGTTTTCTGTGTGTGAGGTCTAGGCCCTGAGCTTTTCTTGGCAACATGTTCTTCACCCCCAACCTTGCCAGTAATATCAGACGTGATCTTCATGGTCCTTACCAAGTACCTTCAAACCCTCTGTCCCTAAGCACTGCTGGGTGTGCCCAGTCCCCCCAAATTATGCCCCTACCCATTTCTTTCACCTATCTTCCCCATTCCCTTTCAGTTACAAATTTTGAAATTTTTTTATTTGCCAGTTTATTAGCATTTTTAGTTATTAACCTTTCATATAAGTGAAATCATTCTGTGATTATCCGTCTCTCTTTTTACGTAGCATAATCACCTCATCTGTCCAATTTATCTCACAGGGCACAATTTCATCTTTTTTAAAATGAAGTGTTATTACTCTTAATAGTGACTTTTGAACAATGCAAGTGATTCCCATAAAACTTATAATTCTTCTTTTTTTCTATTATGAATTATGCTTTGGGCATCATGTTCAAGAAGTTTAAGATCGGAACAATTTTCTCTCATGTTTTCTTCTTGAAGCTTTTTTTTTGTTCCGGGCCACCCAAATGGTGTACTGGAGACCCCAGGGACCCCTCTTGGCTATTTTGCCAACTAGGTTGGTGGTTCAATGTGAGGGTCACAAGATGTGCTCCTTAGGCTTAGGGGCTTCCAGGACATACCCAGTGGTGCTCAGGGAATTCCAGAGTTTTATAAAAACAGGTGATTCCATGTTATTTCAAAGAATAGCTGAAGTGGAATGTATGCTATAAATCATTCATTGGCTGAACTGAAACAAATCCCCATAATGAAACTTATAGAGCTAGTCTTAGGGGATGGGTGATAGCCCAGCAGGTAGGGCAATTACCTTGCATGAGGCCAAACTGGATTCAATCCCTGGCATCCCATATGGTTCCCTGAGTACCACCAGGAATGATTCCTGTGTGCAGAGCCAGGAGTAACTCCTTTTATACTGGTTATGGAAACAAAACTTAGAACAGCATCAAAAGAACTAGACTTACATTTTCAGGATAGTTTTCACAGGTGAAAAAAAATCAATCTACAGAATCGGCTAAAGTAACTTTACTTTCTTTTACTCCTCAAAATCTTTTCCCCAAGGGAAATAGGAGATTAGTCATTTAGAAGGATCGGAAAAACTTTGAGATGATATTTATTTTTTTTACCACGAGTGGGATGTCCTTGGTGTGTTGTTTAATTTAGCAAGTATAGGGCCATGTCTCCTGAAAGAATTGAAAACTTTTCCTAATACTAATAACTTTGACGTAATAGCTTCTCTTGCCTCTGTTTATTTTTAAGTGATTTTTCCCCCTCTATGTAATAAAACTGTTTAACCTTAAAAAGTGAAGTAATGAAGCTCATGTTTGTTAGACCATGATAAACTAGGGGTTGCCTGTCCTTGTCTGTGGTTCTTACACAGCTGGTCACAGCTGGTCACGTGCTTACTGGGGTTGCACTCAGTTCAGTTGGGGTCCTCATGACACTCTGGGTACAGTGCTTGCTGAGGGTCACTGTGGTGCTTGCACATGTGCTCACAGGGTTGCATATTTTGGTGGTGGTGGTCACACACTGGTATGCACCAGGGTCCAGTGAGCTGACCTTCAGAGTCAAACCCGGAGCTTATGGGTAGTAGTGTAGGGATGGAACTCAGGGCTTCTACTTGATTTTTTTTTTTTTTTTTGGTTTCTGTTTTTGGCTTTCTGGGTCACATCTCGTGATGCTCAGGGATTACTTCTGCCACTGCACTCAGAAAAATCACTCCTGGCGTTGCTTGAGGGACCATATGGGATCCTGGAATTCGGACCCAGGTCTGCAACATGCAAGGTAAATACTTAACCCTCTCTACTATCACTCTGGTCCAGGGCTTCTACGTTCAAGGTAAGTGCTTTCAGTCGCTGAGCTTTTTCCTGGGATCCTGATCCTTATTCTTCTTTGTTTGATTTTGGGCCGCACAGGGCAATGTGGCTACTCCCATCTCATTGCTTAGAGGGTCACTCCTGATGACTAAGTGGTGCCAGGGATCAAACCTGGGCTCTTCCCTGCAGAGTATGAGCTTGATCTGTTGAGCCAATTCTCCAGCCGCACATTCTTATTCTCAATTTCAAAACTCTTAGGACAAGATAGGTACAAAATTCAGGGTTTTCATTCTAGAAAAGTACTGTACTAAGGTAAAGGTAAAGGCTCTCCAGTTGATCGTCGATTTGCTCGAGGGGGCCCAGTAACGTCTCCATTAGAGACTTTGTTGTTACTGTGTTTGGCATATCAAATACGTCACGGGGAGCTTGCCAGGCTCTGCCATGTGGGCGAGATACTCTCGGTAGCTTGCCGGGCTCTCCGAGAGGGGCGGAGGAATCGAACTCGGGTCGACCATGTTGGCCGCTTGTAAGGCGAACGCCCTACCCGCTGTGCTATCGCTCCTATTCCAAATATTCTCCAGGGAGTCCTCAGGACTAGTATTTCATCAAATAGACATACTCATTTAGCATGAGTATAGACATTTAGTATAGACAAACTCATTTAATACACTTAATATTTACGAATATGTGTTAGAAAGATTCCAAATAGTTTCAGTCAGCTCAGATAAGACTTTTTCACTCCTGACATTCAGATTTCGTCAAGGCAAAGGGTTATAAAACCACCCTTCTGAGTGGAAGGGGCCAGTGGATATGTGTTGCTTTTCCTGAGAACACACTGCCCAGCTGTTTGGTGTGGGACGTTGAGTTCTTCAGCTGAGTTGCCCATGGCGGGTTCCGCATTTGTCGCTCCCGTGGGCGATGTTCACATTCCAGGAGGCAGAAGGAAACACAGACTTTGGAAAGCCTGTGGAGGTTTTCAGCCTGAGAGAGTTTTCTGAATGAGCATTTTTAGAGAGAGATAATTTCCACCAGAAACAATGCTCTGGTTTAGTTTGTTCTCTCAGGGGAAGGTATTTTGCCATTCAAAATCAATATCTGCTTAAAAAAAATAGTCTCCTCTCCCACTAATTCTCGCACATGAATTCAATCTGCCTCCTGGCACAGGCGCTCAGAGGTGGATGCCCAATAAAGATCTGTTATCTAGGGGGTCTGGAGGCCTGGCTTGGGGTGAAATTATATCCTATAAAATGGAATTGAGTCCAGCTGTGATATATTTGAATCCCATTGAGATCTAGATTATATGGTCAATGGCAGCTCAGAAGCGTGTTTTAATCACTGAGCACTGTGGCGCTGACCCGGCTGCGTTTGTGGAAATCGCTGGCCCATGACATATCCCTGGGGGAAAAGGAGAGCCTCCTCTGGTACCTATAAATTATTTCCTCAAGATTTAGAAGTGTCTTGGCACTTCCTATGCTGACCTTTTAGAAAAGAAGCAACAGAAGCCGTCTATCGTTGTCCAAAAATAGTTGCAGAAGCAAATGATAGAAATTTATGTAAGTAAATGGGAATACTCTCGCCCTGCTGACCTTTCAAGAGATCACCACTGATAGTAATTTGTTCTTTTTCCTTTGTATCCACATGTGTGCACACACAAACATTCGTGGACAACCGTTTTAAGCCAATGAGCCACACTTCTCACCTAATGGACTGTACTCTTCAAATTGCTTTGCCACTAGTCTTTCTCTCTCTCTCTCTGTGTCTTTCTTTCTTTCTTTCTTTCTTTCTTTCTTTCTTTCTTTCTTTCTTTCTTTCTTTCTTTCTTTCTTTCTTTCTTTCTATGTATTCTTTTTTGTCACACCCTGCTGTGCTCAGGGTTTACTCCTGACTCTGAGGCGAGGGATCACTAATGGCAGTGCTCTGGGGACCATATGCAGCTTTGGGGCAGAAGCCAAGCTGCTTGCAAGGCAAATGCCTTACCTGCTGTATTATCTCACCACTTGCTTTCTACATTTACTAGAACATCTTTCTTCAACACTCTTGTCCTTTTTTTTTTTTTTGCTTTTAGGGTCACACCCAGCGATGCACAGGCGTTACTCCTGGCTCTGCACTCAGGAATTACTCCTGGCGGTGCTCAGGGGACCATATGGGATGCTGGGAATCGAACCCGGGTCGGCCGCATGCAAGGCAAACGCTCTACCCGCTGTGCTATCGCTCCAGCCCCACTCTTGTCCTTTTTGAGGACTGCATAACATTACTCAGAACATAATGTAATCAATGCCTACAGGAACTCTTATAGGCAATTTGGGGGAACATATTACAGATTATGGTATGCATTGATAATCTCCCCGATTCATACATTGTTGTGCACTCATGTGTTTTTATAGGATAGCTAGGTTTAATTTATTATTATGTGCTGTGCTGGGGATTGGACCTAGGGCTGTCACACACACAAGGCAAGTTGACTGCTGACCTACGTCTTCTGCCCTGAGTTTTCATGCTTTATCTTACGCTTGTATTGCCAATGATTTTTTAAAAAAGATTTACTTACCATAATTTATAAAGTTGTTCCTAATGCAGTTGTTTCAGGCACTCAATATTCCAAGATGAATCCCCCCAACAGTAGTGTGAACCTCCCTCTATCAAAGTACCCAGTTTCCCGCCTACCCCCAAGCTTGCCCCTCAGCAGGCACAAGCTACATATAACTAGTTACATCAAAATGGGAAATGAAATGATCAGAATAGAGGCTTATAAGTTCATTTGTTATATTTGTTCTATGTCACAACGGCATAGTTAAAGCCACTGTAACAAAACCTATTAATTATTTCCTGGCTGATGCTGGTTGAGCCTTCTGTGTTCCTTGTTTTCGCTCACCGAGCTTGGTGGACTTCTTCAGAAGTGTCCCATCGAGTATGCTCTGTTCCTACTGGGCTATGAGTACTGTGGAATTTCAAGATGCTGATACTCAGCCATGTACTCCAGGAACTGTGGAGCTGGGCCATTTATATGTTGAAGGAGGGTGTAGCAGTTGGTGGGCCTGTCCAGAATGGCAGGAAATCTGCCTGCCACATTCAGAGAAGATCCCAGAGTTTGCAGCTGAGAACTCAATCTGCCTGGGTTGATGTGGTGCCTTGGTGGCTTGTCCCAATGATGATTTTTCACCTACATTTTAACACTGTTATCTGTCTTTATCTTAAGTTTGTGTTGCCAATGATTTTTAAATGTAGGAAGCCCTTTCTGTTGTCTAGGTACGCATGGATGCCTTTTGTGGTGATAGGGTAAATGTATAAAGTACAGGGTTAAAGGAAAAAAAAGCTTCATATTTACAGAGTTGCAAAATTTTGGAGTCCTAAAGGCTGAAACTGTAAAATAAGAAGTTTGGCTAAGACGGTATCAAAATTTCCCTTACACTTTTGCTTTGTGGTCCTTCGGTCCTGGGCAAAGGTGATGGCAATCATGTCGCTCTGCTTTAGGGAAGGCTTCTTCGTGGCTCTCTTCTTCCCCCTGTCCTTTATTGTTATTGTTGATGCAGTGTGCGGGGGGGGGGGGCACACTTGGTTGTCATATTGAGGATTCCACTAGCCATCTAGGATTACTCTCAGCCATGGGGGATGCTGGGGGGAGTGAGAACTACGGATAAAGTTGAGGGACCTTTGAAGCAGTTTGTAGATCAGTTGGCGGTATTTTATATTTATCAAAAATTATATTGGAACAGGAAAGATAGTACAAGGATCAAGGCGATTGCCTTGCCTATCGTTGACCCTAGTTGGATGGATCCTTGGCACTGCATATGGTCCCCCAATCACAGCCAGGAATCACCTCTGGGAGCACAAAGCCAGGAGTAGTTTATAAACATCACAGTGTGGTCCCTTCCCCCAAATACAACAATACAATGAACAGAAAGTGAGGCAAAAGGGTAAAATGCTGAGAAAATAGTATTTAAAAATAATTTTTAATAGAATCACTCTGAGATACAGACTTACAAAGCTGTTCATGATTGGGTCTCAGTTGTGTAGTGTTCCAACACCCAACCCTCCATCAGTGTACATTTCCCACCATTAATGTTCCCAGTTTCCCTCCCTCCCCTTTCTCTCTCCCTCCCCCTCTCTCCCTCTCCCTTTCCCTCTTCCTCCCCTGCACCCTCTATCTTCTCTCTCTCTCTCTCCTCCTCATCCCCCTCCCTACTCCCTCACCCTTGCCTTTTGGGCATTATGGTTTGCAATACAGATACTGAGAGGTTGTCATGTTTGTTCCTTTACCTATTTTCAGCATGCAATTCTTATCCAGAGTGATTATTTCCAACTATCTTTGTCATAATTGTCCCTTCTCTCTGCCAACTGCTTTCTGTCTAGCACTTGAGGCAGATTTACAAATGTAGATCAATCCTCCTATCCTTTGTTCCTAATGCCCTTTGTTCCTAATTGTCCTTAGTCTCATATTTTTTTAATATTCCAGAAAAAGGTTAATCATTATATGTCTATCCTCCTTCTTTGGACTAATTTCACTCAGCATGATTCTCTCCAGGTTCATCCATTTATTAGTGAATTTCATAACTGATTTTTTCCTAAGAGCTATATAATATTCCATTGTGTAGTACTACAGTTTCTTTAACCAGTCGTTTTTCTTGAGCACTAGGGTTATTTACAGATTCAGGCTATTTTGAATAGTGCTAAAATGAACATTGAAGTGCAGATAGAATTTCTGTGGTGTGTTTTTGGGCCCCCGGGATATGTCCCTGAAATGGCATTGCTGGGTCATATGGAAGCTCAATTTCTAGCTCTTTGAGGAATGCCCATATTGTTTTCTAAAAAAGCTGGACAAGTTGGCATTCCCAGCAATGAATGAGAATCCCTTTTTCCCCACATTCACACCAGCACTGGTTCTTCTTCTTTGTGATGTGTGCCAGTCTCTGTGGTGTGAGATGATATCTCATTGTTGTTTAGATTTGCATCTCCCTCATAATTAGCGATGTATTTTTTCATGTGCCTTTTTACCATTTGTATTTCTACTTTGAAGAAGTTTCTATTCATTGCTTCTCCCCATTTTTTTTTATGGGGTTGGATTTTTTTCTTGTTAAGTTCTACCAGTGCCTTATATATCTTGGATATTCACCTTTTATTAGGTGGGTAGTGTGTAAATAATTTTTCCCAGTCTATTGACTGTCTTTGTATCTTGGTCACCATTTCTTTTGAGATGCAGAAGTTCTTAGTTAAACGTAGTTGTATTTGTTTATTTTTGCTTTCACTTGCTTGGTCAGTGGTGTTTCATCCTTGAAGATTCCTTTAGCTTCAATTTCATGGAGGTTTCTGCCCACATTTTCCTCCATGTATCATGTGAATTTAGGTCTTATATTGAGATTCTTAATTCATTTTTACCTGACTTTTGTGCCTGGTGCTAGAAAGAGTTCATTTTTTTGTATGTAGCTGTCCATTTCTCCAGCACCACTTGTTAAAGAGGCTTTCCTTGCTCCATTTTATATTTCTTGCTCTTTTATCAAAGATTCGGTGATCATATATTTGAGGGTCTGTGCCAGGATATTCAATTCCGTTCCATTGATCTGCAGGTCTGTCTTTATTCCAATACCATGCTGTTTAGATTACTACCGCTTTGTAGTACAGTTTGAAGTTGGAGAAGGTGATACCTCCCATCTTCTTTTTCCCAAGGATTGCTTTAGCTATTCATAGGGGTTGATTGTTCCGTATGAATTTCAAGAGTGTTTGGTATATTTCTTTGAAAAATGTCATGGGTATCCTTATAGGGATTGCATTGAATCTGTATAATGCTTTGGGGAGTATTGCCATTTTGACAATGTTAATCCTCTCAATCCACGAGCAGGGGATGTGCTTCCATTTTCTCATGTTCTCTTTTATTTCTTGAAGTAGTGTTTTGTAGTTTTCTTAGTATAAATCCTTCACCTCTTTAGTTAAGCTGATTCTGAGGTGGAAAACAGCATTTTGCAGAATTTAACGTAACTTGACTGATCTTCAACTCTCTATGCCTTTGAATATGAAAGACGTCTAAGACTGGATTTCATCTCCACATCTCTTTTAGACTCCAGAATGAAGATTAGTTCGTGCATGGGTTCCTAGTCTGGAAACATTCTTTCCTCCCTTCCCTCCCTCCCTCCCTCCCTCCCTCCCTCCCCTCCTTTCCTTTCTTCTTCTTTTTTTTTTTCAGATCACATCCAGCTGTTCTCAGAGCTTGCTCCTGGCTCTGCTCTCAGGGATAACTCCTCATGGGGTCATGCCAGGGATCAAATTGGGGTCAGCCATGTACAAGGCAAGCGCCTTACAACTGTGCTCTATCTATGACCCCATGAGCAGCATGAAAGGGCATCCAGAGCCTTTTGGATGCCCTTTTATACCTCAGGTAACTGTAAATGACTCATGGGGTTCTGAGACTCAGTTCTTATTCCAAAGTCTCCCTCAATATGAAGGGGCCACACTAGTGCCCTGAGCTCTGTGGAGGGTGGAGGGGCATGAGTTCATTTCACAGCTCCAGCCTGTTTTTATTTACCATATTTCCACACACATCTATGCAAGCAAACAGGTGCCCAGGAACATCACCCACCCATGGTTCCCCCAAACAAACTGACCCAGGCACAAAACAGCCCTCTCTGACTTCATATTCTAGTGTCAGCTCAGTGCTAGTTACAGGAAAGAACCTTTGGTTCATCATGAAGCACCGATTTCATGTTTGTTTAAGTGTGTGTGCATCTAAACAGAATCTGCGGGGGACGAAAAAGGTCCTGAAGCTTCCTGTGGGAGGTTACTGTGTTTGTTAGGGGGATGAACAATAGATCTCTTTCATGTTCGACCAGGAAGATCTTCACATCTTTGCTGGCCTGTCTCTATGTTCTTAGCTGTCAGCTTTGAAACGAAAGGGATATTTTTGGCCCAAATTAAAGCTAGATTTTTGTCTGGATGGATCAAGGGTTTTAAGGCCAAATAACCTAGAATCCAGACAAGGGGAAAATGAGGCAGGAAAACTGAGGGAGGAGGTGAGGTGAGGAGGGAGGGAGAACAGGAAAAGTGGGAGCCCATCTCTTAGGGTAACTCCTTGCCCTCTGGGTTCAGTACTGTCCCGGAGGTGAGGTGCGCAAGTTCACTTTCATTTTTGTTTCTGAAATGCATTTAAAAAAATATTTAGTCATGGTCCAAAAAAGTATTTTCTGACAAGTATCTCAAAGCAAGACAAAAATGCATCAAAATAAAAGAACTTGCTCAAATCCTCTAGGACTTGTTTCCTTGAGGCACATTTTGCATCTCCTAATGCAAATTTACCTCTTCTGGGGGTCAAAGAGAGGTTGCAGAGAAAAAAAACAATTGCAGTCCCTTAGGCAAGGTCCACGCTGACTGGCTTGTCTGGAAGCTCTGTCTCATTAGTCTTAGACACTGAGTTTATTAGTCTGGACAGGAGCCCCCGATGGGTCACAGCCCAGCAAACCTTCTGCAGTTTTGCCTTCTGTTTTAAAAATACGTGAGCACCACTCAACGCTGGGACTATGAAGTGGATCCTCAGGAAACTGTGACTGTGCTGGTGATCTTTCTCAGGGCTATCTAGGCAAGTCAGAGGCAAACCGTGATGGCAGAGGGGGCCCCACCAGCTTGGGCAGAGCACCCCAGGGAGGTGCGGGGACAAGGGCCTGCCAGTAGCTTAATCAAAGGGTCAGAGATGGGTGAAGCAAACATATCTGCAACATTCAACTCATCCAATTAAAGAGCCAAGAGGAAGCAAATATTTCCCCAGCAATGGGGCACCTGGGGGATGCCATGTGAACAATAGCAAAAACAAAATTTGAAAAATTTAAGGTTCAGTAAAAGTTTCAGCTGACTTTATCTGAAAATAGAAATATGCTCTCTTAGAAGGATTGGCACTAATGGTAAAAATGAAAGGATAGTTGCAGGTTTCTCCCTCCTAGTTAATACTTTTTTTTTTTTTTTTTTTTTTTTTTTGCTTTTTGGGTCACACCTCGAGATGCGCAGGGATGATCCAGGCTCTGCACTCAGGAATTACTCCTGGCGGTGCTCAGGGGACCATGTGGGATGCTGGTGGGAACTGAACCTGGGCCGGCCATGTGCAAGGCAAATGCCCTACCTGCTGTGCTACTGTTCCAGCCCTTAGTTAATACTTTTTTTTATTCCCCCTTTTCTCTGACATTCTGTTCTGGGTTATTTTCTGAAATATAAATTTATTTAGATAAGTAGAAACCTGATTACATTTCCTGTTTTCAAGTAAAGATTTCAATTTTCAGGTTCAATTAAAATCACTATCTTCTTGACCTTAAATATTTTATTAGGGTCACCCAACCTGTTTCCATTCTTTTAGGCACTTATCACTGAAGCTGTGAAGGACAATAAAGTATCTTAAAGGATCTTACATTTTAGATTGAGGCATTAGAGTTCTGGGCAGAAAAATGAACTTTCATTTTTCAACTTGACAATTTGAGATTTTTGTATCACATGAAGTGGTTATATATATATATCTGATTTGGAAGATATATACGTGTGTGTGTGTGTGTGTGTGTGTGTGTGTGTGTGTGTGTGTATCAGTCAGGGCTCAGAATAGTTTGGAGAAGTTCATTTAAAAGAGTATTGTCGGGGCTGGAGAGATAGCATAGCGGGTAGGGCGTTTGCCTTGCACGCGGCCAACCTGGGTTTGATTCCCAGTGTCCCATATGGTCCCCTGAGCACCGCCAGGGGTAATTCCTGAGTGCAGAGCCAGGAGTAACCCCTGTGCATTGCCAGGTGTGACCCAAAAAGAAAAAAAATAAAAGGAGTATTGTCTCTGTAGCCAAAAGGATAATTGTACAGAATAGACAGTTTGGAGGTCATTACTGTAATGGGCATTATAATGTCTAGCAATGTGAGGTTAAAAAGGTAATCATATAATTGATCAACTCTGAGGTCTTTTGTGATCACAAAAGATTTGGTGGGGGCAGGATATACCCAGTGGTGTTCAGGGATTACTCTTGGCTTTGTGCTTAGCGATCACTCTTGGTGGTACTTATAGGATCTTACATGGTGCCAGGGGATGAACCTATGTCAGCCACATACAAGACAAGAACCTTACTACGTATCCAGCCCATACAGTGTGATTTTTTTTCCTTTTTGGATGCACACCTGACTCTGCACTCAGGAATTACTCCCAGTGGTGTTCAGGGGACCATATGGGATGCTGGGAATTGAACCTGGGTTGGCCGCGTACAAGGCAAATGCCCTACCCTCTGTGCTTTCGCTCCAGCCCCCATACAGTGCAATTTTAATCAAGAAGTGACTGAGGACAAGAAAGAAGAGGACAGTAGACAGAGAATGCGTACAAGAGGCTCACTTGTCAAGAAGAGACGCAGTATGTAGATATGTGGCATAGAGACCAAATGATTATAGGCTATGTTCTTGCACATACAGAAGATTGGCTCTCGCATCTGTCTCTGCATTAATCACCAGAGCTTATTTGGCTGATATAATTGGCTGACCTCTTTCCTCCTCCTTTGTTCCATGTTTCTCCATATGGAGTTATTGAATTAGACAGAAAGAAAACTTCTCATTCATTCATTCAACAAATATTTATTAGTTGTCAGCTAAGTGCATTTTGTGAGTTGCTGGAGGGATAGAACAGGGAAGCAGATAGAGATACATCATCACATCATACTTGAATAGTGTCTTATGTAGAGAGACTTCACTTCATCCCATAGTATATAGTGGTTTACTCTCCTGCCAAGCTTCATAGATAAATTTTCAATTTCATTTATATAACTTTGTCACTTGACATTTTTCTGATTTTAAGTTTTTCAGAAAAATTACTCTCAGTGGCTATTGTCCAATATTTAGTTTCTCTTTTCATTTTTCCTCTCCACAAATAAGACCTGCAGAAATGTCTTAGAAATTAAACTTGATCCATATTTTGTACTATTTTCCTAGAAACAATTCCTAGAAGAGAAGCTTATTGGTCAAAAAAATCTCAACCTTTTCAAGGTACTTAGATTCATTCCTATAATCAAATTTCTTTCTAGAAAGGTTACTTAAACTCTGTTATTTTGAAAATTTAAATGCCTAACAGTGGAAGACAAAGGTACCTTTTTCATCTGAGAAGGGTAATTTTTTTTTTTTAATAAGTAGACTTGACTGAACCAGTTCAAAATGAGAGAATAAATATAAGGAAATGGAAACAAATCCCTGAGAAGTAGGTCTGATGAGATCCAGAGAAGGTGTTAGAAGGTAGTTTTGCAAAAAAAAAAAAAAAAAAAAAAAAAAAAGAAGAAAGTTTTCCTGTTGTGATAAAAGTTGAGAAAGAGTGCAACTACAGAGCATTTTGCATGTATGTGCTGAGTGAGTTACTAGCTGATGGCCTTCCTACCTTGGAAGGCAAGATCTTCTTGGCAAGAAGGGTAAGATAAGCAGGCTGATAGACTGGGAAGAATGAACATGGTTTGGAAAAAGGACCATGTAAAAAAATGGAATACATTCTAAATGGTGCAGATGCCCATATAATATAATGTTGCATTTTATTTATAATTGTAAGTGAA
Source organism: Sorex fumeus (assembly GCF_029834395.1). NCBI lineage: Eukaryota > Metazoa > Chordata > Mammalia > Eulipotyphla > Soricidae > Sorex > Sorex fumeus. Next base: position 47,737,285 of record NW_026606101.1, read on the forward strand.
AATTTGATCATTTGATGCTGGGGCTCTGTTTGCAGGGTATAGTGAAATTGAGAATTGGCTATTATTTGATTAATTTGATGAATGTTCCAAATTAGGAACACCAGGTCAGGTTATTTTCCGACCTAAATTATACAGTGCAGTTGTCTGCCGTGATCAAATTAACCAGCTGATTGCCAAATTTCTATTTTTCTCTGTCCCCTGTGGACATAGCTTAAAGACCTAATAAGTGAACTGGACTCTGCCCCAATCTATTTTGGGATAATTGATGTCTTTGTACTCCTATCCCAGCAGCTTGGTATTAAACACTGAAGCTTTGTGGAGAATGTCAGTAGGCGATTTACTACCTCAAATAGTCTTTTTTCTTGTAAAGCTTATCAATCAGAACTTTGGAAGGAATTTTCCAAACTCCCTACAGACAATTATATTTCATTGCTATGAAAAAAATAAAAAGAGGACTCTTTGCCTTTTTCTTCATAAAATGAATGTTTCAAGTCCAGAATGCTTGTGATTTTTGTTTCTGTCTGTGTGAATTACGGCTTGAAAAAGTTTTTACATGGAGTGGTTCTGGTTCTCCACATTTAGAGGTCACTAAAACTTTTTTCCATCCCCCAATGAAAACTATCATTGATTTAAACCTCTTAAAGAGTAAAGAAAACCAGTTCTAGTTAAGAAATATTTCATTTCTTACTATTTAAATATTTTGTCCCTCAGTGGATGGTTGATATAAGTAGGTTTCAAAATGAATGGAGGCAGTTACTGATGTAGCTTAGACTCTAAAACCTATTTTGTGAACGAGCAATATAATTTGAGTATTTTTAGGAACTGGAGCTTGGAGCTTCCTTTGTAGGTTCTGAAGGTCCTAATGTGTCATTTACTAAATATAGATGGGAAGGTAACAGGTGGTTTCACCCTTTGTGTCTTCTTTCTCTACTCTTAAGCATTGTCCACCTGCCAGGCTGGACGGTGCAACATGATGGTGCAGTCTCTCCTTCAGAGAACTTACAGGTTCTCCTCACTTTTCAATAGAGTTATACGACTTTGCTATGACTTAAGACCTACATTGCTACCGATTTCACTAACTGAAATAAATTCAAAGAAAATTAAATTTTTAAACCATTTTTATTGAGATACCAGGATTTACAACACTGTGTATTTTTTATGCATCCATAATTCCAATACCTCAGACAGCACCAGAGTTTCCTGCTTCCTTCCACCAATGTCCCATGTAAGCTCTGTTCTACAGACAAAATCTCAATGCTGATGACTTTGTTTTTTTTTTTTTTGTTTCTTTATTATGTTTTGCTATACCACACATATGGGAGAGATCTTTTTTTTTTTTTTTAAAGTTACTGTGAAGGTGGTAGCAGCTATACATGGACACATCAGCAAAGCTAATCTGGAGTTCCACAAAATTGTAAATCTACAAATTGATAATTTTTTGTCAAAAATGATATCCTTTTTTTACATACTAAATTAAAAAATGAATAGATGAATAATTATATGCCATACATTGAAAAAGGAATGAGAAGAAGAGAATTAAGAACACATAAGAGAAAATCTTATTAGGCCTATAGAAGTATCAAAGTGTGTTTTGTCCTGAAAAGGGAATCATATCTTCGTGTTAGAAAACATGATAAATATATAGGTAAATCCCATTTATTTTTTTGCCACATCCAGAAGTGCTCAGGTCTTACTCCTGGTTCTGTGCTCAGGGATAAATTCTTTTTTTTTTTACCAACAAGAGCTCACCTCTTTATTTTATATTTTTTAATTTTTATTATTTTTTGAAGTTTTTAAAAAATTTTTTTATAAGTGAAGCACCATGAGGTACAGTTGTAGACTAACAGACTTTTGTGCTTGGGTTTCAATTATACAATTATCGAGTACCCATCCCTCCTAAATAGCCTTGAATATAATCTCAGGGCTAGGATGAAAGAGACATTACTGGGGCCTGCTCGAGGCAATCGACGAATAACAGGATGATGAAATGAAATGAAATCCCTCCACCAGTGCCCATTCACCACCACCAGTGATCCCAGTAGCCCTTCTACCCTCCCACTCCATCTCCCCCCACCCCACCTTTGTGGTAGGGCATTCCCTTTTGCTCTCTCTTTCCTTTAGGGTGTTGTGGTTTGCAATAGAGGTATTGAGTGGCCATCATGTTCTGTTTATAGTCTACTTTCAGCACGCATCTCCCATCAGGGATCACTTTTGATGGGGCTCATGGATCATATATGGTGCCAGGGATTGAATCCAGGTTTACTGAATGCAATGAAATCTCCCTTTCGGCTGTACTATCTCTCCATATCGCTTTCATATATTATAGAAAATTCTTAAGTATTTCCATTGTAAGCAAAAGATTGTAATAAAATTCTGTATTGATATAAAGGCCCTCCCGTTGATCGTCGATTTGCTCGAGCGGGCCCAGTAACATCTCCATTGGAGACTTTGCTGTTACTGTGTCTGGCATATCGAATACTCTTGGTAGCTTGCCGGGCTCTCCAAGAGGGGCGGAGGAATCGAACTCGGGTCGGCCATGTTGGCTGCTTGTAAGGCGAACGCCCTACCCGCTGTGCTATCGCTCCGCAATAAATAAAACACATTCAATAGAAATGAAACATTAATTCATTATTGAAGAAGCGTTCAGCAAGCTAGGAATAAACAGAATGAAATTTGGTAGAGGACAGCTGTAATTGCCATGAATGAATGTCATACTCAGTGGCAAAATGCTAAGAAATTTGTCTTGTCATTTAAAGAAGTTCATTGAATGCTTCAAGCAAAAATTGTTTTAAGGCAATGAATTTCCTACGCCATTGCTTATGCATGAAGGTTGGTAGAGTTCATTCAAATCTGACTGGTAATCTAACTGGATAGAGAGTATTGTTGGTGAATATTCATTTCATTGAGGTTTTTTTATTTTATGTTTTAACAGTATCCCACTATTCTCTACTGGCTCTTATAGTCTCATTTGATATATGTACTTTGAATCCTTCATGATCTTTCTTTTGTGTGTTCCTTTTTGATCTTGCTGCTTTCAATATTCTGTCTCTGTCTTTTATTATTCTGATAATAGTGTGTCTTGGAGTTTTTCCTATATGGGTTTTATATTTGCTGGGACCCTTTAGGACTCTTGGATGTCAGAGCCTACACATCCCAACTGTGGGAAATTTCTATGATTTCTTTAACTAGTGAATCTTCATCAAACTTGCCTCCCTCTTTTTATTTTTTGGTTTTTGGATTATACCTGGACTGCTCAGGATTTACTCTTGGCTCAGCACTCAAGGATCACTCCTAGTGTGGCTCAGGGAATTATTTGAGGAGTCAGGGAATTGAATCTGAGTCAGCTGTGTGCGAGGCAAATGCCTTACCCATGCTACTGTTTCTCTGGCTCTGGAAAGCTGATGGTTTTTTTTTATTGTTTACATTGTTTGCTTAAACAGATCCCTTAGTTCTCTGATGTGCTGTTCATTTCTTTTCAGATTTTTTTCCAGCTTCTATTGTTTTCTAGAACTTTCTTGCATTTCAACTTGGAGCTCCTCATTCTTTTCCCCAGCTGCTGTTTTTCTGCTGCTCAGAGCTTTTATTGCATATTTTTTTTACAGTAATATAGTAGGCAATTTTTATTTTTTCCTTTAAATTTTTTTTATTAAAGCAACATTGATTTATAACATTATGTAAAAGTTTTCAGGTGGATAGCATCATACATCAACATATGTATGTAGAACATTAAGCTAGTCAAAAACCTAATTAAATCCAACTGTACATTTGACCCCCCTTCTTTTTATTTTTATTAGTGAGACACCATGAGGTACAGTTGTAGACACAAATTTTTGTGCTTGGGTTTCAATTATACAATGATCAAATACCCATCCCTCCACCAGTGCCCATTTCCCACCACCACGGATCCCAGTATCCCTCCCACCCCCTATCCCCGCTACCACCCTGCCTCTGTGGCAGTGCATTCCCTTTTGTTCTCTCTCTCAGGCACTCAGGTTTTTTCCAGTTTCTGGCTATTGTAAAGAGTGCTGCAATGAACAAACAAGTGCAGATGTCACCTCGACTATACTTATTTGCCTCTCTGGGATATATTCTCAGGAGTGGTATTGCTGGGTCAAATGGGAGCTCAATTTCTAATTTTTTGAGAATCGTCCATACTGTTTTCCAAAAGATGACCCCCCCTTTTTTTTTAACTCTTTTATTCAATCACTATGAGATAGACCATTACAAAGCTGTTCATCATGATGGGGTTTCAGTCATAACAGTATTAAACACCCATCTCTCCACATTTCCCAGCACCAGTGTCTCCAGGTTCTCTCCCATCACTCCCCAACCCCAACCCCTGCTTGCCTCTATAGCAAACGCCTCTTTCTCTCTCTCTCTCTCTCTCTCTCTCTCTCTCTCTCTCTCTCTCTCCCTCTCCTTTTGGGCATTGTGGTTTGCAATATTGATACTGAAAGTTTGTCCAGAATACCCCTTACTTACTTTTAACTCTCAGATCTTGTCCAGCATGATCATTCCCAGCTATTAGTGTCATACTGGTCTCTTCTCTTGCCTACCCTGAGCCCCACACACAATTTGACTATTGACCAGTCCTCCTAACCCCTGTTTTCCCTGGCCATGGATATTATTTTTCTACTATATATATTTTATATACCACAAATAAATGCAGTCATGCTATATCTGTCCCTTTCCTTCTAACTCATTTCACTCAGCATGATACTATCTCTATTGTGTCTTTCATATCACCTACCATACTCTTTATTTCTGTCATGTCTGACTGTGGTTTTCTCATTTCTGCTTTTGTTTGTTTATTTATTTTTCTAACAGTGGTGCTCAGGACTTGCTCATAGCTCTGTACTCAAGGGCTCTTGGAGCCTGCACTGGTGGATTCCAGGGACCACATGGGTTTCTGGGGATCAAACTCAGATCAGCAGCATACAAGGCAAGAGCCTTAACTGCTGTACTCTCTCCAGCCCCTCCCATAATTTCTTGTGATTTGCTGACTAACTGTGTCATCATTTCTTTGAGCTCATTAAATATCGTGAAGCTGGTGTCACTCAAGTCATTCAGAGTTTACAGACCTGGTTGGTACTGAGCTTTCCATGTTATGATTTTCCACTTGCTGAGCCTGGTAGACTTCTACTTGTGTGGGTTTCCATTGTGTTTGATTTGTTCATGCTGGGCTAAGGGTGAATCTTTATAGTAAGCCTCCCACAGTCTTGGGAATCATTGAAGGATTGACCCTTAAGTTAACTCTTTTCCATCTTTACCCAGCACAGGAGGTTTAAGTGTGATCAGTGTGAAGTGGGATGAGTAGAGTAGTCTCGATGAGTAGAGCAACTGCAGATGATCATGTACAGATGATCTGATGGGTGGACATGGGCCTGTTGCGGTGCTACAGGTTGGAACTGGAGGCTTCTTTTGGTTTGGTTTGTTAGCTGTGATCATCTACCCAAGTCCTTGTTAAAGAAATCTTAGTAGAAAAAACTATGACCAGCATTCTATAAATCAGTGGAAGACCTTTAACATATTTACTCTGTTAAAACTTTATATGTAATTGGGGCTGGAGCCATTGTACCATGGGCAGGGTGATTGCCTTGCAGGTGACTGGCCCAGGTTTCATTCTGTTACCCTAGGTACCCTCCCTCTCTCACCATGAGACCTGCCAGGATTGATCCTTGTACACAGAGCTAAGAGAAGGCACTGAGTACTACCAGGCCCCCCAATCAAACAAAAAAACAAAAATCCATAGGTAATACGAAGTAATGATCTAGATTCACAAATGTTTTTGTTTTTGATGACTCAAGATATTGTAATTTTTTTACACATGGGGAGTTCCTTTACTAGAACGGTTTATAATTTGATAACATTCGGGTAAACCTTAGTTATTCCAAGTTTTCTTTTCATGTCCACACCTGACTTTGAGGTGTGATATATCTCCCAAGCCTACATCCATTATGATGAGTCTGTGATCAAAATTTAGATCATAAACCTTTATACATTTACTGCTCTAATTGCTAATTGACTGTTTGGCTTAAGGGTTTTATTTAAAATAGCTCTGAAGGGGCTGGAGTGATAGTACAGCGGGCAGGGCGTTTGCCTTGCATGCGGTCAACCCGGTTCGATTCCTAGCATCCCATATGGTTCCCTGAGCACCGCCAGGAGTCATTCCTGAGCAGAGCCAGGAGTAACCCCTGTGCAGTGCTAGTGTGACCCAAAAGCAAATAAATAAATAAATAAAATAGCTCTGAAGACGGAGGAAGGAAAAGAAGAGGTTTTTACCCGAAATTTTCCTCAGGCTTCTCCCATTATTTTAGAAATAATGTTTCAGGGAATGACATTGATTCTGGGGGAGAAGTATAGTCATCACTGATGAACTGTGTGAAGGGTCCAGGTGATATAGTGATAATAGGAACAAGAGGGAAATAGAATGAAAATAGAAAGAGATAGCCACACAGATGGTCAAAAGAATGGGCCCAGGATATAAAGTCAGAATGTACAGAAGATAATTCTAACACCCGGCTCTTCCCTAACACATCTGTTTTACTACTGTGCATGACATAACCCAAGGCAAAGTGCTCATCAACTCCCCTTGTTGGGAAGATATGAAAAGCCATCTTTCATCTGTCCTGGGCATTTCACTTAGAGGATACTCCAAGCTCCATCCTTCCTGTCCTTTTCTCAAGTAAGATTTTCACTGAATTTGGCCATCTCATTGCTGTTCTTCTGTTTTCAGTGTTCACCGCCTTAAGAAAAAAACCCAAGCTATAACCCAAGAGTCCAGCCCTGATTGTGTCCTGCTTTGGCACTACCAGCACACATCATCTGTAAATATTGATAATTTTGTCTTATTCTCTCAAGATTTAGTTTCTTTTATATACTCCTCTTTGTTTATGTCTAGCAGCATCTTTTGTTTATCTTATAATTGTAGGTTTGTAAACTAGGTAGGGTACATGTTTAGCGATTGCTTTCCTGTAGATCATAGGAATTTAGTCTGTTGCATACTTGAAGAAGAGATTAGAACATCAGTTAGGAACTTTAGCAGAAGGCATCAAGCTCTGATGGTAAGAAGTCTGGAAATTCTAGCTTTACTGTATATAAAATAAAAATACGTGCATATACTATATATGGACATATACTTATATATATTTATATATGCACGTACAAAGTATACATGTATTGCATTAATGTTAACACTCATCAAGTTTTTAAAGACGGTTACTTAGAATGTCAGTCTCTGGTGGAGCAAAGGTATAATAACTTAAGCTTCACTATTAAACCGTACGTATTTAAAAATCCTTGCTAATATTAATGCTTTTGTTTTGGGGGCCACACCTGGTGATGCTCAGGGTTTACTTCTGGCTCTATGTTCAGGGATCACTCTAGGCACTTCTCAGGGGTCCATATATGGTGTTGAGGCAAGCGCCCCACCCACTGCACTATCTCTCTGGCACCTAATATTTTATTTTATTTTTTAAACCAATATATTTTTATTGAATCACCTTGCCATACAGTTACAAGCTTTCATGATTAAATTTCAGTCATACAATGATTGAGCATCCATGCCTCCACCAGTGAGCATTTTCTACCACCAATATTCCCAGTATCCCTCCCGCCACCCCACCCACCCACCCCCTGTCTCTGCAGAAGGCCTCTTCCTTCTTTCTCTATACTTTTGGGCATTGTGGTTTGCAATACAGTTACTAAGAGGGCATCTTGTTTGGTCCTTAGTCTACTTTTAGCACACATCTTCCATTCCGAGTGATCCTTCCAACAATCTTTTACTTCGTGGTCCCTTCTCCATCCCAACTGCTTTTTCCCCCATCATGTGAGGCCAGCTTACAAACCATGGAGTGATCCTCCTGGCCCTTATCTCTACTGTCCTTAGGTGTTAGTCTCATATTATGTAACTTTATATTCCATAAATGAGTGCAGTCATTCTATGTCTGTCCCTCTCTTTCTGACATTTTTCACTTAGCATGATACTCTCCATGTCCACTCACTTATATGCAAATTTCATGAGTTCATCATTTCTAACAGCTGTATAGTATTCCTTTGTGTAGATGTACCAAAGTTTCTTTAACCAGTCATCTGTTTTCAGGCACTTGGGTTGTTTCCAGGTTCTGGCTATTGTAAATAGTGCTGCAATGAACATACAGGTGCAAATGTCATTTCTACTGTGCTGTTTTTCACCCTCGGGTTATATTCCCAGAAGCGGTGTTCAGGGTCATATGGAAACTCAATTTCTAGTTTTTGGAGGAATGTCCATATTGTTTTTCAGAAGGTCTGTACAATAATGTTGAGAGTTCCTTTCTAACCAAGAATGAATGAGAGTTCCTTTTCCCTGCATCTGCACCAACACTGGTTGTTTTTGTTCTTTTTGATGTGTTCCAGTTTCTGTGGTGTTCCAGATATCTCATTGTTTTGATTTGCATTCTACCAGTGTCTTGTATATCCTGGATATTAAATCCCCATGTAATGGGCCCATTCTGTGGGCTCTTTCTGTATTTTGGTCACTTTTTTAAGGTGCAGAAGCTTCTTAGTTTAATGTAGTCACATTTGTTTGTTTCTTTCCACTTGCTTAGTCAGTGGTGCTTCATTTTTGAAGATGCCTTTAGCTTCAATATCATGGAGGGTTTTGCCTACATTTTCCTCCATGAACCTTATGGATTCAGGTCTGATATTGAGGCCTTTAATCCATTTTGTATGAATTTTTTGCTTGGCATGCGTCAAAAGTCTGAGTTCATTTTTTTTCATGTAGCCGTCCAGTTTTCCCAGCATCACTTGTTGAAGAGGCTCTCCTTGCTTCACTCCACCTTTCTTGCTCCTTTATCAAAGATTAAGTGATCATATACTTGAAAGTCTGTGTGAGAATATTCAACTCTGCTCCATTAGTCTGAGGGTCTGTTTCTATTCCAATACCATGCTGTTTTAATTACAACTGCTTTGTAGTTCAGTTTGAAATTGGGAAAGGTTATGTCACCCATCTTCTTTTCCCCAAGGATTACTTTAGCTATTCATGGGGTTTTATTGTTCCATATGAATTTCAGAAGTGTTTTATTGATTTCTTTGAAAAATGTCATGGGTATCTTTATAGGGACTGCATTGAATCTGTATAACGCTTTGGGGACTATTTCCATTTTGACAATGTTAATCCTCTCAATCCATGAGCAAAGGATATGTCTCCCTTTCCTAGTGTTTTCCTTTATTTCTTGAAGTAGTGTTTTGTAGTTTTCTTTGTATAGGTTCTTCAACTCTTTAGTTAAGCTGATTCCAAGGCACTTAATTTTGTGAGGTACTGTTGTGAACGGGACTGTTTTTTAACATCTCTTTCTTCTCTTTTATTATTTGTATATAGGAAAGCCGTGGAGTTTGGGGTATTGATTTTGTAACCTGGCACTTTACTATACAAACCTATGTTTCTAGGACCTTTTCTGAGAATTTTTAGGATTTTATAAGTATAGTATCATGTTATCTTCAAATATTGATAGCTTGACTTCTTCCTTTTATATCTATTTCTTTGAAAAATGTCCTGGCTACTTTATAGGGACTGCATTGAATCTGTATAAAGTAAAGTAAAGGCCCTCCCGTTGTTCATCAATTTGTTTGAGCGGGCCCAGTAACGTCTCCATTGGAGACTTTGTTGTTACTGTGTCTGGCATATCAAATACGTCACGGGGAGCTTGCCAGGCTCTGCTGTGCGGGCGAGATACTCTCGGTAGCTTGCCAGGCTCTCTGAGAGGGGCAGAGGAATCAAACTCGGGTTGGCCATGTTGGCTGCGTGCAAGGTAAACGCCCTACCGCTGGAATCTGTATATGCCTTTGATATTCTTTTCTTGCCTGGGCTGGAGCGATAGCACAGTTGGTAGGGCGTTTGCCTTGCACGCAGCCAACATGGCCGACCCGAGTTCGATTCCTCCACCCCTCTCGGAGAGCCTGGCAAGCTACTGAGAGTATCTCGCCTGCACGGCAAAGCCTGGCAAGCTACCCGTGATGTATTCGATGTGCCACACACAGTAACAACAAAGTCTCAAAATGGAGACATTACTGGGCCCGCTCAGGAAAATCGATGAACAACGGGAGAACAGTGACAGTGATTCTTTTCTTGCCTAAGTGCTATGGCAAGTACTTTCAGTATCATATTGAATAGAAGTGATGAGTGTGGGTAACCATGTCTCATTCCAGGACTTTGAGGGAAGACTCTCAGCTTTTCCCCATTGAGAATAATGCTTGGCTATGGGCTTGTGATAGATGGCTTTGACTATATTGAGGAAAGTTTCTTTGACTCTCATTTTTGCTGAGTTTTTTTTTTTTATCATAAATGGCTGGAGCGATAGCACAGCGGTAGGGCGTTTGCCTTGCACGCAGCCAACATGGCCGACCCGAGTTCGATTGCTCTGCCCCTCTCGGAGAGCCCGGCAAGCTACCGAGAGTATCTTGCCCGCACGGCAGGGCCTGGCAAGCTCCCCGTGATGTATTCGATATGCCAAACACAGTAACAACAAATTCTGCAATGGAGACGTTACTAGGCCCGCTTGAGCAAATCGATGATCAACAGGAGGGCCTTTAATTAATTTAATTTTAATCATAAATGGTGCTGGATTTTGTCAAATACCTTCTCTGCATCTATTGATTTGATCATGTGGTTTTTATCTTTCCTTTTATTGATATGGTGTATTATGCTGATTGCCTTGCGATTGTTAAATCATCCTTGCATCCCTGGGATGAATCCTACTTGGTTGTGGTGTATGATCTTTTTGATAAGTCTTTGGATTCTGTTTGCTAGTATTTTACTGAGGATCTTTGCATCTGTATTCATCAGGAATATTGGTCTGTAATTCTCTCTTTTGTGCGTGGTGTCTCTGTCTGCTTTTGATATGAGGGTGATTATTTATCCCATAGAAACTGTTTAGAAGTGTTTCTGTTTTTTCAATTTCTTGGAAATGCTTGAATAGGATTGGGAGTACGTCCTCTTTGAAGGTTTGGAAGAATTCACTAGTGAATCCATCTGGGCCAGAGCTTTTGTTTTTTGGGAGACTTTTGATTACTATTTCAATTTCCTTGATAGTAATAGGTCTGTTCAGGTATTCCAAGTCTTCTTGGCTCAGCTCTGGGACATTAAAAGAGTCCAGGAATTTACCCATTTCTTTGAGGTTGTCTTATTTTGTGGCATAAAGCTTCTCAAAGTAATCTCTGATTATCCTTTGAATTTCTGTGGTTTCTGTTGTGATGTCCCCCTTCTGATTTCTGATTCTGTTTTATTAGGAATCTCTCTCTCGCTTTCTTTGTGAGTCTTTCTAGTAGTTTATCTATCTTGTTTATTTTCTCAAAGAATCGGTTCTTGGGTTCATTGATCTTTCAGATTTTTTTTTTTTCGCTTTCCATGTTGTTGATTTCTGCTCTAAGTTTTATTGTTTCTTTCCTCCTGCCTAGTTTGGGCTCCTTTTGTTGGTTGTTCTCCAAGATCTTAAGTTGTGCAGTTAAATTGCTCTTCCTTCCTGAGGAATGCTTGTAGAGCTATAAACTTTACTCTTAACACTGCTTTTGCCATGTTCCATAAGTACTGGCAACTTGTGCTTTTATTCTCATTTGTTTCCAGCAATCTTTTGATTTCCTCTCTAAACCGCTGGTTGTTAAGTAATGAGCTGTTTGATTTAAATTTCTATTTCTGTGTATGATTCACTTCTATTTTCAGTGTGTTATGGTCTGAAAAGATGGTTGATATAATTTCTATCCTCTTAATTTTGTGGAGGTATGTTTTGTGGTCCAGTATGTGTTTTTTCTTAGAGAATGTCCCATGTGCACTTAAGAAGAATGTGTATTCAGCTTTTGGGGAGTGAAATGTCCTATATATATCTTCTAAATCCCTGTATTCCATTTCTTCCCTCAGATAAAGTATGTCCTTGCTGAGCTTGAGTCTGGTTGATCTATCGAGAGGTGATAAAGCAGTGTTGAAATCCCCAATATTATTGTGCTGCTATCAATGTCTTTCTTCAAGTCTATGAGAAGTCATTTTAAATATTTTGCTTGTTCCTCATTATGTGCATATACATTTAGGAGTGTGAGTTCCTGCTGATGTACAAATCCTTTGATCATTAAGAAATGACCTTCAGGGCTGGAGCGATAACACAGCATACAGGGCTTGTCTTGTCTTAAAAGTAGCCTTAGTTTTTCTTGTAGCCATGGTTTGAGTCTACGAAGTTCCTGAGTTGTTGTTTGTCTGTGTGTTGTTCCTTCCAATAGGAAAGAGAGTCTAGCTGGGTAAAGTATTCTTAGTGAGGCATTTATTTCATTGAGATTTTTCACTATATCCCACCACTGTTTTCATTCCCTTAGAGCATGGTTTTGTGGTTAGAGATTTTAAGGGTATGCCAGATACCCTTTTAGATCTGGGGGCGGGGACATAATAGAGGTTCACAATCTGGTTGGAGAAGTTAATTTTATGGTGCTATGATCACGATCACGATCATCCTGTTGTTTGTCGATTGCCTCGAGCAGGTACCAGTAATGTCTCTTTTGTCCTAGCCATGAGATTTTAAAGTGTCATATTCAAGGCCCCTTCAGGGTAGGAGAATGAGACTCATCATTGTTACTGGTATTTGGCACATTGGGTACACCACAGGAAGTTTCACAGACTCTGCCGTGTGGGCAGGTTACATTCGGTAGCCTGCCAGGTTGTCCAAAGTAAGAATGAGATAATAAGATGTCGGGAGCTGGGTTTTATAGTCTCTGGGTCTTGGCCGTTGATGGGATTACACGGTGCTGGGGGGTCAGTTGGTTGGTGTGACCCCTGCCTCCCAGATCCTCCATCTTCCAGTAGGCAGGGGTCACACCCACCAACTGACCCCTTTGGTGCCGTGGTGCTACGAGTAATAATTTATCTTATATGTGTCTCTTACAACTAACTTAGAGTAGAAAATTTTCATCTTGATAAGTAATGAATGTAAATTGTAATTACTAATTAATTTACATCTGTTATTTGTCTATTCTTTTTACATTGTTTCTAGTCTCATTTCTTTTGGGAAGTTTACATTTCATAAATTCTTAAATGGATTAAAATATATTTCTAACTTTTTATTAGTCTTAACATTTTGAAACCAATATATTTGCATTTCATTTACTTATATTTTGCATTTTGTTTACATCTTGCTTCTTCCATATGTATTTATTTTCTTTCTCAGTAGTTCATTCAGATTCTTTTAGCATTTCTCTTGTGATGATTGTCTTTTGTGCTTTCTCCAATAAATTTTTTTCTTGTTTGTTTTGGGGCCACACCATTGTACTCAGAGTACACACATGGTTCTGTGCTCATGGATCACTTCTGTCAGAGTTTGGGGGTCATATATGTTGTTTGGAATCGAATCTGGGTGATGGTGATCATATGCGGTGTTGAGGCAAGCACTTACCCACTGTACTATCACTCCAGGCCCAGATCTTTTACTTAGATACCCTATGATTTCACTCTGAAATGTTGGGGGCATGGATTTGTTTATATTCTCGAGGGACAGAGAAATAGTACAGTGGGTAGGGTGACTTTCTAGCAAACAGCCGACTTGGATTCAATCCTCATCCTCCCATATGGTCCCCCAAGCACTACCTGAAGTAATTCCTAAGCACAGAGCTAGGAGTAACCCCTGAGCATCTCTAGGTATGGCCCCAAATCAAAACCAAAAGAGTTTATATTCTCTACAAAATACTATGCAGTATTAACTATTTTGACATTTCCCCATCAATACTTATCTAGAATATGTTCTCACATCAATAAAATGTTCACCCATTTTTGTTTGAGTAATTGAATTTCTATATAGTTGGAGATTAAAGTAATTTCATTCTTTTATTTGAATAATAATTTAGGAGCACATGAAAGCAAAAGTGCTTCTCAACTACGTGTAAGTACTAGGTACTTCTGATGACCTGAGTAAAACTGAGTGATCTCACACTTGGGGAAAATTGGCCATGTGCCAGCATCATGTTCAGTGATGTCACTTTTGCCAGAGTGAGAATATTTGCACAATGAAAATAGGTTCATGCTGCAAATCAGAAATTTGTTTCCCCCTGGAATGTTTGCTGGTGCACTGTGAGTTTCAAAAGAAAGGCGCAGTGGCACACGCACGGGACTTAAGTATTTATTGGCGAGAGCCACCTCGCCAGGCCGGACCTTGGCGATGGGAGAAACCAATCCCAGGCTGGTTGGTAGTCAGTTTATTTCTCTCTCCTCCTGAGTGTAGTTCAAACTCTTCCCTTATAGCACAACCATGGCCGTAGTTTCGGTCGTAGTCCCAGTCATCATAGATCCATCATCCTAGTCTTCTCGCAAACTTCAAAGTCCTCTACTTTCTAGTCCTTGACTACTACTTTCTAGTCTTCTTTTCCCCCTTACAGAATAGTTATATAGAAATCATGAAGGGTGGGGGTACACAGAGGTGGGGTTGAACATTATCATAATAACAAACAGAGGTAAAGCCTCTCCTTTAGGGGAAGTTCTAGGAGATTAACTCAAGGACAAAACCTCATCTCCTCAGATGAGATGAGGGTTCAGCACTTCAGATTACTAGGAGATCCACTCAAGGGCAGGATTCCATCGAGAGCGTATTGCTTTCTCCTTTCCTCAGCTAGTAATCCATTTAACCAATCATAGTGAATTTATCTCTTATAATAATATCTCTAGTCATTTTGTATAAAAGCAGTAAGAGATATATAAAGCTTAAAGGTTGGTTCTTCCTGAGAACATCTCACTATATTTTTCAGAATACAGTCCTCAGGCCAGGTTACTCTTTCCTAACCCCAGCAAGGTCCTTATTCAGTTACTTCTTTTTGTTCAATGACTGTGCTCTTAACTTGTTATAGTTATGGCACTTAACTTGGCCCCTTTCCATACTAGGGTAGCTTACAGCTTGCCCTGGGACCATCCAGTCGCTTCATCAGGACTCTCTTTGAAGGGTAATAAGAAGCAAAGACAACTGAAGCTTAGTAGCACTGTAGCACTGTCCTCCCATTGTTCATCAATTTGCTTGAGCGGGCACCAGTAACGTCTCAATTATGAGACTTGTAGTTACTGTTTTTGGCATATCGAATACATCATGGGTAGCTTGCCAGGCTTTGCCATTCAGGCAAGATACTCTCGGTAGCTTGCCGGGCTCTCCAAGAGGGATGGAAGAATTCAACAGAAGCTTAAGTCAAGTAAATATGATCGAAGCCCAGGAGTAAATATTATTTGGAGTCAATTAACTCCCATGTTACAAAAGCATAGTATCAATTGCCTTCCTTTGTCTATATAAAAAAGGACATTGTAAAATAAACCATATAAAGGATATAGGTGAAAGAGCAAAACAATATGGGACTATTAGAGTCTGATGGAATAGGGTGTACTTCAGAGGCACTGTTTTGGGAGTAACTCAATAAACCTAAGCTCCCTGTGCACGTACAGCGGGCGTGCAAGGAGCAAGGACAACCCAATGTTATCCAACAGGGCACTACTCAAAGATTTACTGGCACACTACTGTTTATATTCTCTATGTTCACTTATTATTTTTGCCAGAAGTCAGGATACCCATTCTTTGTAAACCCAGTTTTGCACATATGAGAAACATTGCCTTTGGCAGTCCCAAGTCCACTAATGAACAAGTAAGAAAATTTAAGTATTGCTGCACTTATTCAATATTTATGAAGCTGTAACATAGGTCAAGAGACATGTTTGGCAACAAAACCTACCACACAGAGGGTCAAGGATAGCATATTTGCCAAGTTAAGGGTCATCTTTAGCTCCCAGAGTAACTTCTGCTTTGCATGATCATTTGTTGGGGTATGTTTTTGATATACCCAGTATACCTCAAGTTAACCATTTTTTCCTATGATATCCATGCCAACTAAATAGACATGTGTTGCCAGAAGCTTAGGATGGGTTGGTTGTTTGTAGACATGCACTTCTTTCAGCAAATACAACTTTAGTTTGCTGTACAGTAGTAGAATTCACTATCTGTTGGCCCTTGAATGCCATCAAGTATCTTGATGAAAATGTTTTTTGTTTGTTTGTTTTGTTTTTGGGTCACACCTGGCAATGTTTAGGGATCACTCCTGGTTCTGCACTCAGGAATTACTTCCAGCCATGCTTGGGGCATTATATGGATGCTGGGATTTGAACCTAGGTTAGCCATGTGCAACTCAAGCGCCCTACCCTCTATATTCTTTTTCTAGCCTCTAAGAAAATATTTTAAATTAAATTTTCATCTATAGAATTGTACATTTGAAAATACATTTTAGATGTTTGAATGTTGGTTTCTACTTACTGTAATTCCAATAAAATGAGCTCAAAATACAAATTTTGAGGACTGTAGCACTGCACTGTCCTCCAGTTCATCGATTTGCTTGAGTGGGCCCAGTAATGTCTCTGTTTTGAGACTTGTTGTTACTGTGTTTGGCATATTGAATATGTCACGAAGAGGTTGCCAGGCTTTGCCATGTGGGCAAGATACTCTCCATAGCTTACTGGGCTCTCTGAGAGGGGCAGAGGATTTGAACCTGGCTCGGCTGGGCCGGCCGTGTGCAAGGCAAATGCCCTACTGCTGTACTATCGCTCCAATTTTGAGGACATCAAGTAGTTATTACAATGTTATATTTTTATGAGTTTTGGATAAATTAATGAAAAACAGCTAAATGAAATCCTTTATATTGTTCACATGGATTAAAAATTAAAGCTATATATATTGACACTATATGTTTTGACTTCTACCAAACCCAAAACTTTTTAGAGTTTAAAACTTTCTGCTGAGCTGAAAATATGGACTGAAACTATGAATGTGCTATTAAGATAGTATAGTGTTAGTTAAAACGTTATAAAAGTTTTATTGAATTACATTATAAATATTGTAAAATTAACATTATGCTTGGGCTGGAGCGATAGCACAGCGGTAGGGTGTTTGCCTTACAAGCGGTCAACATGACCTACCTGAGTTCGATTCCTCCGCCCCTCTCGGAGAGCCCGGCAAGCTACCGAGAGTATCTCGCCCACATGGCAGAGCCGGCAAGCTACCCATGATGTATTCGATATGCCAAACACAGTAACAACAAGTATCATGATGGAGACGTTACTGGGCCCGCTCGAACATATTATGCTTATTGAACTGAAAACAACTTCAAAGAAGTACACATTTAACAGATTAATTACTGACATATTTATTACTTATAAAACAATTGTTAGTATCACAAAAATTTTTTCAAATGAGATTCAAATTCATTATTGATGAGATTTTATAAGATTTTATAAGCTTTTCAAAAGATTCAGCATCTGTGGTAAATTGTTACATAACATTTAAAACCACTTAAATTTCAGTACTTATGTTACAGTACATCCCAAATACACATACACCTATGAGAAAAACATGTCTTGTATTTAAAGTGATTTAAAATATAACCCAGAAAGATCTAGAATCTCATGAAAGTTACTAAAAGTATTAAGAGGATGTCTAAAGTGAGGCATGTGATTGATTAGGTTTGGGGTCACACCCAGCAGTTCTCTGGGCATAAGGGATCCTGGCTCTGTGCTCAGGGATCATTCCTAGCAGTACTCAGGGGATCATATGCCACGGGTCAAACCAGAGTCAGCTGTATGCAAGACAAGAGCCTTATCCCTGTTTTATTTTCCTGACCCTAAAAACAAATGGTACTTTAAAATAAACGAGTAAATAGTTTATTTTTTTATTGGGGTTTTGAAAAGGTAAATATAGCATTGGTGGCTTTTTAATTTATTATACTCTATAAGTCTAAGAGAGAAAAATGAAGGTATTTCCTGATTGGAAAATATTTTAAAAAACTCTTTGTTAAAACTAAGTTAATAATAATTTACAAGAAAAATTCCCAATTGTATAATGACATCAGAGAGTTTCCTAAGGAATTTTGAATATATTTGTTCATCTCTCCCCCAAATTTTCAGCAATTCTCCAAACACATATTCTTTGCATAAATTAGGACACACCCATACTTGTTAAATACTTAAGGTTTGATTTAATAAAAGATTTCAGATTTTTGCAAGCAGCCTTGGCCTGCTATTATTGTAATGCATGCATGGGCCTCGGTTGATAATCAGAGCTATGTTGGACATTTCACTTTGCACCTCCTAGGGCACCAATTTTCAGAAACTGTTAGAACCCAATAGAAAAATCTCACCTAAGATTCATCTGTTAGCTAAATTACAAGGAAGCCATTATCATTCATTTTACATGCACTCTTGGTTCAGGTTATCAGCTGAACACCTCTGGATCACAGGGCAGAATTTTTGAGAATCCTGAGAATGAAAATGATCAACCTAGATATTTCATTGTCCTTCTGATTGAGAAATAATTCTTAATTAAATCAAAAGACTAAATTATACACAAATTCCCCACTTAAACAGCCTTTGTTTAAGTTCTAGCTTGGTGGGGTAGGAGGGATATTGGGGTTGGGTGAGAAGGAAATTAAAATAGGACTAGAAGATTTCAAACATCATAAAGCAATGCAGTAGCATCCTATATAGAATTAGGTGAAAAATGATTGCAGAGAAGGACAAAAATAGCACGAGTGTGAGCTGATGAATGATGCCGGGATGAAATTGGAATTGGGAAGCTTAAAGTAGAAGATACTTCAGAGGCTATTTTGAAGTCTATACTTGATCACTTGACACTTGACATCCTGTTACTCATCGATTTGCTCTAGCAGGCACCAGTAACGTCTCCATTTGTCCCTTTTGCGTGCTACTGTAGCCCAATGGCATCTGTTCGTTCTAGGAACACGAAGAGCTTCAAATCGATCATTCAGGGTCTTGACGAAGAAGTCTGACCATCTTGTAAGCAGGCGGCCACGTGATCTTTTGACATACCGTGGAATCCAGTTGGTAATGGCTCTAGTCCAGCGGTCATCTCCAAATTGCATTACATGTCCAGCCCATCTGAGTTTTGATGCCTTGGCAAAGGAGACAACGTCCCTGATTCCTGACAGTCAACAGAGGTCGGAACTCCGGATCCTTTCTCTCATTTGAGTGAAGCGTGATACTCCAAGCATAGCTCTTTCAATTTCTCTTTGGGAGACCCGAATACCATTCTCATCCTGTTTTCGTAGGGCCCAGGCCTGTGAGACATATGTTAATGCAGGAAGAACAGTGGAATCGAAGAGATGTGCCCAGAGCCGAAGATTTTTCATCCTTTTAGCTATTTCTTTGACGCTCTTGAAGGCATTCCAAGCTGCTCTCTTTCTCCTGCGCAACTCAGGTGCCAGGTCATTTGTCATGTTGACTTCTCGACCTAGGTATACATAACTGTTGCATTCAGAGATGTTCGTTCTGTTGAGAGTGCATGGAACGTCAGGAACGAAACTGTTTCTCATAAACATTGTCTTCGTGAGATTCAGCTGTGGTCTATACTTATTTGTTTTATGGGGACATACATGGCTGTGCTCATGGTTTGCTCCTGACTCTGTGCTCAAGAACCACTTCTGGAGGGTTGGCCACATGCTTAGTAAGTAATTTACACCTTGTACTATTTCTCTGGCCCCAAATAAACATCTTTTGTGCACACACACTCAAGTTTCACTTTCTTTGGGGGTGGGAATATTGAGAGAGTAGGTATAGCATGACCAAAGACATGTGTAAATTCATCAAGTTTACTATCAAAATTAAAATGTTTTTGCCTGAAAATGACCTACAATACTGCCATACTCTCTTGCAGATAAAGAATTGTTTTTTGTTTGTTTGTGTTTTGGGTCATGCCCAGTGGTGCTAAGGGCTAATTCCTAGACTTGCACTCAGAAATCACTCCTGATAGTGCTCAGGGTACCATATGTGTTACTGAGGATAGAACTCTGTTTGCATGCAAGTAAGCAGCCTACCTGCTACACTACAGCTTTAAATTTTTTTTATTTTATAAACTAGTTCACAATATTTGATTACATGCCATATTCAAACACCAATCCCACCACCATTATCCTTCCCATCACCATATTTCAGGTGTTCCCATCCCGAATCCCAATCCCTGCTCCAAAGCAGAAATGAAATAATATAATATTTTCCTCTAAGGATGGTTGCCTCCTACTTTGAATCCCATTAAATGTGGTGTGATATGGGTAGGGTGTGTCCTATGAAGTATTGCGTGGCTGCATATGCGATCACACAGTCCACGAAAAGTTTTCTGGGGATTCACTCGTGGGTGAGACTTGGCTCGAGCGTGTAGAGAATGACCATGAGCAGGACAGCAGTTGAGTTATGGAGGTTGTTAGATAGTGAGGCTGGGTCCTTTGGGGTGGGGAGGGGTTTCACCCACACACTTCTAGGGCACCCCGAGTGAAACAGCCTGGCGTGGGGTCTGGCGGCATGGTTATGGCGAGCATCATGTTGCCTCTTTCTGGGGGAGAAGAACAAGTGATCTGGATGGTGCTGATGATAAGATGAACTGGTGCCAGCCAGGGATAGCTTATGTGCTATACTACAGCTTTGGCCCAGAAATTTAGGTATAGTGTAATAAAGTGACTTGACTTAATTCACTACAAAACACCTAGGCCTCAAAAGTCTTCATGAGATTGTTTAGGCATAAAGGGATATACCTGGGTTTACTTAGGTATTACAAATTAATGCAGAGTGTTGGTACCCACAACGTCATCCAGTTTACCAACTGTTAAACCAGCCATAGCTGTGTTCTCTCCCTATGAGGGCACACCCAGACAGACTTGAGCCTGTGGTAAAATAAAGGCCAGCCTGCCCTCTTGCTTGAACTGAGACTCATTTTAGGATTTACTTTGTGTTCTAGAGCTTTGTCCATGGGAAAAGCAAAGATGAGATCATATTAAGTGCTCAGGAAGCACTCCTGTTGCGGTCCTTGGGGACAATTTGTGGTGCCAGGAATCGAACCTCGGTTGTCCTGTGCAAGGCAAGTGCCTCACACTCTGTCCTAGTGCTCTGGTCCTGAGGCCACATTTTTAAAAAAAAAAAAATTTTTATTAGTGAAACACTATGAGGTACAGTTTTAGACTTACAAACTTTTGTGCTTGGGTTTCAGTTATACAGTGATCGAGTACCCATCCCTCCACCAGTGCCCATTTCCCACTACCATGGATCAGATCCCAGAATCCCTCCCACCCCCCATTCCCCCATCCCACCCTGCCTTTGTGGCAGGGCATTCCCTTTTGTTCTCTCTCTCCTTTTGGGTGCTGTGGTTTGCAAAAGAGACATTGAGTGGTGAGGCCACATTTTTAAGCTCATCTTTCCTCACAGCCTTCTTGTACTCACTATTCTTCATCCTCTCCTACCTTTCCTAAAGGCACGTCCCCTCAAAAATCAAACCTACCCAAGATACAAACATTGCTCAAATATGCCTCCAGAACAAGGAGAAATACTGTGTATTCTCTCAATAATTTTGATTGTTTTTTGGGCTGGAGCGGTAGCACAGCGGGTAGGGCGTCTGCCTTGCACGCAGCCAACATGGCCGACCCGAGTTCGATTCCTCCGCCCCTCTCGGAGAGCCCGGCAAGCTACCGAGAGTATTCGATATGCCAGACACAGTAACAGCAAAGTCTCCAATGGAGACGTTACTGGGCCCGCTCGAGCAAATCGATGATCAACGGGAGGGCCTCTACTTTTTGGGTCATGCCCAGAGTTGCTCAGGAGCTGTTCGTGGCTCTGTGGTTTGGAATGGACCCGGCAGTGCTCAAGGATCAAATCAGGGCTGGCTGCATACAAGGCAGAGCCTTTACCTCCTATACTGTATCTCTGACCCTTATAATGTAACATTGCTACAAGTGAGGACATTGTTGTGGGATGATTTGTCAGACAACATTGTGTTGAATGGCCCACTGGGGCAAGTGGCAGTGACCACAGGTATATATTTGCTAAGTGTTTTTTCTGCACCTTCTTATTTATTTATTTATCATTTTATTTATTTTTGGGTAGGGATGTTGGGTCATAGCTGGTGGTGATTAGGGCTTTCTTCTGCCACTGTATTTAGGGCTCATGCCTGGTTATGCTTGAGGGACCATATCTGTGCACCTTCTTATTTAAAGCTTAAAATTGACTTAGTAAATGAACCCTGTACTTTCAGATGAGGAATTTGGGATTGAGAAGAGGAGATGTTATTTGTTCATAACCACATAGTTTGTAAGTGGAAATTCAGGATTCCAACACACTTGTGTCTCTTACTTTATGATCATCAAAATAATAGCTTGTGTGTAATGGAACATATCGCTCATGTTTGTGACTTGCTGCAAGGTTTAGGAACCATGGTTTATACCCCAGGATGGCGCATAGGTCTTTAGGAAGGGAGATTCATGTTATAATTATGAACCCACTCTAATCCCTTAAATGAGTCAGCGTGAGCACAAACCAGTTTGAGAATGAAGGAACATACACGCAGCAAATTGTGCAAAGGAGTTTGAAGTAAGACAGGTTGTAAGACCCCATGATTATCCAAACTAGAATGCTACTCAGGATGGTAGTATTATAACTGAGCAGAAACCAGGACTGTTCCACAATAGAATGTGTGATCGCTACAGTTCACAGAAGACAACAGGAGCAATAGTAGGTTCTGGAGTGGAGATACGACACAACCGTTCTATTTCTCCTTTAGGAGAAATCGCGGAGCCTGAGAAAGCAGCAGGAAGATTGTTCCAGAAATACTAGCGTGACCTGTCTAGGTTTTAGTTCTGACCCAAGTTTTTTCCATCTGATTCGTAGCTGGAAATGGCCATCCTTTCTGGACTTTTAATGCCTACCAGAGGCTATCAGTCAGGCCTATTGTCCCATTGGGTGAGAACACTGCCCCAAGACTTCCAGCCACTGATTAGGTCCTTTTGTAAATGACTGTGCATTGGAACTATAATATCCTTAGTATTTTGTTTCTGTTCTGATAGAATATCTACAGCCCGTTGGGGCATCCTCTGACCACAGGCCCTTTGGCTAAGCAAGGCAGTGGGAGTTTCTCTTTGTTGGTAAGACCCTCAGACATCCTCCCTAGATCATCTTTCTCTGGCTAATGCAAGAAAGATAATGGAGAGATTTATAAGGAAAGTCAACTTAATTTTTTTTAAAAAGCACTTTTTATCTCCCCAGAGTTTGCTACAGCTCTGGTTTAAATGAGGAGGCCTCTTATCCGTAGGTAGGACCTTCTGGCCTTTTGCCTCCTTGAGTTTGAAACACTTTGCATTACCTTTAGAGAAGTACAATTAAGGTCAATAGTCATATAGTGTGGGTCTCAGAGGGAAAAGAGAACAGAGGAACCTATTATTATTGACAGAGTGCCTTTGTGAAAAGGTAGAGTATGGGCCTATGGCATTAAGAAAGAAAAAGAAAAGGAAAGGAAAGGAAAGAAAAGAAAAGAAAAGAAAAGAAAGAAAGAAAGAAAGAAAGAAAGAAAGAAAGAAAGAAGAATATTATTCTGTATTTCCAGCGAATAGTATTTCCAGCAAATCTCCAGAGTCTGGGCAGAGCCAAACTAAAAATTATACATGTAGCCAGTGTCTTTCAGAACTGAAACTATTCTTTTAGGAAGCAGCATTCGCTGCCCTAGTTCTCTGGATAATACTGTTTCATCAGCTGTCCTGGGGGCATGAAGAAAGCAGGAAAACTGGGGAGGATAGGGAAGGAATTTTGGAAGGAATGGTCTCCATGTGGGTATGGGATTTGCTTATTTGCTTGTCCGAAGAACCCAAAGTGAGAAAAGGCTTAGAACTTTTTTTCCTGATGTGGCAATGTAGTGAAAATGTTAGCACTCACACTTTGGGGTCCTATAGGCCTCACTGCAAATCCTGAAGCTCTCATTTAGGGATGAGAGATCCTTAGATCACTATCACTGCCATCCTGTTGTTCACCAATTTGCTGGAGCGGGCACCAGTAACATCTCCATTCATCCTAGCCCTGAGATTTTATTTATTTATTTATTTTATTTTTAATTTTTATTAGTGAAACACCATGTTTCTACAGTTGCAGACTTACAAATTTTTGTGCTTGGGTTTCAGTTATACAACGATCGAGTATCCATCCCTCCATCAGTGCCCATTCTCCACCACCAATGACCCCAGTATCTCTCCCACCCCCACTCCCCCACCCATCCCACCCTACCTCTGTGGCAGTAGCCCTGAGATTTTAGCAGTCCCTCTTTACTCATCCTTCCAACGGTGCCACATTGGAGGCTCTTTTAGGGTCAGGGGGATGAGACTCATTATTGTTACTGTTTGTGGCATATCAAATACGCCACAGGGAGCTTGCCAGGCTCTGCCGTGCGGGCAAGACACTCTTGCTGGGTTCTCTGAGAGGGAGAACTAGACTATAAGAGGTATCGTGGCCCCATTTGCTTCTGGGAACTGTGATTTTTTTATACCCTACAAGTTTCTTAAGATGCACACTTCTGATTGTGCTCTCCTAATCAGGAAAGTCCTTTTACTCATAGAAATGTTTCCTCATGAGACTGCTTGTCCCTAAATGATTCTGGATTTGTGGAGAGCCTGAAAAGGGATGGGGGGGAGGGGCGGGGGGGGAGAGGGATGGCAAGTCCTGAGCAAGTGCTTAGTAAACACTTGTGGGGATTGTGTCCTCAGACATGGTGCTTGAGGTCATTTCTATTTTTAAAATAAATTCATGTTCTAAAACTAAGCATATATTCATTACTGAAAATTTGGGAAATATTGACTACTCAGTTTGATTGCTTCTTCCCATGGAACTAATTTGAGATGGGCAACTCTCCTTGGAAAGGACAAACGGAGCTCTAAACTTGGATTTCCCAACAGGCGGACTTCCAGACACAAAAATTCCTAGTCCAGGGCTCTACTTGGGCAGGAGCAAATTTCCAGCTGGGATTCCTGAGTCACTTGGGACACCTATGTGGTATCTTTCATCGCAGTTATTTCTTTGTTAGTTTTTTGTTTGGCAATCCATGCTCAGTGTTTGCTCCTTCTTCTGTGTTCCTGGTGAGGCTTGGAGACTTTAGATAGCTCTAGAGATCAAACCCAGGTCAGTGTCTTAATTAAGACATTTAAGGCAAGTGTCTTAATTGAAGCGCTATTTCTCCAGCTTCCAGGTTTTATTTCTTTTACAGTGTTTTTGTTGTTCTCTCTCTCTCTCTCTCTCTCTCTCTCTCTCTCTCTCTCTCTCTCTCTCTCTCTCGGTAGGGGGCACACTCTGGTGGTGTTTGGAGGCTATTCCTGGCTCTGTGCTGAAAAGTCACCCCTGAAGGTGCCAGGGAATTTGTCAGGGACTGAACTAGGCTCTGCTACTTGTATGGCAAGTGCCTTATTCCCCTGTTCTATCTCTGCCCATCCCTCTTATATCTGTGACTTATATCTGCGTCTTATATCTGTGACTGTCTGAATGGACTCAGAGCAGCTCTGGGAGCCTGGGTGTGAGCCTGGTTGTTCTGGGACTTCCGGATTCTACATCTGGGCTCAGACTTCCTTAGCTGGTAGTCTAGCCTCACAGTCCCTGGCCCTGGCTTTGGTAAGATTTTTTTTAGTTAATAATGATTTATGGAGTCAGGCTGGATCCACGTTCATGACCATCCAGTTTTCTCATTAGCAGCTTTAAGTACATTCTGTCACTTAATTTTTAATTTTTTTGTGTTCTTTGGGTGATGGTGGGGCATATCTGGCAATGCTCAGAGTTTACTCCAGGCTTTGTGCTCAGAAATTAGTCCTGGTAGTGCTTGGGTTGTTGGAGATTGAATCCATGTCGATGTACTGCCCGCTATACTATCACACTGACCCCTAAATACATTCTATCACTTTAAGCCCCATAGCTATGGGGCACCCTGCCCTGTGTTCTATCATAGAACATTTACCCTTTTAGTTACTAATTCTGCGACTGTGTGTGGAATTGGTCTATATTAATTATGTGGCTGCAACAGCATATGCTCAGTGCCTTCCCATTCTTTTCACAAATGAAAAGCACCCCCAACAATCTGTCACATTCTTGTAATTCAGTCTCAAAATTGTCCTATATCCATCCCCATGGTCCAATCTTTTTTTTGCTTTTTGGGTCACACCTGGTGATGCACGGGGATTACTCCTGGCTCAGCACTCAGGAATTACTCCTGGCGATGCTCGGGGGACCATATGGAATGCTGGGAATCAAACCCGGGTGGACCACGTGAAAGGCAAACTCCCTACCTGCTATACTATCATTCCAGCCCCGCCATGGTCCAATCTTGAAGTCCTAAAAAAAAAAGAAATTCACACCATTTTGTAAAGTAACCTTTCCTATTTTCTTTTCTTTTCTTTTTTCTTTTTTGGTGACACCCAGCTATGCTCAGGGCTTACTCCTGGCTCTGCACTCAAGAGTTACTTCTGTTGGTGCTTGGGATGCTGGGGTTGATCGCGTGCAAGACAAATGCCCTACCTGTGTACTATTGCTCTGTCTCTTTTTTAGTTTTTAAAAAAATTTTTTTAAGTAACCTTTTTATTTTTTTCCTGGAAGGAAATGTGATCAAGAACCAGCCGCTTTAGACATTTTGCTCTACAGGAAGGCATCACAATTGCCCATAAGCCTGTGTCATTCCAATGCTGCTCTCTTTGCTCGAATGTTGGTTTGGAAAAGTCCTGCTCCTCCTTTTTTATTGTTGTTAATCTGAATGTTATTGCAGTGACATTATTTGTGAAGTCTGGGATGCAGACAGTGATCCACTCCTTTCCCATGCTTAGAGCTCTGTTTTGTCTCTGTGAGGGCCCTGACGGTGCACTGCAATTATCTGGCTACACAGCTTCCCCCTCCCACTGGACTGTGGCCTGTGGAAGGTAGAGGTGTAGTTAGAAGTGAGGCCCTTGCTTCTGACACCTCATAGGGGCGCTATGCTGGCTGCAGGAGTCACCATTGACTGGAGGAAAGATTGTTTTGCGCATGTAAAATACGGTCTAAGCTGCCGGCCTTTTGTGATATAATATGAAATGATAAAGTTTAAACTTTCTTAACCTGTTGCAACATCCAGCAAGAGATTTTATTGCTTATTTCGGTTTCTCATCTGCCATATGGCTTTTCATTCACAAACTGCTCTTGTGAGAATTCCTTGTGCAGGTAATTTTCTAATGATTGTCTTGGGATAAACAAATTTATCAGACTTGTTTGGCTAATGTATTCAAGGAGTTCACAGGGGAAAAGATTAATCATCTAAGAAGCAAGCCGGTGTCTGTCATTAGGCGAAGGGGTCCAGAGATGATCAGAGCTGAGCGGGCGGTTGCTATGACTGCAGATACCTTTCTCTCCCTTAGTGAGGTCAACGGCAGCTCCCAAGCTGATTGGCTAAAATTAGATTATCCTGCTGACCAACCATGGGGAGTTAATTTCATCAGAAAGAGAAAAATGGTGGGAAATCCTGCCGTGTAGCTACAAAGGAATTTTCTTCAGAAGCCCACAGAGTCCAAGTTTGCCTTCATTATAATTAATATGTTCCTTCTAATAAAATAATTTAAGGGAAGCAGACAATAGCCTTAGTCTATTATTTTGTATATCCATATAAACTTTAATCTGCTTTGTTCTAAAACCAACGCTCAAAGTTAAAGTAACCTCTATTTTTCTGTAATGCCTCCAAAACTGAAGATAAGTTAATTGTGGAAAACACAAAAGGAGGTGGCACAGTTCAAGGCATTTGCTTGCAGGGTGACTACCTTACGGAAACAATAGATACCCCAAAACTAAGCAGAACTGCTTACCTTTGGATGGACAGCAACATTAGAATTGACTTAGAAAAGGTAATTCTGCCTTTCAAAGGATGCTTTCTGAGATGTTGTATATGGTATGTACTTTGGCTTTGCACCAAATAACTTTTTTTTTAATTTGCTTTTTGGGTCACACCTGGCAATGTACAGGGGTGACTCCTGGCTCTGCACTCCGGAATTACCCCTGGTGGTACTCAGAGGACCATATGGGATGCTGGGAATCGAACCCGGGTCGGTCATGTACAAGGCAAATGCTCTACCTGCTGTGCTATTGCTCCAGCCCATACCAAATAATCTTTTGTTCTAGGACTTAACCACCACTGACATTGCTTATTGTGTTTATTTCTCTATAGAAAATAGGAAAGATATAGAATTAATCCTCGAAACAAGGATATGTCTGTCTTCTGGCTTTGTTGACTTGTAAAACTAAATGGTTGCCAAATACAGAACAAGGAAAATTCTCCCAGCATTGATTTATTTTCTTTAGTTCATAGATGAATGATTATGGAAGTACAATATAGTGAATACATGGAAAAAGTTAACCTCGGTTGAATGCTGAATATTTCACATGCTTTTGTCTGTATAAATTCCAAATCGTTGAATTAACTTGTGGTGCATTTGATTATGTGCTGAAGAAATGCATCCCTAAATAAAGGGACCCCAAAATACCCTTTCCTAAGAGCTGTTGTCAGGGATATTGAGCATCCAGAATGCATAAGTGAAATGTCATGACAAATTCCGGGCAACATTATAAAGCAATTGCTTCCAGCAGGAAGCCTTTCAGAAAAGGAGGAAGAGAGTAAGGAAGATGCCATGGACTAAGTGATCCTTGCCTCGGTAACTCCTCTGAAAAAGAAGCCTGGAGCAAAAGGAAGAGACTGCTGTCTGATTTGAGGTGTGTGTTATTAGCATATAACTGAGAATTTAGGAAACAAAAGTAAAGTAAAGTAAACTAAAGTCCCTCCCGTTGATCATTGATTTGCTCGAGCGAGCCCAGTAACGTCTCCATTGGAGACTTTGTTGTTACTGTGTCTGGCATATCGAATACTCTCGGTAGCTTGCCGGGCTCTCCGAGAGGGGCGGAGGAATCGAACTTGGGTTGGCCATGTTGGCTGCGTGCAAGGCAAACGCCCTACCCGCTGTGCTATCGCTCCGATAGGAAACAAAACACTGCAATATTTACTGTCTCATCCATATCTACTCAAGTGCGTATCCTCTTTTATGCACAGCACTCACCTCTCTGCAATACTCTTAAAAAAAATTACTCCTCATTGTCATCATGGTCCTCCTCATGGTCATAGTTATCATCATTGTTGAATGTGAGGAAACTGAGTCACAAATTAGCCCGATGAAATTGCCGATGCACTGTATTAACGGAGAGCCAGAATTCACTTCGAGCTAGAATTTCTGCATGAGTCTGAATATTTTTTCACCGGCCTTATCATGTTCAGATTTTGTTACTCTCCTACTTTCTTTGTATTAGGAAATTTAACGATCATTTTTGACAACTTCATAATGTTTCATCGACAATCCATCTTTTACTTCACATTTTATTTTCTCTGAACTTTAAACATTTTCAGGTTGTGGAAATAGTTTCTCTACAAGATCCCCCCTCCTGCCCCAGTTTACACAATTGAGGTGAATTTCTAGAAACAAAATGGTATAAAGATTCTCTAAGAACTTATGTTATGAGACTTTCTCTTTATATTCTTTAAGAAAAATTCATTAATTTTTGCTTTTTGGAGGATCATACCTGGTGGTGCTCTGGGATTACTCCTGGCTCTGCATTCAGGAATTACTCCTGCAGTGCTCAGGGGACTATACGGGATGCCGGGAATCAAACCTTGGTTGGCTACATGGGAGGAAAACACTCAACCCACTTTACTGTGGCTCCAGCCTCATTTCTCTTTCAATTTGCAAGAATATAAAGGGGTTTGATTTACTGCATTCACGTCAGCAGTAGAAAAAACTTTTTACAAAACACACACAAAAAACCAAAACTAGAAATATGCAATAGAAAATGTTATAGATGATGTAAAAAATATATCCTTAGTGATCCCTACGCTTGATCTTAGCCAAAAGGCCAAGGGCTAGAGTGATAGGGTGTTTGCCTTGTGCGCAGCCAGCCTAGCCGAGCCGGGTTAGATTCCTCCACCCTCTCAGAGAGCCCCGCAAGCTACCCAGAGTATCTCGCCTGCACGGCAAAGCCTGGCAAGCTACCCGTGACGTATTCGATATGCCAAACACAGTAACAACAAGTCTCAAAATGGAGACATTACTGGACTTGCTCAAGCAAATTGATGAACAACGGGAGGACAGTTTGTTTGACAGTTTGACAGTGATCCCTAATTGACTGATTTGGTAAAAACCCTTCTTGGGGAACTGGAGAGATCTTGCACCGCATATGGTTTCCTAAGCACTGCCAAAAGTTCCTAAGCACAGAGCCAGGAGTAGGTCCTGGGTGTCAGCGGTTATGGCCCCATAACAAAGCAAACAAATACCAACTCATCTCCCTACAAGAAACAAAAACTTGTAATGAATGTTCACTGATTTTAGTATATTCATAGGCAAAACAGGTGTGTTATATCTGTTTACTAATTCTAGTCAAGCATTTTGTGTTATGAGAAATATCATGAATGGCCAGGGAAGTGACTCAATGGACTGCATGCTTTGTATGTGAAGGCCTGAATTTGCTCTTCCCACTTCCACATGTTTCCCCAAACTCCCGTGGAAGTAGGCACCCGCTTCAAAACAAGAAGCACCGCTATGACAGCATATGAAAGGAGGACTGATTAGAGGGAGGGCACGGATGGGTCTGAGAAATCAAGACCGCATTTGGATGCTGTACTAACAGGCTGAGAGCTCTTCACCAAATTACTGAAGTGTCAATGAGGTGCACAGAAGAGCACTGTAGCACTGTCCTCCCGTTGTTTATTGATTTGCTCGAGCGGGCCCAGCAGCATCTTCATTGTAAGACTTGTTGTTACTGTGTTTGGCATATCGAATACATCACGGGGAGCTTGTCAGGCTTTGCCGTGCGGGCGAGATACTCTCGGTAGAGTAGCTTCATAAATGTTTTCTGTTTTGGAGTCAGAGGTCACAATGGGGCCTCGCACATGACCTGTGCTCTGCCACTGGCTATATCCCCAGCCCAAGAGAACATTGCTTGTTCTATTTTGTTGTCAATGGCTACACCACCTCCCCCAGATGCACAATTTATGACCCAAGGTCATAAATTGAGGTGCACAGAATAGGTTTCCATAAGTTCATTAGATCTTGATTCTCGTGGAGCTTCCTTATAATGTGGATCGTATCAATAGTTTCCATCACTGGACAATTCAATTTGACATAAAACTGTAGGTAGAATGGAGAGATTTTCAGAGCTAATCTTCACATCTATTTCTCATGCAAAATCTTAAAACTGTTTCATTGGGTTGGAATGTTGAATTGTTTTCAAATTTAGCATTTCCAAGCAGGATTGTTGTGGTTGTGTGGAGAGATGTTGAAATTTGTCTTTTGGTGGCATGAAAATAAAACAGCTTTGTCTCAGAGCTCCCGGGCTGGGAGGGGAGACAGTAATTCATGCTCCAATTTCTAGCTGGAGTGTGTGGCTGTCATACAGGTAAAGAACTGCCTGAGAGGAGGCATATGGTGACACAATGATCAATTATTGTCATTGTAGAGAACACACTGTATTGAAACCAATCGTGGTCTATATTTCCACAGAGCATTCTTTATTTGAGACAAACCTAGCTTGCAAAACAGAAGCTTTGTTAATTCTGAGGACATGCATGCTAATTATTTAGCAGAATCTTGGTACAAAGTAGATGCTCAATAAATATTTGCCTCTTTTGTTATTTTGTATGATTAAATATGTTGGAAGTGATTTTTCCCCCCTTCCTCTTATATTCCAAAGGCACTTAGGAGTGGGAAGGAAAAAGGAATAACACAGATAAAAGAGCAGGCAGGATCAAGGGGGGAGCTATTTTTAGGAGAGGGCTACTGCTCTAAAGTGCAGAGGAAGGAGCAAGAAGAAAAAGGAGGGCTGATGAGGAGGGCAGAGGGGAGATCAACGGTTAACTGTGTGGAGTAGCAGGAGCAAATGAAAGGTCTTGGACAGGAAGAGCAGTTCAGTGGGAAAACTAAAGAAATGTTAGAAAGTCAAGGCTCTGGAATCCCTAAGGAATGTATCAGCCTCAGGCTAAGCCCTCTTCTGTGTCTAAAGTCAAAAGGTACTGAATTGGACCACGTTCGTTCACTGCTGCATGCCAGGGTGTGTGGGATTTGCAAGTGAGAATGAAGAGGTTTTTTTTTTTGTTCACTTAAAAAAGTGCTTTTAATTGAAGTAGGAGCGATAGCACAGCGGGTAGGGCGTCTGCCTTGCACGCAGCCAACATGGCCGACCCGAGTTCGATTCCTCCGCCCCTCTCGGAGAGCCCGGCAAGCTACCGAGAGTATTCGATATGCCAGACACAGTAACAACAAAGTCTCCAATGGAGACGTTACTGGGCCCGCTCGAGCAAATCGACGATCAACGGGAGGGCCTTTACCTTTACCTTACCTTTATCGCTGCATTATGCCATTATCTAGGTTTCAGGTGTGCGTCATCAAAAGTCTAGGTATCCTCTCTGACCTGTAAGTGCTACTGCCCAGCCCACTATTCTTCCCTTTGGCAAGTGTTGGCAAAGGTTTATTATTGTTTTATTTTATCTGCTTTCTCTCCATAACACATATAAGTGAAATCAAGTGGCATTTGTCCTTCTGCTGCCTGACTGATGGCACTTAGCTTAATACCCTTTAGGTCCATCTACGTCATTGCACATGGCGGATGTTAGCTTTCTTTATAGCTGAATAGTATTCCATTGTGTATATACACTGCAGTCTTTTTTTTTTTTCAGTTGTCAGTTAATGAGCACTTAGGTTGCTTCCAGTTTTTGCCTCTTGCAAATAATGGTGCGAGCAGCAAGGGAGTTTGAATATGTTTGAATTAGTGAGGCTTTCATTTTTTTAAATTTCAAGCTGGGGTGGGGGTTTGAGCCACACCTTGCCATGTTTAGAGGAAGCTACTCTCTGTACTTGGTGTGTGTGGGGAACTATGTGCATTGCAGGGATTGAACTAGAATCAGTAGTATGCAAAGTTAGCACCTAAGCCCCCATGCTCTCTCTAGCCTCCACTCAATACTCAATACATTTTTTGAGGAATTGCCATATAATGAATGCACCAATTGGCATCACAACCAACAGTGTATAAGCGTTTTTCCCTTTTCCCATACTCCATTTAATATTTGTGTCTTTTTGTTTTTTCCGATGAAAACCATTTCCATAGTCATGAGGTATGACACCTTATTGTTTTGATTTGCATTCCCTGAATAACAAACAGTAGTTTCTCTCTTTTCATGTGTCAGTTGGCCATTTGTATGTGTTCTTTGGATAACTTTTGAGTAAAAATTTGCTCATGTAATCTGGATGTTTGGTTATTTTTATTGTTATGTTTGACAAGCTCATAGCATGTTTGGGATATTCACCCCTTATTGGATGTATGGTGTGGAGGTATCTTCTTCCACTGGCAGGATCTGTTCATTTTGGTGCGAGCTTCTTTGTTAAACAGAAGTTTTTTAGTTTATTATAGCCCTATTGGTTTATTCCTTGGGGTGGGGCAGGGAGAGAGGGAGGTTGGGCCACACCTAGCAGTGCTCAGAGGCTGTTCCAGGCCCTTGGCTCAGCAGCAATCCCTGGCTGTGCTCAGAGCACCACATGTGATATCAAGGACTGAACTGGGCTTCGTCATGTGCAAAGGCCTTGCCTGCCGTTCTCTCTTTAGCCTGTCTTCCTCTGTTGGATTCTTCTTCTTTAACTTTTTCTGGTCTTTGGAGTTGAATCTCCAAACACATTTCGAAGGTTGAGGATGTCAGGAAGTGTATAGCGAGCTGGAGCAATCGCACAGTGGGTAGGGTGTTTGCCTTGCACACGGCCAACCCGGGTTCAATTCCCAGCATCCCATATTGTGTCCTGAGCATCACCAGGGATAATTCCTGAGTGCAGAGCCAGGAGTAACCCCTGTGCATCACCGGATGTGACCCAAAAAGCAAAAAAAGAGAAGTGTATGGCTTATCTTTTTTTTCTATGTATTTTGTTGTTTTGGACTGTACATACATCTTTAATAGATTTTGAATTAATTTTTGTGAATGGTGTTAAGTAGTGGTATAGTTTCATTCTTCTAGCATGGTATTGTCCAGTTTTACCTTCATGCATTGAAGAGATTTTTCTTTATGCGCCCATTAGGCTCTTGGCTCTTTGATTTTAAATCATTTTCATGTGTCATTTTTTTGGGTTCTAAACTCTGTTCAGTTCTCTGTTGATCTGTTTTTATTTCAATATTATGTTGTTTAAATTACCATCACTTTGTATAGTTTCCAGTTAGGAGACATAATTCCTTTATTAGTGTTTCTTTTGGTGGTCTGATTGTTTTTGTTATTTGAGGTCCTTTGCAGTTCTGAATAAACTTGGTGATTTCTTGTTCTATATTTGTGAAAAATGCTATTAAGATTTTCATGGGGATGGCATTGATTTGTATATTGCTTTAGGTAACAGACATTTTAATGATGGTAATTCTTCAGATCCATGAGCTTATATCTTTCCATCTTTTTGTATGTTCAATTTCTTTCAATAATATCTTATAACTTTCTATATAATGGTATCTTCCTTGCTTGGTTAAATTGATTTCAAATATTTCATTCTTTTTGATATGATTATAAATGGTAATATTTTCCTGATTTGTCTTTCTACAAACACAATAGAATTATGTATACTAACTTTGCTGATGACACTTCATTGTATCCACTCACATACTCTAAGATTTCTAATGGATTTTTGTTGGAATTCTATAAATTTTCTGTGTATATTAAGTCATCAGCAAAAGATGATAATTTTGTTTCTTTTTAATTTGGATTTCTTTATTCCTCTCTCTCTCTCTTTCTCTCTCTTTTAAGCTTTTTGGGTCACACCCAGTGATGCTCAGGGGTTGCTCCTGGCTCTGCACTCAAGAACCAGCCCTGGCAGTGCTCAGGGGACCATATGGGATGCTGGGAATCGAACTCCAGTCCGCCGCGTGCAAGGCAAACACCCTACCTGCTGTGCTAGCACTCTAGCCCCTATATTCCTTTCTTCAATCATAGTAGGAAGAGTGTTTTGTTCCAAATCTTAGAGGACTACCTTTCAAATGAGTTTGAGGTTGCCTATGGAGTTCTCATACTGAAGCCTTTACCATGTTGAGGTCTATTTCTCCCAGTCTGCCAGGAATAAGCCCTGAGCACCGCTGGGGGTTCTCCAAGAGCCAGACGTTCCCCTTCCCAAACGAACAAAAAGTGGCAATGGTTCCAGAGAAGTGTTAGCTCAAACAGATGGGATATGGATCTTTCTCCAGTATACTTCCTTCTGACTCAGGACCAAGTATTTGTTTAGCCCCATGCAAGCCATACTTTTATTAAAAAATATGTTATAGCCGTATTTTTAAAAAATGAGTTTTTCTCTGCTATGCATTGATTTGTGTTGATTGTGAGCTATTGAAGGATGGGGCAGTTTTTGAACAGGTATAAGGTATACATAATTATTCAAAGGAAGCAGCAGTGGAAGGAAACAGTGATGCCTGTGTCCCAGCCACCTACTTCCCCTTCCTTCTGGCAAACAATGGGAAATTATCATTTTAGGGTGTCTCCTTCCAGAGTTGCTCTCTGTATGCACACACATGCACATTGCTTTCAGTGTCTTTTATGTGAAAACAGTATGCACTGTTCTTCATTTAACACATAACACTTTATTGGGAGCAGGGGTTGGGGTATACGTCACTGTGCTGAGGAACAACTCCTGGCAGTATTCAGAGGACCATGTGGTGCCAAGGCTTGAATGAGGTTTGGTCTCATGCTAGGCAAGCACATTAATCTTTGTGCTATATCTCTGGTCCAGTACTAGATCTTGAAACTTTTTGCATAGTAGATGAGTGATTTTCCTTAGTTTTTAAAAAACAATAGCTGCATGGCATTCTATGTTATATATTTACTTTTCCTTCCCGATGAAAATATTTTATTTAAGAAAATTTTTAAGGTGGGTGCCTTATTTTTTATTACCAATTTTTAAAATATTAATAGTTACATGGTTACATGTAACTGGAGCGATAGCACAGTGGGTAGGGCGTTCGCCTTACAAGCGGCCAACATGGCCGACCCGAGTTCGATTCCTCCGCCCCTCTCGGAGAGCCCGGCAAGCTACCGAGAGTATTCGATATGCCAGACACAGTAACAACAAAGTCTCCAATGGAGATGTTACTGGGCCCGCTCGAGCAAATCGATGATCAACGGGAGGGCCTTTACTTTTACTTTACTTATGGTTACAATGCAGTTATGAGGCTGTTCATGTTTGGGTTTTAGTCTTATAGTGTTTCAACACTTGTCCCTTCACCAGTGTACATTCCCTGCTATCAATGTCCCAAGTTTCCAATTATTATTTAGACACCATTATTCACAATACTTTAACAGAATTTCAGGTACACAATGTTTTAATTCCATGCCTACTACCAGTCTCAGCATCTTTCCATCAATACCTCAGGTTCAACTCAAGTTCAGTTCTGACCTATCTCCCCAACATACTTGCCACTTAAGAAAAGTTAAAAAAAATTAAATTATAATATTTTTGGTCCCCATGTACAATATGTTAATATTATGATTATGATTTTGTGATGTGTATGGTTATCTCACCTATTCATCACAAAAGTGTCCAAGGCCTTTGAAGAATATCAATGTTATCTCAATCCACTTTATAGCCCTAACCCTTCACTGTAGGCTCCCCCTCCCTTTGGCGTTCTCATTTCTAAAATCCAGGGCCAAGGATGTACCATTATTTAATACCTTTATTTCCCTTGTCTTGTTTTTTCTATGTACCACAAATGAGTGCTATCATTGATATTTCTAAAAGATATTTCTAAAACTAAACAACCAAGTTGATAAGTATTTGGGTTGTTTCAATCCCACAGTCATATAAAATAATACTTGAATGATCTATTATTGTTATATATCATAATCTTATATATGATTTTTAGGTATAAATATGTATTTTGGAATTCCCAGTAGTAGAAGTTTTGAGTCAAGATATATATGCATTGGTAAATTTCATAGAGATTGTTAAATTTCCTTCTATGGTGGTATCATCAATTGACATTCTTGGCATAATAAGTGAGATGTTTTCTTCACAGCATCAATGACACAGACATGTACCTTAATATGAGAGCTTAAACTTCTTTCTTAAATAAGAAAAGGTAAAGAGAAATTTATTAATGGCATACTTACTTCCTGAGACATAGTTCATTCACATGACCTGTAATGCCATCTTTAGCTTAGCTAACACAGAGGACTTTGGGAAAAAAGTGAGTCAGTTGGATGGTTATCAGGGTGTCACAACGAAGCAGTGGAAATTCTGTCATTGATTAAATATTTTATGAAAGAAGGTCTTCAGGGAGATGTGTATGTAAATACCTCTTCAAAGATAATGGGAGCCTCAACTTTTTCAAAGGCTTTAATTCCTAGGAGGATCAGCCAAATCTGAGGGGAGTGGGAAAGAGAAGAGAGTTGTGGGGAGAGAGAGAAGTAGGGAAGGAGGGAGGAAGATTTTGTGGTAATGTGACTGGGAAATGCTAGCATCTCTTCACCCGGTGTTAAAAATCCCACCAATTTTATTTTTCCAAATTCTGCAAATTTTCCAAATGGAATCCATTTCTTTGCTTAAGATATTTTTTAAAATGTTTATTTAGCTTTTTGGGTCCCACCCAGGGATGACCAGGGGTTACTCCTGGCTCAGCATTCAGGAACTACTCCTGGTGATGCATGGGGGACCAAATGGGATACCAGGGATTGAACCCGGGTCAGCCACATGCAAGACAAACACCCAACCCTCTGTATTATTGTTCTGATTCATTTGCTTAAGATATTATCCCTTATTAAAAATAACAACTGATCAAGTCTTTTTCATCTCTCTTATGCTCTCTTATGAATTCTTAACTCCTTGAGCACTTTTTGTTGTAACTTAAAACATCACGGAGAAGATGGGGAAGGAAAGACTCTGAAAAGTGATGCTCCAGAGGATAATATTCAGCTGGCCTTATTTCATCATTTCAGCAACTTCCAATCTCTCTTCAGACCTCTCTGAAGGCCATGTCTGAATCATGTTCTCCTGCTTAATTTGTTTCCATGGTCCCCACAACTTTTAGGGTCAAAGATGCAGTTGGCACAAAGATGTAACTGGTCCTGATCATTTTAACTCTTCTCTCCGCTTTGATTCTCCAAACTGCAGTCAGTCACACTGAAATTCCCGTAGCCTCTTGCATGGGCAATGCTTTCACCTCTAGACTTTGCTCCCAGTGGCCCTCTATATGGATTACTTTTCCAGACTTGCAATGCTTCAACTTAGGCATCACACCAGACCACTGAGAGTCCTTAGACACAGTTTAAGGACTAGTTTCAGCACTGAGGGAGGTCCTGTGGACCCCAAGGCAAGGGTGTAAACTGTATTTGTCCATACTTCAGCCAAGCAGGAGTTCCTCAGCATTTGAATAGCCCTAACTACTGCCCCCCCCTCCCCAACTTCCTACCAACTCCTATGTCAATAGTCTAGAAACTTCTTATTGGTAGAAACTTTCATTTTGGTCTTTTTTTATCTGTAGTGCCCAGAGACCAGTAGGGACTCACATATCTTTTGAAAGTAATAGATTGCCCTTTAGTCCAAGGGATAAATTAGCAGTTAACTGATCAAAAGGATGCTTGAATAGAAAGGAGTAAAAATTGCGTAAGGCACTACCTGGAATAGTAGCACTGCACTGCAGCACTGTCCTCCCGTTGTTCATCGATTTGCTTGAGCGGGCCCAGTAACATCTCCATTGTGAGACTTGTTGTTACTGTGTTTGGCATATTGAATATGTCACGGGGAGCTTGCCAGGTTTTGCTGTGCGGGTGAAAGACTCTCGGTAGCTTGCTGGGCTCTCTGAGAGGGGTGGAGGAATCAAACCTGGCTTGACCGGGCTGGCTGCATGCAAGGCACATGCCCTACCACTGTGATATTGCTCCAGCCCTTGAATAGAAAGAAGTAAAAACTGCATAAGGCACCACCTGAGATAGTAGTCTTGAGTCTTCAAAATCTGACTGTGTATTTGATAACAAAATACGGGCTAACATCCATCACAAAATTAGTACAAGAGAGCTGTGTTTCCCCAGCCCCTGGGAATTGGCTCTGCCTTTCAAACCCTGTTAGCCACAGTGGGCAAGGGAGAGGGGCCGTAGGGAAGGTATCCTGAGGGCTGGCATTGCTGCTGATACAGAGGAATGTAACAGATGCATTTTCTTCTTGTTTGTGGTTTAGGGGATGGGATAGCATGGGAGCCAATCTCCTGCCTCAGCTGGCATGTGAGTAAGCTGAGGAAGCCTCTCAGGTCTCTCCAGCAATATGCGTTGGGATTGGGGAAGTTTGTTTCCTAGCATACATTATAAAAATTGAGTACCTTATAGAAAATGAGCAAAAGCAAGACTTTAGACATGTGACAAAAGAGGAGAGAGGAAGAGAGAGAAGGGGCTAGGTACAAGAAAACCTACGCAGCTACATTCATAAGAAAAAAGTACAAGTTAACTGGAGTGAAATTTCACTTTTTAACCTACGAGATTTAATAGGGAGATATTTGTTAACGTCGATCAAATGTAGCATGTCTGTGACTTAGCAGTCCCACTTACAGCAGGACATCTTCCTTTATCCTATTCCCCAATGTGTGAGATTACTAACCTATATAAAAGATTACTCACTGAGACTGTTTGCTGTAGCCAAGTTTTCAGAACATCCTGAAAGTCCTTTGATAGCACTGGTTAAATAAATGATGTTGCACAAATTTAATAAACTGCCAATGTTTGTAATTGAGAATGAAGGAGCATTTTGTTTACAGATGCAAATCCCAAGATTTCTTGGATACTAATAAAAAAAAAGAACGTATAGAAAAGTAGAGTGAGTGGACTACTGCTTGTATTTTTAAAAGAAAAAATCACATGTGCTTTAATTTTCTGGATATAATATAATATGTAATATGATTTGGAATCATACTGATCACTGATTTGATCCTTTAGGATTTGTAAGTATCATGTCAATTTCTCTACTAAAACCATTGACTTATTTTTTATCTTTGGGTCACACCTGGCTAGGCTATGCACAGTGTTTGCACTCAGGAATTACTCCTGGCGGTGCTCGGGGGACCATATGGGATTCTGGGATGTTGGGAATCAAACCCGGGTCAGTCATGTGTAAGGCGAACACCCTACTCGCTGTGCTTTCACTCCAGCTCCAAACATTGACTTTTATATGCAAAAGCATAATTAGAAATATTGATCAATGCCATCAGGCTGGAGCGATAGCACGCAGCCAGCTGGGCCAAGCCGGGTTTGATTCCTCTGCCTCTCTCGGAGAGCCTGGCAAGCTACCGAGAATATCTCACTCGCATGGCAAAGCTTGGCAAGCTACCCGATATGCCAAACACAGTAACAAGTCTCAAATTGGAGACATTACTGGGCCCGCTTGAGCAAATCGATGAACAATGGGAGGACAGTGTGGACAGTGTGGATTAACGCCATGACTAATTCATACACCAACCACTCCTTATTCATTTAACACCTAAATATCTGAATAAATTGAATATACTTAAATTTAATAAATTTAATGCCTGCCCTATAGCACCTGCATCTCTGGCATCCACCATTAAGCCCTGCAGAAAATCCATATCCCCAGTCTGGCCTAGCTGTCAGGGTGTGAACTGGGCTTTGGAGGAGACAGAGCTTAATTTGAAGCCTGCCAATTTTACTCACAGATTGTCTAAATTTGATTGAGCTGTCTAATTCTTGTCTAAGTCTTGACTTCTTGATTGTAAAATATTGCTTATTGTTTCATCGTGAAGTTGATCTTGGTACCCTGTGACCTAAGTCAAGGAGTTCGAGCATTTAAGCATCAAAAGACCTTACAGGGATCCATCCACCTCCATATTTGTCCCGATTGGTGTCTGTCATTCACAGCCAGGTTTACTTCTTCCCTCTGACTGAACTCACTCAGAAGTGACGTGACAGGTACCCACTCTTTTTTCCAGTAGCTGGTCTCCGGTCGTCTCAGATCAGTTAGTTTTTCCTCTCAGGTGCTTTTGATTTAGTTTAATGATGCACCTCCTCCTGCATGGTCAAAGACTCCAGTGGCTTTTGGAACAGTCGATTACTTTCTCATGATGAGAGAAAAGGAGTCTTTCATACTGGAGCATGAACACCAATCTGTGGTATCTGCAGCCCCAGGAACCATTTACTCTTCAGGTGGGAGAATTTGTGCAGGTGCCCAGGGATGGGCAATGCTCTCCTCTCCTCTCCCACCGTTTCCTACTTCCCAGCTAAATTTTAGACTCCTGCGTTAGTTCTTCATCAGCCAGTTTGGCTTGGTGTGATTTGCAGTGAAATGTTTACAGAATGTATCTGTCTCTTGCCAACTGGATTGAAGCAACTATTGGTCCTGATGCCAAGTGACACCAAAAGATCTGAGGTGATTTTTTTATTTGCAGAAATGGCAGAATATTTAAGTATAGAGGTGTTTCATGTACTTTGACAGGAGAAAAATTCATATCTGGCTAATAACTTTGTCGTTCTGGTGAGAGAACGCTTTTTGAAAGTTTCTCTTTAAAGTCAAAGATTCATCACTTGCCAAGGCAGAGGAAAAACAGAAAGAAAAAAAAAGAGAAAGAAACCCAGACTGTGGTAGGCTAGATTTCCCCCAGATATTATTGCTGCTTCTGTCTCTACAGCCGAACATAACAGCTGGTGAGTAGGGAGAAACTGGAGAAAGAAAGAGCTTTTTTTTTTCCTTGCCTTTAATCCAGTATGCTGTTTTCCTGTGCCCGTTTTACTGTAATTCTCAGCGGCCACAGGACAAAAGCTGTTGACTGATACATGCAATTACCTCCTCTAATATTGCTCTCAACTGTCGGCCCTGACTGACAAAAGTGGATGAGGTTTAGTTAAGGTCTGGGAAAACACTCTTTTAATAAAAGCCATTCCCATCCCTATGATCACTTCCCTCCCTCAGACCTTTTCATCTGTTTTCAGGAAAGATAAGGCCTGGTGATGGAAAGTTAAAAAGTGGTGCTGAACTTGGACTTTAGCGACGCCACCATTTACCTTAGAAAAATTCTGTGTGTGTGTGTGTGTGTGTGTGTGTGTGTGTGTGTGTGTGTTGTCTGTGTGGGCAGGCAGGCAATTTGCATTTGAAATGAGGAAAATCAGTTTGGGTGGTTGGACAAGTTTTTTTTTTTTCCCCCAGAAAGAATAAAAAGCTATTTTAGAAAGTTAGTTAAAGCAGATCCTTATTGGTTACAGTCCTTCGTTTAGTTTTCACAGGCCAAAGAAAATCTTAAGAGGAGATATATTCCTCAGGGTCCTGTAAGGGTGGCTGGATTTGGCAGCGCTAATTCCTCATGAAGGACACGCACAGCGAAATTGTGATGAGCTATAGATGGAAACATTTTCCTTCTCATGGAGGGTTTGCTCATGAGCTGAGCTCATGGAACACTCCATTCAAAAGGAGTTAAATATCTTGTGAGGAGTCCCAGGTGGCCCTAGAGGGAAAGAAGGGTGTATCTAGTGAGGTGTTAATCCCACCACTGCCTCTTTGCCATTTATAGTTTGGAAAAATTCTGGTACCCATCAAAAAGAACAAGAGCAACCAGTGCTGGTGCGGATGTGGGGAGAAAGGAACTCTCTTTCATTGTTGGTGGGAATGCTGACTGGGTATTTTTGGAAAACAATATAGGTATCCTTTCAAAAACTAGAAATTGAGCTTCCTTATGACTCAGCAATACCATTCCTGGGAATATAACCCAGGGGTGCAAAAAAGCACAGCAGAAATGACATCTTTACCTGTAGGTTCATTGCAACACTGTTCACAATAGCCAGAATCTGGGAACAACCTGAGTGCCTGAGAACAGATGACTGGTTAAAGAAACTTTGGTACATCTATGCAATGGAATACTATGCAGCTGTTAGGAGAGATGAAGTCATGAAATTTGCTTGTAAGTGGATGGTCATGGAGAGTATCATGCTAAATGAAATGAGTCAGAAAGAGAGGGACAGATATAGAATGACTGCACTCATTTGTGGAATATATCACTGAATCACTGTCATCCCATTGTTTCTCAATTTACTCGAGCACGCCTGCTAACGTCTCTACTTGTCTCAGCCCTGAGATTTTAGCAGCCTCTCCTTACTCATCTTTCCCAACAATTGGAGGCTCTTTCGGGGTCAGGGGAATGAGACCTGTTATAGTTACTGGTTTTGCATATCGAATACATCATGGGGAGCTTGTCAGGCTCTGCCCGTGTGGGCGGGATACTCTTGGTAGCTTGCCAGGCTCTCTGAGAGGCATATACTTATATGTATATATGTATGTATATATGTATATATATTTATAACTCTCTATGTTTTGTTGCCTACTGTCTGAACTTCATCAAATATAGTGTGGTAATTATGGAAAATGAGTAGGGAGCCTGGAGCATGGTGGTGGTTGGGTAGTGGAGGTTGGCTGCCGGGACTGGGTCCCTTGGGCTGGAGAGGGTTCTTGCCTGCCCTCTTTGGGGCGCCCCAAGTGAAAACAGCCTGGCGCAGAGTCCGGGAATATAAAATAACATAATATGAGATTGACAACCAAGGACAGTAGACACAGGGGCCAGGAATATTCATCCATAGTTGGAAGCCTATCTCATGAGGTGGGGGAGAAGGCAGCTGGAATAGAGAAGGAATCACTAAGTCACTGATGGTTGG
Organism: Sorex fumeus; assembly: GCF_029834395.1. Lineage (NCBI taxonomy): Eukaryota > Metazoa > Chordata > Mammalia > Eulipotyphla > Soricidae > Sorex > Sorex fumeus. Next base: position 47,780,799 of record NW_026606101.1, read on the forward strand.
AGGGATCGTTTGGGATGGGAGCTGTGTGCTGAAATAGATAAATGACCAAACGTGATAGCCTCTCAGTATTTGTATTGCAAACTATAATGTCCAAAAGTAGAGTGAGAGTATGGGGGAAGTTGTCTGCCATAGAGGTAGGGGGAGGTTTGTGAAGGGGACGCGGATACTGGGGAAATTGGTGGTGAAAAATGTGCACTGGTGGAGGGTTAGTGTTTCATCCTTGTGTGACTGAAATTCAAACATGAAAGCTTTGTAACTTTATCTCACAGTGATTCAATAAAAAGATTCAATTAAAAAAAAGGAAAAATTCACAGGATGAAGTATACACAGAATGAGGCAGTCTATTTTACTCACTATTTTACCAGTGTGCTTTGGAAGACTGAGATGAATACTCTGGGAAGATGTCCGTGGGAAAACTGAAAACCTGGAAGAGGGCTGAAGGGGCTGGAGCACATCCTTTGCTGGAAAGAGTACATCCCTGGAACTACATGTTCCTGCACGCACTGTGATGGGTACCAGTGAGCACCCTTAGGTGTGGCTCCCAAACCAAACCCCTTAAAAATATTCACTGACAACGGTGTGGACTGGGTTTCTGTGCTCCCATATTTTGAAAGGGTTTCTAGTTGTTCTGAGTACAAACGGTTGATCTTAAGTTGACAGAAGCCAATGTTTTAGGAAGCTTTTAGGTCCTCAAGAGTCCTTTGCTTGGTGTGACTGTACAGGGATTGTGGGAATGGAGCCGAAGACTTTGCAATTTATTCATGAGCCCAGAAGGGAGTTTACATATCTCCAAGGAAGTTTGCTCTCTTAGCAGTGTGGTTCAGCAATCTCAGTTTTCCCTCCTCTTGGCACTGGTTTTCATAGCATATCCTGTTATGGGATAAGACTTACAAGTGGGTAGGGCATTTGCCTTGCATGTGGCTGACACGGCCGACCTGAGTTCGATTCCTCCACCCCTCTCAGAGAGCCTGGCAAGCTACTGAGAGTATCTCATCTGCACGACAAAGCCTGGCAAACTACCCGTGACATATTCAATACGCCAAGCACAGTAACAACAAAGTCTCACAGTGTTACTGGGCCCGCTCGAGCATATCGATGAACAATGGGAGGACAGTGACAGTGATTGTTAATAGTAGCAATCACATGGCAAGGTTAGCCCAATGGAGTGTTATCTTTTTTTTTTTCTTTTTGGATCACACCCGGTGATGCACAGGGGTTACTCTTGGCTCTTGCACTCAAGAATTACTCCTGGTGGTGCTTGGGGTCCATATGGGATGCTGGAAAGGAGCCATAGAAAATCAGATGGGCTGGACACGAAATCGATTTGGAGATGACCGCTGGACTAGAACTGTTACCGACTGGATTCCATGGGACGTTGAAAGATCGCATAGACACCCACAAGATGGTCAGACTTCTTTATTAAGACCCTGAACGATTGGTTTGAGGCTCTTTGTGTTCCTAGAATGAGCAGAGGCCATTGGGCTACACTAGCACGTGACAGGAATGAATGGAGACATTACTGGTGCCTGCTCAAGCAAATCGATGAGTAACAAGATGTCAAGTGATCAAGTGATGGGATGCTGGGAATTGAACCTGGGTCAGCCGTGTGCAAGGCAAATGCCCTACCTCTTGTGCTATCGCTCCAACCCCCCAATGTAGTTTTAATGAAAAGGGTCTCAGTCCTGATGGTGGGATTCATTTAGGATTTGAGAGCCAGAGTCTACACATCTCTGTTACTGAAGATGTCTTCTCTGAAGATGACTCTGAGTTGTCCCATGCTGTCCCTCCCCACCACTGTCCCTCTGTCCCTCCCACCAAGTGACATGAGACTGACCACCAACCTAAGACATTTCCGTAGGGGGCTCAGTGACTTATTAATGGGTCAGTGGAGGAGCAGGTGGCAGACACAATAGACAATTACTCTGTTTCAGCAGTGCACCTAGAATGCACTGGAGTGTGGGGGTGTAACCCAGAGGAGAAAGAGTCCACACCAAGTTGCCCCCCTGGGAACAGAGACTGACTTTTAGTCCAGTAAAATGCAGAGAGTCTAGGAGTGGGGTGATGACTGCCAAAACTCCATGGAGAAGGAAGAGGAGATGGTAACCTCATGCTAGTCAGGGGTGACTTTCTGGAATGTAGTGAGACTCTCATCTTAACGAGAAATATAAACAACCTGTCTTTTCTACTCAGAAAAGGGACTCAGTGATGGCTAATTGTCTGTAAAGGAAAACATGTAGAAGTGTGTGTGTGTGTGTGTGTGTGTGTGTGTGTGTGTGTGTGTGTGTGTATGAGAGAGAGAGAGAGTGGGGGCGGTGAGGGGTGAGAGGGGTATAGGGGGCAAGAGAGAGAGAGAAGAGAGAGAGAGAGAAGAGAGGAGAGAGAACATATATTTGTCCCTACTCAAGGTTTCAAAATAAATTTGAAAAACTCAAGTTTAACTTTTTGTGCAAGGAACACTTTTCTCCAGAGGAGAAGGGGGAGAGGGAAACAGTAACCGTTTGGGGGTAAACCAGAGTGGCTCCCACTCCCAGGACTGTGGCCCAGTGCTACCTGCAAGACAGGCTGGCCTTTCCAACTAAGTCACTCCTGCCTGAGCATCCTGGACAGGTGCAGAGAGACCACTGTCTGCAACAGAGATATGGGATGAGAGATTGGCCACTCATGTCCCAGTCTAGGAGACAGGCATGTCAACAAGTAATGATATTAAGGTCAGATCCCCTGGGTGCAGGACTTGGGCTGTGCTCGGGTGTAGGAGAGTGTATGGTGAGTCCTAGTTGAATGCTCTGAGGGGCTCCTTTCCCTGGCCCACTGCACTCTTCTCAAACCCCACCTGACTCTGAGGACTTGGGATGTTGCTGAAATGCCAACCTCACACACCCCAGAAAGTGGAGAGAGCAAAGGCCCCCAAGCCACGTGCAATGCGTACAGTGTGCTACCTGCCTGGGAGTCTACTCTTGTCACCATTTGTTCCCTGTCCTCTGATGGGAATAGCCTCCGCTCTGACCTAACCTCAGGGAAGTTGTCTCCCCTTGCTCCCAGCTCTTCTAACCGTGTCTGAGAAGCTGGCTGAGTTTCTCCGACAGAAGGTGAGAAGGTGGAAGTTTTGTTTTTAAGTAGTGAAGACTTATAGCGCCCTTCACCCTGCCACACACAATCATATGTACCCACCTCCATGAGCACGCCTGCACATGCACACACACACACAGACACACACACACACACACACACACACACACGTCCCCAAACTGCTCTTAAGTTGAAATCAATCAGAAAATATAGATGCTATATTTATACAGCAAATAAAATACTGATGCTGAGACTCCATCTCAGATAAATAAAATAATAATTTTCTGGGATCAGATTCTGAGCAAATGAAGGTTTCCATTTTATGGTTTTAAATTAAGCATCATGTAAGCTCAAGGAAAACATTCAGACAGTACAGAAAAGGTCTGCCAACCTCACACATCTTTCCTCACACAACTAGGTAGATCTTTCCACCTAGTTCTTAAACTTCTCCTTCCCTTTCTCCTCGCCATCCTACTCTTCCTATTCCTTTTCCTTCTCCTTTACTTCTTCTGTCTCCTCTTCTTTCCCTTTCCTCCTTCCTCCTTCCTTCTTCCTCCTTCCTCCTCCTCCTCCTCTTCCTCCTCCTCCTCCAACTTCTTCTTCTTTTGCTTTGGGACACTACTCACAATACTCAGGGCTTCTGGTTCTTTGCTTGAGGAACCATATGCAGTGCTGAGGATCTAACCTGGGTCAGCATGTACATGACAAGTGCCTTACTCACTGTTCTGTGTGATGTTTCTTGGCAGGAAACAAAAGTATGCTCACACCCATCTTCTCTTTACCCTCCATAGATGATTGTGAAGGTTAGAGGGTGAGATTGCAGCTAGTCTTGCTCAGTCCACCTCAGAGATGTGTCTGTCCCATATGGGAAAGGAGAGCAGGAAGAAGGAAGTCAGGAGCTTTGGGAATGGGCAGCGAGGAGAGGAGCAGCTCAGAACCCAGAAAGCCTACCCAGCGCGGTACTTCCTGGTGACAAGAGGCCCTCACTTGTCTGAGACAATTGGAATAAATGAAAGCTAAGAAAGGCACAGTGGGAAGACATAGTCAGAACTGAATGGGGATCAATCAGGAACAGCCTCCCAGAGGAGACATGGGAACTCGCACAGGAAATTCTGGGTAGTAACAATGGCCCAGGATGTGAAGACTTGTACAGCCTTTCCTTTCTGCTTCTTCCCCCCTGTGATCCTTCACTGGCAGCAGGTGCGATGGCAGGAGGATGCGCTTTGGTGTCAGGCTGCCCTGGAACACAGTGATGAAATATTTAGTGGGGGTGGTGGAGGTTGTATAGGAAGCACCTGGAGAGAGACAGGTGAAGAAAACAGACGTGTTTTCTGAGGAAGCCCATCTTGCAAAAACCCAAGGGCAGTGTGACAGTTGGTTTTTAACAGTGGCAGAGTGCCAGGTGTGTTGGGAGGGTAAAGGACAAGAAATGAAACACCTGGGATTGCTTTTTCATTTAAAAAATACTTTAAAAAATGAGATTCAGTGGTTTAAAAACACGATTAATAAGGGTTCCTCACCCACATAATCCCAACAGCATAGCCATCACCTGTGTACCAAGGACCCCAACACCTATTCTTCTGGCGACTTTCCAAACTCCGTTGTGTGCCCAGTTTTCCCATGATGTTGCCCTTAGAGCTAGGTGGATGTGTATCTTTAAGGCTCTGTATCTGCGTCTTTTCCCCTGACTGACATCCTTCACCTTCTATCCATGTTGAGCTGGATGTTTTGAGCCAGAAACTTAAACTAGGTCACAAGTTTTCAGTCACCAGATTCTGGATTTTCTGGGGGCAGAGATTTGGATCCAGAATGCATGGTCATAGGCTAAATATGGATAGGATTGACCTTAGCAAACAGTGGTTTACGGTTTTGACAGTTTTGTGATCTATTTGCTTTTCAGAACCTCCAGGAGTTGCCCGAGGGACCCAGAGGTGTGCCTGCCACGGCTGCTTGATATTCCTTCATCCTCCAAGTGAGGTTTAAGTCTGCTGCGAAACCAAAGACGCCTGTGCAGTGTTTTGCTTTCAGGCCTTCTCACAACTGCTTTTCTGTTTTCCTGATTTCCATTTGCCTTTGCCGAAGACGATGTGCATCAGGAAAAGATCCGATGCACTCAAGTCAATTGAAAAGAAAAACACATCAGAAAGAAAGATTTCTGTGTTGTAGCTCGTAGGCGTCATTAGGATTCAGAATATTTTTTTCTCTTCCGAGTGGTCGTTCATTGATGCCCTAAGAATGCCAATGCATTTTCAAAAAATTAATTGGGACACTCTTCTCAGAGCAACCCAATTTTCTTTTCCCCTGTTCTTTTGAAATAGCTACTGGTTACCAAGCAATGACAGCCAATGCTTGAATTTCCTGCAACACGAGAAGTATTTTGCTCTTATCATTTTTTTCCAATGTGGGAAGTGCAGTATCTGACTGAAGACCTCATAGTTTTCATTTGTGCTTTCTTCTGCTGGAATTGGAACCCGTCTCTCCACAGGAAACCTCTCTTTTTGCCTCACTCTTGCAGGTTCCGGAACCCAGAGCTTCTGAATTTGTGACCAGTGTGTTTTGCATGACATGAGACTGCCCCTGAGCAAGGAGCTTCTGTCTTTGCCTCTCCCTTTACAATGCTCCCTGCATGCATGCAGTGACCCCCTTCCCACACACAAACAGGAGGTTCCCCTATAACTACAGATCAGAGTTCCCGACTCGCAGGTCCTGCTCTCTAACACTGCTTGGCTCCAAATCAAGTCAAGTGCAACCCCTAACATTCTTCACATGAACGAGAGAGGCACTTTCCTGCGTTCATTTTTCCTTATCCTCTCCCCACTAGCCAACATATCTTCCTCCTGCCGGATAGACAGCCCAAATTCTACGTCTCTCTTTGATGCAGTTTTTCTTCTCTGAAGTTTGTGAGGTCGCGGAGTTGTGAGTGATCTGTCACCCTCGCTGCGGGATAAGGGACAGAGTAGGGATGAAAAGCAGCACTGCACTGTAGCACTGTCCTCCCTTGTTCATTGATTTGCTCGAGCGGGCACCAGTAACGTCTCCACGGTGGGACTTGTTGTTACTGTTTTGGCATACTGAGATGCCACGGGGAGCTTGCCAGGCTCTGCCATGCGGGCGGGGGGGGGGGGGGGGGGGATGAAAAGTAAGGAGACAAAGGAAAGTGAATTCCTGCCAGTATATATGACGCTTTAACCGTAGGCTCGGTGATGGCTAATTGAACCGAGGCTAATCAAATGCTGCAAGGGTTGGCCTATTGGGTGTCTGTGGTGTCTAGGGGCAGTATAATGTCATTATTTTCTTAAATCCTCATGATGCATCACCTTGTGGCTACAGGTATGTTCTTAAAGCCAAAGTACGTGCTCTCTTCTTCCTGTCCAGACTTTTCAAGATGATTGCTTCTGGGGCAGGAAAGGAAGTGAGTGGTGGTTCCAATGGGGGATGAAAGCGTTGGCACGAAATTGGAGTTATGGACTAAGACAGTGCAGCCAGGGTCCCTGGAGCTGAGAGGTGGGGCCTGACCAGGCTACAGCTCTCTTGGGGCTCTGGCCCTCCGTTCTTGGGGTTTTAGATATATGGGCAAGAGCTCGGGACTTTCCGTGCTCAGCTCCAGACTGTGGTGGCAGCCATAGCTTGTGCTCCTTGCTTTGGGTTTTAGGGCTGGAGCTTTCTCAACTCCCTGACAGCAGGGACTGTCTCTGTCTTTGTGACATGAAAATTCACACTGTCCTATCAAGTGATCTCAGGGAAGGTACAGAGAGGAGAGCCCTAGGGTGGGCTGAGGGGACCAGGACATCTTCTCGGAGAAGTGCTCTTTGTAGAAATGGGGAGACAAGGGAAGGGGACACTCAAGACCAGCCACTGGGCGTGCATTGAGGGAGGAGAGCTGACAATGGACTTGAAGCGGGATCCAGAATGGGCTCGTAACGGAGGTGAAGAGAGGTAGTGAGAAGAAATCAGGCTGGAGAGGCCACTGGAAGCCAGGAGTACGTGGAGAGACTGAATCTCCACACCATTAGCACCCTCCATCACATCCACACTCTGTTTCTGCATGCTCCCTTCTGGAGGCTGCCTTGTTGCTGAGTCTAGTTTGGGACCCGAACCCCTTCCCCACTGACCTAGGCCATTTTTCTCATCTTTCAAAGCGTTTTAGACACGTGACCTGGAAGCACTCCATTCACACTCCTCCATGGGTAGAATTCACTGTCTCCTTGGAAGTGTGTTTCTACCTCTCTGTTCTAGCACTGGTCACGCTGTTTGGCAGGCCGCCTCTGCTATTGTGAGGGCTCTTTGATGGGGGAGGGGAGAAGGCTGTCTCTCCTGTGTAGCTCTGCTGCCAGCACATAGTAGGTACTCAGCACGTTTTGGCAATGGAATGACTCTGGAATAGCATTCATGTGTTTTTCAGGCAGACAGCAGGGGAGCAGGGGTGGGAAGAGCTCAGGACAATGGCCTTGTTTGCTCCTTAGTGGTGGACAGAGTTGTGGGGATTAGCAGGTCTGTTTACTTTTACTCCCTTTAGCCTCCTGGACCTGGGCTTGCTGGCCCCCCACCCCCCCACAACCAGGCAGTGTGATTCTCCCCACACTCTTTTATTTTTTTTCCCCTGAAAGGAGGGTAGCTGCCCCTGTAGAGTTTGCTCATCTCTAGGCGAATCAAGTACTTGAATCCCACAATTGAGATGACCGATGCCAACTCGAGTCCTTGTTCCATGCTCCACCCTCACTGACACACTAAATGTCATCTCCGTTTCCAAAAGGAACGGGGACTTGCTGAAAATCACGGGGTGCCCAGTTTCCGTGTCATGTCACTTGCATCACAAGGAATGTCTTTTGTTTTCTGTTTGGTCAGTTGTGGACTTTGAGGCCTGACCACTCACTCCCATGCAGGAAGGGACAGCCAATGCTGAGTGGAGACGTGGAGTGATTGTCTGGGTTTTTGTATGTGTGCAGCATATGCGGGGGTGCAGGGGCCGCCCCAGGCAGGGTGTTAAAAAGAGAGCCACACAACGCCTCGGTGAGCATTAGGAGAACCAATGTAGATTTTTGGATCAGTGGTCTGAAACCTCCTTGTTTTTTGTTTCCCTGTATGAGAGTTTTTGGTTGTTCTTCAAAACAAGCCAGCAGAATGGCTCAGCCAGGGAGCCCCATGCTGTCCCAGGGGACATTTCCTCATGTGTAAACTGAGTTGGAGAATAGGATTCTTCTTATGGCTGCCCACGTAGAAGGGGGGGGCATTTCTCTCCATGCATTTCATTTAGAAATGAACACAATTGGATGCTAGCTTGTCATGCATAACCTACTCCAAAGTCACTTGGTTATGTTCTATCAGGCATCTTGTTCATTTTAACTTGTGAATTTGAGTACTAAAACACTGGGCAAGGGTTACACAGACAAGTAAGTCTGAGCACCCACAGATATTAGGTGCCCATGAAATAGACTGGAAATACATAGGAAAAAGGCTCTGGCAACTTCTGTCATCAAGACATTCACAGTCTAGTGTGGTTAGTGGGTATGCAGAAGGCTGCCACACAATGAAGACTTAGAAGAAAAAGCAACCAAGGCAGTTGAATGTGATTGAAGAGACTGGGCAAAAATTTTTAGATGATTTAGAGCATTTTTATTGAAACTTGAAGGATTAGTAGTGATATCCACTCAGATGTATATATTTTTTTTGAGTGGAGCAGGGAGGTGTTCTAGGCAGTGATGAGGGTTTTTAGAGCCAGGTGCATCATGATAGAAACAAGTAGAGCCTGGAAGGACCAGGTATGCCAAACAAAGTATAACAGAGGACGTGTCCATATGTGTTCTGCTGTAAGGAGTGGAAACCATCCATTTTGCTGTTTAAAACACAAACAGCAATTAAGTAGCACCTATAAGATACTCACAGGCAAGGAGGGAAACGCCAAAATGGCTGAATTCAGTGGCTCAACTCTATCATGAAGGACCCATACTTTTGTTTTTCTGCCTTGCCATCTTTCTATGACAGGTTTGTCCTCAGAGTTGTTCTTTTGTCCTCAAGATGACTTGAAGAGCAAGATAAGCTTGCTTTTCACTTTCTCGCCTGTTTTTGATGTTTGTTCAATCATAAGGGAAATATTTCTGTAGCTGTTCCACATCAGTGATTTATCCTCTGCATCTAGTGGCCCACATGGCCTCCTATGCCCAATCCTAAACCATTCACTGGCAAGGGGAATGCAACCATTGTGACTGGTTCAGACCAGTCTCGATCCACTCCTCAGAGGGGACAGGCCCACTTCTTTTGAACTGCCTGGTTAGGTAGAGGATAGCAAAATTAGGCTTCTGAGAGAAAGTGGGAGAAAGGGGACAAGTGGTTGCTGACTTGGCAACCAACTGCAGGTGAGGAGAAGCTATTTATGTTGACTAAGCAGAAGATGTCACGATGGACTTTCCATGTTAAAAGGAATCACTCTGGGGTCAGAGTAGTGCAGGAGTTAAGGCACATCCCTTGCATGTGGCCAGCCCTGTTTCATCCTTGGTGCCACAGAGTCATGCCAACATCCCTGGAGGTTCCCAAGGATCTCCAGGGTGGCTCGGTAATCTGGGGAGAATTGTCAGGAGGGGGGCCATAGGCCCTCTGGAGACTGCTTGTGAGACACTCCCTTTCCCTCACCTCAGATTGTATTGTCATTAGTTTATAGATGGAAAAACTGGGAACACTCACAACAGTCTTATGAAGTGGAACAATTGACTAACAAATATGGAACTGAAACTAACATTTTCTTTGAGTAATACTCCCTACCTTGAGGGGGCGGGGGTTAAGGGCGAGTGTTGGGTTGGTGAGGGCTGGTTAGTGGGTGACTGAAGCAGAGTAGAGGCTTTGCATTCTGGATTTGCCCTGGACCACTGTCATGGAACACTGGGGCAAGCATTTAACCTCTTTTAAGTTCAGATGATAGTGCAGTGCACTGAGAAAGGGTCATTGTAGAATTCTGGTATGCTGGAGCTGGAAATGACCTTGAAGCCATGGATTTCTAGACCTTTGTTCTACAAATGAGGAAAGTGGAACCTCCCCCCCCCTCCCCCCGTATACCCCAACAAAGTAACTTGTTAAATTCTTCTGTCTGTTAGATGGCCAGCTTGGGACCACACCTGCAGATTTTAACTCCAAACCCAGCGTCCTTTCTTTATTTTTTTCCCCTTTAGTTAATAGTTGGATAGTTCCTTGAGAATCTGCCAGTATTAGTAAACACACATATCTTTATAGAGAGGAGATATAGACTGTTTGCTATGAATAAGAAGTCTCCAATGTGAGATATTTCTAAGAAGATGTCTTTAAGTATTATCCAAGGATTAAGCTCATTAATATACCCGAGTTCAAGCAAGTGAATGCAGATATTTGGTTGTTTGTATCTAATATCTCATGTCAAATCACAATGACACAGGATCAGTGAGGATACACATATGTGTGCATATGTCGTTAAGAGCATTTAAGTCTGGGGGACAGAAAGGTTTCTAGAATAGTCGTAGGTATTGATCTTTTTAGGTAAAGTTCCTGATCCAGAAGATCCTAAGTAAGTTCCTATATTCGTTGTAATGAGTATATACAATTTACATGGTGCCACTGGAGCTGAAGCATAAAGATTTTTAGTTTATAGGTGGTAGAATACACTTAAAGTTTCAAACATAATAGGTGAATACAACATATTATTAGTCCAGGACAGAAGGGATACTTATATGACATCACAGTCCCAGTATATCAGTACTTCGCCATTCAGTAATCCTAAGACATTTTCTCTCGGAAGTATATACTTGATAGCGGGAGAAAAATCTGTTAATGGTTGTGCAAAGGTCAGATTTTTCAGTAACGATGCCAGGTTAGTAGTTACAGAGAGATTTCCTATGAGAAGTGCTAATAAATCTAGAACATACTGTTGTGTTGTTTTCCTCTTCCTTCGTTTCTGCTGAATGAAGATACATGAGATCTTAAATTGGTCATCTTTAAATTCATTGTTGTCGCATGCAATTCTGAGGTCATAACATGATACAGTTGGCTGATGATTAATCCTTTCATCTTCTTTTCTTCATATTCTTGGCTAAGAGTAGGGGGAATAAAGGACAGTTGAGAGCCAGAGCAGAGTAGAGAGATACCTGCTTTGATGTCACTTAATGTGCATACGGAATGGTCATCGAATGAGCAGTACAGCCTTGGCGGATGGTGAATGAAGGCAATCTTCATGGACACATCTGGGAGACAAAAGCATATTTCAGTTTTGTACCTTTGCTTGTACCTTGCCCGTATGTCTGGATGATCTAGAGCTCTAGACCACCATGCATTACAAGGATCAACAGGATATGAGCTGACTCTTGTACAGCCCGTTGTTCGTGTCTTTGGTTTATAAATAAAAATCACCATCTTGAAAGACTCCCAAGAAGTATAAGTTGTCAAGGACTTGCATTAAGAAGAATTAGCAGTTAATTCTTCCTATTTAGTAACAGAAACTTTGCCATCAGTCTGCAGGGGTCTTGGTATGGGGTTATGAGGGAGATTTATTATTGATACACTTGGTGTTGATGCTGTATTGCAATAGAAGGCCTTAATTGAATCTGTCGAGGAAGGCAGACATGCTTGGATCAGGAACATAGGCAGAGGTGGCGGCATTTCAGGTGCTGACGGTTTTGGTATTTGCAGATATAGAGCATTCCTAAGGTCAACTGTACTTTGAGCTTAAAGGCGAGTATTTCTAGTGCTCTGGCAAGGACTTGAGATGACATTGTGTCCCCCAGTATTTTTTCTAGAGAGTTCTCTGGGCTACCTTTTACAGAAGCTGATGTGTGCATGCAGGAATGTTGAAAAGGATCAACAGGCACTCTCTTTCTCTTACTTGACAACAATCCTATTGTGGCAACTGCGACTACACACACAAAAGTATATATATATATTATTTTTTAAATAAAGACTTTGGTTTCTATAAAATTGTAAACTATACAGCTCGGTATGATGTTTAAGCTCTCTTAGTATTCATTTGGATCTTAGTGAATGAATCCCTCTGGGGTTTTCTTGGAAGGCTGTTTTAATGGGAATGTAGATTCTGGGAACTTGAGCGAGAAAGGAGACTTTAAGAAAGCAGACCTATGATAGGGACTGGGAGATTTGAGTTTTCCGTACTTTGTTGAAACGTTCACTCTGATGCCAACAAAGAAGGCACTAACTACAGCCTTTAGTGAGAGACATAAGGAAGAGGCAGTTGCTGGGTGAATGTGAGGGGAGACGTCTGGGTCATTTTCTTTGGTCATGCAGGCATCTATTCCCACACTTTCCTCTGGTCATTATTGTATCTGTGCATCCTCCCTTCTGTAAACATACTGATACCATGGCCAGAAACTTCTGAAAATTGATGCATGGGGAGAGAGTGCTTTGAATAACAAGCACTATGTGAAAACAAACACTTCAGTAAAAACACCAGGTTTATTTATTTATTTTTAAACTATTTAATTTATTTTTTATTCATTCACTGTGAGATACTCAGGTATAAAGCTGTTCATGATCCACTTTCAGTAATACGATGTTCCAACACCATTCCCCCGCAAGTGTATATTTCCCACTACTAATGACCCCAGTTTCCCTCTTGACATGTCTCCACCCTCAGCCTACGGAAGGCACTTTTTTTAGGGGGGGGTCACACCTGGTGTTGCACCGGGGTTACTCCTGGCTCTGCACTCAGGAGTTACTTCCTGGTGGTGCTCAGGGGACCATATAGGATGTTGGGAATCGAACCCGGGTGGGCTGCGTACAAGGAAAACGCCCTACCCGCTGTGTTATCTCTTCAGCCCCTAGAAGGCACTTTTCTTCTATCTCTCTCTCTTCCCACAACCCCATCAATTTTAAAATCAAGATCTTACTGTTTAAGAGGCCAAGTTTAATTGAAAACCGACCTATAAAATTCATTTATTTTAACTTGGCTTTTAACTTTAGAAATAGTTTTATTGGTTTATCTTCTGCTAAGATGCAAAGCACAATACAATGGTTTTAGATAGATAGAGATTGGGCTGAATCTGCATCGACTTGGAGATTGAGAAAGATGATCTCACTTTTGTAAAACAATGTATAAAAAACCTTGTATATATGTGTGTATCTGTATAAGGTTATTTAAATAGAGAAGATATGGGAAGATATATAGGGAGTGTTGTTAACAGAGGTCACTTTGCTATGGGAAGTGCTACTGAGACTTTCTGCTGGGGTAAGCTATCTTCATATGTGGATGTTTTATATGTGCATACATATACAATAATAAGATACTTTGAAATGTGGTATGGGAAATAAGACAGAAGTGACCAATTGTCACATGCATTTAAAATAATGTGTTTGGACAGTTGGCTAGGTTACATGATCACTAGGGATGTCTTTGTACTTGAAATTTTAAAATTCTCAAATTTGAATTGTGAAAAATATAGGTTGTGATTGTTTCTGCTTCCATTTATTTATATTTTGTTCTCCTTTCATTTATTTGTGTAAATTTTTACTCATTTTTAGGCCATCTTTGTGTTAGTAAAGATTGAATTATCATAAAATTATGAATTATGTTCAATTATGTATAAAATTATGTCTCTTTATTTCAAAATTGTGTCCTGTTTGTTCTACAGAGAGGGAATTGGGACCATCATTAAAAAATCCTCGGATTTTTTTATGATTTAAGTGAAATGGTAGGACAGTGCTACAGTACTCTCAAATTATCCTGGGGAGAAACTTGAAGAAACTGGTATTGTCTTGCATTTTTAACAGAGATCCTTCAAAAAGTGTGCAGAAAGAACTGTAATTCCCAGGAAGGGTTGGGGCTTCACTTATTTGGCACATTGAATGTAAAGAGCTAGGGGCTTTCGTAGCCCTCAGTCACTCCCACCCCTCTCCCCCAAAGGAAGGCTGACAGTATAGGTTAGAATGTTTTATCACTTTCTTCGCAATAAACCAGAAAGGGAAAGCATATTACGTCCATTTGATAGAAGATGAGACTTACAGGAGTTACTTAAGTCAATGGTAAATGTATTGATCCAATTGTGTGTGTGTGTGTGTGTGTGTGTTGTTGTTGTTGTTGTTTTTAGGCCACACAGCAGTATTCAGGGCCTACACCTGGTTCTATGCTCCTGGTAGAGATCAGGAGATCATATAGGGTTGCGGGGGATCAAACCAGGGTTGGCTACATGTAAGGGAAGTGCCCTCCCTGCTGTACTATCACGCCGTCCCCAAACTGATCCAATTTTAAAATCTTTGCCTCTTTGATTCCATAGGACAATTAGCATTTTTCTCTTATTCTACACAATCTCAGATACCTCAGAAGGAAAACTAAAAAAAAAAAAAAAAAAGGAAAACTAGAAGGGTTTTATTTATTTATTTTATTTTTATTGAATCACCATGAGATACAAAGTTGTTCATGATTGGGTTTCAGGCATACAATGTTCTAACACCTAGAAGGGCTAGGTGTCCAAACACGAAGGGCTTTCTAACATTTCAGACTTCCCCTTGTTCTGATTCTTTACTCAGATACTGTTTTTAAGGGGTAGAAGAAGAGATGTATGTAATAGAACAGTCAGGGAAAAAGAGTCCCTGGGAACTCAAATGCAGGCTGGTCTAAGAGAGGAGGAATGACTACTCAAGAATAGCTCAAACTCGACGTACTATCCCCTTAAAAAAATTTCATTTTGAGATTGGTGTTGAATTATTGTATGCCTAAAACGCAACTATGGAAGTCATGGCTCTTTAATAAAAATTTAAAAATAAAAAGCCAAAAAAACAACCTCTTATCTCTCCCTATCAGAAGGGCGTTCTATTTTAAGACAACTTTATTCTGATCATGTTTAGACAGGAAAGAGTAGAGCTTGAAAGGGTTCAGGACACAAGGAGAATAAAATGGTTAGAAGGAGCCTTGATGCGAGAAGACGAACATTCTTTGCCAAATCTTGGCCTCCTAAGGGTAAGCTTGCTTTGTTAAGTAGCAAGATTTGGAAAAACCTCTAGCCAAAGGAACACTCTCTGTAATCTCCTATGGGCTACAATCAAATAAGGCAATGTGAATAATTTTTTTCCACCTCCACCTCTCTTTGGACCTGCCACTAACTCTGATTCAACTGAGTACAAGTGTATTTGTTTTGTTTATTCCCCTCTGATACATGCATTTTAAAATTAAAACGACTGAGTTGGTTAAAGGGGAAAAAATCCCAGGGTGCCTATTTGACATTTTAAGTCATTAATTGTTGCGTAGGTTTCATCAATTGTTTTAGCAGAAGGGTTTTGTTTGCTTCCCACATATGATTCTTTTAGACTTTTAAATAGGACAAAATAACAGAGGACTGATTTTTAACTTCCTGTTGGCTCAAGCAGGAAACCTAAGTCAGACTCTGATTCCTCCATGTTTGATTGATAGCTTTGAGAGCATCTGGCCAGGTATTAGGAGTGTGACCCAGAAGGTAACAGCTGGAGAGAGTGTGGCAAAAGAAACCACACAGCAAGGGGCAAAATCACATTTTTCATTATTACTGAACAATTGTAGCATAGGTTGATATTTAACACATTGTAATCTAGTGCTTGACAGTTTCTATGTTATACTGTGTATGGTCACACAATTAGGTGTGTTTTATGTGTGATTGCTCACAGAATGTATTAATCACAAATCTAATTTGGAATGGATAACACTTAAATGGGTCTTATAATTTTTAGTAGAATAATTATATTTGACAAGGCTAATACAAATTAAATATGAGATTAGTCTCTGTGTAGTTGTTTTGGGAAAGTATGTGAAACCCAGTATCTATTCATTTCATACTGGTACAACAAAATTCTGCAATGATAAATGATTAGTTTATGATAAATGATGTGCCAAAAGAGAAGAGAAAGGGAGCTTAAAAGATTTTAAAAGGGCAGCATTAGAAATAACAATATAATTACAAAGTAGACATAAACATAAACTGTGTTCAACCTCCAATCACCACCTTTTCCCTTTTGATTGGCAAATTAAGAATCCTAAAGACATATCTTTTACCTTTACCCGAGGAATCATCAGTAGTGTTCTATTGCTATGTAGTTAGGAATATACTCTCTAACTATTCACTCTTAACTAAGACACTGGTAAACATTAAATAGATCCAGAATAATTGAAAACAGTAATCTTAGCTAATTTTAGGTAGAGGAAAGTATACTATGAGATGTTCACATTTTTTTCTCCCCGAGGATAGGAGCAACTAGTACCAAAGCTAATTTAGCTGATCTAATTTCTGAATTTGGGGTTTGAGCTAATGCAAAAATGAAAGTATATTTAAATAAATCTCTCATTTAATCTTGCCTTAGAAGTTACTAAATTGAAATGGATTCTAAGTTAGGAATCACAGAAAATAACATAGCCTCTTGAAAAAAAAGTTTTAGATGTAATTCACACATCATAAAATTCAATCCTTTAAAATTCACAATTTAATGGGTTTTAGTAAATTTACAAAGTTGTACAATCATCACTGCTGTCTAATTTTAGAATATCTTAATCACCACCCCCAAAGAAACTTCACACCCGTTAGCAGTTACTTTCAACTTTTCCCATTCCTAGTCCCTAGCTAATTTATTATTAGTCCCTATGAATCTTCTATACTGGGTACTTCTGCTTTTTCAGATGAAGTAAGTCACACTAAGTCTTCCTGTCCCATCTTCCCATCTAAAGATTGCTTTGAGATATTCAAGCATCAGCGATAGCACAGCGGGTAGGGCGTTCGCCTTACAAGCGGCCAACATGGCCCACCCGAGTTCGATTCCTCCGCCCCTCTCGGAGAGCCCGGCAAGCTACCGAGAGTATTCGATATGCCAGACACAGTAACAACAAAGTCTCCAATGGAGACGTTACTGGGCCCGCTCGAGCAAATCGACGATCAACGGGAGGGCCTTTACCTTTTACCTTACTATGTCTATAATTCAAAACCTATGTGAAAATTCCTATCTATATAAAAAAACTTTTAATGATTTTATCATTGTTAGTTTGACCCACAATTCTAGTTCCAGGAGAAGATGTAAAATTTCTGAAGATTTACAACCTACTGTCTACTTCTACTTATTTATTGGGCACTCCATGCTACACACCGTAATATGTCTTTGGGATACAATATCATTCATTCTCAGAATTATTTAGTCATCATCACATCACAGCCTTTGAAATTTTATGTTGCCATTATATTACTCATAGATAATACACTTAATGTAAGAAGATAATATTTATTATCTTCTTAACTGGTAAGTGGAAAAAAATAATTTAAGCTAAGTTTGAACAACTTTTTTATCTTTTGCATTTTCCTGCATGGTTCCAATCATAGTCTTCACATGAACATTTGCCTTATATACTTACCTCTTGCCATATATATACTTAACTTGGTAGTTAACATTCTCTGTGTTTAGTCTTTTCTTACTGTCAGGGTGATGCTTCTTACCACACCCCTGTTATAGGTAATTTAAGAGTAGGTAAACATTCTTTTAAAAAGTAGAAAAATGTTTAATCTTACATATTATTAGATGAATTCAAAAGAAGAAAAGGGAGAATGCGAAGAAAAAGGAGACATTGTTCTAAACCTGCTTATAAGTAATTGTGAAATAACAGTAAGTGCTTGCAAAGTTTAGGTGAGTTTGATATGTCTATACATTCAGATGGGCTCATAAGGTCTTATAATCATTTGAAATGCCAAAGCTGTAAATTAAAATAATTTGCAAGTTGTTTTAAATATGAAGAAAAATCCAAAAGAAGACAAGTTTTATATTCAAAGTTGTTTAAAGCAGCAGTGATTCCTGTGTTTTAGTCAAATGCCAAAAATAATATAACAATTGCTATGTGTTGCAGATATTCTTAATTGGAACATCATGTGACCATTAAAAGCAATAATTATGAAAACCTTGGAGGTGAAAAACATTGAATGTAGATTCTTGAATACAACTATGCAACAATTACATGTGTAAAAACATTTGAAAAGCTTAGGACAAGGTGTGGGTAGATAGTTCAAAGATTAGTGCATATGCTTTGCATGCTGGGGACCTGGATTTGACCCCCAGCACTGCTGGGGTCCTCAAGCACTATCAGGAGAAATCCCCTAAACAATGACCCTTGGTCACAGCCAGGGATGACCTCAGTCTCTTCCCACCCAAATAATGGTCATAAAAAGAATGGTCATAAAATGAATGAAAAGAGGAAAAGTGTAAAGGGGGAAATTTTCAGAAAGAAAAATGTCTGGCACACAATAAAGTATAGGTATAGGTTGAATGAATGAATAGACCCCATAGAGCACCAATTATGATAAATAATCTCCTACTAGTAGGTATTATATCTAAATAAAATTTTCTATTTTCTATTGTATACTATTTAATTTTAATTGACTGTCATTCCTTTAAAATACAGAAATTTATTTTATTTATTTTTTTGGCTTTTTGGGTCACACCGGGCGATGATCAGGGGTTCCTCCTGGCTCTGCACTCAGGAATTACTCCTGGCGGTGCTCAGGGGGCCATATGGGATGCTGGGAATCAAACCCGGGTTGGCCGCGTGCAAGGCAAACGCCCCACCCGCTGTGCTATTGCTCCAGCCCTAAAATACAGAATTTTAGGGGTTTCTCTTTGTCTAATTGTCACAACTCTCACCACCCTCATTGCCACCCCACCTTCTTTTCCCTCTGGTGACCATAATAGTTTTCATAGAATCTAGCAGTTTTGCTTTATTGTGAATCAAGACTCTATTTTTTTTAAAAAAACTAAGATTCTATAATTTGCAATACTTTTAATGATGGTTTCTCATGCACATAATTCCAGCATAACACATCACCAGCATACCTACCTACTCCCCCAAGAGCCCAATGTTCCTCTTTCCCCTCTAATCTCAGTTGTGTGGATCAGTTCTCCTATTGGCCTTTTATTTCTACCTGCTGTGTATCTTTAAGTGCCACATATGAAAGAAACCATTCTGTAACTTTTTTCTGACTGATTTTACTCATTGTGATATCCTTTAATTCCATTCATGTTGCTGCAAATTGCGGATTTTGGCTCTTTCTTAGAGCTGCATAGTATTCCACTGTGTATATGTACCATAACTGGATCAGGATACTTTATTATATAGAGATCACATCCACCAAGCAGTGCTGAGGGTCCATGTAGTGCCAGGTTTCAAACACACTGCATGTGATAGGGATGTACAACAATCATTTGAGCTCTCTCCAGCTCCCTGAGGTATTTTTAGGGGGTGCAGTGGCCCATGCCTGTGCTCAGTGCTCACTCCTGACTGTTCAGGGGTCACTCCCAGCTGTGCCCAACGGACAGTATGTGATACTGGGGATCAAACCATGAATAGGCACATGCAAGGCCTATACTGTACCTCCTGGATCTTATTTCTCTGGCTCTTAATTTTTAAAAAATTAAGAATTTTAAACAATAGAGAAAGGAATACTATAGGGGAAGGGTTAGGGTTAGGGTTACAACAGTACACGTTCTGGAGTTGAGCTAGTTACCGCAACTGAGAGTGACTAAGGAGGAGACTCAAACTGAATTTTAACCACTTCTTGCCATTACTACTCTGCCTTGAATATGCTACAGACCCTTATGTTCTTGCGGTCTTACAGAAGAGTACAGCAACACTTGGTGTTACCTCTAGAACTAGACTGTCAGGACTCATAATCCAGCTTGACCACTGATTGAGTGACCTTGAGTAAATTCCTTAACCTCACAAATAAAAGAGAGATAATATCCACCTTTTTGCGTTTTGTCAAGCCCTCTGCTTGCCACACAAATACGCGCTCAATATGCTTTATTTTTATCACAATAAGATTACTCTCTTCTTTCCGAGTAGTAAACTGAGACTGATAAAAATGCAAGGCTCAAACTGAAACACCTCTGCCTTTAGAACAAAGTGGCTTCCACCACACATGATCCCAGTATATTGCAGATAGAAGGGGCTATGAATTTTGCTGAGAGATTTAAAAAAAAAAAACCACTTGCAATTTTAGGCATCTGATCACTGGGAAGATGTCCCTAGACCGCTTTCTGAATTTGACCATTTCTAGCTCACCCTTTATGCTTTATACCTAGGCCTTGTGTCAGGTGCTCAACTGGTCTGATATCTGTGCTTCTTGATGCAGTGTGAGTCGGGGCAGAGACATGGGCATGGGCCGGAAACCCACTGTTGTGGCTGACAAAGCATTTAAATCCAGCCATTACATTGAAATTAAGTTTCTTTAATAACATGACTGAATCTCAAAAATAGATCTACTCAAAGTAAGCTGACATATGGAGGTGCATGAGAAAAGGGCAATCAGGATGGAAAAAGACAAGAGCATGAATGAAAATAAATTTCTTTTTTAAAAGTATGTAAAGGGGCTGGAGCAATAGCACAGCAGATAGGGCCTTGCACGCAGGGGTTCGATTCCCAGCATCCCATATGGTCCCCTGAGCACCGCCAGAAGTAACCCCTGAGTGCATGAACCAGGAGTAACCCCTGTGCAACTCTGGGTGTGACCCAAAAAGCAAAAAATTAAAAATAAAAAAGAAAAGAAAAAGTATGCAAAGCGTCTGACTATGTGAACCCATTGCAAGGTGTTCTCTTTTTCATTTCGCAAAACCTGCGAAGGGGCCTATGCAGATATAGAAACCTGCAGTTTTAGCTTTAGGGAAATTTCTTAGAAATGAGTCGAGCTATGGTTACATTTCAGTGTAAGGGTTAGTGACTTTTCAGTGTCTGTCTCCTCATTATGTAACTGATGCTTAAATGTGAGGCTCTAGTATAGTGTGAAGAAGCTTGCATATATTTATATAACCATCATACGCAAGACATATATAACTAAAAGTAAAAAGTGCTTAATGGAAAAAAATTTCAAAATCATACCTATAATTTTGAAATCTATAATCTAAAAGCATTTGTTGTATATACAAAAATACAAGTAGATCTAATGCTTATTTCAAAGAAAGTGCCTTATTTTCAGAGCATTGGGAAAAGATAGAAGGCATGAGCTTTGGCTGAGGGAAGCTTCTTAGAAATCATAATTTCTGGTTCTCTATTTGAAAATATTTTCTCTCCTACCAACTTTACAGGTATAATTACAGCTCACATTCCATAATTGGAGAATCATTATGAAAAAGGTCATTAGTGTTACAGGGCGCTCAGGTTCTTGTCCTCAGATAATCAAGATTGAAAGCAGAGGACTAAAGAAGAGATGGCTGAATTCAATAGAACATTTTTTGAGGAAAGGAAGGGAAGGGCAGGAAAATTGGGGCATGGGGTACCTTAAGTAGGTGCATGGGGTAGGTGCAGAAACACCTCCGTTTATATTCTTAACTAGGGTGAGCACTTTTCATGGATTTTAAGGCATGGAAGATGGTAAGACAAAGGGCCTGGGGAAGAACATGGTGTCCAAGAGAATTAGCTTTCGCACATCCTGGGTACATTCCAGGGCCCATCCTTATAACATTCCATATGAAAAATTTTGGGGGGAGTACTTTTTTCCCTCCCTTTTTTGGGTATTGGGCCACTCCTGGTGGTACTCAGGAGACCATATGAGGTGTCAGGGATCAAACCCAGGTTGTCCATGTGCAAGGTCAATGCCCGACCCACTGTTCTATGGCTCTGGCCTCTCTACCTCCATCTTTCCCTTTCCGCCCTGATGTGGTCCCTGTATGACCAAGGAATTTGTGTGGAATTAAAGCCAGGATGGGGGAAAATGGGACCATTTCAGACTGATTAGTTGCACCAAAAATTGTGAAAGATTACAAAAAGAAACATTTCCCCCTATTTTGTGTAAGCTTCTATCATTGCTCTGTAGCACGGTAGCACTGTCTTCCCATTTTTTGTCGATTTGCTCGAGTGGGAACCAGTAACGTCTCTATAGTGAGACTTCTTGTTACTGTTTTTGGCATATCGAATACGTCACTCGAATACATCACGGGGAGCTTATTGTAAGAGCTCTACCCTGTGACCACTCCCACGGGGTGTTTGCATCACTCCGGTGGTCTTCCTGGCCTTGTAGTGCCAGGGATCAAAGCCAAGGCCTGGCACATGGAAAATGTGTGCTCTACCATTTATTTGAGTTGTGTCTTAAGCCCCCTTGATTCAACTTTTACCCTGTGTCTTGGAGACCCCCTCCTGAGCTCCTCTCCACTGTCACCACCAAGGGACACACATCCATATCTGTGCAGTTCTTCAGCTGTCAGTGCGAAGAGGCTCATCATGCAGTGACTCCTCCATCACTGGAATGAGCTCCGAAGGGATTCATCCCAACTCTCTCAGTTTTACCTTAGGTCTGTTGCCTCTGACTCTTTTTCAGAGTAGAAATTAACTCAAGTTGTTAGAGGAGGAAGAACTGTAAATTGTAGCACAAAAATAGGCTATCAAATCAGAGGGAAAGGAAGCTGTTCTAATTTGAGCACTGCAAATACATTAAACCACTTATTGAAGTTTTCTTGGTGCCTTGGCCTCCTGGCCTTCACTCCAGGCACCTGAGATTAATCAGCTTTGTAAGGAAGGTAGAGAGTCTCAAACAGCAAAACAGGAAATAGGACACCCCAAATCTGGAGAGTCGCTGTGAGACAAGAACATAACAGCACATCTAAATTTTGTAAGGTCGCATAAGAGTTGTTTCTATTTGAGAATCCTTAAGTAACAAAAGAAAAAGGGCTGTGTGTGCTGAGTGAAGGAGGAGGACATGGGAGAGACTTGCTTACATTAGCTGCAAAGCCAGCCTGGCTCTTGGAGGAGTTTAGTTCCCTCTGGTTATGGCTCTGGGAAGAAATTAGAATCTTCATTAGTAATCAGGTGGTGGCTAACTATGGCATTTCTTAATTTGGAATAGTTGTTTTTAAGGTTAAATTTTATTTTAGTACTTATTAATTTTGAGGGCTGGAGCAGTAGCAAAGCAGATAGGGCATTTGCCTTGTACGTGGCCGACCTGGGTTCGATTCCTCCGTCCCTCTTGGAGAGGCCGGCAAGCTATCTAGAGTATGCCGCTCTCACAGCAGAGCTTGGCAAACTCCCCGTGGCATATTTGATATGCCAAGAACAGTAACAATGAGTCTCACAATGGAGACGTTACTGGTGCCCACTCAAGCAAATTGATGAACAATAGGAAGACAGTGCTACAATGCTACTTATTAATTTGGGGGTGGTGGTTGGGCCACACCCTGTGGTGTTCAGGGATTACTCCTAATTTGGTGCTCAGATGTCACTCCTAGTGGTGATCAGGTGACCACATGTGCTGCAGATTGAACTGGGGTCAGCTACTTGCAAGGCAAGTACTTTAGTTTCTATACTAACTCCTGGGACCATATTTTTATTCTTAAAAAAAAATTATAGGGAGTTTGGGCCACATCTGGCTGTGCTCAAGACTTAACATCTGTAAGTGTTCAGGACCATGTGCGATGCTGGGGATTGAGCCTGGGTTTACCAGGTGTAAGGCAATTGCCTTAGCCATTGTATTATCTCTCTAGTCCCTCCTGTACTTATTCTCAAATGCAAAAATACCTTGACCTATTATAACAGAACCAACTGCTAATCAAAAGTTAATCAACTCTAAGTATTGCAGAAGATAGACCCTGTCTGATAACATCAACACCAAAAAAATGAAGACTCGATGACTTCAGCTTTTAGCTGGCTTATAGAGAAAGAGAGATTTTTTTAATTAACTCTGGCATCAGATCAGATAATCTCACACACCCAAAGTTCCTGCTTCCTTCTACTCACCTTCAGGGGTAAAATTTAGCTTTATTTGCCTCTCAGGTTTGAGATGTGGGTATTTACTCATAGGAAGGGGCCGGTAGGGATCTGCCTAAATTCACCTGCCTAAGGGCATAGACGTCCCATTTATCTTGGTATCCTTCAGGAAGCTTCTGAATGGTGAGGATTCACCTTCATTGCAGGCATTAGCTTTGCTCTTCTGATTTGTTGTTGTTATTGTTGTTTGGGGGCCATGCTCAGTGATGCTCAGGGGTTACTCCTGGTTCTGCACATGGGAATCATTCCTGGTGGGCTCAGGGGATCATATGGGATACTGGGACTGTCAAACTAATAATATTTATGGCAATTTCAGTGTCACTGATGGTTGAATGAAAAATGTCATGGTCACTCTAACCCAGCTGGATCTGAAGGGGAGTCTGGTGAACCCTGTATCGGGATATGTCCCTAACCGTTGTGGCCATTCATGTTGACCGAAGTTTAGAAGGAATGTTCAACACGGCAGTGGTTGACTTTAAGTGCATTATTTGGGCAAGGGATAAGCTGTGGAGCTTTGCATGTGTGCGGTTCCCCCCACCCCTCCACTCCCACACTGCGCCAAACACACACAGTAAGTTTAGGGGGGTTAGTTAAAAATAGACATCTTTCCCCTCAGGCTTTTATCAGCTTAAACTCTTCTGGCTCCAGACCATGACCTGATATAGCAGAATCTGCTTTTTCTAATTCGGGCCACTTCTTACTGAGGCAGCAGGAGGAAGCCGGCAAGATATGAGGGTGAAGAAATTCGCCCTTCCCTATATGAAAGGGCCTTAAGTTGGGGTTCACTATCTATTGCACAGACTGGACCATAGATTGTTATCTTTGGCACACTCAGCTCATCATCGGTTGGTTTCAAGAAAGATCAGCTCCTTGAGTTCAGGGAAAGGTAAAGAGATAAATTGGAAAGATGATGACTCATGGAGAAAGGGAAATAGTGATGGAATTTTAAAAAACTGTTTTAGTTGTCATTCCATGTATAAAAATTGCTTTGGGGTGTGGGGCTCCCAAGAAGTGATCAAGGAGTCTGGGGCCCCACTCCAAGGCATGCTCAGTGAACCAGACCAGACGGTGTAATGTATATTACCAGTGGTAATATAGATCAGAACCAGCGCTCCCAAGGTTATTCTGAGCTGGTGATTAAACATAGGTCCTTGCCCTTGACAATAAGCCCTGACCCCTTATCTATCTCCTCAGTCCCAGGTGAGGAAACTTTGAATCTAAAGGTAAGATAAACCTGCACCGTTGCACTGTCTTCCCGTTGTTCATTGATTTGCTTGAGCGGGCACCAGTAATGTCTCCATTGTGAGACTTGTTACTGTTTTTGGCATATCTAATACACCACTGGGAGCTTGCCAGACTCTGTGTGGGTGGGATACTCTCGGCAGCTTGCTGTGCTCTCCGAGAGGGATGGAGGAAACGAGCCCAGGTCAGCCACGTGCAAGGCAAACGCCCTACCCACTGTGCTATTGCTCCAGCCCGAGATAAACCTAGTTTCTTTCTTTCAATCTACAACTTTGTCATTCATTGTTCTATTCAAGGAATCTGATTCTTTTAGTTTCCTTGTCAAGTTATTTTCCAGAGTCCTCTGAACACTGGCCTCTGCAATTCATCTAGGAAAAACAGCTGCAATTATTTTGCTTTTCTTTTGGGGGGTTGTTTTCATTGGCGTCCTGGGATCCACCAGAGACACTTTCAGCAGGACCTGGGAGGCCATGCACTGTTGGGGATGAACCTGGGACTTGGCACAGGCCGGCATGGGCTCCAGCCCTTTAAATTGGAGCTCAGAGGCAATAATTTTGCACAACGTGTCTAGTGGTAAGAACATGAGCTGACTTTGTGCAAAACCACTCTGTGTATGTCAAACCAAAGAAAAGTAGTGATAACCAGAAAATAGTCTGTGAGCGGAGGCATCACTTCTGATAGGCGAATGATTAAGGAATCAGAATCCCCCCCCCCAATATTATTTTCATCTTAGAAAGCACAATACAAAGATGGAGTGAATTTTTTCCCTAGATTATCATACACCCTCTTCTTGAAAACACAAACTCCCTGTCTAAATTCTCTGCCTTCCTTATAGAGATCACCTTTGCAGATTGAGTCCACCTGTCTGCAGTGCCCAGAGGAGTGATTGACTCTCTTTTCACTATCTTTTCTCTAACTCCAGCCTCTTCCAGACCTAGAAAGTCAAAAGGGAGACTTAGATCTATTTATAAGCTTGTAATTTTGTGTCCTCCTCAATTTGGGGTGAAGAAGGAAACATATGCTAATTACCTCCATTTAAAATTTTAATTACAAGTAAAAGTTCTGTGTAAAAATGTTATCAAAGTGAGTTTTCCTGATCACAGTAAAATCTATTATCCTAATTCTCAATATATCATCTTCCTCTCTGACTTTTACCACTGTACAAAAATCCTGAATTTAGGCAAAGAAAACCGAAATTTCTCATAGCTGCGCCTGGGTGAGGCAGCTGCATTGAAAAAGCAGAAACAAGAACTTGGAGAAAGAGGATGCGTAAATCAGTAATATGTGATAAAAACCAAGAGGGAAAGGACACACACAATTCCTCTCTGGGTTAAGAATATAAATTTAGCATGTCTAGTGGTAAGAACATGAGCTTTGAAAAGGATTTTATTTTTGGGCCAGAGTTATAGAAGAGTGGGTAGGGCATTTGCCTTGAACGTGGCTGACCCCGGTCTGATCCCTGGCACCCTCTACAGTCTTCTGAGCACTGCCAATACTTATCCCTGAGCAAGAGTCAGGAGTAAACCCTGAGCACCACTGGTGTGACCCAAATCCCAAAAAATAAAAAATAAGAAAAGTAAAAAGAATTATATTATCCTTCCATCCTTCCTTCTCCCTCCCTCCCTCCCTCCCTCCCTCCCTCCCTCCCTCCCTTCCTCCCTCCCTCCTGCCTTCCTCCCTCCCTCCTGCCTTCCTGCCTTCCTTCCTGCCTTCTTTTTCTTTTTTTTTTCTGCTGTTTACCACTGAATTCTACAATTATACTATACCATTGAATCATATCTCTGGCTCACATAAAATTTCTTTTTTTTATGTAGGAGTATGCTATTTATTCAGCCATTGATTAGGCTGATTGAATTGGGCATGAACTCCACCTTACGTTTTTCCCCCCCCTTTTTTATAGTTTTATTTATTGCATCACCATGAGAGCAGTTACAAAGCTTTCAGGTTTACGTCTTGGTCATACAATGAAACACCCATCCCTTCACCAGTGCCCACCAAAAATCCCAGTCTACTCCCCCATCCCACACCCTCCCTCTACCTGTGGGGCAGATGATTTCCACATTACTGTCTCTCTACTTTGATTACATTCAATATTTTGACATCAGACCCACCATTATTATTTGAGGTTTTTCCCCAACACTCAGATCTGCCGAAAAGGCAACAGTAGACAATTTTGTTTTCTATTGCTGGTTATGAATAACATATGATGTTGATGGCCATGCAAGCCTCTGGGTTCCAAGATTTGTTTCTGAATCTCTGGGATCATGGCCATTAAGCAGCTTGATCAAGAGCCAGAGAGGCTGTTCATGGGGGGGGACTTGGGTCTCTTTGGGGCAGGGAGGAAAGGGCCGGTTCCACCCCCACCCCATGAGACTCCTCATGTCTCATGACTGAGGGCCCAAACCTGACTGTCCAGTGGCCTCTGGAGGATGGCGACCACCCAGCCACCAAGGGGGAGCAAGTGGAAGAACAGCACTCTTTCCCCCGTGGGGTGGCCCAGCGACAGTAACCTACTGCAGGGTCTAGATGCATTTCTGTCAAAAGCCTCTGGGTTTAGAGATTTGTTTCTGAGTCTCTGGGATCATAGCCGTTAAGCAGTTTGATCAGGAACCAGAGAGGCCTTGCCTCCAATTATATAACAGAACCGGAGGTGGTTTGTGGGTGTGTCTCCCACATACCTAACTTTTGGCCATTTACTTTCTTGGTAAACTTTGCCCCAAATTTTTGGAGTCTGGCCAAAGGCACAGCAGCAATTTTGGGGTGTCTGGAAGTCTGAAGGCACCATTAGGCTGCGGATGCACTCACCTCACAGGTACAGATTGACCTGCTGGCAGCACCATACCTCCTTCGTATAAAATTTCTTGGAGGAGATTGGAAGGATCTGCCTCCAAACTTCTGAATCAGTAAATGTTAAGTGAGGGGCAAGTTTTTGCATTTCTAACAGATTTCCAGGGTCCCAATTTTGAAGATCATCCAAATAATCAACCTATATCTCAGTGTTTTCAACATCTATGAAATGGTGCTGATGCTACCTCCTGCTCAGGATGGCTATGAATCTCATATCTAACATGTATGAAGTACTTACTCTGTCAGCCAGACACTGTACTAAGCATAGTACAAGGTTGAGATCAGTTAATTCTCACAGAAACCTCATGAAGAAGGATTTGCTATTAGAGCATTTGCTTAAGATCAAATACCTAAAAGCAGTAAAAACAGAATTAGAATCCTGGCAGTTTTAGGAACATGCTGTTAGCCCTATCTCAGTGCCATCTTTTGAAATAAAATACAATCATAGTCTGGCACATGACTGCTTAATACTTGTAGCAAATGGTGGTAATTTTGAGTTCTTTCTTGAAATGACCTGGGGAAAGGAAAAAAATCGTTGTTTCTGATGACTTCCCAGAGACTTTCTGCTGGGGTGTGGACTTGGTGGTTTAGCTTCCCAATATTCAACTTCCTCTGCTTAATAGAAAAAAAACAAATGGGTGTGTCAGTGAAGGGCCCAGTCACACGAGAGTCTGTTTTCAGGGGTTTCACCCCAGCATTTGGTGTGGTGTGATGTGATTAGCTCTCATTGAAGCCCAAGATTTCACTTCATCAGATTGAGATGCCTCCTCAACCCCAAAGCATTTTTTACTCTTCATCCAGATTGACTCAGGGCCAGGTGGAAATAGAAGTGGTTTCTAGGATTCAGTTTTAGCTTTCTCACTTGAAGCTCTTGGACCAACTTTAACTATCCAATGCCATTATAACAATATACAACTATATAAATATTCCCAATATCACTTGATCACTTGACATCCCATTACTCATCGATTTGCTCAAGCAGGTGCCAGTAACGTCTCCATTTGTCCCTGTCGTGTGCTAGTGTAGCCCAGTGGTGTCTGCTCACTCCAGGAACACGAGGAGCCTCAAACCGATCATTCAGGGTCTTTTTTTTTTCTTTTTGGGTCACACCCAGCGAAGCACAGGAGTTACTCCTGGTTTATGCACTCAGGAATTACTCCTGGCAGTGCTCGGGGGACCATATGGGATGTTGGGAATCGAACCTAGGTCGGCTGCGTGCAAGGCAACCGGCCTACCCGCTGTGCTATTGCTCCAGCCCTGATCATTCAGGGTCTTGATGAAGAAGTCTGACCATCTCATAGGTGGGTGGCCATGCGGTCTTTTGACATCCCGTGGAATCCAGTAAGTAAGGGCTCTAGACCAGCGGTCGTCTCCAAATCGCACTCTGTGTCCAGCCCATCTGATTTTGATGCCTTGGCAAATGAGACAGTGCCCCTGATTCTCGATCGACGACGGAGGTTGGAACTCCGGATTCTTTCTCTCATTGAGTGAAGCGTGATACTCCAAGACTCCAAGCATAATAGCTCTTTCAATTCCTCTTTGGGAGACCCGAATAGCATTCTCATCCTGTTTTTGTAGGTCCCAGGTCTCTGAGGCGTATGTTAATGCAGGAAGAACAGTGGAATCGAAGAGATGTGCCCAGAGCCAGAGGTTCGTCATCTTCTTAGCTATTTCTTCGACACTCTTGAAGGTGTTCCAAGCTGCTCTCTTCCTCCTGCACAACTCAGGTGCCAGGTCATTCATCATGTTGACTTCTCGACCGAGGTACACATAATTGTTGCATTCGGAGATGTTTGCTCCGTTGAGAGCACATGGAACATCAGGAACGAGACTGTTTCTCATAAACATTGTCTTCGTGAGATTCAGCTGTAGTCCGACCTTTCCACACTCATGGTCGAAGTCAGCCAGCATTTGTGCCACTTGGCTAATGTTTGTTGTTATCAAAACAATGTCATCAGCAAAGTGGAGGTGGTGTAGTTGATGACTGTCTATCTTCATTCCCATTTCTATCCATTCCACTCATCGCATGATGTTCTCGAGGGTGGCACTGAAGAGTTTCATGAAATGGTATCACCCTGCCGAACCCCTCTCTTGATATGGTTGATCACTTCCTTGTAGAATGGTGAGATCCTGGTAGTGAATCCATAATATAGCTCACGGAGGATCCTGATGTATTGAGTTTGAATGCCCTGATTGGCTAGGGCTTCGATAACTGCTTCAGTCTCAACAGAATCAAAGGCCTTCCTTAAATCAATGAACATTACACAGAGCAGCATCTTGAACTCCCGAGAAACCTCAATGAGCTTGGTTATTGTATGGATATGGTTGATGGTGCTGAATCCTTTTCGAAATCCAGCTTGCTCCACTACCTCCACTACTCAGCCACCACCACCCTCCAGGCCGCTTTCCAGATGCTTGGGCCCAGACTCACGCATGATTGAAGCTCCACAGAACCAGGCTCAACGGGACCCGGAAACAGAGATCCTCTGCCTGCTCCCACCATTCTCCAGTGACCCAGGATTTAAACCCAGAAGACCCACCCTACCCTGCTCTGCCTGCTTCCACCAATCTACAGTGACCCAAGGATCACACCCAGAAGACCCACCCTACCAGTCCCAGATAAATACCTCATCGGCAGACCTCCACTACCTCCACTACCAGCTGCTGCCGCTCTCTAGGCCGCTTTCCGGACACATCATAAGACACTTAATACCCATCTTACAAAATTACCACACGATATTTGATGGGGTTCAAATATGGCTTGAACCATGGAAACATCTGCAAGGGTGATTAGAGACTGCCCTAAAAGCATCGATCCCTCTTGGAGAGATTGGCAAGCTACCGAGAGTATCCTGCCCGAATGGCAGACCTGGCAAGCTACTATTCGTGGTGTATTCTATATGCCAAAACCTGACAGAGCCACCAATATGGCAGTGTTAAGAAGGATGAGTAAGGAGAGACTGTTAAAATCTCAAGGCCGAACTAGGCTGCCAAAATGAAGAAGGACAAAAATGACTGTCTGTACTTTCAATGCATGTACACTGGCATCAGATGCATTCATCGAGGGCCTGATGGTTCAAGCCTGAAAGATCAAGTATGACATCATTGGTCTGACTGAGATGAGATGGTATCAACCACATCACACCATTTTAAACACTGGAGAAGAACTGTTCCTCGGAACATGCAACCAAAGAGGTGTCAGTGGTGTTGGTGTCCTTGTCAACACAAACTTGGCCATGAGCATTGATTCATTTGAATGCCTAACAACCCAAATTGGATGACTACACTTGAATAGATGTGGCTCACTGCCGGCAGTATTATCTTCATTGTCTATGCACCAACATCCATTTATGATGAAGAAGAAATTAAGAAGTTCTTCATGGAGCTGGAGAAGTTCTATAAAGAAGACTACACCTTCTACAAGATCATTGTCGGTAATTTTAATGCCAAGATAATACTAAAAAGATCAGATGAAGAACTCCACATCAGTACCCATGGCCTAGAATGGAACAAACAGAGTGAGATACTATCTGAATTCATCATGTCAACCAAGACCATCCATGGTAACTCACAGTTCTAGAAGGCCGAATCTAAACGTTGGACATGGGAGTCTTCTGGTGGACAGTTCCACAACGAAACTGATGACATCACATTCAATCGACAGTTTTGCCTGACCTATGTTGCCGTTGTCCCAATATTCCAAATGGGATCGGACCACCATCTCCTTTGTGCAAAATTCTACTTCACAGAGCGGGAAGAAAGGGCTGCAAAGTTTAAGAAGAGAACTCCCAGAACGACCACCAACTGGGAGCTCTTTGGCACTATTGCAGCAAAATGGGAAGATGCCGTTGTTGACAATATTGACGAGGAATACAATTGACTGGTTCAGCACCTCCATGATTGTGCAAGGAATACTGAGAGAGAGATAGCCACAAAAAGACGCCTGTCTTCGAAAACTCTTGAGCTCATTTGCCAATGTGGTTTGGCGCATGCCTCAGGCAACCACAAGCGAACATCTGAGCTTGCAAAGCAGAGCAGAGAAGCAATAACGGGCACTGGTGGAGGGATGGGCACTTGATCATGGTATAACTGAAACCCAAGCACAAAATTTGTAAGTCTATAACTGTACCTCATGGTGTTTCACTAATAAAAAAAGAAAAAAAAAGAAAAAAAGACCTCAAAGAGAGAAGAGCAGCAGTGCTGGTAGATGTGGCAAAAGCTGGGAAAAGCATTTGTAACGCCTGCCTATCCTTCGCCAACTACAAGACCAAGATGACTGCCCTCGGACATCCTGATGGATCTATCACATCTTCCAGAAGGACAATGGAGAAGATTATCCATGACTTCTACTCGGATCTCTTGGATAGCCATGTCCACTTGCCCCCATACCAAATTCCACAGGATGGATATATTGTTCCCAACATTCTCCCTTCCAAGATCTGACATGCCATTTTGTTGGTAAAGGAGTGAACAATGTCGGGCCCACACAAGTTCAGATCCGAACACCTGAAGAATCTGCCGACAGTACTCATTAATACACTGACTTGGCTCTTCACATGCTGCCTGTCTGAATGCAAGTTTCCGTTCCCAATGGAAAACTAGCAGGACTGTACTACTGTACAAGAAGGGAGACATTCACGACATTGGCAACTATCACCCGGTCTGCCTGTTGTCTGTCGCCTACAAGCTATTCATTCCCAATATAAAACTGTAAAACAAAAAGTAGGAGTAGGGCCAAGAAGAAGTTGACTCTTGCTTACATCATTGTACCTCAGGAAGGTCTGTGGAATAATTTGTGGTGAAGTGGAAGTCACACCCAAGACAGCCAGTTAACTGCCTCAAGTTATTGTTAACTTTTCCTGAAATATCAGAGTTTTTATGTTGATCAACTTGTAAGCCTCAACAAACTCCAACCTAAAACCTTAATCTAAAAAATATCCTCTCTTATCAGAGAAATGCAAATGAAAGCTGTAAGGAGCTATCTCTTCACAACTGCGAGAATTATTGCTCTTCAAGACAAACAGCAGCAAGTGGTGGTGAGAATGTAGAGAAAAAGACATCCTGAGGTACTGCCAAAGTATAAATTGGTGTAACTTTATGTAAAAACTAAAAAAAAATTAAAAATGAAATTTTCAGATGATCCAGTCATCACATTTATGAGTATTTTATCCACAGAAGATGAAAATACTCAGGATATACATACTTCTCTGATTATTGTATCATTATTTAAAAGACAGAAGTTGGAAACAACCCAGTGCCCATTGACAGATTAGATAAAGATGTGGTACATAATGTAACATTGAAAAGAGCAAAAAATAAAAATGAACTAAAAATTTTCCCATTTGAGTATTTTAATATGAAGTAGTAGCAAGAACAGCAGCTTACAGAAGATATTGTAAGGGCTGATTTCTGCCTTAGGATATACTTCAATGAAATAGCTTTAAACTTAAACAAGATCTTCAACATTCTGAAATCCTTCATTTATACCTTTAAAAAACATTGGTCTTAAAGCTCACAAAAATGTATTTAAATTATATTGCAAAAATCTGACACTTAGAAAAGTTAGAGGGATTTTTTTTCCTGAAGAAGGAAATAAACCCAAATCCAATTATTTATGGTTGTAACTGGAACTATTCCAGATACTCAGGATTGAACAATTATTCTCTTGAGAAGGCAATTAGTATTAACAGGGACGAGGGAAATGTGATGAATGGAAATCTGGCTTTTACTTTTGTCACTATAATCATTAAAAAAAACCAAACATATACGTACACAGATAAGCTGGATATATTGATAGCATACATTTTACTTTGAATTAGTACATATTAGCAACTAAGAATGAGGAGACATTCTAGACAGAAAACAAAATGGACATTGTTAGGATCTTTTGAATGAGAACTCATGCTTTTCTCTCATCCCAGTAAATGCTCTGAGCAAGTAAATTCTTTGCTTCTTATTAGTGCAGTTTCCCCATACTCCGTACTTCCAGCAGGGAGAACAGTAGGAGGATTATCATGAGCATGTTAGCAAATGTATCTAGAACTTGGCAATAGGAGGCAATGCTGGGAATCCAAAGTTGCTTATGTTTGGCACTTTTGGTAATCTGCTAGAGGTTTGTCTAACTTCTTTGATTAAAGCTTCCTAAATATAAGAAACACAGTTATCGGATCCAGTGCTTGTAAAATCTCCCCTCGCCATGGACTGGTGCTTATTAGCTGGAGACCTTTGATGTTTTCTATCCATAATGTTTCTGATCTTCTTGAGAAGTAGGTGAAGCACTCATTCCTGCGCCGTTTACCTTCGGTGAGTTAGGGTTGTAATTCCACTGTCCCATTCCCCCATGCTTCCCCTTTCACAGATCTCACAGGTGTCTGGTCAGACCTGTCAGGTGGGTCTCTGTTTGCCTGTCATTTGGGAAGCTGATGGTCTTACCTGGGCATGGCTGATTGCACAAAGCGGAACAGGGGTTAGTTTGAATTGCAGGTGTGAGCAATCAGTGTAGATCATCGCTAATCCATCAGATATTAGAACTGCCAAGCTGCTGCAGACAGGGCAGAAAGAGCCAAAAATGCTGAGCATGAGTGTGGGTGTCTCTGCGCTCGGCCAGTGGGCTCCTGTGTGCAGGGATTTCATGCCTGTTGTTTCCCTGGGTCTCTCAATGACGCTTCCTTATTGAGGCCCCATTCTGTGCAGGTTTGTGCCAGCCATCACCAGGCTAGGGGGAAAATAGACTCATCACCTCTGTGCATCACTCAGAACGCAGGAGAAACACCGGAATGTGTAGTTTAGAAGAAACACAAATGCGGATGTGAGAACTCAGTCTACAGAAACATAGGTTCCCATCTCCAGTCTCTTTAATTTGTTTGTTCTTGACTTATGTTTCTTATTTTCCTTAAAATTTTATCTCCTCATGGACAAAAAGAGGGATCCTATCCACCTGGGAGAGTTATTGTCTCTGGCTCATTTTTGCTTATAGGTGGCTGTTCACTGCACTGAATGTTTTTTCCTCTCATCTTGAGAAGGTGGTGGGAAAAATTCTGCACGGTTCATCCAGAAGGAGAAGATGAAGACCGCTTTCTGCATGGAAGAAAAGATTTTCTTTTTTGAATTTTCAGACAGAATCACAGGAAGGGGGCCTAACAAAGGCTCTGTGTGTGTTCTGGAACCAGAAATGAGTTCACCAGGGTTGGTGTGACCTTCTATTCAGAAATAAAGGTCAAAAAGTCCAGTTTGTGGACTGGATTGATAGGGTGTTTGCCTTGCATGTGGCCTAACCAGGTTCGATCCCCAGCATCCTATATGGTCTCCCGAGCACCGCTAGGAATAATTTCTGAGTGCAGAGCCAAGAGTAACCCCTGAGCATTGCTGGGTGATGACCCAAAAAGAAAAAGAAAAGTCTAGTTTGTCCTGGACTTTGTCATTGTTTGGCAGAGGCATTGCCCTTTCACAATAAATTAGAGCTAGATGAACCCCAGCAGCTATTTATCAAAAGGTTCTGTGATAAATTCTAGCACTGTGACCCACTGAGAGTGCAGAGAGCTGAGACACAGAGGAAGTTCCATCTTTCTTCGTGCTGCTAAGTTCGAATGGCTGCACGTGTATTCTTTAGTCAAAAATGTAGTAGAGATAGCTACTCTGCATGGTAACAATTTGCCTTTGATTACATTTACTAAAAACATGAGGAATGAGCCCCCTAACTATGAAAGGTTGCCCTTGGGATCCTTTCCAGTATTTGTGCTTTGTATCGAGAAGGATCTAACCTCCAGCTCCGAGCACATCTCTTTGATTACACTGTTCTTCCTGCATTATCATATGCCTCAGAGACCTGGGCCTTATGAAAACAGGATGAGAATGCTATTTGGGTCTCTCAAAGAGGAATTGAAAGAGCTATGCTTGGAGTATCACGCTTCACTCAAATGAGAGAGAATCCAGAGTTCCGATGTCTGTCAATGCTCAAGAATCAGGGACGCTGTCTCATTTGCCAAGGCATCAAAAATCAGATGGGCTGGACACGTAATGAGGTTTAGAGACGACTGCTGGACTAGAGCTATTACTGACTGGATTCCACGGGACGTCAAAAGATGGCATGGACGCCCACCTACAAGATGGTCAGACTTCTTCCTCAAGACCCTGAATGATTGGTTTGAGGCTCTGCATGTTCCTAGAATGAGCAGATGCCATCGGGCCACACTAGCATGCAACAGGGATGAATGGAGACACTACTGGCACCCGCTTGGGTAAATTGATGAGTAACGGGGTATCAAGTGATCAAGTGATCGAGAAGGATCCATAAACCTGTAGTTTCAGAATTTTGAAGGCTACTGAAGACTGATGTATGTGGAAAGATGACATGTGAACAAAATGATCAATCTCATCATCAGGTAGAAAATAAGGGGTAAAGTCATGAGATGTCTGCAATTTACTTGTTAGTAGGTAAGCCTCTTGGGCAAGTTACCTTGCTTCCTGGGTTTCCCTTAGCCCACTTAGAAAATTAGGTATCATATTGATGATCACAAGCAGAAGTCAAATTTATGGTGTCTTTCCTAAGCAGCTAGCATTCTTTTAAGCCAATGAATTTAATTGTATATTTAAAATGATATGAAAGCAGAATTGCTCTGCTCTGTGGATAGAGATGACTCTGCCAAATCTTTGCGGGGTGGAGGGGTATTCTTCCTGACTCACCCCTCAGTTGGGAAGGGAAGGATACTTCTGCCCCTGCAAGGCATGGGTCCAAGCTGAAGGTATTCAGTATCACTGAGATTCTGCATACTTCCAAAATGCCTCAGTTCTTTTTCAGCTTAAAGAAACATGGCAGCAGAGAGTCATACTATTTGAAAAAAACAGAGGTTTGGCTTTTCTAGTCACTAGACTGAAAAGTTTTAGAAAACAGAACTTATCTCTCCTGCCTCTCTTTTAGCAGACTGCATAATATTTACCTATATTTTATTCAGAAACACTTCATTTAAAAAACTTTGCCATTTATTAATGACTCGTAGCATTCTAACACCAAGTGAACTGACAAGAAAGGAATTAAAACATCATATCTAATTTTGAATGAGTGTCTCCTTATTTAGATAGAAAACTTTGTTTGGAATGTTGCCTAAGAGTCTGCAGGACATACTGTGCCTGGCATGGAAACAGAAGTAAGAAAACTGAAAGGGAGAGATTCTTTTTCTCGGCCGTGGAAAAGAATTCCTTTGGAGTTGGTTGAACTTGTTTATCGAGGATGAGCGAGTGAGAGTAGACATGGTGAACAGAAGGGCAAATGTTTTGTCCCTGAGATGTTTGAACACAAAGGAAGCAGTGAAGAAACACAGACTTCCCAATCCTCCTCTTCAGTCCCAGTTAGAGCTACCAGCACTAAGCTGAAAAGGTGATAATCTAAGACATGGGCTCTCCTGGCTACCTACCACTATTAACTCCCAACAATATACCGTCTATGGAGAAGGAATTCAAAATCTTGGTCATCTTGAACGCTACAAGAAATGAGATCTTTGTAGAAGCAGGAGAATTAGCAAAGACTGCAGAACAATTCAGGAGA
Organism: Sorex fumeus; assembly: GCF_029834395.1. Taxonomy (NCBI): domain Eukaryota; kingdom Metazoa; phylum Chordata; class Mammalia; order Eulipotyphla; family Soricidae; genus Sorex; species Sorex fumeus. The sequence continues at coordinate 47,818,208 of NW_026606101.1, forward strand.
AAGGTAGAAGTCATATCCTAGGCATGCAATACGCTGCTTGAGTATGCTGGGAGCTATTGGCGTGTTCCAGCTCAGAGGAACTGCTGTGCATCTATGAGCATTGCCTTAGCCACAGAGAGAGACTCAAACATCCCCTTCGAAGCTCAGGAGCCCAAGTCTATTAAAAAGGGATGTGTAATTCTCTGTGCCCATGTGACTCATTTCTTTCACATTGTCAGTGTTTGATCCTGGAAACTTTATCTTAAGAAAGCTCTAGATTCATCAAAGATTCTCTGAGAATTGTGGTTGAATTTCTATTCTGATTTAAAATTCTCTCTGCTACTGTTGACTTGTTACTGTACTTTCTCGTGCAAAAATTTTTTTTGCGCACCTCACTAAACACATTACAGGAGGAAAGACAAACAAAAAATCAAGCCCCCAACAAATAGAAAAATCAAGAACAAGCTAACTTCTGTACGTTGTTTCTATTGGAAGGTATTCTTATACCTTGCTGTATTATTTAAACCTTAGTATTTGGTAAAGTTCATTAATCCCTCTCCAATGTTGTTAATTAATTCGTGGTGCTAGGGATTCAACCCAGGACCTCACACATGCAAGGCAAGAGTTCCATCATGGAACTACATTCCCAGGTCCCAATTATCTATTTCTTTTCCTGTAAAATCATTTTAACCAAAATAACCTTGCAGGGAATTGCAAAAAATAGAAAGTGTATTTTTAACTACCTAACCTTGTGTCTGGTCTATGGGAAGTGATAAATAATTACTTCATTCTTCATTACTTCATTCTTGCTCATTTTTAGTTTCTATTGATTAAGCCTGTTGACAATTTTGTCTGAATCATGGACTCATTAAGCACAAACTGCGTGTCTGAAATTCTTTGCAAGATTTCTTCTGTCTCGAACTGACGATGACACTGACCATCTCCATAGCACCCATGAGGGATAAAGGGATCGAGATCTTGAAACACTGGGTGAGGGATTGGTGTAGTAGCTCCGCCATTATATAATAACAACTAATGTAAACTATCATAATGCAATACTATTTTTTGGTGGTTGTGTTTTGGGCTTTGCCCAAGAGTCTTCAGAGCTTACTCCTGGCTCAGTGTTCAGGAACCTCTCCTGACAGTGCTCAGGGCACCTTATATAGTGCTTAGAAGCCAACCAGGGTTAGCTGTGTGCAAGGCAAGTGCCTGAACCACTCTAAAATCTCTCTGGTTTGCAAAAAGAAAAAAAAGCAATATTAATGTAAAAATTGCATATTTTAAATTTACGGCAATTTTATTTCAGTTGTATACCAAATTAGACTCCTTAACAGTGAACTTAAGTCTTGTCTTTCACAGATTTTACTAATTTTTTTAAAAAAAATTGCCATTTAGATTCTATAAAACAATTACAGGTAAAGCTTTATACAGAGTTGATAATAATAAAGGTTATTATATGTGGAAAACATTCATGAGAGGTGGTCAACCATTTTATAATATAATGATAAAATTCTATACATGGAATTAGTTATGTTTTAAACAAATGCCAAATAAGTTATTATAATTAATAGCTTTAGGTGCTTCTGGAGCATGGGTCAGCCTTTTTGGGGAGGCACATTTCTAATATAATTTGGTTTAGACCAATTCCTTAAATGCATGGGATTAATAAAAGTAAACACATTGGTAAAGCCATATGAGTTAAGTCCCTCTCCAGTCTTGCCGGCTTAATGCTAATATGGACAAAGCTTACATGGCTAATTCTACCTAGAAAGGAAGGTTTGAAGAGGTATCTCCTTCTTATTCTTTGACCCCGTTGCTGGATATGGTGTTTTTCTTGGCTTGTATTAGAAAAATAATACCCAGAAAAAGATTGCTAGGTATTTCTTTCCTTTGGTTTATTTTTTCAGCCAAAGTATAAGACCTTACTTAGATGACTAGCAATTAAGGAATTTTTGTGGTTTTTTTCCTGATCTAACTGCTTACTTCTGAAGAAAGCAATTCTGACAAGCTTGAGTTAACCTGGATCTTACCAAAACTTTAGAGCCAAAAACATTTTAGAAAGACTTAGAAAAGTCAGGCTGGAATCTTAACAATAAAAAGCTGCTTAAAGTTGCCTTTTCTAGATCATATGGACTTTGTTGTTTCCCCTTAGTTACTTATTTTTCAGAAAATAAACCATTTTCTTATACATGTACCTTTATATTTTAATAACATTGAAGACTTGTTGCTGAGCTAGAAATAAAATGAGTAATCAAATCAATGATGATAATTCTACTACAATCATTCTTTGAATTAATAAAGCTCCTTATAGAGGTATCCTTCCTGTTTTCATAAATTTAGCCTCTTTAGATGATAGTTGTTAAATATGGATTTAGATTTTAATTTTTCTTTAAAACATTAATAAAAGGAAGAAGATAACTTTAAAAGTCTGTTTCCTAGGAAGAGAAATTCAGAGCTGTCACTTGCCGTGATAAAAGCAGAGCAATATCCTCCTGAGTGTCTCCTAGGGTGGCTCTGGCTAGCCTCAGGTGAGGCATGAATCAGCAGTCTGAAAAAGCCCCCAAGGACTAGATTCTTTCCTCCACCTTTCATGTTAGTTGTAGGTGGTGTTGGCTTCATCCTAGGAGGCTTTACTAATTGTTGGGAGATGAGTGCTGACAATTCCTTAGGCTGTTTGACCCAGCAGATGATCATGGCTCTCTTTGTCCTCCATTCTCTGCAGAGGTTCTGAGCTTCACCGCATGGATTAGATACGGCTTAGGGAGGCCCCTGAACCTTGTATACTGATCATTAGAATGAAGGGGGTCTATTGGCCTCCTTAATTATAAATTATGAACCTGGGGTCCCAGAGCAGAGTCAATTCATCTGGAGCTCGTGGTCCAAGACTGAGGAGCAGAGAGTAATTCTCCTGGAAAACAGTTAGATGGCTTCCAAGTAGAAAAAAAAGGGGAAGAAAAAAGAAAAGCCAATTGAGACTTGGAACTTATGTTGACCACCAATTTTCATAGTTTTTTCAGGAAATTTGTTCAAAGTACAAGTGTGTGGTAGGAAGGGGAGTGGAAAGTAAGAGGGTGGGGATATAACGTGTGTATAGGAGGAGTTTTTGATCAGGAATTCAATAGCTCCAATGACAATTTAGGCAACTGATGATAATAATGACCTGTTGTGTTCCATCGGCACTTACAATAGAAGCAGTTAGAAGATAGATTAGATTCAGCACCATCGACCATATCCACACGATAACCAAGCTCATTAAGGTTTCTCGGGAGTTCAAGATGCCACTCTGTTTACCGTTCATTGATTTAAAGACGGCCTTTGATTCTGTTGAGACAGAAGTGGTCATTGAAGCCCTAGCCAATCAGGGCATTCAAGCCCAATACATCAGGATCCTCCGTGAGCTGTATTGCGGATTCACTACCAGGATCTCACCATTCTACAAAGAAGTGATCGTTGATGTCAGGAAAGGGGTTCGGCAGGGTGATACCATTTCACCGAAACTCTTCAGTGCCACCCTCGAGAACATCATGCGACGACTGGAATGGGAAGGAATGGGAGTGAAGATAGATGGTCGGCAACTACACCACCTCCGCTTTGCTGATGACATTGTTTTAATAACACCAAACATCAGCCAAGCGGCACAAATGCTGGCCAACTTTGACTGTGAGTGTGGAAAGGTAGGACTACAACTGAATCTTACGAAGACAATGTTTATGAGAAACAGCTTCGTTCCTGATGCCCCACTCGCTCTCAACGGAACGACCATCTCCGAATGCAACAGCTATGTGTACCTAGGTCGAGAAGTCAACATGACAAATGACCTGGCTCCCGAGCTGCGCAGGAGGAAGAGAGCGGCTTGGAACGCCTTCAAGAAATAGCTAAGAGGATGAAGAACCTCCGGCTCCGGGCACATCTCTTTGATTCCACTGTTCTTCCTGCATTAACATATGCCTCAGAGACCTGGGCCCTATGCAAACAGGATGAGAACGCTATTCAGGTCTCCCAAAGAAGAATAGAAAGAGCTATGCTTGGAGTATCACGTTTCACTCAAATGAGAGAAAAAATCCGGAGTTCTGACATCCGTCGACGATCAAGAATCGGGGACGCTGTCTCATTTGCCAAGGTGTCAAAAATCCGATGGGCTGGTCACATAATGAGATTTAAAGACGACCACTGGACTAAAGCTGTTACTGACTGGATTCCATGGGATGTCAAAAGACCACGTGGCCGCCCACCTACCAGATGGTCAGACTTCTTCGTGAAGATCATGAACGATCGGTTTGAGGCTCTTCATGATCCCAGAGCGAACAGATGCCATTGGGCTACACTAGCATGCGACAGGGACAAATGGAGACGTTACTGGCGCCCGCTCGAGCAAATCAACGACTAACGGGAAGTTAAGTGATTAAGTGATTAAGTGATGATAATAATGATGCAATGATATTTAGAGAGTGTTTTGTATTTCTCCAAATGTTTTATTTATCAGAGAGACCCATTTGGATTCATTCTTTTGTGAGGTCAGAGGGCAGGGGAAATCCGAGTGCTGAAAAATATTTATTGCTAATAACAGAGCTGGACTGGAGCAATAGCACAGCGCGTAGGGTGTTTGCCTTGCCTGCAGACGACCCAGGTTCAATTCCTCCATCCCTCTCGAAGAGCCCAGCAAGCTGCCTAGAGTATCCCATCCGCACGGCAGAGCCTGGCAAACGCCTCGTGGCGTATTTGATATGCCAAAAACAGTAACAACAAGTCTCACAATGGAGATGTTACTGTGCCTGCTGGAGCAAATCGATGAACAGGAGGACAGTGCTATAGTGCTACAGTAACAGAGCTAGGGTGATGATTCAGGTCTCCAGTTTTGATATACCTCTCTTGCTCTTTTTTTACTGCACGACCATTTATGATTATTACTGTAGCACTGTAGCACTGTCCTCCCATTGCTCATCGATTTTCTCGAGTGGGCCCAGTAATGTCTCCATTGTGAGACTTGTTGCTACTGTGTTTGACATATCGAATACGTCACGGGTAGCTTGCCAGGCTTTGCAGTGCGAGCGAGATACTCTCGGTAGCTTGCCAGGCTCTCCGAGAGGGGCAGAGGAATTGACCCCAGCTCGGCCGGGCTGGCTGCACGCAAGGCAAATGCCCTGCCGCTGTGCTAGAAGATTATTTAGTTTTTGATGTTTTTATTAATTTATTCACAGAACAAATTATGAATATTTGCTATGTTCCTGGTATCATGGACTCCAGGTGTGGGACTCCAGGAATTCATTAAGAGAATAATAAGTCACTCTTTTGAATCATTAGCTAAATAAAAACACAGAGTAGCACAATGCGAATCCTATTTTAAGAGATGGAGGGGCTGTTCACTATGTTGAGTAAATAATTTCTGGACTAGTTACTAAAAAAAATTTGGGGTGAGTGCAGGAGATACTGCTGGTGGTACCAGGAGTGACCCCTAGCAGTGCTCCTGGATCATATGTGGTTCTGGGGTTTGAAATGGGGTTGGCCACATGGAAGTTCAGTGCCTTATCCTCTGTCCTCTCTGGCCCTCAAACACATCTTAAAGATGAATAAGGGTAAATCAAATGAAAGGGTGGAAGGACAAGAGTTGTGAGGGAGTAAAACTTTCTTCGTAGGGGCTGGAGAGATAGCACAGCGGGTAGGGTGTTTGCCTTGCAAGTGGCCGACCCAGGTTCAATTTCCAGCATCCCATATGGTCCCCTGAGCACCTCCAGGAGTAACTCCTGAGTGCAGAGCCAGGAGTAACCTCCGTGCATCGCCAGGTGTGACCCAAAAAGCAAAAAAAAAAAAAAACCCAAAAAAACAAAAACCAAAAAAAAACTTTCTTTGTGTACAAAAATCTTGGGGTGAGAACATAGCATGTAGGAAAACTTGTCAGTTTAAGATGGTAGAAACACCAAGCTCTATGGTGATGAGGGAGGCTGGAAGAATGCTTATTCGTGTATCATGAAGTACCTTGAATGATTTGGGTTTATCACTAGAGTATGAGCTGAGAACATATTCATGGAAAGGTTTTAGAAAGGTCATTTAATTTATAGAATGAAAAATGGATGGAGCAGTGGGTGCAGGGCATGTGAAAATGGTACAGGAAGTCCATTATGAAGGTCAGCCATTGAGGGGTGAGCTAAGGAGGGCCTGAATTTAGACTATCAAAGGAACCAAAGTGTTTTCATTTGTGTGATAGTAAAACTGCAAATTTATGAAACATTATTCTGCTCTAGAGAAATAAGCCACACTTATATAGAACTATTAATTTGTATCTCTCATTTAAGTTTCATTTTAAAAATCCATCAAACTGTCTTCATTTAGCAACCATTTAGCACATAGTAATAGCCAGATAAAATGGTCTAAACACTGGCATTTTTATCACTTTAAGTTTTTAAATACACAAACATGCTTATTTCTGATGCATGATAGTTGGCCAATTTATACTCTAATTCATTCCAGATTTTTTCTGAGTCCATATTATTTTTAGTATAAGAGAAAAAATTTCAAATAAAATTTTAGAACAACTTGTTTATAGCACCCCTTGATGTCTGAAAAATCCAATATTTTTCTTTTCTTTTTTATTTCAGGAAAAAGGCAAATTTATTGAACAGAATACTTTACCATATTTTTTTCTTTTTTATTTTATTTACTTTTTTTTCTTTTTGGGTCACACCCAGCAATGCACAGGGGTTAATCCTGGATCTGCACTCAGGAGTTACTCCTGACAGTGTTCAGGAGACCATATGGGATGCTGGAATCAAACCCGGGTCAGCCGTGTGCAAGGCAAACGCCCTACCTGCTGTGCTATCGCTCCAGTCCCACTTTACCATTTTATATGACTGTAAAAATCACTAAAAAATCTTTGCCAGTACATTCTGTGAACTTGCTCATCTCAAGATTAGGACAATCCAAGAGGCTCGTGAGACAGCACAAAGGAGTGAAATGCATGCCTTACATATTCGAGGTCCTGAGTTTGATTCTGGCATTTCATGTCTCCTGCTCCACCTGCCTCATCTAGCACTGGCAGGGTTATCCTAATGACCCCCCACAAATCATCAAACCTGAGCTACAGCACATTGCTGGTCTGACCAATGAACCATCTGACCTGGTCCAGGAGTACCAACATCCCTTCCCCCAGCACCACTATAGAAATCCCGAGGCCAATTCTAGATTCCAACAGATGCAGACGAGGAAAGGCATTTTGTTCTTTTATGGACTAAAAGCATTTAGGGAAACACGCTGTATGTATTTACTAATTAATTCAGCTAATTTTAATAAAGTCTGATGCTTAAAAGCAGTCTTTATTTATGGAATTAAAAGTCTATGCACTCCGTTATTATCAGCTGCCTGGGTATGGTCCTCACCCAGGTGTCTGTTCCTCTCGTTGCAGAGTGTTACAATTCTAGCTGATAAAGGCAATACCAATTTAGTGCTCATGTTAATTATCAGAAATATTAAGTGAATATATTGGAGCTATTCACATGTGTCATTCATGGTTGTATCCTCAGGAAAATGACTATAATTGTTCTTATTAGTTATCATATTTCATGCTTCTGCAGTGAATTATTTTTGTTTTATTTGGGGATTATATTAATGAGAATAAAGCTTACAATATTTTTACTGCTCACAAAACAGAATGGCACTGTATAGTTCATTAGACATATTTTATTGGAAAATTCCTTTGCGTCATTTTATTTCCAAAAACCTGTAAACCAGGTTTTAAAAATGAAAATGCATCAGTTAGTCAATCTTCTTTAACTGATGACTTGAAAAAGAAATAACAAAGAACAACAACATCAAAAAGACCCCCTGATATTTGAAAAGGTTTAAATTTTTCAGCATTTTGTTCTTAATTTTATTAGGAAATAAAATATAAAATATTAGGAAGGAACTAAAATATAAAAACCTTTTGCTACCCAAGTATTACCTATCCTCTGAGACTGGCCCACAGTGAACAGAGAGTTAGTAGTTCATAGTACTTTCATCTAAGATGATCATATTTCGCTTTTCTACATAGGAAAGAAAAAGTATATTCCTAATATGTGGACTATCTGCTTGCCATAGTTACCTAGATTCAAAGTTCATCTATATTCTAAACTTCACTATGACTATAAAAGCCACCACATGTTCACTTGAAATCACCTAGGTAGATTTCTGTTACTTAATACAATTGGAGCAATGAGGTGTTTCAAAAAAGCCACTTTTTCTAAATAGCAGAAGTTCAAATTGTTTTCACTCTGAGCACGTCTGGTTATTTAAGGTTTCAACTCAGTAACTTTTTTTTATGGAAACTATTCCTCAATGTCTGCGCTAACGCTGGCCAGACTTTATGCTGCCTTTTGTATCATCACATCATTTTGTATTATAAGTATCTTTTTTGCTTATCAGTGCTATCAGCTTCTTCCCCTTCCCCTTCCTTGGGCTGTGAACTCATTGAGAGTTAGGACTTTGTCCTGTTACTTTCTGTACTGACAGTTCCTAACCCTGGTCTCATATGTGTAGGTAGATGCTAACCTTATAGAGAAACTCATCTGACAGACCCTGTGTTTCTCTCCTTTGAAAAATAAACTTTCCCAAAAGTTATAATTTGATTGCTTAGACTTATTGCTATGAGCTACAGAGGTTCATAAACCTTATAAATGTATATCATCAGTCTCTTTATATAGTGCTAAACTATCTTGTGTTCACACACTCTTAAACAAGCTACTGGATTAAGACGGATTCTAAATGCCAGGTAGAGCTGCTATAGAAGCCTCTGGTGTCCTTTAACTGACTCCTGCCATCAGTGTGTGCTCTTCAGTTGATCTGCATCGTTGTATCTGTGTGTCCATCTCAGTCTCTTTACACTGGTACTATCAGCCAGGAACACCATGACACTTTCCTGAGCCATAGTACTCAAGCAATCCCCACAGTTACCACCTCCCCAATCCTCACCACACACACACACACACACACACACACACATTGTACACACACCCCTAGGGCCAACGTTAAGACTGGACTGGCCTAGTGGTTCTAAGAGTAAGATGCACTTCAGCAAAAATAGCAAGAAGTCTGAGGACAAGATATTATTATTCAATTTAATTTTATTTTTATAAAGTTGTTCACAGGGCTCTGTTTGGGCCGGTGGAGGGCTCACCCATCCCCCTCCAGCATGCCCAGGATGTGAGACTCAGCCTGGCCTGGGGTCTGGAGGCATCTCTGCAGATTGCTGATCTCTTTTGATATTAATTTATGAGTCTCAGGATCCAACTCTCAAATTTTATATAAAAATAAAAGTAATAAAAGATGAAGCATTATATTAATAATTTAGATGATGCTGCACTTACCTTGATGCCTTTTTTCTTTTCACATGTACAAAGTCAATCTGTTTCATTGCATTGTATGTGGTGTTGAAAAAAAATCTCTGTTGAGGTTTCCAAGTGGTCCTTTATAGTTACTTTGGAGGAATTCATGTCTTTTTAGATTTCTGTTTTTATTTATATGCTGAATGGGTGCATGTAGTCTCGTGATTCTTAGTGATATCCATAAGTTGAATGCTTTTAAATGTGTAACTCTGCCCCATTCTCTTGCCTGGATTGTAGGTAAACCTGTATATTCAAATGCACACCTGTATGCCCAATTATTTACTTTTCACCTTTATTTGGACATCTCATGGAAATCTCACACTTAACGTAACTGAATTTTACTTTACACTTCACCTCAATGTCTAAAACCTATACTTCTTTGTTTTCCTCTTTCCAATAAGAAAGCAATTTATACTCTTACATTTTCTCAGCCAGAAACATAGGAGTCATTTAAAATTTTCTCTTTTTCTCATTTTTGCATAGAGTCCATTAGCAAGTCCTGTTGCTGCAATATACAATATACATTTTGAATTTGATCATTTTTTTTTGGTCCTTTCACTTCTACCATGTTGGATAAATCTAGACCACTATGTTTCCTTGTGCTGCAATAGTCTCATCACTTTTTTTTCTGTCACACTTGGCAGTGCTCAGAACTTATTCCTTGCTCTGGGCTCAGAGATCACTCCTGGTGGGCTCAGGGTACTATATGGGATGCTGGGGATCAAACCCTGACCTGCCATGTGCAAGGCGAATGTCCTACCCACTGTACTATCAATCTGGCCCCATCCTCATCACTGTTATAATGACTTTTACAGCTATCCTTGACTAGCTGAATCACTTTTCTATAATTTTAGTTAAATTTCATGACTCCACTGTTTAATACCCTTGAGAAACTTCTAGCCATACTTAGAAAACCTAAAGTGCTGCCCTTGCCCACAGAGTCTCATGCTATATCCTCCCAGGCTTTTCCAGATTAACTCTACCACTCTGTAGTATGGTCTTTCTTTAGGGTTTCTTCTCTGCTTGACTTTGTATATTATAAACACACATATGTGCATGTGTTTATGTGTATGTGTGTTTGTGTTTGTGTACACATGAGATTATTTGCATACTTGCTGTTTGAGTTTGTCATCTGTTTTATTCTTCTTTATTCATCTGTTTATTTTTCATGACTGTCACTCTGGGATCTAGTACAGTACCAACTCATAATATTGGTTAAAGGTGTATATTGAATTCAAGTTCCTTCTTCATAGAATACTTGAGTTCAACTGTGGCTAAAAGTTTGAAAGAAATCATTTTAAAAAATGTTCCATGACCTAAAAAGACAATAAGATGACTCAGTTTGGGGTGACCACTAAAACAGCATATGACCTTTACATTTCTTTGCCATCTTGTTTGAAAGTGCCTTTTTTACCTTTGATCAGCTTTATTCTCTTATTGAGACTTTGCTTTTTATATTGACTGAGTTTTCTGACAGTTCCTTAACTAGGCCTTCTGCCAATCTTGTCCCAAATTTAAATAACAGTTATAATTGCTTTTATCATTATTTAGTGTCACTATAAATCTGTTGGCATAAGTTATGCCCAGAATTACACAATGACATTTTTTTATCTTGTCATTTGATTTATAGGTTAGATACAATTTGTACATGTTTAGTCATATTTTTGCTCCTGAGTACAAGGGCATATGTTAAATTGGATATCAGGGAAATCAAAAGCTCCTTTGTCTTAATTTGGCCTTATTAGCCATGCTTATGTAGATCGCTGAATATATTATACCCAGAATTTAGTATATGCATTAAATATGATAGAGTTCACTAGGAAATGTAAAAATAGAACAAAATACAACACTTTACTTGCAGATTGGAGGTAAGGTGATTGGTATGTTAATTAAAGGTGACCTCAGCACTCTTAATATTAACCTCCTGATTTTCTCCAGTGTTTCAGGTAGAAAAAAAATTATTCTTCAATATTCCTAAGAATGAGATTGGATAAAGGACACAAATGAAGTCCAGACCAAGTACAAAAACATGAGCTCCTTTTCCTGGCTGCTCAACTAATGCAGACTCAGTCTGGGGATGAGATAACTATCTCAACAGCCATTCCATCGCTCAGACTTCAAATTACAGTAATTATGACAATTTGTGCCAATAGCCACGAGGTGGGATTTTTGATGTGGTTAAAAATAACATCTGTAAAACCCAATAAAATTACGTTTTGCTAATTTTCTGATAAGATACTGTTTTAACTATACTGTGTCTTCGGCGGTTGGCAGATTTCAATTAGAGCGTTTCTTTAAAAAAAAATTTTTTTTTAACCCATTTTGTCTCCTGGATCCCATTCCATCTTCAGCAGTGTATTTGTTTAGTATTCTTAATTAATTTTGTTTTGTGCAAATTTTGTCTTCCCAACTGATACTGATCTTTGAGACTTTATTAAGTTTGCTGATTGCTAACTCCTGATACAAAAGGACCAATAGCAGGAGCAGGCTTGTTCTTTCTGGCTTAGAGAGCAGGGTTCTAATCAAGACCTGCTCAGCCATGTCAGTGTGAAAAAGGACAATGATGAAGGGAATAATGGGGCAACTAAAACAAGTTGACTCTGCAGTTTTGTCCTGTTTCAACATTGCTAGCTTACTCCAGGGACAGCCCTTGGCAAGCACTCGAGTGTTCCCCTTCAATGCATTGTCACAGAGCCTGAGGGTCTTCTTATGTGGGTGCTCTTAAAACACTTTCCTTGGCACCCCATCCCCTATTTGTATTAGTATTGTGATTTACAATACCTTTAATGAATATTTCACACGTTCATGGTTCCAAATCCCCCCCACCCCCGCCCATGCAAAGCATCACTTGAGTGCTTTGCTTCCTTCCACAACTGTCTCAGTTCCCTCTCATTCACTTCCACCCTCAGAGGAAAGCTTAGGTCTCTACACCAACTCTCCAACATTGGCAAATATTTGATGAAAAGAAATTTAGCTATGCTTGCACATTTCTATTGCACAGATGATAAAAATTGAGGTTCACGGTATTTGTGACCTACCCAAGCTCATTTAATAGGTGAATGAGTCCCAAAGTTGGGGTTAGTACAGGAGCCTTTGGATTCTCCTTCCACTGGTCTTTCAAAGTAGGTGGGCTCTTAGTCAAAGTATGTGAGCTCCTAGGCTATATATATATAGAAGAGAGAAGGTAGGACTCACAGCTTACTAATCATGAAACCATTACTCATCTTTGCCCTTCTTCAATCTTCTTTCCTCTAAATAACTTAATGAAACTCCTGCTTAATCTCACAATCGCGACCTTATCTCTTTCTTCCTTTTCTTCACTTCCACACCTTTTTGTTTTATTTTGTTTTATTTTTTGGGGCCACACCTGGCAGTGGTTAGGGCTTACTCTTGCCTTTGCACTCAGGGATAGCTCTTGGTAGGGCTTGGGGAACTTACAGGGTATTGGGGATCAAACCCAGATCGGCCTCCTGCAAGGTAAGTGCCCTGCCTTCTTCTATACTCTCTCTCCAGCCCCTACTTCTACACATCTTAAAGAAATATGCTAATTCTATTGATTTTTACCTTCTCCCATTCACTTGTCACATACCACCACTCAACTGAGAATAGGTAAGGACAGTATTTTTAGTGTAAGGCATTTAAGTTAGTAAGATAGACATAATTCCTGTTCTTCCTAGCCTGCAGTATCTAGGGCCTTCTTCCTGAGATGAAAGATCACACATCCTTCTTACTTCCTCTGATTTTATCTTTTATCTCAGTATGTATTTATAAATTACTCAATCAAAAGAAAACTTAATTTTACTGCATATAGATTATAGATTATAGATATGTCACGGTCCTCCCATTATCCATCGATTTGCTTGAGCGGGCCCAGTAACATCTCCATCGTGAAACTTGTTGTTACTGTGTTTGGCATATTGAATACGCCACGGGTAGCTTGCCAGGCTTTGCCGTGCAGGTGAGATACTCTCGGTAGCTTGCTGGGCTCTCTGAGAGGGGCGGAGGAATCGAACTCGGGTCGGCCATGTTAGCCGCTTGCAAGACAAACGCCTTACCCACTGTGCTATCGCTCCAGCCCCCAGATTATAGATAGATTATAGATAAATATTTTTATTCTTTTACATATATTAACTTTTGAATGATATAGCCAAAATATTTCTATCGAAAAAAATTCATTCCTTGGGCCAGAGCAATAGTATAGCAGGTAGGGCACTTGTCTTGCAAATATACAATGCTCGAATTCCAACTGGGGTTGACTGCATGTAAAGTAAGCAACTTAACTCCTATGCTATCTCTTTGGCTCCCCTTTTGTTACTTTAAACATTTTTGTTACAAGCAGACCAAACATTTTCACTAACACAATCAATCAATTACAACCATCCTGTTATTCGTCGATTGCCTCGAGCAGGCCCTAGTAACGTCTCCTTCGTCCTAGCCCTGAGATTTTTAAAAAAGTGCCATATTCAAGGCTCTTTCAGAATTAGGAGAATGAGACCCTTCATTGTTACTGGTATTTGGCATATTGGGTACGCCACGGGGAGTTTGCCAGACTCTGCCATGTGGGCAGGTTACATTCGGTAGCCTGCCAGTTTGTCCAAAGTAGGAATGAGATGATAAGATGTCGAGCGGCCACGAATGCGGCCGCGCGCTTCTGGGAGCTGGGTTTTATAGTCTCTGAGTCTTGGCCGTTGATGGGATTATACGTGTAATTTTGATTATAATTTAGTTTAAGTGAAAAATACAAATGTCCCTTTGGAGTGGCTCATTTTTTTATTGCTTTATTTTATTTATGCTTTTGCTCACACTTTCTTAGCACTTGAAGACCCACACATACTAGGAGATCAGTCAGGGAACCTATATTTGTTTTGGACATAAATATGGCATGATCTGTGACAGATTTTTAAATTTTTTTGTCATACTTGGTCATGCTCATGAATTACTCTAGTTTTATGCTCAGAGATCACTCTGGGCAGTGCTCAAGGGACCATCTGTGGTGCTGGAGATAGAACCCTTGTTGGCAGCATGCAAGGCAAGTGCCCCATCCCTTGTACCATCCCTCCAATTCCTACCATAGATTTTCAAGGATAAATTTCATAAGAGTTATAAGAAAAACTGGAAAGAACCATCATCATGCTTACCTGTAACACATAGATTTGATTTGCAGCAGAACAGTGAACAAGGTCCATTATTATTATTATTATTATTATTATTATTATTATTATTATTTGGGGGGCTGGAGCGATAGCACAGTGGTAGGGCATTTGCCTTGCATGTGGCCGACCTGGATTTGATTCCTCTGTCCCTCTCAGAGAGCCAGGCAAGGTACCGAGAGTATCCCACCCACACTGGCAAGCTCCCCAAGGTGTATTCGATATGCCCAAAACAGAAACAAGTGGTGCTGGGAAAACTGGATAGCCACCTGCCAAAAAATGAACTCTGACCTCTGGCTAAGGCCAGACACAAAAGTCAGATCAAAGTGGACTAAAGATCTCAATATCAGACCTGAATCCATCAGGTCACTGTCAACTGTCACCGTCACTGTTCTCCCATTGTTTATTGATTTGCTCGAGTGGGCCCAGTAACATTGTGAGACTTGTTACTGTGTTTGGCATATTGAATACATCATGGGTAGCTTGCCAGGCTTTACCGTGCAGGCGAGATACTCTTGGTAGCTTGCTGGGCTCTATATCAAACTAAGAAGCTTCTGCACCCAAAAAGAAACAGTGACCAAAATACAGAGAGAGCCCACAGAATGGGAAAGAATATTTACCCAATACCATCTGATAAAGGATTAAATATCCAGGCTATACAAGACACTGGTGGAATTATGCAAGGAAAAAAACCTCCAACCCCATCAAAAAATGGGGAGAAGAAATGAAATGCTAGAGCGGATGTGGGGAAGAAGGGATGCTCTTTCACTGTTGGTGGGAATGCCCACTAATCCAGCCTTTCTGGAAAACATATGGACAGTCCTTCAAACACTAGAAATTGAGCTTCCATATGACCCCGCAATACCACTTCTGGGGATATATCCCGAGGATGCAAAAAAGCACAGTAGAAATGACACCTGTACCTATATGTTCATTGCAGCACTGTTCACAATAACCAAAATCTGGAAACAACCCAAGTGCCCGAGAATAAATGACTAGTTAAAGAAACTTTGGTACATAAACACAATGGAATACTATGCAGCTGTTAGGAGAGATGAAGTCATGAAAGTTGCTTATAAGTGGATAGACATGGAGAGTATCAAGCTAAGTGAAATGAATCAGAAAGAGAGGGACAGATATAGAAGGATTGTACTCATTTGTGGAATATAAAATAACATAACATGAGACTGACAACCAAGGACAGTAGATACAAGGGTCTGGAAGATTGCTCCATAGGTAGAAGACTGCCTCATGAGTGGGGGGTGGGGGGGGGAGAAGGCAGCTGGAATAGAGAAGGGATCACTAAGAAAATGATTGTCAGAGGAATTGGTCAGGATGGGAGATGTGTGCTGAAAGTAGATAAAGGACCAAACATGATAACCCCTCAGTATCTGCATTGCAAACCATAATGCCCAAAAGTAGAGAGAAAGAGTATGGGGAATTTTATCTGCCATGGAGGCAGTGGGAGGGTGGGAAAGGTGGAGCATAGTGGGGATATTGGGGGTGGGGAATGTACACTGGTGGAGGGATGGGTATTTGATCATTGTGTGATTGTAACTCCAACATGAAAGCTTGTAACAATATCTCATGGTGATTCAATTAAAAAAATTTAAAAAAATATAGAATTGCATCAAAAGCATAAAACAGTAAGCGATATGTAGTAAGTAATATAGCACTGTAGCACTGTCGCACTGTCCTCTCATTGTTCATCAATTTGCTCGAGCGGGTACCAGTAACATCTCCATTGTGAGACTTGTTACTGTTTTTGGCATATTGAATACGTCACAGGTAGCTTGCCAGGCTTTGCCGTGCAGGCAAGATACTCTCGGTAATTTGCCGGGCTCTCCGAGAGGGGTGGAGGACTCAAACTCGGGTCGGCTGCATGCAAGAAAATGCCCTCCCCACTGTGCTATCGCTCCAGCCTAGTAAATAGTATATTAATATATAATATATAACACACAATTTTATAGGAATATATAAATTGTTTAGGAATATATAAATATTTCATTAAGTATATTATGTGCAAATACTTAAAATATTTACACATATAATTTCTATAGGAAGAAGTACACACTGAACTATGTCTGAATTAGGCTAAAAATTACCTAGGTTGGGGGCCAGAGAGCTATTATAGAAAATAAGACACTTTCTCTGCATGTGACAGCCCTAACCCCCATCTGTTTGAACTCTGACATAACATACAATCCCTGAGCACCACCAGGGACTACTCTATGTACAGATTGAGAACCACAGGATGTGGCTGTCCTTTCAAATATATAAACAAAATAAAATGAAATAATTTTGGTTTGGAGAAATAGGAAGACACACACCTAAAACAAGATTGATCATAAGTTTTCTCTACTTTTGTGTATATTAGAAATTTTACATAATAAAAAAGTTTCTATAAAGCACTAAATTACTGTTAAAGTAAAATGTCCATTATCTACTTACTGAGTTTTAGTTTTCAGATAACAATATGTTTCTGAAGAACATAAAATGTATGAATTTGTATGAAATTGTTCAGTTTATAATGTGTGCATTAAAATACTTGGTGAAAATTGCATGAGAAGACTCTTACAAATTTCTCAATCTGTTCTGAAATTTGGCAACAAATAAATTAACTAGTTATTTCAATTGGCAATTCTTAGAATTATTATTAAACATTATCTCTCATCTGTTGACCTCTCGTATATTTCGTCTGTGGTTGACTCTTACATTCTTTGCTAATTGTTCTTAACAAATGATCACAAATTTGGTGACTTAAAACAATAGAAATTTATTGCTGCCAAATTCTGGAGGCTAGAAGTTAAAATTTGTATCACTGGTTAAAAATGAAAGGGTCACTATTTCTACACATTTAGGGCTAAATGTGTTCCTTGCTTTGTTGAGACCGTGAAGAGTGCTTGGTATTCCTCAGCTTATGGCCACATCATGACAATCTTTAAGGCCAATAGCATTGTCATACATCTTTCATTTCCATTTTTATGTCATCTTCCCCTCTTTCTATGTAAGTTTCTCCTGCTTTTTTCTTATAAGAATACATGTGATTGCATTTAGCATTCATTCAAATAATCCAAGATAGTTTCCCTATTTTAAGATTCATTTTTTTTCCTTTTTGGGCCACACCCAGCGATGCACAGGGTTTACTCCTGGCTCTGCACTCAGGAATTACTCCTGGCGGTGCTCAGGGGACCATATTGGGATGCTGGAATTCGAACCCTGGTCGACCATGTGCAAGACAAATGCCCTACTCGCTATGCTATCGTTCCAGCCCCCCCCCCCCCCATTTTAATATTCTTAACTCAATCATACCTTTCAAAAGCTTTTTCTGTCTTCTCTCAAAGTAACACTAACAAATTCCACAGAGACTATACTGTGGAGATCCTTTTGAATGTTCACTTTTTGGTCTACCACACTTATTTTACTTTTGCCTTTCCCCCTCTTTTAATGTAAGCTAAAACCTGGAATAATTTTAGATTTAGATAAATGTTACAAAGACACACAGCATTTTCTCACAAAAGTTTCTTCATTTTCCCTAAAACGACTTAAAAAGATTTTACTTCTAACAGCTTTTTTTGCCTTTGGATTTTAGAGCTAACAGAATTTTGTTTAGTTCTTTTTACATTAAAATTTGCTGACAAAGCCTTTATGATTAAAATGAGGGTTACATTTGCCACATATTACTTTTCCAAAATAATAAGGTGAACAGGATCATTATTCTCACAAGTGAATTTGAACCAGCCAGAAGGAATTAGGAGTTTAATTCAGTACTACAAACCAGATAACATATCTGATCAAGGATGGTGCAAAAGGCTGAGAATCACTCCCACCCCACCCCCAGCCCATTTCCTCTAAAAGAATAAAAAGGGCAAAGACTTAAATCAGAGATCTTTACTTTCAGTTGCATTGAAAGTGTGCCTCAGGAGACTGGGCTAGGAGCAACTGTATTGATCAGGGCGGGCTCCTTGGAGAGCAACCCACCCTTAAAATGTGTTTCCTGTTCTTTTGCTATTAAAAAAATGCTTCTTGAGACCATGCAGAGAAGACTTTTGTGGGAGAAATCTGAATCTGAATCTGAATCTGCTACCTCCCAAACAACCAGCTCCTTGCCAATAAAGCTCTTTCTTAACCAGTCACCATGTCTCTAGGTTGAGTGGCTCTTTTGAACTTCAGAGCAACAGATTGATAGCTACAAGTGTGGGTCTTAGCATTTCAGTTGGAGTAACAGTTGCAATAAATAATAGCTGATGGGTAATTTCCAGCAATTTTAATTCGGTAAGACCCAAAATTTATTTCAATAAATTTCCATGTGTATTTTTGCTTCAAATATACTAAGGAACAGTTTGGGGTAGTTTCAAATTTTATTTTTTCCACAAAGAGAAATGTAAAAGAGTAGACTTATGTTGCAATTAATTTTGTGCTGGGAAGAAAGCACAAT
Source organism: Sorex fumeus (assembly GCF_029834395.1). Taxonomy (NCBI): domain Eukaryota; kingdom Metazoa; phylum Chordata; class Mammalia; order Eulipotyphla; family Soricidae; genus Sorex; species Sorex fumeus. Next base: position 47,837,128 of record NW_026606101.1, read on the forward strand.
TAAGGTGTTCCATTTATTAGACCCATGCCAGGTCCTAGGCATTGAACATATTGAATTAATTATATGTTTATTTACAATTATGCAACTAATCTGAATAATGTCAGTACATTTAGGGATTTTGGTTGATTCCTATACATTTCATTCAGTTTTAGGTATCTGGTAGTATGGACAAATGATCAATTAGTTTCATATTCAATTCCATTTGATTTCTAAGCCAAGATGTTTATCTCTTATGTGTTTGACAGTAGAGATCTGTGGAGTTAATAGACAGGGTCAAGAAAGTGTACAGCAGAACTGTATTCAACAACTGAAATTTAGTTGAAGGCTAAGAATAGTACAGTGGTTAAGGCTCTTCCTTTGCATGCAGTCAACTCAGGTTGGATTCCTGGCACCACATATAATTACCTGGTCATTGCCAGGAGGAACTTCAATCATGAAACCAGGAGTAACTCCACCCCTCCCCTTTCAGAAAGAAAGTAAATTGACATTTTGGAATGTTCGTACTTTTAACTTCTCTAGAACAAGTTACAGTGACACCAGAGAAATCAAGCTACACATTGGTAGCAGAATAAACTCCTGTTTTCCATAAGGATATGTGAAGAAAGGTTTTGACTGAAATAAGTTTGACATGTCATATGAGAAAGTAATAAGAAAAGCAAAGATTTTATTAAAGTTTGACTCCTCAGATTCCTCAAGCCACCACCATCTTCCTCGAACACTATTTTCTCAATGGCTTTGGGCCAAAGCCATTACTTAACCTTTTTACTTCAGCTTCTCAATTGATAAAATGGGAACTGTTATAGTGTGATTAATTTATCTCCTAAGGGGGTTGTTTATATTAATTAACTGCTGTTAAGGGCTTTGAAGATGAAATGTGCTAACTGCTTATGCTATGATTAGCCATGGGATAGTGGAATTTGATAACTGCTTCACTAGATAAATGACTAAACCTGATACACACAAACTGTGAAATCTGTGGGAGGAGTTAAGACCCAAGGCAACGAGACAGTTGAGCAACCAACCTCATCAAGGAATATAATACAAATTACTCTTGAGCCTTGTTTTAAACACTTTAATCTACTATCTGAAATGTATGTTTAAAATGTCACAATACTGATAACCGCATTTTGTTTTGTCAGTGCCCTTAATGACATTTCTTTCCAGGACATATCTTCCTCACAAATTCACTAAATTTATCTTGAGTCATATTTTTAAAAATATCAATTATTTTCAATGACTCTTTGCATGTGTACTCACATATTCCCACAGATGACATGCAAATCACTGTGGTTGACAGCATAGAACATTCTCCTTTTTATTTGTATTGTTCAGAGCAAGCCAAACACATTAGGGGAACGTAAACGGCCACTGCTTTGAGTCAATGAATATTTAAGGATATTAACTTACTTCCTCTAATAGTCTTTAAGAAATTTAAAAAATAAACAAATGGAACAAAAGATTAGAATGTCAGACTTAGTTTGGGATCTTGCTGAGGACTGTGTTTTGCAGCTGACCGTATCATTACCTACCTAGTTATGAGGTCATATTTCTGTATAAATCATTAGAATTTACGTGTAATTTTATAGCAAATAATAACTACAAAGCTATAAGGTTTTGACCAACACAGGCATATTTATTTTAAGAATACTAATAACAAAAACCTCAAAGAGACAGTCTTTCTAAAGGTTTTTGGATTAGAACTCTTGGTAATACTCCAAATATTTTTTCAGGGTATCATTTTAGGAATCTTCTCTAGATAATTACCTGGATAATATGTAATTCCATTTTGTTTTAAGACAATCTATAAACTCTTTTAAGTCTTTATGCATATGCCTCAATTTTACGAATGCAATCTTTTTATTAAGACACTGCCTCTACTGAACTCTTTATTGGTGGAGATGAGTTTGTCATCCTTTCATTGGCAGTGCTCAGGAGATACTCTTATCCCTATATTCAAGGTTCACTCCTGACAGTGCTCAGAGACCATACGTGATGGTGGGGATTGAACTGGGGTCAGTAACATATAAGACTAATGTCTTAACTCCTATGTTTTCTCTCTGACCCCACAACTTGATCTTTAATATTGGTATAAAGTGTGAGATAGGGGAAAGAATATATTTAAATTAATTCTCATTTAAAAATCAACCAGTAAAATACTTAATGTTTGTGACTAAGAGGTGTCACATTGTACTGAATGTTAAATTTTGAGTCAGAAATATGATTTTTTCCATCCTCACTGGGGTACTTTCTGGGCTATGCAATTTTAGCAAATTATTTGACCTCAGTTTTTCTATCTATAATCTGGGAATACTAATACCATCATCATAAACTTACTCTATGGATTAAATGACCAAAGCTTATAAGAGATGCCTTGTATGTGGTATTCATTACATAACATTTTATTTATCCTTTTAGAATCCAGTAGAAATTCTTGCTGAAAGGCTATTATAGAGTTTTATCTAAAAGCTCATGTTTGCATAATTTCTGTTTCGGAGAATAGTTAATTCCTTAACAATTTCTACAACTGTCATGAGGCTGTGGCTTTTTTATGCCATGAGTCATAACATTCATATTAAACACTAATTTGCTTTTAAAGAACTTAATCTTAAGCAGGCGGGGGAAGACAAGGGATGAGGTTTTATCTTAAATGAATTTTCAAGTGAGAATTCAGTGATGTAAAAATCTCCCAGGAAATTTTATAATGATGATTTTTTTCCAAAAAGATAAGTTTCAAAATGGGGAACTAAGGGTATGACTATATGACTTGAGTTTAAACATTCACATTTTTATTTATTTTAATTTTTTAAATTTAAATTAAAAATTCATTTAAATTTTTTAAAAGTTATTGATACTTGCATTTTTAGTATAGAACATTCCAACAACTCCACCAGTGTTACCTTCCTTCCACCAGTGTTCTCATATTCCATTCTCATCCAACTCTCACCCCGTCTCTGACTATCACATCGATCTCATATTCTCAGTTTTGTTGAGTCTATTTTGGGTAGATGGCTTTACAACTTACCCACATCACCAGTATGACTGAAGCTCTAATGTCTGTTCACCCGCTCCTTCTCATTCTTTTCTTCCCACCTTGATTTTTTCCCTTCCTGCCCTTCTCCTTTCTAAACACCAGGGTCCAGGGTGATCTAGGCATCCCCCTTTATCTGTAGTACATTTACTCATCTATGTAGCACAGATAAATGATGATCTTTTTCATCTTTCTTCTTCTGGCTTACTTCATTCAACACAATATCTTCCAGTTCCAACCAGCTTTCAACAAATGGTATGATTCCATCATTCCTTGCAGCTGCGTTGTATTCCATTATGTATATATACACCATATCTTCATAATACATTCATCTGTCATTGGAAACCTAGTTGATTCCAATCTTGGTAACTGTACTAAATGCAGCAATGAATAATGGTGTGCATACATCCTTTTGAGAGAGTGTTTTTACATCCTGGTAAGAGATGTCCAAAAATGGAATTGCTGGGTCATATTGCAGTTCAATTCTAAGTTTACTGAAAACTTTCCATACTGTTTTCTACAGGGGTTGTACCAGACAATATTCCCACTAGCAGTGGATGAGAGTACTTTTTTCACCACATCCCTGCCAAAAAACATTGTTTCTACTATTTTTGATATGTGCTGCCTCTACTGGTGTGAGACGGTATCTCATTGTCATCTTCATTTATATTTCTCTGATGATAAGTGATGCTAAGCATAAAAATTTACATTTTTGCAACCTTTAATTCATGTGTCACTTAATTCACCTCTTTCAGGCTCCTGCTACTATTTTAAAGAACAAAACATCAGCTCATAGACAACCTCTGAGAGAGAGAGAGAGAGAGAGAGAGAGAGAGAGAGAGAGAGAGAGAGAGAGAGAGAGAGAGAGGAGAGAGAGAGAGAGAGAGGAGAGAGAGAAAGGAATGGGGATGTGATAAATCTAACAGAGGAAAACTTAAACAAAACTAAATAAAAACAGAATGCATGCCCAAATAAATATTTGAACAGGAATGGAATCTTCATGTGTGTGGTGGAAAATAGGTTTGTTTTAAGCTGCACATTTTGGCAGGCTGACTGTTGACTTTATCACCTCCTGATCACCAGGGTTTTAGACACCTTCCCGCAGGCGTCATCTTGAGCATATCATCACCACTCACCAGAGCTGCAGGCCTTGCCCAAGCCTATGAACTACTCCTAGGAACCTCCTCTGCTCAGCAACTCCCATGCCCAGATGCCTCCTTTGGACCTACCCCTTCCTACCCTTCTTCTACTATCCAGACTTGCATTTGAATTATCTTCTATCAAAAGTTGTTTTAGTTGAATCTACTGAATATCCCTGAAGTTGGAATTCTCTACACAACAGGTAGAATTGATCGATTTCTAGCCACAAATAAACTCTGCTCTGCATTTCACCATTATGCAAGGGACTAATTTCAATTTTTTTTGAACAATTAAATTACAGACCATACTGGAAAGAAGCATAGATGCTAACAGTCTGTTGAGCACAGATCTTAATTGCTGAACTTGTTCATGTAAAGCAGCAGGCCATATAAAACGCCATGTAAGCACCCTGGGTATCATAAGAGTGTTTATGGAAATTTAAATGGACATACTCAAGTTGCCGCTTATTAGTTGGTGGTTTCAAAAGATTGTTTCTAAGGGTGGTGACTCTCTTTGGCACCCAGGATTGAGCTGCTTATCACTTGGGGTACAATGACGCACTGAAGTCATTACACTCTTAGAAGAAATTAAAAATGTTAGGAATAAGTTACTGTCCAAATGGGGATTGTTGTTATTTGTAGGCATAACTACAGTGTTTTCAGAAACAAGAGTGATTTATTTGCTTTTGAAAGTTACTCTCTGATTAAAATGATTCTGTCACATTTTTTAGCTATTTAGCTTACCTTAGCTTACTTAGAGATTAACAACCTTAATTATTATAATTATTATTTTAAGATAAAGTAATAAATTATGTGTATTATGAGCACCGTCATCTGTTTGCCTTCTTAAAGTGGGTCCCTCTATATGTCATTCATTCAGTTTGGTGTTCCAGCTGATGTTGAGAGAGCTGGCAAGATCTGGTTTCTCAAGCAACAAACAGTAGTTAAGGAAGTTAATGTGATGCTCATACCATTACCCAGCTTATTACTCAGAGACTGGCATAAATAACTGATTTTAAAATAAGAGGAGTGGTTAATGCTTGCAAAGCATTCACACAAATTTGCAAAGCTAGGGTCTAATGAACCTGTCTTTGACTTCATGGACAAATTGTGAGCTTTTTTTTGTCAAGGGTTGATAGGATCAAATGAGATAATGCCTGCAAAGTACTGGCACAAAGGAAGCACTAAATAAATGAAAACCATTATTATACTGTTAAAATAACCCTCCAGATTTCATTTAAATCAAAAAAGAGTGAGAAGTGGAGGATCATGTCAGCCACTGATCATGTTGCTAGTTCTTCTGTGCTCCCGTTTGCGACACATAATATATTTTGGCGCACCTTGGGTCATGAAGAAAAATCCCTCTCCTCTCTAGTTAGAGTCACTTTATGAGACTGAGGCACCAAGTTGGATTCACTTTAGAGACAGAATCCAGTCCAACACTTGTCAGAGGGCATTATTGCTCAGTTTCAGCACCAACTATATGCCAGCACGAATAGCGCGAGTTCAAAGGAAAAGGGTGAAGTTTTGGGTGTCATGTCATAATTTGAGTCCCCACCCAAAGTCAACATTAGTTTCAGCTTGCACTTTCCTTCCAACTTCAAGTTTACATACTGGGTTTCTCAGGTTATTGCCATCAAATCACAACTTGCTTTGTTTCCTGGACCACTCTTACCCATCCATGTAAGAGTTATAGAAGCCCCAAACTTGGTAGATGGAAGGAACTTTAAAATGTTACATAAAAGGACACAAATCTGGCTGGATTTGTAACCAGATGCTTCATTTTGGGGGCACACTGTTCAAACTTGGGTAGAGAAAAGGTGGTAAGAATATAATTGTCCATCTTGATACTAACCCATACCTCAGAACAGGCAATTAACTTTCCCCAAAGTTAACTACAGGTCAATGACCAATACCATCAAGTTAGCTTTTAAGACTAGGCAACAATATCAAAGCCAGCAGATACTACTACAATTTAAACATATCCAGAAATATTTGGCTTGCAAATTTAGTGACTAGCCCTCCATTCTACTCTTATGACCAGTATGGTTTCAGTGAGCAGCAAATCCTAAAGTTTCAGAATCAGAATACAAAGAACTTAGGAAGCACCTATGACCCAGCAGTATTTTTTTTTTCAGAGAATCACAGCAAAAGAGCCATTCTGTATCACCTGAACATTCTGGTGTTTTTAATTTTATTTTCCTGTTTTCAAGATAGGGGAAATTAAGTAGTAGTGTGTGGAATGGGGAGGGGGAGGAGGAATTGGTGGGGTATGATAGGGTGAGCAGAGATTAGATAGCAAAGAAATGGGTTTGAATGGAGACTATGGATTTCATGAGCCCAAACTAGTGGGTGAAGCAAGTGGTGTGGTGAAGCTGACCCAGAGGAAACAAATGATTTAACTGATTTATGGTCCAACAGAAAATTTAATCTTTGTTATGACTGGGTCCAGCTCAAATGTAAGTAGGTGAGAGTGGATCTCTCACCATTTTTCTGATCCTTTTTGATCCTTTTTGCCTGCCTCATTTTCTTCACTGCTGCAATTTTTGGGAGGACATTAAAAAGATTCAAAAATAAACACCAGGCCATTAAGACAGGGTAATCTAAGATATGTATATATATATTACATATATAAATAAATATCACTCTTCACTGTCCTCCCATTGTTCATCCATTTGCTTGAGCAGGCCCAGTAACATTGTGAAACTCTGTTGTTACTGTGTTTGGCATATTGAATACCTCATGGGTAGTTTGCCTGGCTTTGCTGTGTGTGCGGGATACTCTCGGTAGCTTGCTGGGCTCACCGAGAGGGGTGGAGGAATCAGCCGCATGCAATGCAGACACCCTACCTGCTGTGCTATCACTCCAGCCAGACCCCCTGACCTCAGCTCTGGTACCCCTGTGTTGTTTTCCAGTGGGACGCAACTCTCTGATCTTGCTGTCCTGATACCCCCATGTGATTTCACTTCTGCAGTAACTTCTCATCCCCAGCACTTCACAATTACAGAAAAATCCTTCTGCTTGGTGAAAGTAGGTTTCTCAGAACAACCCTGCATGTCACTTGCCTGCATGTCCTGCATCCAGGGCCTCAGCAGCTCCCCGTGAGTTTTCTAAGTGTTTCTGGGTAGGGATTTATTACATGCAGGTGTCCCAGCACTCGTGGTTTCTTGACCTGATGTGAGACAAATGGTCCAAGTATGGCCCACGTTGCATTGCTATTCATCTAGACGTAGATTGAGGTACAGTGATAAATTGTGTTTCAGCTACAGGAAACTCAATTGCTGTCACAGAAATATCAAAGTAGTTCCCCTGAACACAGTAAATGTTTTACAGGCATTTTGCTGGCACTGAGACCAGAGCCATTGCATAGGATGTCGTGTGGGTACATTTTTCTGCATAGGCAAGATTGAGTGAAGCTTCTTAAAATATGAGTCTAATAGTTTGTTTGCCCTGCCAGGACCACCTTGCCTCCCAGGAAGTCCCTGTAGTAATCATGGATATTCTTCATTGCTCCCAGGGACTTCCAACCAAATGAACATCATCTGTCTTGCCCCTTCTGCTGTGTGCATAGTGCGCACTCCGGAGAGTCTCCCAATGGAGCGCACTGCTTCATGCACCCTACCTTCCCCAGGGAAGCACCAGAGTTGCGGACCAAAGGGACAGCTACCACAAAGCTCTGTCGGCTGTGTGTGATTGCTGCAGGGTGATAATAGGCGATATGGGGGTTCGAAGCAATTAGGACATAGACTTAACTGCAGCAGAGATCTAAAACATTACTTGTTTCTTTTTTTTTTAACTTTTTTTTTTTTTTTGGTTTTGGGATCATACTTGACGGTGCTCAGGGAACCATACAGGCCTTGAAATATATATATATATATATATACACACACACACATATATATATATATATATACACACACACACACACACACACACACCTTAAGATTTCAGAGAGAGGAACTGGAGCCATAGCACAGCAGGTAGGGTGTTTGCCTTGCATGCGGCTGACTCAGGTTCGAATCCCAGCATCCCACATGGTCTCTCGAGCACTGCCAGGAATAATTTCTGAGTGTAAAGGCAGGAGTAATCCCTGAGCATTGCCAGGTGTGACCCCCCTCTCCCCAAAAAAGGATCTCAGAGACGGATGTGTATATATATCTCAGATAAATATGTGTATATATGAAATGCACATATATATACATCATATATAATGTATACATTATATTATATCGTATAATATAATATATATTAAGGCCTCTGTATGTATATATGTGTATCTCTCTCTCTCTATATATATACATATACATGCCTTAAGCTTTGGTTACTTTGGTGTAAAAACTTAATAAATACATTTTTCTTCTCCTTCTGCACTGCCCCCAACCCATTCTAAGGCAATTTTCTGGCTCAAAATTAATTCTTCCTTCCATCCCAGCACAATAAAAATTTCTGTTTTCTAAATGCTGCCATATTGACTAGATAGTGATCAGACTACCTAGTTAAAATAATTCCACTCATTCTGTTAGAAGTGTTGTTGGCTGGTGCTGACACTGACAGTTACCCAACAAGTAACTGGAGGGCATTTGAAGAGCATTTGCCCTGGATGATAATCCTGCTACCACTGTTAGTTTTATTCAGGACTTTGATCTTGTCACTCCAAATGCCTGTAGATTTGCCCTGATTTTTCATCCTGCATGCAAGATTAAGAAAATATTACTTCAATAATACATTCCTGCTAACCCACAGAACTCTGAACATTTTTAAGAGGCATCATTTTCTTAGACTGATTGCCACTGTGTTTCCACCTATGAGGCTCCAGGAGAGGGAGAGGAGGGAACACTATAGAACACAAAGGAACAAAGGTATCTCCCCTATGACCTCATGACCTAGATGCCAAGGGCATTTGTTTTCTCAAAGGGATAGTTTTCAGGACCTGGGTTGAAGCTCAATGGTAGGGTCTATTACTTAAAAAAGGCATTTTTCAAAGTTCCAAGACTTAACTGTGAGTTGGTTAGCAATAAAACCCAGTGCATATTGTACCTAATACAAATGTACCTAATGTATTTTGTGATCTTTCTAGGCTGACACCAGTTTTCTAAAATGATCCCCCAACTGCCATTCCACTCTCCATGAAGTACCATGATAGAGAATTTGCTCCTCAAGAACACGTTTTCCTTTGTAGTACAAAGTACCTGCCTGGTTCTTAGACTATGTTCTCCTACTGGGTTCTGTTTGCAAAACAGAACTACTTAACTGAGAAAAAGGAAATGCTCATTTAATAAGTACTATGTGGCTAAAATTTCAGTTATAAGCAAAACCTCTATTACTTTAAAAAGCAAAGAATACTGCAAGGGGAATTAAATCATAACCTTTACCTGAACCAGTTCCTCCTCCTCCACCTTTTTTTTTTAACTTTATTTCTCTCGTAGGAAAATAATTCATCCGGCCCGATTGTGTTCGTTACCACATAGCTGGCATGGTTGTCTCACGCAAGCACCAAGAAGTTATGAAGCTAAATCAACAGACCCTGATTTGTTGGCTCAACCAAGTATAAACTAGCCACTGGAAAATCAAGTTGAAAACATAGGACAAATATATGAGAAAGACAAGCCACAGCTTGCAGGAAAGAAAATGTTTGCAGAAAACTCCAGCATTACAGGTTTATCTAAGGTGTGGTCTCGAGTAAGCCACAGTAATTACCCAGGATACCACAGCTAGTGGCTGAGAAATGAAGTGCTTCACAGACTTAACCCTTACACCCCATGCCCAGAAAATGTCTTAGAGGAATTTACATTAGAGCCAGGTTAGCTTAGAAGAATTGCTTTTGCTGCAGTTGAAATGGTTTCTAATCATTCCTGCTACTGTCTATGAAAGATATTTTTAACTATGTCCTTTAGTTTGTTTATTTTTACTATAATTTGGGTAATATATCATAGTGGAGGATCTTATATGACTAGGGGGCTTTATAAGTTTGGTATGGTGTGATTTAGGAATCAAAAAGAGTGTGAAATTTTTCTCTTGTCTGGGGCTTAAAGCAAGTTAATTTCCAGCTGGGCTCTCAGTTTCCTCATCCTGCTTTTGAAGAGGCAGTGTATGGTCTCTGATCGCCATGTAATCAAACTCTGTATAATGTGGCTTCAAAAACAGCTACTTCCAATTATACAAAAATAAATTATTAATTATAGCATATAAATTCAGAAAAGTTGCACAATGTTAGTGTTGCTCTATTTTTGTTAATGGGAAAACATGAAAGGCAGTTGTTTTAGCTCAAACATAAGACAAATACGTTTATCCGGGAGAAAACCTACATTATTTCCTTTGAACATGAGCTATGTATTTTATCTTGTGACATGATTTGGAGTTGTATTATCATAGTAATATTCCTATTTTCCCTGAATTTACTTCCATGGTTCTTTCTTTAGATGGTTTAAGCTCTGTATCAGAAATCTTACCCTATGTTTACTACTTCTCACTAGAAACTATGCAGATATCTATAGTAATTGGTCCATCAGATTCTATAGCTGAAAAAAAAACAGGCATAATATTTTTTATAATAATAATAATAGCATAATAATTAATAGTTAATTCTTTGAGTACTTGCTGTAAAGTCAGATTCTATGCTGGACATGTTTTATGTTCTTTACTCATTCAGTTCTTAAAACAATCCTATAAGGTAGGAGTTATCACCAATTTGCACATTAGAAAACCAAATCAAAGAAAATGTAAATAAACCCACACACATATGGCCAATTAATTTAGACAAAAGATATAAGAATATCCACCAAGAAAGGAGAGACTGTTTAATAAAATGGACTTGAGAGGAAACCTGTGGACACTGGTGCTGGGAAATGTATACTGGTGAAGGGAAGGGTGTTGGAAAACTGTATGGCTGAAATCCAATCCTGAACAGCTTTGTAAAAAAGAAATTAAGAAAAAAATAAAATGGACTTGACGGACTTGAGAAAACTGGATAGGCACATGCAAAAGAATGAAATGGTTCTATTGTCTTATGTCATAGAAAACATTACATCAAAATGTATGAAAGGCTTTAAGTTGAGACCTGGAACTATGAAATCTTTGTCAGAAAACAAACACTACAAGGTCCTTTACATTGATCTTGGTACTATCATTTTGTTGGGAGTGGAACACGCCAGCTGTACAAGAGGCTTACTCTTGGTTCTGCACTCATGGAGCTCTCTTAGAGGTGCTTAGGGGATCATATGAAGGGCCAGGAATGAAAGTAAGGGTAACTGCTTGCAAGGCAATTGCTCTATGCACTAGTCTCAAGTTTCGGTAATCATTCTGAATTGACTCAAAAATCAATGGCAAAAGTAAACAAGTGGGACTACATCAAACTAAAAAAGTTCTGCGCCACAGAAGAAGCCATTGACAAAATAAGAAGATGAAAAAGACAAGGCTAAAGTACCTATAGGTGAGAAACTGAGATAAGAGAAAGTAGATCATATATCTTGTACCATGCATCTAGTAATGGCAGAATTAAGATAGTTCTCTTTATTATAGCATCTCTCTGGAGCCCTTGACAAGGAGTATCTGGAATTCTTGGCAGGGGTCATGAGTGGGACAGTTTTGAAGTGAAAGAACAACCAGGGTACAGGCATAATCTGCATACATTCTCAACTGGAAAATAGGTAGAAGGAGAGAAAAGGCTATAAAAGATTCCCCTGCCCTTAGCTATTAGCATTGGAGAATCACTCTAGCACAGTTCTTGGTAAGTTCTTATAATTTGATTTTACATGTTTTCTGAGCAGGAAGGGGGTATGGTTGGAATAAGGGAGACACTTTAAGACTTGCTGGGAAGGAAATTCATGCAGCATGGGCTTAGAGAGAAGGCACAGGAGAAGACCATACGGTGTTCAAGGACTTTACTTGTTCTCCCCCACCAATCCCTGTCCTTTGGAGAGGTGCATCATAAGCACTGAGTGATACTCAGCCTAGCAGGCCAGACAGTCCTAATGCTTGAGTCAGTAATGAAGTGCTGTTGTGCCTAGCAGTACCAAGGGACCCAAGATCTTCATGGTGTCTCTTAGAGGCTTCCAGGGCTATGGTATTTGAAGGATCATGCAGTGCCAGGGGTCAAACTCGCTGAGCCTCATTAATACCAGGTTGAAATCTTTCTTTTTAGGGACCAGTTACAAGCTGTAATGTTTGTGTTAGAAAGCTGACTGAGGGCTGGAGAGATAGTACAGGGGTAAAGGAGTATCCCTTGCCTGCATTTGACCCTGATTCAATCCCCAACATCTCTGAGTCCCCATAGCATGACATCCTTGTGTCCTCGCCATTGAATTCCTACCCAGTTGGTTGACAATCATTGGGAGTGTCCTTCATGATACAAGATATATGATCTACTTTCTCTTATCTCAGTTTCTCACCTATAGGTACTTTGGCAGCCCCCAAGGAATGCTGGCTGAGTAAATAACTGTGGATGGTTTGATTGACAGACTGTATTCAATGTGTAAAATGAGAGATTATCTTGCTTTTTGGTAAGGAAAATTAAGATTCCATGTATAGTCAATGTAGTGACAATAATCAATACATATGATTTTTATCTTGATTCCCATTATGTAATGATCAAATGATACTTGAATCAACTTTGGTATTTTCTTAAAAGCCCAGAGTGCACATTAAAACTGTAGCCCTTCAACTTCCACAATGCCTCTTGGTAATTAATCTCTATTTGGAGGGTTCCATGCGATATCCCTGCTGGGTCCAGAAGCTACTGTGTCTTGCAAAAGATTTGCCAGTTGACCCTGACAGCGTGATCAGTCTTGTTGAACAGTTCCTTTTAGCTTTCTTCTCATTAAGATGATATGAATGTTAATGATTTAACTGCAACAAAGAGCTAGAGAGAAAGTAAACTGGAATTATATTGAGCATATGTCATACACTGCATTTTGAACTACTGTTACTACATACTTTGGTAGAAGTCAGAAAGACTGTCTTATTTATTTATTTATTTATTTATTTTTTAAACTTTTGGGCCACACCTGACTGTGTTCAGGGCTTACTCCTGAGTCTGAGCTCAGAGTCACTCCTGGTGAGGCTTATGGTATCATATTGGGTAAAGGGCATGGAACCCAGGTTGTCTCTGTGCAAGACAGAAGTCAGGAAGATTGGATTACTAGATAAATAGGTAATAAAGAAGGGGAAAGATGAGAAGGAAAGTAAAGAATATATATATGTATGGTTATTAATGCATATATATAAATAAATTTATGTATATAAATACATCACATGAAGGTACCAGCAGAGGAACAAAGGCATGCAGGTCCCGGGGCTGAGATCTCCAAGCCTGCTCAGATCGGGGCTGAGCATCCTCCACCCAGATCCTCATCTTCCAGTAGGCAGGGGTCACACCCACCAACTGCCCGTCCAGCGCTGTGTAATCCCATCATCGGCCAAAACCCAGAGACTATAAAACCCAGTTCCCAGAAGAGAACAGCGCAGAATCTCCTGCCCCATGCCTGGCTGTCCTCGCTGGGGCCCCTTGGCCATGCAACATCTTATTATCTCATTCATACTTTGGACAACCTGGCAAGCTACTGAATATAACCTGCCCACACGGCAGTCTGGCAAACTCCCCGTGGTGTACCCAATAAGCCAAGTACCAGTAACAATGATGGGTCTCATTCTTCTAACCCTGAAAGAGCCTTGAGTATTTTTAAAATCTCACAGCTAGGGCGAAGGAGACATTACTGGTGCCTGCTCGAGGCAATCGACGAACAACAGGATGATCGTGATCGTGATATAAATACATGGATTTGAGCCATAGCACAGCAGGTAGGGCGTTTGCCTTGCACACGGCCAACCCGGGTTTGATTCTTCCATCCCTCTCGGAGAGCTTGGCAAGCTACCGAGTATTCCACCCGCCTGGCAGAGCCTGGCAAGCAACCTGTGGAGTATTTGATATGCTAAAAACAGTAAAAACAAGTCTCACAATGGAGACGTTACTGGTGCCTGCTCAAGCAAATCAATGAACAACGGAGGACAGTGCTAAAGTATAAAAATGCTTATATATCAGCCATCCCATCAAACAGCAGGATGGAATGAGCTCCTAGACCTCCCACTAAGGGCCCACTGCCCTGGGAGCCTTAAGCTGGACAGATAGATGACACCTAGAAGCAACAGCCTTGGAGAGGACAGTTAAGTGACTTCAGACAAGCCTAGAATCCTCAAGGGCCCCAGCCCTGCCCTCACCCATGTCCCAGCACGGTGAGGTGCTGCCCCAGCTATAGCCATAGTTTGCCAAAAGGTCTTCCAGGCACTGGAGGGAACCCACAAAGAAATAACTTCGGTTTTTCTGTTCTTCTCAATTCTGTTTGGTGTTTCCATGGAGCTGGCAGAATGGATATTATGCTTCACCACAGATGTCCTTATCTGCCCTTTTCAGTACCTGTTTCTTGATCAGAGTTTTCTTGGGACTAGAGGTTGTCCTAAGGGGTGACCAGAGTGCTCAGTGGGCCTCGTTCAGTGATTTTCACAAGCAGTAGATACAATACAAGGGCATGAGGATGTGGAACTGCACTTATTGGTACTCAGGGGCTACTAAGGCCACACCTTGGGGTTTTTTGGTCCTCTAAGGCTTCATCTAGTCAACGCTTGGGGAGCAGTATGGTGCCAGGCCAGGATGGAATCCAAGTTGGCTGCACGCAAAGCATATGTCTTTTTTTTTTTTTTAAATTTTATTGAATCGCCATGAGATAGTTACAAGCTATCATGTTTGCATTACAATTACACAATGATCAAACACCCATTCCTCCACCAGTGCACATACCCTACCACCAATATCCCCGATAAACCCTCCTATTCCCGCCCTCCCCCCACCTCCATGGCAGACAATTTTCCCCATATTCTCTACTTTTGGGCATTGTTTTACTATATAGCTATTGAGAGGCCATCATGTTTGGACCTTTATCGACTTTCTGCACACATCTCCCATCCTGACCGATTCCTCCCGCCATCATTTTCTTAGTGGCAAGGCATATGTCTCTGAACCTAAGCTGTACTAAAGTACCTCTTAATAGATTTGAAAAAAAATCTTAGGTGGAGAGACAGACCAAGGGTAAGCGGTTTGCCTTGCAATGTGGTGTTGATTCTGGGTTGGATCCCCCACACCACATATGGTCTCCAGAGCCTGACCGGGGTGATCCCTGAGTATAGAGCTGGGAGAAAGCCCTGCACGCACAGTCAGGCGTGACCTCAAACAAAAACTGCAGCCACAGAAAGCCTTCAGAGCTGATTATGAGACGTGGGGCGGGTTTACCCTGGCCATGTCTATTTCTGGGGTTATTGCTATTGACTTAATGATTTCCTAATTGTTAGATCAGAGCGATAGTGGCATAACTTCCCATTCTCAGTCTAAGCAAACACAGAACTGACTTGTGAGAAATAGGCGGCGTTTAGGTCAGGGAAAGAATAAAAGATGAGAGGAAGTAGCTAGTGGAGCCCCAGACAGAGCCCTGTTTTCTGAAGTCCAACAGAGACATCCCTGGCATAGCAAACTTTTCCAGACCCAGTCAGAGAAAGCAGAGAGTGGGCTGGGAAGGACTCACTGGCTAGAGTGTACGATTTGTATGCGGGAGGCCTGGGTTTGATCCCCAGTACTGAAGATCTCAGTAATACCGCTGGGTGCGGCCCAAAAAAAACCAAAGAAGAAAGGGGGTGGGGAGGAGGAAGTTGAGGGCATATCAGATCCCTGGTGAATCATCCACCTGGATCTGAACAAGCAGAATGATCATGTAATACAACACCTGAGCAGCTGGCAAAAGGCGGGCTCTGGGCCCACAGAGCTTTAAAAAGAAACCCAACAGCCCGCAAACTACTCCCCAAACAATTTTGTTTTAAACATGTTTTCCTCGTTAATCTCTGTCACAATAGAGGATCCAAATCAAAGGCACACACGACGAAAAAGCACCGGCAAGCATGACACCAAGAGCACAGCAGCAAGACGCCGCTGGGCCAGGAAAGAGGCCCCATAAATTGCTTGGGGATCCTGAGCTGGGGGCCGAGTGGGGGGACCCACGAGGGGATGCAGGACCTTCGGGGGGACGCGGGGACAGAGAGGACTGTGGAGCCAGCCGTGCTGCAGCGAGGGTCAAAATGGAAGCCACGTGGCTCTCCCAAGTTCAGGCTCCTTAGAAGCCCCTGTTTGGCAACGTGTTTTTGGCCACGCACATCGGAGACGATGACCCCCCCGCCCCACTCCCAACTTTGCTGTTTGGGGACTTTGGGAAACTCAAAAATGTTTGTAAGACTCACATTTCCACGGGAATCAAAATAACACGAACTTCCCAGCATGTTGAGAATTCAGGAAGAATAATGTTCTGATGTCTCTTAAAAGTGCTCACTAAATAGACTTTTTTTTTTTTAGTGCTGAGAAGTCTTTATATTTTTATGGATAACTATTGATATTTCAGATTTAGAATGTAGTTCCGTTCTCCTCCCTACATCTCAAACAGCCACTTAGGGATTCTGCACAGGTGGATTCTGCAGAGAGAATCAATTTTATCTCTAACATTTGGTTTGCAGAAGGGTTTCATTGTTTTCTATTTTACAGTTGGTATTAACAAATCTATTCAGCAAGAGACTGTGGTATTGTCTCAGACCTATTACTCTATGGGTCAGAGTCCTGGGATTAGACTACTACTGTGTATTTGGACGATTTCACTAATCTGTTAATGTAAGAACATAGCACAGTGCTGAAGTTAAGCTCTAAGAGGGTTTTTTTGGGTGACACAATTTTCAGACAGGCACTGCATAATTTTTGGAAATCATTTTAGCCATGTGACAATTTCCTATTAGCCATTGTATTAGTAGTCTAGACATCCCTTTTAGAGACATTAGCTAAAGACTTTGTATTATTTTAAATTCACCTTAGAAGATCTGGGAATAGTTGAACTGATTGGAAAAGGCTGTGGGCACTTCAAGTTCAATGTCAATTATCAATGTGGTTTAGCCAAATTAAAGACCTCTTTAACTCCCGAGTGCTGAAGATGAAAAAGCATCCAGACTAACACAATAGGTCACACTTAAATGATTCTCTCTTTAAGAATTAAACTGTCTTTGCACCACGCATTGGTAGCAGAAGATAATAAGATGCAGCTCTCTTAACTGAATCTTTCTTAAAGGAACTGACCAGGTAAGAGAATGGAGTTGCTGTGCATGAAAAAAGAGAAATACAAAAATAATTTGACCTGCTAAAAGAATCAATTTTTCTGTGTACTGGAGCAAGACGCTAACAAGCATGACAGTGAGCCCTTTGGCTATTGAAACACTCTGTAAAGGCTTTGCTTCAGCACAGAAGGCATCCACAGACCTGATTTCAATGTACAGTGATAACTGCCTAGGTCTGAATTCATAAAGCGTTTTAGATAGGCTAGGTCTGTCACGACTGGGGGTTGGTATTAGTTACAAGATTGTGTGTGAGGGAGAAGGGGAGATTATTAGGATATTAAGGATTTAACCCCCTAGGGAAACTTGTATCTCAGAACTCCAACCATCATGATGCTTCCTTATTGCTTAAATTTTGCATTAAAAAAAATAGTAGACACTTTCGATAGCACTAGCATACCAAGGCAGTGAACTGCATGTGGCTGAAGCATTCCATTTCTTCTGAATAATTTGATATTTCACCTGAACTGATTGTAGTAGAGGTAGTAGAGGGTGGGGATGGAGTTGGAAATGCAGACCATTTTATGTAGTGAGGTTGCTTAAAATGGCTTGAAAAGCTCTATCTATCTATCTATCTATCTATCTATCTGTGTGAAATGGCCTTTTAAGTTCTTCCCAATAGGCAATCATTTCCTTACAGTAAATTAACTTTAGCTATAGTTTTGCAGTGACTCTGAGAATGACCATGTCTAATTTTTTAAATTAGAGTAATATTGCATTGTTACATTACAAAGGTTTATGGTATACCTCTTTATAGATCACCTGCATATAATACTTAGTATTTACAGCTATTTGTATTATAACCCTTACATATGCTTCCTTAGTTAATACTCATTAACAATTCCCTAAACTAGGGGTAGGTATTCCCAGTGAACAGATAAAACTAAAGCTCAGAAAGAAGCTCACACAAAGATAAGAGAAAAAGTAAAGATTTGAACCAGGTCTATCTGATTTTACTATGTTTTCTTGATGCTATTAGTAAAACAACTCTACTATGTTTTCTTGATGCTACAGGATGTTCACGAAAGAAGTGGAGATAGGCATGCTGATGTTTGTCAAAGGAGAGAATATCCTTCATATTAGGCTATGAAAGAACTGAAATGTGTCCATGGTTTGCAGATTTTGAAGTGTTAGCACAATGTGCTTATGGAGATATGGAGTAAAACACATTAAATCAGAATTGTTATGAAATACCAAAGGATTGGTCACATCAATAAGACAGATCACTACTTGTACTGCAGTTCCTAGGAACTGATCCAGCAGCCTTGGGTATTTTGACCATCTAGAAGAATATCATATAAAAATACAACAAAAATTTCTAAGATTCGGGTCGAGGGTAGGTAAGATAGAGAAGAGACCAGTATGATGATAATAGCAGGAAAGGTTCACGCTGGACAAGATCTGAGGTTAAAAGTAGATAAAGGGATATTCTTGATAATCTTTCAGAATCAGTATTGCAAATCACAATGCCCAAAAAGCGAGCGAGTGAGCAAGAGAGAAAGAGGGTGGGGCAGAGAGAAGAAAAGCACCTACCAAAGAGGCAGGCAGGGGGCGGGAAGTGGGGGATGATGGGAGGGAATCTGGGAACATTGGTGCTGGGAACTGCACCCTGGAGGAGGGATGGGTGTTGAAATACTGTATGACTCAAATCTAATCATGAACAGCTTTGTAAGGGTCTGTCTCACAGTGATCCAATAAAAAAGTGAAAAAAAAAATTCTAAGAGCCACCCCAAACTCCAGTATAGAATCAAGTGACTTTGCTCTTGACTTGGCCCCATGCCTCCTCCTCCACTTTTGGTTTGGCTGGCTGGAGCGATAGCACAGCAGGTAGGGCATGCAACTAACCCATGTTCGATTCCTCCGCCCCTCTTGGGGAGAGCCCAGCAAGGTACCGAGAGTATCTCGCCCGCAAGGCAAAATCTGGCAAGCTACCTGCAATGTATTCGATATGCCAAATACACTAACAACGATTCTCGCAATGGAGAAGTTACTGGGCCCGCTCGAGCAAATCGATGAACAACGGGAGGACAGTGCTACAGTGCTACAGTCCTATTTGATCAGTGTTGAAATTGGCTTTAATTGTCAGTGTGTGTGAGTAAAGCCTGATAAGGTGAAAGTGCCGACTAACCCAGAAATGACAAAACGCAGAAACTGCTAGAACTACAAAATGATTGAGGAACCTAAATAAGGTTCTGGTCACTATCTCCTGTTTTTAGCATATCCACATTATGTCCTGCTCTCAGAAAAGTTCTCTTTATTTTCCCCATGGTTGAGTGAAACATCCTTGAAGAAGATCCAGTTCCATTTTCTTCCATCTAGCTAGCTAGACTCTATCAGAAGAATAAACTCATGTGTTCAAATAAAGGATATTTAAATCCATCATATTCAAATAGCTCAAAACTCATCTTTCAAATTAAAAAAGTGTATGAAAAGCATATATCCACTTGAAATATTTCATTTATAAGTTTAGAGCCAGAAAGTAGAGAAATGAGGAACCAATATGAATACTATGTTGGTCTTAGTAATTTAAGCAAAAACACTTGTTCTGAAAAATGCAGACAATGATGACAAAAGTCTGAAAAGAAAAATGATCTCTTACTAAATGTCGCCAAAGGGAGGGGGGCAGTGGAAAGGAGGGAAGAAAGGAAGGACAGACAAGTGTCCACAAAGCGGGTGCCATGACCCATATACTCTCAGGTAGATCATACAAAGTATGCACTGGGTTAAATCTAGGTTGGTACCTAAAGATTTATCATCACAATAAGTTCAAATGACTTCATAATTTGTGAGTTTCATAGCACAATCTTAGAGGGGTAAAAATGAGCAAAGTTGATATTGTCATTTCTTTAGTCAGATGTTAGGGACCAACACAAATCTCTGAAAATAGATGGGATTTGCTTAAAAGCAAATGGTTTTTGTTAGAGGTTTATTTTTCTTGTGTCAAAAATATGAAATTACACTGTAAAAGGAAGTGGTAAAACCTATATCACTCAAAGCCTTGGGGATGTATCCACGTGTTCTCACTTGCTCAACAGTTATTGAAAGTGTGATTCTCATTTTACCTGTTAATCCAATACTTGGAAGTATTCAACAAGGAGCTTAGCCTTCTCCTCAGTTCTGATTTCTGAACAATTGCAGAGAACACATTCTACTGGGGGAAAAAAACACAACCCAAACTTAAATGTTTACAATTCCAGAATTCCTTTCATGACTGCTGGTATTTTGTGTGGCTTATCCATTGTGATAACGAAGCAACCATTTCTGAGTAATACATATATTTGACTTAGGGTTTCTGTGAAGGGAATTCAAGAAATGTTTAATGAATTTATACATTTCATGTATGTATTTATTAAAAAGAGACATGAGAAAAATGCAAGTATGTATATATATATACCTACTATATATGTGTGTATATATACATATATATACATATATATAAGGGGAACAATCTGAGAATCAAGAAAACAGCAACTTCTGTCAATTTTTTTTCTAGAGCAAAACTGGCTCAGTTTTGCCATCCTTAAAATTTGAATGGTAGATGGGGAGGAACATATTCAGGGGCTACTTCTGCCTCTTTGCTCAACCACTGGTCTAGAGTGCTCAGGGAGACATGTGGATTTGGGGATCAAACCTGGGCCTCCTGCATGTACAGGTCTTCAAGTTGTCTCTCTAGTGGAAACATGCACTTTTTAATGACAGTAAAAAAATAGTAGTTGATTCTAATTTTTATAGTATCTGCTTATTTTTAAATTTATTTTGTTGTTTGATTTCTGAAGAGCAGAATGCATTTGAAAGTTTTTGTTTGGTTTTACTTTTAACGATTTAAGTTTTTGGCCACAGCATTGGCTTCTCAGGGACTCATGTTGTTCAGGATTATACAGTAGGGAAATTCCCCTATTGGATAATCAGTGATCTATTAAAATTTACTTTCCATTGAATTATCATTGGTTTACAATATTGGGACATTTTAGGGCTTTAGCATCATATCTCATTATGTGGGTGTCACCATCCCTACCAACAAAGTATCATTGTCACTCCACCAAAAAGTGAAGTAACTGGAAAAAATATGGAGAGAAGCAATTATCAATCAGATGGTTTAATATGTGGAGGAAAAACTCATGATTAAAAAATGTTTGTGCATTAAAATTTTTAAATTAAGTATAAAATTTGCTATTAATTTCTTTTTATGAAGAAGAATCTTTATATAGACTTACATTTGTATCAGTATATATACATGTTTGAGTATATATAAATATTTGTCTATAGATCTATATTTATCATATCTAGCACTTTATACATTTTAGAGCAATATCAGGTAGAAGTTGATGTTCTCTGAAATTTTTAAGCAGGCAAAACTTATTGATTTCAAATAAGAGGTCGCTTGTTGATTTCCTGGGTCCTAGTTTTTGAGAAAGTTAAGTGGGACAAAGGAACGGTTGGTTTATCTGGAGAGACAGTGGTATAAGGTACACAGACCTGACCTGGTTCTTAGATGACTCTTCTACTGACTTGAAAGAACTTAAAGTTTTCTTGAGAACTGTCAGTAATATTAGTAATAATAAAAGGTGTTATGTGACTATAGGGTTCAGAATGTCTGTGAGCTTGCATTTGTGTACTTATTTCATAAGTTAGTGACAGTAGTGTACCTTAAACTGTCTGTATAGTAGCAAAATTGCGATAAAAATATTGTCAACTAATTGTATTGAGACAAATAATCAATTCAATCCGAATTTTAGTCTTTAGTCCTAAAAAACATGGGTGAATGGAATTATGCCTTTTGCATATAATTTTCTTAAGAGATAAAAGAAGATTGTCACTTTTGTTTTTTGGAGGACTTTATCATGGAGTCATGCTATAAAAATAGGGTCTATGAACTTGTGATAAATTTTTTCCATGTGTCTGTACAAAGAAAATTGTTGATTCAAGCTAAAGTTCTCATTCAGTTGAGTATCTGTCTAGCATTATTGCAGTAGATAATGACTAAATACTTTATAACACTCATTATGACATTAGTTCTTTCATATTCATAAGACATTAGTGTCTTTTTCTTATTATTATTAGATTCAGGGGATTTAATATTTGAAAGTAAAAATAAAAAATACCAAAAGTCAACCCTAAGGTCTTTGTTTTCCGAATGTTTATTTGTTAATACTATAATCTCTTTCCTATTAAAACTATTACATGAGTTTTCTTAATTTCATCCCTCTGTTCTTTGTGCTAATATAACTTGTATTTTAGCACTTTGACCCTTATCATCATCATACTTCTCATTTAGCTATTGTTTATTCAGGATAAAATATTAGATAAACTTACTTTATGCAAAATGATGTGCTCTTAATGTTTCTTTTTCATTTTCTGCAGGTACCTTATAAAGTGTATTATATAAAAATGCAAAATTTTAGTGATAATATCTCTGTTTAGGACCTGGTGACTTTCAAAGGTTATGAATTAACAGAAAGTCCTTTAATATAACTTCACCCATCTTGTTCTCTTGATGAAGCATGAAAATTGACATAGGAGACTGCAATGTCAAGGTTTATAAAGGGTCTGGTAATGTGGATAAGAACTTTTACTGTAAAGACTTGGGAAAATTGCCTGAGGAGAGATCTTCCTTTAAAACCATGATGTCTTCTTAGACTTTGGAATTTAATCTCGAATCAAGAAAATGTAAAATTTATGTGAAGCCTTGGAGGAAAGTACACGTAGTTCAGGTTGAGAATAGCTTTAATAATTTGGTTGAGATATCCAATACACACTTCTAAACAAAAAAGAACTGGTTTATTGATTAAGCAACTATCTCCTAAGAACTTACTATGAGTCTGATAATGAGATGGACGTTAGGGATAAGGCCCTAGTAATGAATAAAACCCAATTCCTGCCTTAAGAAGCTGTTTATTTATATACTTATCAGATATCAAATTTTACAACCAAATTTTCAACATAAATGATAATTGCAGGCTCTATATCATCCTACCATAGGGAATATAAAATGAGGAATCTTGGATGACAGAATCTAAGATAAAAAAGCAATATTATTAATAATACTCTCAAATTATAAATGTAAATAAAGGGAACAATAGATTTATCCTTTCTAATATTATTAGAAAGTGAAGAACTGAAACTTCTTGGAACATTTTTAGGAATGCATTCTAAAAATGAATGGTTTAATAGACTAATTTTAGTTTTTCTGATTTTCTCCCTCCAACTTATTTTACTGATTTCTCCCAATAACAATGGAAAAATACACTCAGGGAAATTTGGTTCTGTTTCAAGTGACTCATGACATAACCTAAGGGAACTTATAACAGGGATTTATTTTTTTTCCAGTGCAATTTTTGGCAACTGAACCAAAATCTTGAGAAAATGCAAAGTGAGCAATAAATTCAAGACCATAGCGATAATTAAAGGATTATCACCAACTCAGAAATGATACATTCTAATATCTAGAATTTTGGAAAATACAGATTCTTAGGAAGCTTTGATATGTTTACATGACAAAAAACCATCATTGATGTGTTGTTTTTACAGAAGAACATAAAACAGGTTGCTTAATTTTGAGCTTTGTGAAAAGCAATGGCTTATGAATTTTAAGTATATCATATGTGAAAATAAGGTATAGGTGTCAGACGAACCAATGACAAGAACCAATGAACTGAGACTAGAAGAAAGGGGGTGTGGATGCTACATATGTTAGATAAATCTTTATATTATATTAAAAGCATTTTGGAGATCATACCATAGCTAAATAAATTAAGTTTAAAAGGGAGCTATTAAATTATTTAAAAATATCCTATAGAATTTTTTTTGCTGTGTTTTCATCTAAACCCCAAAATATAATAAAGATCATACTGATTCAAGGGCATCTCAGATCATTTGTATTCACCAAGGTGAGCCCCAGAATGAATACAATTCACTTCTTTCACTAGTTTAAAGTTACGTGTATCAGACATTGACTTCTGGACCTTTTGCCACTAGATGAAAGAGATCTTTGAGATGAACTGAGGACACTCAGTACTTTAAAGAACACTGGACAGTTTCTCAGGATCCGCCAACAAAGCCAGCCTAGTCGCACCAACAGAAATGTACCATGTTCTCCAGTGTCTAGTGAACCAAATAAAAAGATTTGTGTGTGTGTCACGGAGATCATAGCTTGGCTTCATTTTTATTTGTAGCTTAACCTCTAATTTTAAGTTTATTCACCCCTTCTCCAGATTATAATATGAATTCTCTTCCAGGAAGACATGAATATATTTCAGCAACCTTAACCCTCTTAGTGATGTCCAAATTTTCTCCCACACATAAATACGTACAATAATGCTCCTTACTTCCTGATACCTGGAAATCTCCCCAAATGTCTCTCTTGATATTAAAATAAATGGCAAGTTTTAAAAATAGCATCCATACCACAAATGTGACCAAAATTATCTTTGCAAGTATAATAGACTCTCATCTGTGGCATTTAACATAAACATTTTCTCTTTATTACAGAGTGATGTAATGGTATTTAGTTAAGCTCTACATTAATGCTAACTCATCTATTTGCCTGAAATGATCACACTAAGCCTCTTAATTAAATATGTGTCAATTCATATAGTTTTCTCATTTTTAGTAGAAACAGGTACTAAGGAACAATTTACATAATGCATGCATGAATAAATATCCTCTTGTTTCCTTATGGTTATTTTTCAAATAAGCCTGCCATATTAGGTGTGATAAACATATGCAAGTGAACTCTGAAATCCAAAAATTAGGTTGCCCTTTATGATTGGAAATCAGTGGCAGGAATGTGAGAATTAAGCTACATGAGGCTATTGGTCCTGTGAGCAACACCGGTTGTCAAATTCTGATCTAGTTGCAACCTGGGCTCAATAGCCTGGAAAATAGCAAACCAGTAATTGTGTGAATCCAATCAGGGAACAAAATCACAGAATATTTCAGTAAGTAAGAAAATGGAGTTGTAAATATCAGCCTTGTTTATTTCCTATTACCACAGCTGGAGGCAAGAAAAGAACATGGTTAGTATAATACAGTCAGGTAAAAATTATCATATACAACGAGGCTGAAAATTCTAGAGAGAAATACTGAAAAAAGGAAGTATAGTATCTCCATCCCAATGAATAGGGTGTGGCTGTCCTGTCCCGTTGCTCCATTGAAAAGTCCCGTTTGGGTTAAGATGCCACTATTCTGAAATCAGTAAAGTAAAGGCCCTCCCGTTGATCATCGATTTGCTCGAGCGGGCCCAGTAACATCTCCATTGGAGATTTTGTTGTTACTGTGTTTGGCATATCGAATACGTCACGGGGAGCTTGCCAGGCTCTGCCGTGCGGGCGAGATACTCTCGGTAGCTTGCCGGGCTCTCTGAGAGGGGCAGAGGAATCGAACTCCGGTCGGTCATGTTGGCTGCGTGCAAGGCAAACGCCCCACCGCTGTGCTATTGCTCCAGCCCTGAAATCAGGGCTGAAATCAGTAGCAGCAACAAACTTTCGTCTTCCTCCAGGAGAAATTATCAGAACATTTTGGTGTGCCACTTATAGGAGCGATAGCACAGCGGGTAGGGCGTTCGCCTTACATGCGGCCAACATGGCCGACCCGAGTTCGATTCCTCCGCCCCTCTCGGAGAGCCCGGCAAGCTACCGAGAGTATTCGATATGCCAGACACAGTAACAACAAAGTCTCCAATGGAGACGTTACTGGGCCTGCTCGAGCAAAACCGACGATCAACGGGAGGGCCTTTACCTTTACCTTACCTTTACTTATTATCATTATTTTAGAGAAGGGTATTTTTAAACTGTATATGCCTTGATGATAATTTTTTTTCAGGATGCTTAAATGACTGGGCTGTTATTATAAAATAATAGCGGATGCTCAGAAGAGGACTTTCATATTATTCTGCAAGTGTCCTGGTAAGAAAAATGTATGTTGCAATCTATTATGTGTGAGCCATTTACAAATATGGACATGAAGTAGCCTGAAACAGTATTGGCAACTAGGCTTTGCAAGTAGAACTTTCAAAGAGTGTTCCCTTTTTACCAGCTAAAGGCCTTCCAATACACATATGGGACCTGTGAAGTTCAGTTACTCACAAACCTCCATGAAAAGTCAATGTCTCTTTGGTATTTTAGATTTTTCTTGTTGAACTAATTTATTTTCTTTGTGGCTCTCCCAATACTGAGTTCTTTTTGCTTGTGAAAATAGCCTAACTTTCGTCTTCATCTTCTCATAAATAATGGCAATTAGAAACCAATTCCTAAAATACCTAAAAATCCTAATCTGCCTGGAACCAAACATTAATCTTTTACTAAAAATAAAACTAATGATAACACTAAGATAAGTAAAACAGAGGATCATGGATAAATGACAATAAAGAGACTCTTTCTTTCAATGGAGGCTGAGAAAAAAGTTCCATCAACTTATTTCATATGTACCAGAGTTTCTGACATCATTTATTTATTGTAGTAGCACTGTAGCACTGTCCTCCCATTGTTCATCGATTTGCTCGAGCAGGCCCAGTAACGTCTCCATTTTGAGACTTGTTGTTACTGTGTTTGGCATATCGAATATGCCACAGGGAGCTTGCCATGCGGGCGAGATACTCTCGGTAGCTTGCCAGGCTCTCCAAGAGGGGATTCATTGTAGTAAAGACTAGCAATTTGAGAAAAGAGTGATTAAATTCTAAGAGATAATTTGTTCTTGTTTTGATACAACTTAAAAAATTTTTTTTTATTAATGAATCACCGTGGGCTACAGTTACAGACTTACAAACTTTCGTACTTGGGTTTCAGTCATACAATCCATCCCTCCACCAGTACCCATTTTCCACCACCACTAATCCCAGTATCCCTCCCACCCCCCATCCTCTCCATCCCATCCCACCTCTGTGGCAGGGCATTCCCTTTTGTTCTCTCTCTCCTTTTGGGTGTGATACAACTTTCTTATTCTATGAGGCTGTACACTGACTCATAAAACTGCAAGAAAGCTGTAAGCTAACTAAAATGTAGGTGACAAAGAATAAAACAAAGATATACCTATGCAAATAGGCACACTTGCCTATATTCAATCTGGATAGTGAAAGGGTCAGAGTCTAAATATGTTTCACAGATATTTATATGCTTTCTAAGGGTAGTGTAGATGTATCATTTATGACTCTCCAGAGATATAGAACCAATAGAATGCATATATATACATACTAAAATTTTTAAATATAAATTACATGCACATATATATATTTTAAATTTCATTTTAAGCATTTGGCTAACAGAAATATGGAGACTGGCAAATTCAAAGCAGTCAGGATAGGCTGGTAAACTGGAGATCAAGGGATGACCTGGCATTACAGGTTAAGGTCAATGACTCTTCCCCGTCCCCTTTTAGTTTTGTTCCATCTCTGTCCCCTTTAGCAAAAGCTGGCAGAGTTTCTGGTGGAAGTTTCCATCTTTATTCCTGCCTCCTGATTAGATCCATGAATTTCACCTTTAGTCTCTTAATGGAATAATTGTGCACCAATATAATTGGTGTTCTCTCCAAAACAAGCCTTCATCAATTTTTGATTTTTATTTATTTGGATAATATTGATAGGCTAATTTTCAAAATCTTAAGTTGAGCTCCCTTTTGCTTAACTATCTTTTTAATTCAACTCGTTTATCTCTTTCCTACTGCATATCACTAAAAGCAATAATGAAGACCCAGGACGTATCTTCAACAGTTTGTTTAGAGGGGCTGGAGAGATAGCACAGCGGGTAGGTAGGGCATTTACCTTGCACACGGCCAGCCCTGGTTCGATTCCCAGCATCTCACATGGTCCCCCAAGCACCGCCAGGAGTAATTCCTGAGTGCAGAGCCAGGAGTAACCCCTGTGTATTGTGGAGTGTGACCCAAAAAGCAAAAAAAAAAAAAAAAAACCCAAAAAACCAATTTGTCTAGAAATTTCCTCAGCTAAGTATCTAAGTCCATCTCCATCTGCAAATGCTACATTCATTAACATATACTAGATCCATGATTCCACCAAGCTCTTAGCCACCTTCTAACAAGAATCACCTTTCCTCCAACGTCCAACAAAGTATTTTTTGTTTTCAGATTAAGCATTTACCATAATTTCAATGAATATCATGAATATGTCTGCTAATATTTAGTCAAAACAATCTGTTTTTTATGACTCAGAATTCTTACAGTGTCCACACATTACCCAGTCCTAAAGCCACCTTCAGATTTTTGTCAGTGGGTATTTGTTGCAACAATAGTGTACTTCTTAGAACCAAATGTATATGTATATATGTATGTATGTCCTCCCGTTGTTCATCGATTTGCTTGAGCAGGCCCAGTAACATCTCCATTGGAGACTTTGTTGTTACTGTGTTTGGCATATCGAATACATCACGGGTAGCTTGCCAGGTTCTGCCATGCGGGCGAGATACTCTCGGTAGCTTGCCGGGCTCTCCGAGAGGGGCGGAGGAATTGAACTCGGGTTGGCCATGTTGGCTACATGCAAGGCAAACGCCCTACCGCTGTGCTATCGCTCCAGCCCATGTATGTATATATGATAATATATAAATATGCTATATATAACTATAACATTAATATGCCCATGTATGTATATATGATAATATATAAGTAAAGTAAAGGCCCTCCCGTTGATCATCAATTTGCTCGAGCGGGCCCAGTAACGTCTCCATTGGAGATTTTGTTGTTACTGTGTTTGGCATATCGAATACGTCACGGGGAGCTTGCCAGGCTCTGCCGTGCGGGCGAGATACTCTCGGTAGTTTGCGGGCTCTCCGAGAGGGGTGGAGGAATCAAACTTGGGTCGGCCATGTTGGCTGCGTGCAAGGCAAACACCCTACTGCTGTGCTATCGCTCTAGCCCATATACGTACATATGAGAATATATAAATATATGTTGTATATAACTATAACATATAAAATAACAAACAAAAAAACAAACACTGTCCTCCTGTTGTTCATCGATTTGCTCGAGTGGGCCCAGTAACGTCTCCATTGTGAGACTTGTTGTTGTTGTGTTTGGCATATTGAATGCATCACGGGTAGCTTGCCGGGCTTTGCCATGCGGGGGAGATACTCTCCGTAGCTATTCTCTGAGAGGGGCGGAGGAATTAAACCCGGGTCAGCCATGTTGGCTGCATGCAAGGCAAACGCCCTACCCGCTATGCTATCGCTCCAGCCCCAAATAAATATATATACGATAGCACAGCGGGTAGGGCATTTGCCTTGCATGCAGCTGACCTGGGTTCTATTCCTCCGCCCCTCTCGGAGAGCCTGGCAAGCTACCAAGAGTATCTCACCCACATGGCAGAGCCTGGCAAGCTTCCCGTTATGTATTCAATATGCCAAACACAGTAACCAACAAGTCTCACGATGGAGACGTTACTGGGCCAGCTCGAACAAATCGATGAACAACGGGAGGACCCTGACAGTTGATATATATATAGGGCAATTGCCTTGCACACAGCCAACCTGGCCGAGCCCAGTTCGATTCCTCTGCCCCTCTCGGAGAGCCTGGCAAGCTACCGAGAGTATCTCACCCGCACGGCAGAACCTGGCAAGCTACCTGTGATGTATTCGATATGCCAAACACAGTAACAACAGGTCTCAAAATGTAGATGTTACTGGGCCTGCTCAAGCAAATTGATGAACAACAGGAGGACAGTGTCTTAATATATATATATATTTTTTTCTTAAGCTCCCCTAACAAAAAGCAAGCAGTCAGATGACTTGAACAACAGGAACTGATGAACAGGTCTGGAGACTGGAATCTGAGATCAATGTGATAACCAGGTTTATGGTCTTTAGAGACCTTTCTTCTTGGTTCTTCCTTTACAACCCCTTTTCTCTGTTCATCTCTGGTGTCTCTCTGCACGTATCAAACTCTTCTGGCTAGAACACCAGTCAGATTGGATTAGGTTTGACCCTAAACACCCCATTTTAACTCAAACACACTACTTAAGCAACACTAGTTCCAAACATTATTATAGTCTGAGGTACTAGAGGCTGGATGTGGCTGGTGGCGGGGGGGTGGGTCACAATTCAGTTAGTAGCTAAGGGGAAAATTTAGTTTTCTTGCCACTATAATAGGAAAAACTGACCACTGCACATTCTCATGTTCATGAAAAAACAGTAGTTCCTGAGGTGAACATAATCCTTCCTAATTTTTAGACATGACAGGATCTTGTCTGTGAAAGGATATCGGAAGAGTTGTCTCACTGGACAGCAAATGGGAACAAACTG
Organism: Sorex fumeus; assembly: GCF_029834395.1. Taxonomy (NCBI): domain Eukaryota; kingdom Metazoa; phylum Chordata; class Mammalia; order Eulipotyphla; family Soricidae; genus Sorex; species Sorex fumeus. Next base: position 47,867,718 of record NW_026606101.1, read on the forward strand.
AAGCAACTGACATAATGATAGGTAGATGTTTGCGTGCAGCAAACTCCACAAAAATCACTGTGGTAGTGGGTGTGTTCAGCAACTGTAGGCTGAGAAAAGCAGAATATAAATTAGATGCAGATGTGCTAATATTTGAGCTAAAATCTTCTATGGTTAGTAAGGGATTAAGAGACCCCACAGAACTATGGCCCTGAGTGAAAGAGACAGAGAAAAGCAAAGAGGACCTCTCTGGGAGAGAAAATCCTTTCCCTCAGGGTGAAAGGCCAGTGTTCAAGACAGGGTTTTTCAAGGTTGAATGGAAAACCCTGACAACACTCAGCTTTGAGAAGTAGGAAATTTCCACAGGTGGAAACTGGAGACAGTTGAGAAGGTGATTTGGGAAATTGGAGGACAAGTAAGTATGACCTGAAACCGAAGGTAAAGTTCCTTAGATAAGACAAAATTACCCTTTTTCTCCCTAAGGAAATGGTTGTGTGTGTGTGTGTGTGTGTGTGTGTGTGTGTGTGTGTGTGTGTGTGTGTGAGACGAGTATGGGGGAATTTTAGGGGAGGAGGCCTTTGGTGGAGAGGAGGGAGGGCTTAGAGGATAAGAAATTGAAGAGAAAGAAAAGGAGCAGGGATGAAAGGGACTGACTGGTTGGATGGATCAAGAATCATCTTCAAATAATAGAGTTCAGAATATTGAGTAGAAAGTGATTATGTGATTAATATTTTAATATTTCAACTTGGGATTCCTAAAATAAAAAACACAGAGACTATGATTATGACAGTGACAGTACATTGGGTTGAGCAATTTCAAGCATGCAAAATGCACATTAGCTCATTTGTGTCTTTCCAAAATTATTTTGAGATTTATGGGACACAGCTATTCTCTTCAATACACATATGAGGAGTCTAAGGCTCAGAGGGACCTGGTGTCTTCTTAAAGATGACACAGTTGATGTCTGATGAGGCCTTCCAAGGTCTACTCCAGTGATGGCATCTCTGCATTTCACTCTTGCTTCCTCACACAGACCATTGGCTCTGTCGGCTCTATTGAGATTTGTATCATGGCAGGATTCCTAGGGGAGAGTGAATGTGGCTTTGGGAACAAAACCTCTATTAGCCCAACATCCCTATATGTAATTTTTTGATATTGGGTGACAGTTCAAGATCATCCAAAATAAGTGACAGTTGGAAAACTTCAGTTTGATGTTGACTGAGGAAGACTCACTTTTTCAGAATAACCAGAAAGGTAAATGCAAGAAACTGATTAGGCGAAATTTGTTTTTCTTGAGGGGAGGGAATGTTTAGGGAGGGAAGAACTATGAAGAAACCAACTCTGCTATTCACGAATGCTTTACTGGTGCATATAAGAGAAATTCCTCCTTCACTTTAGCAATAGCTATAAAGTAGATAGGAATAACCTCAGGGATATTTTAAATTCCATCTTCTATTTTGAAATAGAATTCTCCTTTTACTCATGACTCACTAAGAGAATTATCAGTGTCAAGCACAAAGAGATGATATTAAACATGCATATTTGTTTCCTAAATTATTAGAATTTATTTATTTAAACCCATGATCATAATTAACTTGTGCCTTCAGAGGAAAAAATGGGAAAACTTTTAAACTATTACTTAGTCCAGATTCAGATAAAATTATTCTTGTTTGAAAGATTTGCTCGAGATAGGAGTTTTTAAAGTCATCTAGAATGTTATATATAGAGCATAAATTAGATTTAATTTCATAAAATTAATCCTGGGGGTGCTGGAGTAATAATATAGAGGTAAAGTTGTCCCTGAGCACAGAGTCAGGAGTAATTCCTGAGCACTGCCAGTGAAGCCTCAAACCAAAAAAAAAACAATAAAATATAATCCCTGAGTTATGATATTCTTCTTCATACATTCATGGGAGATATTTTTACATTCAGGGGAGTTTTTAAAAACTGGAAATAAAATTTAATATCTAGATGAGAAAAATAGTCTCTGATTTGTTCATACTTGTTGACCTGAATAAAAACCACTCTACTAATTATACAAGAAATTTTAGTAGCTCTAGTTGAATTAGAAATATATAAATTTTATTTCTATTATATATTATGTTTTTCTTTACAAGTTTCTACAAAATCACGATAGTTTAAGAAAGTTTAGGGGGAGAAACTTGAGATTTGGTTTTAGGAGTATTTCATTTCTTTAGATTCTCTTGCTTGAGCACATCAAAAGGAGATAGGTGGATTCCTCAAATAGGGTATTTAAGGAGAATGTAATGGAGTTTTCACGGAAATGTGGACAGAGAAGCCAACAAAGGATGGTGCATAAATCTGGGATTAGAAATGTCGGGAAGCTCTTATTGCCCTTAAGCATGAGATGACAAACCAATAGAGCAGTTCAGTACTCAAGAGAAAGCTGTGGCTAGAGAAAGGACTGGAATGAAAGCACAGGGGTCGAGCACTTGCCTTGCATGTGGCTGACCAGGGTTCAATCTCCACTATTCCATATGGTTCCCTGAGCATTGTCAGGAGTGATTCCTGACTGTAGCGCCAGAAGTAACCTCTGAGTATCTCCAGCTGTCACCACAAAACAAAACAAAACAAAACAAAACAAAACAAAATAGTAGTTGTGGCGGTAGCAATAGCATATGCAGCTAACTCAAGCAGTTTTGGTAACAGGACACAGAATACTTACCTTTTCCTTAAAATATTTATTTTCAGATTTAGACACTGTGATTGACAATGCTGTTAATAATATTTTAGGCACACAATGTCCCAATACCACATCCACCATCAGCCCGTCAGTGTTTCATTACCAATGATTTGAGATCCCTCCCACTCCAACACTAATGCTCACCCTTGGCAAAATTGCTTCTGTAGACTGATTCTCAGGATCTTTTCACTACTGTCCATTTGTTATTTCCTTCTAGGTTTCTTTTTATCCCACATATGAGATGGCATTCTGTATTTATTCCTCTCCCTCTGACTAATTCACTAGCACGATAGTCTTTAGTTTCAACAACTTAGCAGCAAATTGTAAGATTTCATTTTTTATAGCTGAAAAGTATCCCACTATTTACACATCGCTTGTATCTCTTGTCATCCCGTTGCTCATCGATTTCTCAAGTGGGCGCCAGTAACATCTCCATTCATCCCTGTCACGTGCTAAATGGCGAATGCTTGCTCTAGGAACACGAAGAGCATCAAACCATTCGTTCACGATGGTCTTGACGAAGAAGTCCGACCATCTCGTAGGTTGGTGGTCAAGCAATCTTTTGACATTCCCCTGGATGGTTCACCACCTCATCGTGGTGGGGGGTGGAAACGGTGCCAACCGGCGAAGAGTGAACCAACAGGTGCTGCTCAGAGATGCAGACAGGTGTGTGTTTGTTAGCGTACAGATCGTTACAACATGCCCGTTGACCAAAAGCTTGCATTCGGTAGACAGGGAGCACCTGTAAGGGTGATTAGAAGCGTCCCTAAAAGCCTCTGTCTCTCTCAGAGAGCCTGGCAAGGTACTAAGGGTATCCCGCTGACATGGTAGAGCCTGGCAAGCTACCTGTGGCGTATTCTATATGCCAAAAACAGTGACAATAATGGACCTCATTCCACTATTTATACATACTACCACAATTTCTTCTTTTGCTCATCTGTTCTTACACTTAATTTTTTCCCCAAAATTTGACTTGTTGACAGAGCTATAAAGAACATAGGAGCACAAATATCATTTCCAAATATTGTTTGGGGACCTTTGGAATAGATGCTAAGTGTAATCTCTGGGTTATATGGGAGCACAATTTTAACTTATTTTTAGAAGTGTTCATACTGTTTTCTTCAGGGTCTGAATCAGACAACAATACTACCAACAGAGTGAAGATATCTTTTTCACCACATGCTCACCAATGTTGATGTTTCCTGCTTTCTGTGATATGTGCCAATCGCACTTGTTTAAGGTAATTATCTCATTATTTTAATTTGCACTTCCCTGATGAAAAGTCATGATAAAAGCATTTTTTCGTATGACAATTATCCGTCTTCTTCTGCAGGCTCTTCTTCCCATTTTTTAATGGGCTTGTCAGGTTTTTGGGTAAAGTTTTATGAGTATTTTGTATACCATGTTTTGTATACCAGCCTTTTGCCAGCTGTGTATTGAATGAATTTTAATTCTTTTTTTCTAGTTATTATTTGTTTGTTTTAGTTTTGGGGTGACACATAGTGGTGTTTGCTCCTGGCTCCAGGCTCGGGGATCACTCCTGGCAGTGCTCAAAGAATCATATGGGTTGCCAGGGATTGAAACCAGGTAGGCCACTCGCAAGGCTAGTGCCTTGCCTACTATACTATGGCTCTTCTTATTTCTTTTGTAGTAGAGAAAATTTCTTAATTTGATGTAATCACATTAGTTTTTTGTTTGTTTGTTTGTTAGCTTGACTACCATATGGCATTGATTGACTGAGGATGCCTCTGAAGTTAACATTATTGAGTTCTACCTGTTTTCCTAGGTGTGACCTACAGATTTGGGTATAATATGGAGGTCTTTAATCCATTTTGAATCAACTTCTGTGTATTACATGACATAGACATCCAAATTATTTTTATTTATTTATTTATTTTGCACATAGCCAAGCAGTTTTCCCAGTGCCATTTTTAGAAGAGGTATTTTTTGTTTGTTTATTTTACTTCTTACAACTAGACCCTTTGTCAAAAGCTGTCCATCTAAGTTGAGGATCTCTGAGCTCTCAATTCTATTCCAGTGATCTGAGAGTCTGCCTTTATTCCAGTACTACACAGTCTACACAGTCATAACTATTATAGTTTTATAGTACAATTTAAAGTCAGAAAGAAACGTCTTACCTCTTCTTTTTCTCCCCCAAAGAATTGCTTTGTCTTTTGGGGGAGATTTATTATTCCATCCGCATCTTAATAACACTTGGTCCACATCCTTTAAAAATGCAATGGGAATTTTAATGGCTACTACATTAAATCTATATAGTGCTTTGTGTAGGATGGTCATTTTAACAATGTTATTCTTTTCATTTCATGAACAGGGTTTGTGTTTCCATTTCCTTATTTTCTATTTTTTAAAAATAATGATTTATAGGTTTTTTGCACAAGTTTTTCACCTTCTTTGTTTAGTTGATGCATAGCACTTGATTTTGGGGGGGCACATTTGTGAATGGATTTTTTTTTCTGTTCTATTGAAATGCTGCATATAGAAATGCCATGTATTTCTCAATATTGGTTTTGTAGTTCTGTACTTTACTGTATAGGTTTATTCTGTCTAGATTTTTTAAAGTTTTTTTTTTCTTTTTGGGTCATACCCAGAGATGCACAGGAGTTACTCAGGAATTACTCCTGGCGGTGCTCAGGGGACCATATGGGATGCTGGGAATCAAACCTGGGTTGGCCACGTGCAAGGCAAATGCCCTACCCATTGTGCTATCGCTCCAGTCCCTAGGAGATTTTTTTGTAGGGGCTTTTCTATAGTTTCATAGCATCTGCAAATAATGATAATGAATTTTTTTATCAATATAGATCTAAGATTTCTTTCTTGCCTAATTGCTGTGGAAAGAACTACCAATACTCTGTTGAATAATAATAGTGAAAAGTGTACATCCTTGACTTGCCAAATCTTAGAGGAAAGACTTTCAGATTTTAACTGGCCATTGTTATATTAAGGAAATTTCCTTCTGTTCTGGTTTTGTTCAGAGTCATTTTCGTTGATTTATTCAGTTAGTTTTTGTACCACATTGGCTGTGCTCAGGGTTTACTTCTGGCAATGCTCTGGGGATCAAATGTGGACCCTTGGGGTTAAACAGAGGTTACCCATTCTAAGGCAAGTATTTTATGCACTGTACTCTCTTTGCAGCCCTTGTTGAGAGTTTTTATCATTAACAGGTATCTTGTAAAATGCTTCCTGTGCATCTATTGGTATGATCTCATGATTTTAATCTTGTATTGATATAATGTATCACACTGATTGATTTGCATATATTAAACTATCTCTGAATCTCTGGGATAAATCCCATTATGATTTTTTTCAACGTGTTTTTGGATTTGATTTGATGCCATTTTGTTGATGATCTATGTCTATCGGTGATATTTCTCTGTAATTTAGTTTTTTGGTGATGTTTATGTCTGGGTGGGATGTCAGAGTAATTTTGACCTCATAGTAAAATTTAGGAGGGTTCATGTCACTTCCGCTTTCTGGAAGGTAGAACAGAGAAAGATAGAAAGTAGGTCTTTGAAGGCTCGAAAGAACTCTCTAGTAGTGCATCTAGGCTCTGGATTTTGTTCTGGAGGACACTTTTGATAACTTTTTATTTTTGTCTTAACAGTTGATTTCTTCAACGGTTCTGCTCACTCCTCGCTCAGTCTTTTTTAATTTTTATTTAATTACAGTGAGATACACAGTTACAAAGTTGTTCGTAATTGGATTTCAGTCACATGATGTTTCAACACCAGTCTCTTTGCCAGTGTATATTCCATCAGTGTATATGTCCCATTTCCCTCCTGCCCCAACCCCTTGCAGCCTCTCTCTATGGCAGGCACTTTTCTTCTCTGTCTGTCTGTCTGACTCTCTCTTTTTGGCATTATGGTTAGCATGGTCACGGTCTTCCCGTTGTTCATCGATTTGCTCGAGCGGGCCCAGTAACGTCTCCATCATGAGACTTGTTGTTACTGTGTTTGGCATATCCAATACGTCATGGGTAGCTTGCTAGGCTCTGCCATGCGGGCGAGATACTCTCGGTAGCTTGCTGGGCTCTCCGAGAGGGGCGGAAGAATCGAACTCGGGCCGGCCATGTTGGCCGCTTGTAAGACCAACGCCCTACCACTGTGCTATCACTCCAGCCCATGGTTAGCATAAGTATATGTATTATGTTTGTCCCTTTACTATGAGGTCAAAATTACTTTCAGCACTCAGTTCTTGTCCTGAGCAATTATTTCCAACTACTGTTGTTGTGGTGGTCCCTTCTCTATCCTAACCACTCCCCACCACACCTTCAACACCACTTGTGGCAAGCAATACCACCATGGGCCAGTCCTCCTGGTCCTTGTTTCTGCTATCCTTGGGTATTAGTCTCATACTATGAATTTTTTTTTATATCCCACAAATGAGTGCAATGATTCTACCTACCCATACTCCAACATTACTGTACCACATTTGATAGGGTTCAAAGTAGGAGGCAACCAATCTTAGAGGGAAATATACATTTTTATAGATCTATCTATCTATTTATCTATCTATCTATCTATCTATCTATCTATCTATCTATCTATCTATCTATCCACCTACCTACCTACCTATCTACCTACCTATCTATCTAAAAAGCACACAAGACTCAACCTTTAACACATGTTAGTGATTGCTTATAGAAGGGCTTAATGGCCCCTGGGTGAAAACACAGCAATCTCCATACTCTTTCCTCTAAGAATAATTTTTTGTAGCATTTTTCGTGTTTTTTTTTTCATGGCAAACAACACAAAATATATTATTTTGGTTCTGCTTTGGGGCAGGGATTGGAGGATTGGGGTTCGGGATGAAAACATCTAAAATATGGTGGTGGGAGGAATATTGTGAAATATTGTGAACTACTTTGTCACTTGTTATCCCGTTGTTCGTTGATTTGCTCGATAGGGCGCCACTAATGTCTCCATTGCTCCCTGTGAAGTGCTAACATAGCCCAGTGGTGTATTGGAGGCTCTTTCAGGGTCAGAGGAATAAGGCCCATTATTGTTACTGTTTTTGGCATATTGAATACATTACAGGGAGCTTACCAGGCTCTGCCATGTAGGCAGGACACTCTTATTAGCTTGCCCAGCTCTTTGAGAGGGACGGAGGCTTTTGGAGTGGCCTCTATGTTTTTTTTCTAAGGGAGCCCCGGTGAAGACAGCCTGGCACGGTGGCAAGAGATTCTGCCAAGAATCTCCTGTGGAACAAATGGGACAGTAGTTTATAAAGTGAAATACTTTATAAAATAAAAATATTATAAAAAAAATAAAGACATTTGTTTATAGACCTTGTTTGTTCTTTTAAAAAATCCATGGGATATTTAGTTTGTTTGTCTCTTTTGGGTCATAGCCCTCAGTTCTCAGGACTTACTCCTGGTTCTGTACTCAGGAATGACTCTGGCAGGGCTTGGGGACCATGTGGTGCAGGGACTGAACCAAAGTTGGTTGACATACTGTGCTACCTCTCTATCCTGAGTTACCCCACCTAGCTCTTGGCTTTGTTGATTGTTTTTTATTGGGGGGGGCAGAATAGGGAAGAAGTTTGATTTAATAAAATAGAAAGGTAAAGGCCCTCCCGTTGATCATCAATTTGCTCGAGCGGGCCCAGTAACGTCTCCATTGGAGACTTTGTTGTTACTGTGTTTGGCATATCGAATACTCTCAGTAGCTTGCTGGGCTCTCTGAGAGGGGCGGAGGAATCGAACTCGGGTCGGCCATGTTGGCCGCTTGTAAGGCGAACGCCCTACCCGTTGTGCTAATCAAATAGAAACCAAAAAATTTCTGTACTAAATTTTGTTATTCTCCTCCTTCTGCTTAGTTTGGCCTCCCTTCTGTTAATTTTTTCAAGTAGCTTAAAAACTTTATTTTTATTAATTGAGGTTCCATGATTTACAATACTGTTAATAATGATCCTCAGGCACATAATTCTAACACCACACACCCATTACCAATGTACCCACCTCCTAAGCACTCCAATACTTTTTCTTTTCAATCTGCCTCTCCACACCACCAAATCAGTCTTTTTTTCTAGTAACTTGATATGTGTAGCTCAGCTATTTATTTGAGCCTCTCCTCGTTTCCTGATGAATACCTACGTTTCTATAAACTTCCCTTTTAGAACAGCTTTTATTGCGTCCCATATGTTCTGATATCCCATATCTTCATTTCATAGTTGTCACCAGGAATTTTTGCATTTCTTCTTTGATTTTCTTTGACCCATTGGTTATTCCTTAGTTGTTCAGGTTGCAATTACTTGAGGTTTCCTTCCTCTTCATGCTTATGATTAACTTTCATATTAAAATTCCTATGTTATAAGAAGAGAGCTGATATAATTTTTAACTTTTTGATTTTATGAAGACATGCTTTGTGTCCCAGTGTGTGGTCTATCTTGGAGAAAGCCCCAGGTGTATTGGAGAAGAGTGAAAAAAGAATGAATATTCAACTTTGGCAGTGGAGGGCTCATTACATGTCTGCTAGGCCCTACCTCTGCCATTTAGTTCTCAAAACCATTCCATCCTTAATGGTTTCTGCCTAATTGATCTTTGCAGTAGTAAGAGAAGGGTGTAAAAATCTCCTACTAATATTATGTTGTCTTTGTATCTCCTCAGGTCTAAATTTTAATGGTTCTACACTAGAGTGCATATACATTTATGAGCGTAAAATCTTCTTACTGTTTGGATTCCTTGATTATTAAATAATGACTCTCCTTTAGACATAATATTTTATGCACAATGCATTCTTTAAAAATATGCACAAATGAGTAAATGTTTAAAATGTAAATAAAAGACAGATTTTATGAGGGCTTCCAATATCAAAGAACTAAAAATTAAATGTGAATACCACTTTTAATGGTATAATTTGTAGCACTTCACAAAGTTTTAACTTTATTCATTTCCTTCACAGTTGAATGCCTACCTCCTTTGAGTATCCTTTTGAAATCAGATTTCCTTCCTTTGACATACCTAAATGATTTCCATCTCTTTATCATTTGAATTGTACTTATGAAAATCTACACATCTTATCACTAGCATCAGCACCTTCACTTTTTATTTTCAGATAGCTGAAATGAAATTGTAAGTGAAAAGTATAAAACAATATTCAAATAATTGAATAAACTCTACCATATAAAGATATCAATGCTGCAGAAACTCAATCCTCTCTTCGATTTCTATATTACTACATAGAAAGAGCTATTCACTACTTGAGATACAAAAGTACAAATTAAATCTATGGTCAATGTATATTGGTAGAAGATGGCACCTGGAAAAATATTAGATGTAATAAAACCCAAGCATTACCACTATTTGTTACTGAAGATGAGAAGTAAGAAATGATAGCTGGCAATCTCATACCAAGAATTTAAAAAGAGATGCTATAAAAATCAAACACATGAAAAGGGAAACATTCTATCAGTCTAAAATTAGTTTGTCTTGGAAAATTACCTTGCATATTTTACCTATTTCTAAGGGAAGTTTTAATAATCACCATTAATAAAAATAACTTGATTACACCAAAGCAAACCAATGCTGTATATTTTTGTTGTTGAGATTCCTATGAAACACTGTTTCTAAAAGTGTCTTTTGGAGATTTTTCTATCAAAAATTTGAAATAATGAGACTTGTTACTCAAACAAGTAAAATTCAGTTATGGAGAAAAGTTATCAGGGCAAAGGAGAAAAATAGGATGAGAAATGATTTTTAGATTATTTACCTAAATATACTTTTTCATTTGCTGCTTCATTCTGCTGACTTTCCATTGGGACGGAACCTTGCATTCAGACAGGTAGCAGTAAAGAGCCGAGCCAGCATATTGATGAGTATTGACGGCAGGTTCTTCAGGTGTTCAGGTCTGACCTTGTCTGGGCCGGGTGCTGTTTGTTTCTTTACTGACAAAATGGCATGTCGGATTTTGGAAGGGAGAACATTGGGAATGACATATCCATCCTGTGGAATTTGGTATGTGGGCAGGTGGACATGGCTATCGAAGAGATCTGAGTAGAAGTCATGGATAATCTTCTCCATTGCCCTTCTGGAAGATGAGATAGATCCATCAGGAAGTTGGAGGGCAGTCATATTGGTCTTGTAGTTGGCGAAGGACAGGCGGGTGTTACGAATGCTTTTCCTGGGTTCTGCCGCATCTACCAGCACTGCTGCTCTTCTCTCTTTGAGGTATTCCTTGATCACATCTCTGCACTGCTTTGCGAGCTCGGACGTTCCCTTGTGGTTGCCTGAGGCATGTGCTAAGCCATGTTGGTGAATAAGCTCAAGAGTTTTCAAAGACAGGCTTTTTTTTTGTGGCTATCTCTCTCTTGTACTACTGTACATGAAGGGAGACATCCACGACATTGGCAACTATCGCCCAATCTGCCTATTGTCTGTCATCTACAAGCTGTTCACTCGAGTCATCCTGAATTGGATTGGCAGAACACTAGATTAAGGACAACCATGTGAACAAGCCGGGTTCCGCAAAGGATTCAGCACCATTGACCATATCCACACGATAACCAAGCACATTGAGGTTTCTCGGGAGTTCAAGATGCTGCTCTGTCTAACATTCATTGATTTAAAGAAGGCCTTTGATTCTGTTGAGACAGAAGCGGTCATTGAAGCCCTAGCCAATCAGGGCATTCAAGCCCAATACATCTAGATCCTTCATGAGCTGTATTACGGATTCACTACCAGGATCTCACCATTCTACAAACAAGTAATCATCAATGTCAAGAGAGGGGTTCAGCAGGGTGATACCATTTCACTGAAACTCTTCAGTGCCACCCTCGAGAACATCATGTGATGACTGGGATGGGAAGAAATGGAAGTGAAGATAGATGGTCGGCAACTACACCACCTCTGCTTTGATGATGACATTGTTCGAATAACACCAAACATTAGCCAAGTGGCACAAATGCTGGCCAATTTCGACCGTGAGTGTGGAAAGTTTGGACTACAGCTGAATCTTACGAAGACAATGTTTATGAGAAACAGCCTCATTCCTGATGCTCCATTTTCTCTCAATGGAATGACCATCTCCGAATGCAACAGTTATGTGTACCTAGATCGAGAAGTCAACATGATGAATGACCTGGCACCTGAGTTGCACAGGAGGAAGAGAGTGTCTTGGAACGCCTTCAAGAGCGTCGAAGAAATAGCTAAGAGGACGAAGAACCTCTGGCTCCAGGCACATCTCTTCGATTCCACTTTTCTTCCTGTATTAACATATGCCTCAGAGACTTGGGCCCTACACAAACAGGATGAGAACACTATTCAGGTCTCCCAAAGAGGAATTGAAAGAGCTATGCTTGGAGTATCACGTTTCACTCAAATGAGAGAAAAGAATCCAGAGTTCCGACCTCTGTCGACAATCAAGAATTAGGGACACTGTCTCATTTGCCATCAAAAATCAGATGGGCTGGACACGTAATGAGATTTAGAGATGACCGCTGGACTAGAGCCATTACCGACTGGATTCCACAGGACGTCAAAAGACTACGTGGCTGCCCACCTACCAGATGGTCAGACTTCTTCATCAAGATCATGAACGATTGATTTGAGGCTCTTTGTGTTCCTAGAACGAACAGATGCCATTGAGCTACACTAGCATGCAACAGGGACAAATGGAGACATTACTGGCACCCACTCGAGCAAACTGACGATTAACGGGAAGTCAAGTGATCAATTGATCAAGTCCTTCATTCTAGCAGACTGACTTTCTTTTATTTTCTTCTTTTTGTTCTAATTTATCCCTTTTTTATTGAGGTACTATGATGTATAATACTGCCAGTGATTGTTTCAAGCATATATCATTCTAGTTCCACATCTACCACCAAAGTGCTCACACTGTCCACTAATGACCCCCAAACAGATTTTAACCACTGGTGACCTTAAGTTCACTTCTGTAAACTAACTCTCGGGTTCTAACAGACTTCCTCTACCTCAAAAGCCCCAAAGATAGTCTATAAGGTAAAAGGCCCTCCCGTTGATCGTCGATTTGCTCGAGCGGGCCCAGTAACGTCTCCATTGGAGACTTTGTTGTTACTGTGTCTGGCATATTGAGTACTCGGTAGCTTGCCGGGCTCTCCGAGAGGGGCGGAGGAATCGAACTCGGGTCGGCCATGTTGGCCGCTTGTAAGGCGAATGCCCTACCCGCTGTGCTATCGCTCCAGCCTTTTTTTGGCGACTCTGGTGGTGCTAGAACCTCCAAACAAAGATAGTCTATAAAAAGATCAATAGATTGTGAACACATAGGTTATGACAGCAAACACTGCAAATCAGGACCTTCACCCTTAATCTTGAAACAGTTCAAAATTTACCATCATTACTGGAAAATCTTTTTTTTTCTTATTTTATTTTTTAAAATGTCTGTGATTTTTCTTAATTTTTTAAAAATTAATTTTGAAAAAGTTTATGTATACTTATGTATACATAAAAGTAGCCCAAATAGTACAAAAGGCTCCTATATATAGAGAGAGCACAATTTAATACCTATTAATTTATAGCCAACATTTTCTCACTTTAACCTCACCTATTTCTCCATCTAGTGTGATTTTGAAACACATCTCAGGTGTCATATTTTTTTCTGTGATGATTCTGTGATTATTCTGATTATGATTACACAGTTTTTATGAAACAATTTATAGAAGACACATTTTCACTAATGAATATTGTTAGTACTCTTATCAAATATGACATATATGTAAGTTTATACTCAGGCTCTCAGTTTTGTTCAGTGCGTGTATAGATTTTCATTTCAGCATCATACTGCTTTGTACTTGAGCTCCTCCAACATTCTTCTTCTTCACAACTGCTTTGATTCTTCAGTCTTTTATAGTTCCAAGTATATTTTAGGATTGCTTTTTCTATATTTTGCAAAATTGTTCCTAAATTCTGTTTAAGAATTTAATTAAATTCTTAAACTAAATTCTGATAGATACTGGAGCTGGAGTGATAGCACAGCGGGTAGGGCGTTTGCCTTGCATGCGGCCGACCCGGGTTCAATTCCCAGCATCCCATATGGTCCCCCCGAGGACTGCTAAGAGTAATTCCTGAGTGCAGAGCTAGGAGTAACCCCTGTGCATCGCCAGGTATGACTCAAAAAGCAAAAAAAAAAAAATTCTGATAGATACTGCTATTGAGCGTCAGACAGTTTTGGTAGTGTGAATATACACTTCTTTCAATTAATAAGTATGGGGGGGTAATTTTATATGTATTTGAATCTTTTTCAAATTTTCTTAAAATTGTTTTAGATTTTAGTGTACTTATCTTTCATCTACTTGATTAATTTTATTCCCAAGTATTTTATTATTTTTGATGCCATCACAGACAAAATTGTTTTTTTTTCAGTTCATTCTGTTTATGTATAGAAATGAGACTGATTTCTGTATGTTGATTATGTATCCCAAATCTTTTCTAAATTTGTTTACTATTTCTAAGTTTTTCTCTCTTTTCTTGTACTTTTAGAAAATTGTTAAATAGTTAATAAATTATTTATTTGTTAATCAATACATATACACATACATAGATATGAACCCTAAAAATTAAGAGAATAAAAATTTCATTAGTAATGCACATAAGTACATTATTTGCACAAATTTGAGTGTCTTATAAATAGCACTAATGCATAATATGACTTGTTGTGTAGTGTTTATAATCTCATCTTGCTTCCAATTCTCCTTAGAAAGATGGAGTTTTTGGAGTTTCATTTTAATTTTCTAAATCCCATATTAATATAGCCAGAAGCAATCCTTAAGTGCACAGCCGGAGTAAGCCCTAAGCACCAGTAGGTGTGACCCTATCCCTCCAACCAAAGAAACAATAGTTGTTATAAAGGATATTATAATTTAGTTTTGTTTTGTTTTTGGGGTCATATCTGGTGATGTCCAGGGATTACTCCTGACTCTGTTTTCAGCAATTACTCTTGGCAGTACTCAGAGGACCATCTGGGATGTTGAGGATTGAACCTGGGTTGGACAAGGCAAGCACCTTACCCACTGTACTATTATTCAGGTTATAGATATTGTCATTTTAAAATGCTGCTTCTTCATTTATTGAAATGTATGATGATTGTATGTGGGTACTCCATAAACAGTGCTCATGGAGCTTAGAAGCCATTCGAAGTGATGCTTGGCTCAGCTGTGTCAGCCAGCCAGCAGTCTGATTCTCAGGTCCTGTGATGCATGATTTAAATTTTTTTTAATTAATTTGCTTTTTAAATTTTAATTTGAATATTTAAATATCTTTTTTTATTGAGTCACTGTGAGATACAGTTACAAAGTTGCTTATGATTGGGTTTTAGTCATACAATGTCCAACACCATTTTCTACTCTAGTGAACATATATCCCATCACCTATGTCCCTAGTTTCTCTCCCATCACACCCTCCCCACAGAGTCTGCTCCTGTGGCAGGCTCTCTCTCTCTCTCTCTCTCTCTCTCTACTTTTGGGTATTATGGTTTGCAATACAGGTAAGTAGATGTTACCATGTTTATTCCTTTATCTACTTTTAGCATGCAGTTCTTATCCAGAGTAATAATTTTCAACTATCATTGTCATACTGGTCCTCCTTCTCTATTCCAACTGCCTTCTCCTAGATCTTGAGGCAAGCTTTCAACCGTGGGCCAATCCTGCTGACCCTTATTTCTACTCTCCTTGGGTATTAGTCTCATACTGTGGTTTTTTTTGTTTGTTTTTAATCCCACAAATAAGTACAATCATTCTACTTCTTCTCTCCTTCTGATTAATTTCAGTTACATTGATACTACTCTCCACATCCATCCATTTATAAGTGAATTCCATGGTTTTATTTTTCCTGGTGGTTGCATAGTATTCCACTGTGTAGATGTACACCAGAGATACTGTTTCACTTCAAAAAGAACAAAAACAACCAGTGCCGACATGGTGTGGGAAGAAAGGGAATCTCATTTGTTGTTGGCGTTAATTCTGACTGGCCCAGCACTTTTGGAAAATATTATGGGCATTCCTCAAGAACCTAGAAATTGAGCTTTAATATGACCCAGCAATACCGCTCCTGGGAATATACCCCAGGGGCACAAAAACACACAGCAGAAATGCCATCCGCACTTCTGTGTTCTTTGTAGCTCTGTTCACAATAGCCAGGATCCGGAAACAACCCCAAAACCTGAGAACAGACGATTGGATACTTTTTATCTTCTATTCATGTCGTATTTCATATTTATTTATTTTCATGAAATAGTTTTGCATCCCAGGAAGAAAATTTACCTGATCATAGTGTATCATCTTTTTCTAATGTGCTGTTAAATTCAGTTATTAAGAAGTTTTGAAAAAAAAAAAGAAGTTTTTTGCACTCATATTCTTCAGAGACACTGGTCTATAGTTTCTTTTCTTGTGATGCCTTTATATGGTTTATCTGATTAATACAGTTCTCTTAAAATAAATATGGGCATGTTTCTTCTTTTTAAAAATTTGGAGATCCTTGAGAAAGGTTAGAGTAAGTTCTTTTTTAAATGTTTGGTAGAATTTATTAGAGAAACCAACTAGTCCTGTTTTTGTTGTTGTTATTGTTTATTGCTTGTTGAAAAGATTAAACAATGATTATTTTTGAGGAAACATGGTTTACAATAGTGTTAATGTTTATTCCTCTGGTGTACGAAGTTACTGCACCAGATTACCACTGAAGTGCAAGAAATTCCTGCGTCACATCTCTAAACCTTCCCAGGTAGACTGGTCTGAGATGAGAACTCTGGAACCATCTTGGAATGGGGACAGGAAGATTCCCTTTCTGCCTGAATACACAGCAGCCCACATCCATACCTAACAACCTCTGACATATAAACGACCCAGCTCCACCACTGAACCTCATTAAACTTCTAAGTCACTAAATTGTACCAGCTCTATAGCTCCTGGACCATGTTATTCCACACCAACATTTGTAATATTGTCAGACCAGACTGGAGTGTTAGCACAGTAGGTAGGGCATTTGACTTGCACACGGCCTACCTGGGTTCAATTCCTCCGACCCTCTTGGAGAGCCTGTCAAGCTACCGAGAGTATCCTGCCCACAGGGCAGAGCCTGGCAAGCTCCCCGTGGCGTATTAGATATGCCAAAAACAGTAACAACAAGTTTCACAGTGAAGACGTTACTGGTGCTCACTCGAGCAAACCCATGAACAATGGGAGGACCGTGCTACAGTACTACTGTCAAACCAGTAGGATTATAGCAAATCTGATGGGAAAGTTACATAAAGTTCACCAAGCCCACACAGTAACACGGAAGGCCCAGCTAGAACTGACCAGCTCAGTGGATCCTCCGACTATTTAGTAATATCTTCATGAGATATAACAATGATCACAAATTGACTGTTGATCAAGGTTTTGATAATTTTATTTGCCTTTGTGTTGCAACAAACAATATTTGATTGTACCTGCAAGGGAGCAGTCTGGAGTGGTGGGTGGGAAACTGGGACATTGGTGGAGGGAAGGTCACACTGGTGGTGGAATTGGTGTTGGGACATTTAATGTTTCAAACAACTGTATTATGAACAATTGTGTAGATCATGGTATCACAATAAAAATATTTTCTAAAAAGTACCAGGGCTTTTCTACTACTGACCTGATGTCCCTTCTAGTTTGCTCCCTATGTGCTCCTCCTAGCCCTCCTTGTCGCCTCAATTCTATTGTCAATTCTATTTACTACTTTGTTTTATAGACTATTGTCTGTTCTCTTACCATTTTTCTTAACTATGAGCAGGAACATCCAGCATTTGTCCTCCCTCTGATTCATTTACTAATTTCTCTTAACATGACACTCGTCAGTTCCATCCAAGTTGTATCAAAGGTCAAAATTTCATTCTTTCTTCTAGATGAGTAGTATTCCATTGTGTTTCTTATAGGCTAATTTCATTTCCACTCATTTGTCATTGGGCATTTGGTCTGTTTCCAGCTCTTGGCTAATGTAAATACTGCTGCAAGGAACAGGTATGCATTTATCTTTTTAAATCAATGTTTTTGTGTTCTTGGGAAAGACGCCAAGGAGTGATACTGTTGGAGCATACGGTAGATCTATTTTGTTTTTTTCATATTTTGGGGAACTCTCCATACTTTTTTCCCATAGAGGCTGAACAAAACAATAATCCCACCAACAGTAAAAGGGTTTCATTTTTTTTTAACTACCACAATCTCCGCTAGTACTGGTTGTTTCTGGGCTTTTGATATATTTTATTCTAACTCATTGGTGTGCAATTGTTAAAGCAAAAGTTGATTTATTCCCAGGTGGGTCGTTGAGTAGCATATTTTCCTACAAAACTCCAGAATGAAATGGTAGTTGTTTTTTAAATTTTTATTTATTTATTTTATTGAATCACTGTGAGCTACAACTTTCATGTTTGAATTTCAGTCATACAATGATCAAACACCCATCCCTCCACTAAGCAGTGGTAGATATTTATTTAAGAGGTTTAAGAAGGTAATTTTGGACACCTGCCCCCCGCCCCACCCAGCCCCCGCGTGATGCTCTGTCCTGGTCTCACACTGGTTTCTCTCTGATTCCCATGTATGCCATTGCTCAAATTCCACAATGTCTCTTGCTGGTCTGTGGCTGATGCTTTGGATTCTGTCTCTGGGGTTGTATGTCCTACCTCTCTAGGGCCTGCTGTGCTCATTTGCTTTTTCTTTATTTTCCAGCCACAGCCATGTGTGCATGGGTGACAACTCTGCTGTCTGTCATCTGTCTGGGCATAGGTGAGGAAGCGAAGAAGCTGCCCACCGTCTGGGTCTGGGCTTGTAAACTCAAAGTGGGACTTGCTCCCAGCTGGCCTCATGCAAGGCAAGGGACTAGCCTGCTGTAGGATCTCTTGGGCCCCTCAGGTCTTCCTTTAATCTCTTACTATTTTCCTCCACAGTCGTCCCATTATCTATTGTGGAGTAGGTAAATCACAGCTGGTGCTGCTCAGGGCCAATATTCAGGAGTGCCCCTGGCAGTCCTCTGGGAAAACAGGTGGTGCCAGGGATTTGAACCAGGGTCCCACCTGACAACAACTGCACTCAAGGTAAGTGCCTTACTTCTGGTACTATTTTTCCAGTTCTCTCCATTGTCAGTTTGACTGGATATATTTTTAGTTTTATTTCTATATTTATAGAAGTTCTATAAAGAAGACCACACCTTCTACAAGATCATTGTGGGTGATTTTAATGCCAAGATAGGACCGAGAAGATCAGCTGAAGAACTTCACATCGGGACCCATGGCCTAGAATGGAACGAACAGGGTGAGAGACTGTCTGAGTTGATTATGTCGACCAAAACCATTCATGGTAACTCACAGTTCCAGAAGGCAGAATCTAAACGATGGACATGGGAGTCTCCCGGTGGACGATTCCACAACGAAATAGACCACATCATATTCAATCGACGGTTTTGCCTGACTGATGTCGCTGTTGTCCCAAAATTTCGAACGGGATCGGACCACTGTCTCCTTCGTGCAAAATTCTACTTCACAGAGCGGGGAGAAAGGGCTGCAAAGTTCAAAAAGAGAACTCCCAGAATGACCACCAACTGGGAACTCTTTGGTACTATTGCGGCAACATGGGAAGATGCCATTGTTGACAACATTGACGAGGAATACGATCGACTGGTTCAGCACCTCCATGAATGTGCGAGGAACGCCAAGAGAGAGATAGCCACAAAAAGTCACCTATCTTCGAAAACTCTTGAGCTAATTCGCCAGCGTGGTTTGGCGCATGCCTCAGGCAACCGCAAGCTAACGTCCGAGCTCGCAAAGCAGTGCAGAGATGCGATCAAGGAAGACCTCAAAGAGAGAAGAGCAGAAGTACTGGTAGATGCGGCAGAAGCCGGGAAAAGTATTCGTAACGCCCGCCTGTCCTTCGCCAACTATAAGAACAAGATGACTGCCCTCCGACGTCCTGATGGATCTATCACATCCTCCAGAACAGCAATGGAGAAGATTATCCATGACTTCTACTCAAATCTCTTCGATAGCCATGTCCACTTGCCGACATACCAAATTCCACAGGATGGATATGTCGTTCCCAACGTTCTCCCTTCCGAAATCCGACACGCCATTTCGTCGGTAAAGACACAAACAGCACCCGGCCCAGACAAGGTCAGACCTGAACACCTGAAGAACCTGCCATCAGTACTCATCAATACACTGGCTCGGCTCTTCACTCGCTACCTGTCTGAATGCAAGGTTCCGTCCCAATGGAAAACCAGCAGGACCGTACTACTGTTCAAGAAGGGAGACATCCATGACATTGGCAACTATCGCCCGATCTGCCTATTGTCTGTCATCTACAAGTTGTTCACTCGCGTCATCCTAAATAGGATTGGCAGAACACTAGATGAAGGACAACCATGCGAGCAAGCAGGGTTCCGCAAAGGATTCAGCACCATCGACCATATCCACACGATAACCAAGCTCATTGAGGTTTCTCGGGAGTTCAAGATGCCACTCTGTTTAACATTCATTGATTTAAAGAAGGCCTTTGATTCTGTTGAGACGGAAGCGGTCATTGAAGCCCTAGCCAATCAGGGCATTCAAGCCCAATACATCAGGATCCTCCATGAGCTGTATTGCAGATTCACTACCAGGATCTCACCATTCTATAAAGAAGTGATCGTTGATGTCAGGAGAGGGGTGCGGCAGGGTGATACCATTTCACCAAAACTCTTCAGTGCCACCCCCGAGAACATCATGCGACGACTGGAATGGGAAGGAATGGGAGTGAAGATAGATGGTCGGCAACTACATCACCTCCGCTTTGCTGATGACATTGTTTTAATAACACCAAACATCAGCCAAGCGGCACAAATGCTGGCCGACTTTGACCGTGAGTGTGGAAAGGTAGGACTACAGCTGAATCTTACGAAGACAATGTTTATGAGAAACAGCCTTGTTCCTGACGCCCCATTCGCTCTCAATGGAACGACCATCTCCGAATGTAACAGCTATGTGTACCTAGGTCGAGAGGTCAACATGACAAATGACCTGGTACCCGAGCTGCGCAGGAGGAAGAGAGCAGCTTGGAACGCCTTCAAGAACGTCGAAGAAATAGCTAAGAGGATGAAGAACCTCTGGCTCCGGGCACATCTCTTTGATTCTACTGTTCCTCCTGCATTAACATATGCCTCAGAGACCTGGGCCCTACGCAAACAAGATGAGAACGCTATTCAGGTCTCCCAAAGAAGAATAGAAAGAGCTATGCTTGGAATATCAAGTTTCACTCAAATGAGAGAGAGAATCCGGAGTTCTGACATCCGTCGACGATCAAGAATCAGGGACGCTGTCTCATATGCCAAGGTGTCGAAAATCAGATGGGCTGGGCACGTAATGAGATTTAAAGACGACCGCTGAACTAGAGCTGTTACCGACTGGATTCCACGGGATGTCAAAAGACCGCGTGGCCGCCCGCCTTCCAGATGGTCAGACTTCTTCGTCAAGATCATGAACGATCGGTTTGAAGCCCTTCATGTTCCTGGAGCGAACAGATGCCATTGGGCTACACTAGCACGCGACAGGGACAAATGGAGACGTTACTGGCGCCCGCTCGAGCAAATCGACAACTAACGGGAAGTTAAGTGATTAAGTGATTATTTAAGTGATTTCTATATTTACCTGCAGCTCATCAAGCTTTCTTTACAACTATTTTGAATTTTTATTGGATAAAACTCTGAGCGCCATGTCTTGTTCTGGAATATTGTCATGATTCTTTGATGATGTATAATTTTTTACTTTATCATGTTTCTTAAGTTTAGCCAACGTGGCTTGGCGCATGCCTCAGGCAATCGCAAGCGAATGTCCAAGTTCGCAAGCAGTGCAGAGAAGCGATCAAGAAAGACCTCAAAGAGAGAAGAGCAGCAGTGCTGATAGATCCAGCAGAAGCCAGGAAAAGCATTCGTAATGTCTGCCTGTTCTCCACCAACTACAAGACCAGATGACTGCCCTCCGATGTCCTGATAGATCTATCACATCTTCCAGAAGGGCAATGGAGAAGATTATTCATAACTTCTACACAGATCTCTTTGATAGCCACGTCCACTTGCCCACATACCAAATTCCGCAGGATGGATATATCGTTCCCAATGTTCTCCCTTTCGAAATCCCACACGCCATCTCATTGGTAAAGAAACGAAGAGCCTCTGGCTCAGACAAGGTCAGACCTGAACACCTGAAGAACCTGCCGTCAGTACTCATCAATACGCTGGCTTGGCTCTTCACATGCTACCTGTCTGAATGCAAGGTTCCGTCCCAATGGAAAACCAGCAGTACTGTACTACTATACAAGAAGGAAGACTTCCACGACATTGGAACGCCTTCAAGAGCATTGAAGAAATAGCTAAGAGGACAAAGAACCTCCAGCTCTGAGCACATCTCTTCGATTCCACTGTTCTTCCTGCATTAACATATGCCTCAGAGACTTGGGTCCTACGAAAACAGGATGAGAACCCTATTCAGGTCTCTCAAAGAGGAATTGAAAGAGCTATACTTGGAGTATCACGCTTCACTCAAATGAGAGTAAGAATTCAGAGTTCCGATCTCCATCAACTTTCAAGAATCAGGGATGCTGTCTCGTTTGCCAAGGCATCGAAAATCAGATGGGCTGGACACGTAATGAGATTTAGAGATGACCGTTGGATTAGAGCCATTACCGACTGGATTCCACCGGACGTCAAAAGATCACGTGGCCACCCACCTACGAGATGGTCAGATGTCTTCGTGAGGACCCTGAATGATCAGTTTTAGGCTCTTCATGTTCCTAGAATGAACAGATGCCATTGGGCTATGCTAGCATGCAACAGGGCTGATTGGAGATGTTACTGGCACCTGCTTGAGCAAATCGATGAATAACAGGATATCAGGTGATCAAGTGATGGTTCTCTCACTATTACATGATTGTCTAGAAGGCATTTTCCATGGGCTTTCAGCCCATGGTAGAGAGGGGCTGAAGGTGTTTGTGTGTTTAATCTCCAGCATGGCTAGGCGGGCCACAGCGGCTCTCCCCCTTGCAGATACTGATGGGTACATAGATGGAAACTTGAAGTATAGAATATAACTTGAGTATTGGAGTACAAGACTCTTCTTGAGTCCATGCATATGATTCTGAATCCCACAATTTGCAAAAATGTACCTTTGTCTATAGTTAATTTCTAAGTTTTTGGGAGGGGAAGATTTGGAATGTCTTTCTCAGCCATGTTGCTCAGGTAAGAATATTTTTCTTTTTGTTTTGTTTTGGGGTCACTCTCAGGGCTTACTCTGCATATTTAACCTGCATATTCCCTCTTTATCCTACCGCTCTTTAAAAAAAGACTCCCTTCAATTATTTTTTTCAAGAAGTCAACTTATTTATCTGAACTTTTCCACAGTCAAGATTTTTCTGATTGCATCCCTAGGGTCCTTCTGCTCTCTGTAAGGTAAAGGTAAGGTAAAGGTCCTCCCGCTGTTCGTCGATTTGCTCAAGCAGGCCCAGTAACGTCTCCATTGGAGACTTTGTTGTTACTGTGTTTGGCATATCGAATACATCACGGGTAGCTTGCCAGACTCTGCCCTGCGGGCGAGATACTCTCGGTAGCTTGCCAGGCTCTCCGAGAGGGGTGGAGGAATCGAACTTGGGTTGGCCATGTTGGTTGTGTGCAAGGCAAATGCCCTACTACTGTGCTATTGCTGTACTAGCTCTAAATTGGTAGTTGTACTAAAAAGATCGAAATGATTCAGTTGATAAATTTGATCACAGAGTGGCATGTGCTCCTATCAACAGGTACATATATATCAAGTTATTTCTCCTTCAGGGGCTATTAGAAATTCATATACATTGCTTAGTTTTATTGATTGGAGACTGTAAACTACAGATCTATATTTTAATTCTCTTATTTCTTCTCCATTACTCAGCTGAAATAGTTCTATATAGAGGAAACTTGTTCTTATTAGGTTATTCAGGGATGAAGTTTTATGAAGAATTCTTAATATTATTATACTCAGTGCTTGATTCTTCCCAGTGCTTACTTTGGAGGGGATGATATTGGGTGATATCACTCCTGTGATGTTCAGGAGTTATTTCTGTCTCTGAGGTCAAGTTCTGATGATGCTTGGGGTACCACATATAGTGTGGAGGATTGAACCAAGTCAGTTGCGTTGCAAGGTAAGCTGCATTACTTGCATTAACCTCTGTACTATCTCTCCCTTCCATAAGAGAAGTCACTTTCTTATATACATTTATATGTGGCATAGAGAGAAAACAACCAGGTGAATCAACTAAATCTGAGTTTAGACTCTAATATCAACTAATGATTACTTGAAAGGGATGAGAGAGGGATATGGGTAAAGAGGTAAAAAAGGAAAAATATATGTTGAGGGATAGAAATGGGCTTATAGTTCTTTTTTTTTTTAAATGTAGGAGTACTGCTATTTATTCAGCCACTGATTAGCTGATTGAATTGGGCATGAACTCCATGGGCTTATAGTTCTGAACTTGATACAATCTTAAATGCATTCTAAGTTTTAATAAGGCATACCTGAAATATATAATGTTACATTAACAAAAATAAATTAATTAATACTTCAGTTTAGTTCTCTGAAGTTTTTATTTTGGCAGGGTATGCAAATGGAATTATTTGTGGCAGAAAATGTGAAGGCAAGTTTGAATTGGCATTCTAATTTTTAAATATGTATGGAGAAAATTTATCATTTTTAAGAAAGAGGTGTTGCTTTTGCTCCAATTCTTTCCTTTCCCTATTTTTAAAGCTGTGAACCAAATGACTACCACTCAGAACTTTTCCTTATTCCCCATGTTGATTTGCTAAGTTAATTTTTTGGAGGGGGAGTATACCTGGCACTTCCCGGGGGTTTCTTCTGGCTTAGAGCAAGGTGATTTAAGGAATTTTTGAATAGATTAAGCATAAGCTTTGATTTCAAAGCTGGATAATATTCCCATTATCTCATGAATATTTTAAAGTAAACGGTATAGCTTATGGTAGTGATAACCCAATACTATAAATGACTAACAAGTAAACTAACAAATGGCTAACACATAGAACAATACTGTTATTGTTCTGTGTCAAATTATAATGAATCTTCCTGATATGTCTCGTATTTCTGTGTATGTATGTATGATACCTCTTGAAAAATAGTTTTGATTTAAAATCTCACCAATATGCTTATTTTAATGACTTTAACTGATGTCATACCTTTTCAGGTTTACTGAGGTCAGATACTATTTAAAAATCATAGTTCTCAGATGAATAAGTTTATGTATTTAAAGGAAAGATCGTTGAAAGCTTTGTAAAGCCAGTTTTGAAACAGAATAAATGCTAAAGAAATATTTATTGATTGACTACAATTTAGGAGCATCGATTTCTTGATATAACATCTGGAGCAACTATTGCTTTAGAAGTATCATAATAGGCATTTTGATTTTCAAGCAAACAATTCCCTCTGCCTCTTTCCCTCGCCAGCAACTTCTGACTCCTACCCCATCATCTCAATTCTATACAAGATACACACTAAGGAAGAATCAAGGGGAAAAAAAATCCAAACGTGATTTGAGTCCTTTCCCATTCTGTTAACTTGGTATTTTATGAAATGTTACTACTTTTTACTTTAAAAAAAGCTCTAGCTGACAGCATTTAATCTACTTTCTACAGGTAAACCTTGTCCACCCCTTAACCTTTAGGTCATTCCAATCATGTTATTTTTCCTATAATGCTAAAAGTAATGGAGTAGGCAGGAGGTGAAAGTAGAAGTTATATAGCTTTGCTTGCTGGTCTTTTGTTTGCTTGTCTCTAACTACCTTAAACTACTTCCTTCTCATCTTTATAACAATAAAACAAAATGGTTCCCTCAAAATGGTCCTAAAGCCAGCCCAGACTTCCATAACCTATTATTATGACCTTTCTCTCATCAGTAATTGTTCAGTAATTTGTACCTAAAGAACCTGATGGCCTACACTGCCCACACCAGATCAGGTAAAAGGAGCTTGGGAGATAACTGTAGCAATTATCACATACCAGGATATGACAGGCTACCCAAACAGAAGAGGCTGAAAATGCTTTAAAAATATTTGAATACAAATTGTTGTGAACCGGTTTACAGTTCTCATTTAAACTCATTTGAATGAGTATTTACCCAGGAATTTCTGATCCCAGTTCTCTTATCTATTAGGAGATGTATTTTGGAAGAGAAAGTCCATGTGAGAAGCTTTTGGTAGCATGTAAGAAATTAGCAAATTAGCATTTAAAGAGTAAATAGAAGAAGAGACAAGAAGTAAGGAAGAGGTGGAAGAAGGAAGAGCAGCATGCAAAGACATTTTGGTGTTATCGGCTTATCATAAATCATCATGTGCTCTGGTTTGCCCCGGGGGACAATGGGGAGCAGGCATCAGTGAGTAGCAGCAACAGCAGTTGCAAAACAAATGAGTTCTTTATCTTCGTGCCCACGGAGTGCTTCTTTTGTGTTATTTTCTCATCACACATGCCCTGTCATCAGTGACTGCTCTCATAACCAGAATTTTAATAATCATTATGTTTGAAGTAGTGATGGTGATGTGTCATGTATTATGAACTCTCATGCTTTTCTTGGACCACACAACCCATTATCCTCATCTGAGTCATAGAGAATCTGTAGAAAGGCACAGCAATAGCAATGGCAGAAAGCCTTTATGGAACTGCCTTTGGCTTTTATGATGTCGAACACTTCGAATTGCCATATTGCAGGGAGTCGTAATTAAAGAACGTTTAATGGGAGAAGGTGGGAGGAATTAAGAAGCAAATAAGTGGCTAATGTGGATTTCCTCTAGAGTCCACTTCTTCTAGGGAACTTTGGGATTATTCTTTGGTTTAACACTATGTACTCTGCCACCATTTAACATTCCCCAGTGTTTGCCTATTGCCCAAGGAATGTTCTTTGCAAGCTCCTCTAATTCATTGTGTTTGTTGATTATGGTTATTTATCCACAGGCAGTGAAAAAGTGAAAAGAAGTCAGAAAATGCTCTTTGAGTCTCTGAAGCTTTGTCCAAGAATGATAGCTAAAATAAGCTATGCACTTTGTTGCAAAAATGATTCTTTTTATCAAACATTTGGTATGTTTTTTTCATGAAATACATTGGTATTGAACATATAGATTTGACTTATCCTTAATCAATCTATTGACAAAAATTTAGAGTCTTCAGGTAATTTAATAGACATTGATAGTGTGGGGCTCAGGAGAAAATAAGAAATATGTTAGGTCCAAAATAAACAGTTCTCTTATATTCTCTAAAAATGATATAAATAAATCCAAATATCTTAGTATTATGAATGAAATGTAAGGTTTATCAGCATTTTTAAGCTCCTACTATATGATATTTCAAGACTCTAAAAAAGCGTAGATAGAACAGTTGAAAGTGGATGGAATAAAAATGAAACTCCCTATAAATGTTAATACCCAAACAAATAGCACTGCAGCACTTTCCTCCCGTTGTTTATTGATTTGCTCAAGCGGGCCCAGTAGCGTCTTCATCATGAGAGTTGTTGTTACTGTGTTTGGCATATCGACTGTATCACGGGTAGCTTGCCAGGCTTTGCCGTGCAGGCGAGATGTTCTCGGTAGTTTGCCAGGTTCTTCAAGAGGGGCCGATGAATTGAACCTGAGCCGACTGGGTTGGCCGTGTGCAAGGAAAATGCCTTACCCACTGTGCTATCACTCCCGCCCCAAACAAATAGGCAAAGCATAACAGTACCTAGTGAAATAAACCTTAAAGCAAAATTAAAGACAACTTAAGCTAAAGAGGGCTCTTTTATTATGTGAAAATATTTTAATGCCATTTCTGTATATCTAATAATAGAGCTTCAAAATACACAAAATATAATTCTTGATACAATTACAAGAAAATACTAATAAACCACTATGGTAGTTGAAAAAACAAAACAGATATATATAGAACTATGATTAATCAGACCACCCCAAAAAGGTGGTTCTAAGAACTAGAAAAAGGTAAATATTAAGCTGTATAACTAGCTCACAAATTCTTGATAGTAGTATCATATAGGCCACATTCCTTGTGTCGAATTTAACTAAACCATTTAAAAAATACCTAGAAAGCCCAAAGCTTGAGAGAGTACAATGGCTAAAACTCTTGTCTTGTATGTGGTCGATCTGGATTTGATCCCTGTCACCTCATATGGTCCCCTGAACCTCCCAGGACTAATCCCCGAGTGCAGGGGATTAATCCTGAGCACCTCCAGGTCTGGCCTAAAACCAAAAAATCTAGAAAGCCTCATACGTTTTATTTTTATTTATTTATATACTTGTTTGTTTTGGGGTCACCAGGCAATGTTCAAGGGTTACTCCTGGCATACTCAGGAATTACTCCTGGTGGTTCTTGGGAACTCTATGAGATGATGGAGATTCAAATCAGGCCAGCCATATACATATGAAGTATATTATCGCTTTGTCCCCAATTCTTTTTCGTTTTGTTTTTGGAGAGACAGGCACCGCTTGCTAAGTTTTAGAAACGAGGAACGTGCTTTGTAGACTACATAAGTAGAGGAAGAAATTAGTTTTTTAAAAATGAAAGGAACTTACAAGAGCAATAAAAAGACTATGAGATTTTGGCCAGAGAATAGTACAGCAAGTAGGGCATTTTTTTCTTGCACACAGCCCACCCAGGTTCAATCTCCAGCATTCCATATAGTCCCCTGAGCACTACCAGGCATTATCTCTGAGTGGAGAGTCAGGAGTCTGCCATTGAGCATTGCTGGACGGGGCCTGAAAGCAAAAGCCAAAAAAAGGGGGGGAAAGTTGGCATTTAGGCCTGGAGCAACTACTCATCAAGACAGAGCACCTACCTTTGCATACTGGAAGCCCCAAGTTAGATCCATGGCACCTCCTGCCTCTCACACCTTTGACAGCTGGGTGTGACTTTGGAGGCCCGTAGCACAGCCGGCTGGGTACAGAACCATCGGGTCCACAGAACTACTGGGCCCACACAGCCAGAACTGAGTACAGAGACATCCCACACAGCCTGTAATCCCAGTCCAATTTTGGTCTTAAAAGGAAATTTATAGTATTATTTTGTTTATATTAAAGAAAAGAGGAGAAGAGGAGGGAAGTCCAAACATGAATAAGTCGCTGTCAATTTTAGAAGCTATGAGATAAAATGAACAGAGTTATACAGAGTACAACAGTAAAAAGCAAATAAATTATATAAGGAAAGAAATGTAACACAATTATAAATAAAGATACAATAAAGATGATATAATAGCTACTTCAGAAATATCTAAATCAGTACAAAGGAAGAAAATATAATTTTAGAAAAAATACAAAGGAGGAACAAAAGACATATTTATAGTTTCATTAGAAATTTAAAAAAATAGCAGTAGATATTTATGAAAAAATATCTGTTTATTTAAAGTGAAAACATTTTTAGGAAAATAAACTTTTTATGCCCTCTAAAAAAATAAAGAGCTAGCGTAAATAATTCAACAACAAAAAAATGGAAGCAGCAATTAAAGCCTTTCCACCAAAAAAGCAAAGTAAAACAAAACACTCCCTGTGGTTTTATTGGAGAGTTCTATTAAGATTTTATAAGAAACATAAATTTCATCTAATACAAATTATGAGTATTATAAAAGAAATATTAACATATTCAGTTTATAAGGCTACAAATACATATCAAGACCAAAAATAGAAAAATGCTTGTTAACATTACTCAGAAGCACAGTCACAATTTTATTCTTTTTCTTTTTTTTTTGTCTTTTCTTTTGGTTTTGTGGCCATACCCAGCAGAATTCAGGGTTTATTTGTGCAGGTGACCATATTCAGTGTTGTGGATAGAATCCTGATTAGGTGAATACAAGGGAGCAATAAAAGGTAAAAGACAGCAAAACTGGAGAATTGTACTATAGAATTGACCTTACTTGGTGGAGAAGGAGAGGTGGTTGGGAGAGGCCTTTGTGGATAGATGCAGGCTCTCCTGTAGTAGATGTGGTGTTGAAGTGTTGTATACATTAAACTATCATTAGAGGTATTATAAATCGTGATGCCTTAATAAAAATGTCAAAAGGTAAATTAATTTCAAAAATATAAAATATAATAATCAAATTTGCTTTGTTCTTAATATTTTATTGGAATTAAATTACTGTTATATATCACATGAATAAATAAAAAATAAAAATCATGATGACTTGAGACTGGAGAGATAGTGCAGTGGGTAAGGTGCTTTCCTTGCATGTGGCAGACCCCAGTTCAATACCTGGCACCACATATGGTCCACCAAGCAATGCTAGGATTATGACCTGAGCACTGCTCAGTGTGTCCACAAAACAAAAACCAAAAATAAATACAATTTTATTATACATAATTTTTTTCTGCATGCATTCATTCATCATGATTTTTAAAAATAGTATGGTTGTATTTATTATAAAAAACAAAAGAATATACAGTAAATTCCTAAAGCTAGAATAGCTATAGACTAGAATACATAAAAAGATCAACATATTTGTGTAAAGTAAAATTAATTGTGAGCATATTATTAGTAATAACATCAGAAAATACAAATAAGCTAACAATAACGTCTGGCATTCCAGACATTTGCAAAGAGAAGACTAGAACTTGATTAAAACAGAAATAGGCTAAGTTTATTTAGAGTTTGCTAAATTTGGGTAGAAAGACAAAAAGTTTTAAAGATGTCATTTCCTTTCTGATTGATTTGCAGATTCTGATTTGTAAAAATTTTGATAAAAAATTTCAACTTCTTTCATGAAACTTACCAAATCTTTTTTTGTTTGTTTTTTGCAGTGCTGGGTATCAAATCAGGTCTTACGCATACAACACATGTACTTTATCACTCAGCCACATTTCTATTCTTCAAAATTATTTTTAAAATTATGCAGAAGAGTAAGCATCAAGAATACCCAAGAAGAGAAAAAGAGTAAAGTAACCCTGTGAAAGTTCTGAAGTTTCTCCCATTGTATTTCTTTTTGTTGCCAGATTTCTAGAGTCTTAAAAAATATATAGCAATTAAGAAAGTAATGGCACAGCGTTAGATAAGAAGATTGCTAGGACGTTTGCCTTGCACGCAGCCAACATGGCCAACCCGAGTTCGGTTCCTCCGCCCCTCTCAGAGAGCCTGGCAAGCTACTGAGAGTATCTCGCCCGCACGGCAGAGCCTGGCAAGCTCCCTGTGAAGTATTCGATATGCCAAACACAGTAACAACAAAGTCTCCAATGGAGACGTTACTGGGCCCGCTCGAGCAAATCGATGATCAATGGGAGGGCCTTTACTTTACTTTACTTAGAAAAAAAAAGAATAATTAAATATATTGAAAGGTAATATGTGAAAAAGCATGTATTACAGATCAGTGTAGTACATAAATTACACTGATAATTTGATAAACCTTTCACTATATAAAACTGTGATCATTCACACAGAAAAAAGCTTAAATTGGACCTTACTTCACACACACACATGTATATCATGTTTACAAATATCTGTAAGAGTCCAAAGAAAACTTTATAGAAAAATGTATATCTTTCACTATAAAGAATTAAAAAAATTAGACAAAAATTCTGCTTACAGTTTCAACTGTACATGAAAATCAAGACATTCTGTTCATCAAAAAAGACAATAAATATGATGAGACATTACTCACAAAAGATAAGGTAGACATATTAGTGACAAAGATTAATAGTACAAAACACCTAAGATCATCTAAGAATTAAGATGGCAAAAAGTTTAGTAGAAAAATGATCAGTAGACAAGTAAAAGAAAAACCTTAGAGAAGTGGAAATAGAAATCCCCTTAAACATTCAAAAAATTGCTCAAATGTGTTAAAAATTAGAAAACAAATTAAAAAAAAACAGAAGACTCCAGGCACTGCTTATTAGATCTGCAGAAAGTAAAAGCACCTGAAAAAATTCAAGGGTTGTCGGGAACTCTTCAGTCCAATTAATGAGAGCTCACAAGGTAAGGGCATTGGGAAACCAACTTTGTGGTCACTCATAAAATCAAAGATGTACACACCTTCCAGAAAATGCCCTGATATCTGCTTGACTTCCACCTCTTTTTTTTTTAATGTAAAAATACTGCTATTTATTCAGCCATTGATTAAGCAGATTGAATTGGGCATGAACTCCACATTACTATTTTTTTTAATTGAATCACCATGAGACAAAGTTACAAAGCTTTCATGTTCAAGATTCAGCCATATACATCAAACACATCCCTCCACCAGTGCACACTTTCCACCACCAGTGTTCCCAATATATTCACCCCTCCATTCCAGTCCTCACCATGCCTCCATGGCAGGCAATTCCCCCAATACTTTCTACTTCGGAGCATTATGTTTTGCTCAAATTTTCCCACAACCATTCAAGCCTGCCTGCCAGGGGCAGATGCTAGATCATTTATTGTCCATCACTCATTTTGAGTATCTTGGATGCCACAGCCATGCACTACTGGAACCCTAGACTGTAAATGGTTGGGTTCCAGAGACATTTCTGTAGGGCACTAATCCATTTTGGGATTCAATTGGGTGTCTTGGACGGGGCCTATTGGTGTGCTAAGATGGCCCCCAGAGGCACACTTGTGGGAGTGACAGCCAGGCCTACGAGTGGGCGGAGAGCCAGGGAGGGACAGCCTGGCACCTCTGCCGCCATGTGGCATGGAGATTCAGTCCTTGAACCTACTTACCTGGGCCTTGCTTATGGAAGTTCTTCATCACTGGTATTTCATCTGGACTGCATGGGGACACAGCACGTTCTCCATCTGCGCCCTGGTGAAATTTTATTCTGGGACTCACTGCTGTGTCTCTGGCTTTTGATCTCTTTTGAGATTATTTATGGGTCTCTGAAGCA
Organism: Sorex fumeus; assembly: GCF_029834395.1. NCBI lineage: Eukaryota > Metazoa > Chordata > Mammalia > Eulipotyphla > Soricidae > Sorex > Sorex fumeus. The sequence goes on from NW_026606101.1 coordinate 47,900,230, forward strand.
AGGTCAGTAATAGAGTTTACAGGGAGGCGCTGGTGTTGGTTTGTGGGAATGACTGCCAGTACTTCCATGTGTATTGGGAAGTGGGGGGAGGTAGCCCACCCCAGCTCTGTGAAAGCCTGGAGATTTCAGTCACAAAACCCACATACTCGAATTTTCAGCAAATTATATCTTGGTGAGGTCCGTCCTGAGACAGTGGAGTCAGGCTGGGGGTATGGTGGTGATTTTGGATTGTGGAAGTAAGTGGCTGCTGGGGGCTCTGCTGGGGCAGGCACAGGCCAAGCTGTCCCCTCCGATTTACCATGTGTGGGTCTGAGGTTAACTGTGGTTTTTGGTCTCTTTCGAGATTTATCTATGGGGTCTCTGAAATAAGGCCAATAAATGAGCTTGTATAGCTGAGCCAGAGGTGGCTTGTGGGCATGACTCCCACATACCTAACGTTTGGCCATCTAATTTCTTGGTAAATTTGGTCCCGAGTTTTTGGGGTCCGGCCAAAGGTACAGCAGTAATTTTGGAGTGTCAGAAAGCCTAAAATCACCATGAGGCTGCAGGTGCACTTGCCCCGCAGGTACAGGTTGACCTGTTGGTGGCATAATACCCCTGACTTCTGCCTGTTACGTATTTCTTTTATTAGCCATTTCTCTCCACTAGGATTATATATACAAACACATGAAGGCAGAGACATTGGCCTATTTTACGCAAAAACCATGCCTGACACACACATACCTGAACTCCGCATTTAGCATTTCATGATTCAGCAATACTGCTTACAACATGCACTCCAGAGAAAACTTTTTTTGTTTTTTGGGCCACATCTAATAGTGCTTGAAAACTATTCCTGGATAAGTGCTTAGGGTTGTTCCCCCTGGTACCAGAGCCTGGCAAGCTCCCTGTGATGTATTTGATATGCCAAAAAAAACAGTAACAAGTCTCACAATGGAGACGTTACTGGTGCCCGCTGGAGCAAATAGATGAACAAAGGGAGGACAGTGCTACAGTGTTACAAAAGTAAAAAAAAATGAAATAACATGTTTTGTAGGATTACAAGATAGAAGGTAAAACCAGGCATGATTAGCTCACAATTCAGTAGGTTTTCCTAAGAGAGGAAAGAAGAGAGGTATGTTCAGGCTGTGTAGGGGTCCAGGCTGAGGCCCATTCTCCTCACTCTTCTGCTCTACACTCCACACTAGAGTGCAAGGGAGTCTGTAAGCTTCTGGCAGGCTTGGTTAAGCTGGAGAGACAGAAAAAAGAAAAGGCTTTTGCCCACACATCTTGTAACTGTTTCTAAGAGCTGCCTCCAGCTATACAAACGCTCCTTGTGGAATCAAACAGCTTGAAGAAATAGTGCTCATAGGATTGTTTCTTGGGAAACGCCACATTTCCTAGATTTCTAGATTTCCCAGGCATGGCTACACTTTTAGGTCAAAGCCCCCCCAAATAAGTTGACCCAGTTCTAATATAAATAGTAAATACCCCCATTCACTACTATGGAGGTAGAAGGCAATTTGCAGAATGCTTTCTAAATTATAAGAACCATGAAATTATTGCCATTTTACAAAGAAATGGAGATGCTTGCCCCAACCAATTCCATCGCGTGATATGTCACCCTGTCCCCACCCCCTCCATCCCCCCGGCTGCCTTAATTTACTCTTTTGGACAGTATCTTCCCGCTGTAGTTTTCAGTGACTTTCCCCATTGGAAGTGTCTCATGGGTGGGACACAGGCGGTAGACTGCAGCATCAGGAGACACAGCACCTGCCCATCTGTTGTTTACTGAAGCTGAGGGTGTTGATGGGTTCCCAGGAAGCAGCATCAGCCTCCCGCGTTTGGTCTCTCTGGAAGACGGTTCTGTTCCTGCCCCTCACCACCCACTCGCTTCTGTCTGGCTTCTCTTTCTTTCCCTGGCGCTTTTCCCGCCGCAGTTCATGTTTGCCCTGTGAGCGCCAGAACATTCATCCTTTCTTCCTTGAATGATGTGCCCATTTGCATATCATGCAAACAGCCCAGCTGCTGAAGTTCCAGTCCGAGTAAATAACGGTCACAGTGTTTACACGAATTCCTCCTGGGGCCTTCTGGAACCTACTGCACAATTCCAGGGAGAAATTGTTTAGTAGGAATCTCCGCTCACGTCTTCTGACATTCTGAATGAAGAATGGTCTCAGTATCCGCAGGTCATTCTCTCCATGTAAATATGTGCTTTCGGATTGGATTATTATTGGCACATGGAAATTTGTAGCGGGGAGAAATGATCGCTCTGATTTTGTACCTTGCTTAATTCTGTTTGTTAGTAGTCCTTCTCCTTTGTGTTTTCTAAGGAGGCACTCACTTCTTAAATGAAGAATACGGGAAAAGCGCTAGCAATTAAAGTATTTTCACAGTCATTGTTTCCAGGTGTAATCAACGTGGCTGTTTATAAATCTATGTTCTAACATAAGCAGAGAAACGACATGGAAGTGAGTGGGGATCAGAATTTGGGCCTGAAGAGATCTCGGGGTTCTATCCTCAAGGTGTATTTTCCTTTCAGTTTCTCTGTTCTGATCATGAAGGCAAAATTCCCCCTAATTTCTTTTTCGTTAATTAAATTAATTTCCTTATAATTATTTTTAATCCACACTCCCAATTCTGAGTTAGAGTAACTTTTGGGGACAGATTAGGTAGCCTGTTTTCTGGCAGGGTGTACCTCTTTTTACAACCATACACTTTGTTACATAGAACCTGTTGTTTGATTTATTGATTTTGACCAATAAAATAATTTTTAGTGTGAGGACTACAATTAGCATTGTCAAAATTATGCTTGTATAGTAACATGGACTGATAGGTCTGTCTTACAATTTTTTTCATGTGCCAGTTAAGATCTGTAGCTTGTGCATTGTATCTATAGATGAATGTGTGAATTATTCTAAGCTGTTTTCATTCTTGTGTGCTTTAAAAACATGTTTTGTTACACATTCCACCACCTCCATGCAAGCTCATCTATTGAACCTGCTTCAAAGACTCATGACTAAATCCTAAGAGAGATCGACTAGCTGCAAAAATTTCTTGGATATACTGGTCTCTGGTTGAGACCTCTAGGGTGACCTTTGGAGTGGGGCAGGCTAAGTCCCCCCTCTGTCAAAGCCCTGGCAGTTACACTCACACCCCAACAAGTGCCACCATGCCTAAGATCTTTCTCCACAGCCTCACAACTCTGCTCCACAGAGATGCCCAACTGCTGAAAATTTTAGGTACACCAGGTATTTTTGGTTGAAAACTCCAGGCCTTTATGGAATGGCGGTGGGTGACCTCCTACAACCCATCTCACTCTACTTCTGGAAGCTCTAGTAGCCACACCCACATTCCAACACTGATATCATGTAAGCTCATTGTCCAGTTAAATATTCTGTATTTTCTGGAGCATATGGTGACGATATTCCAAAACTCTACAGTACTAACTTCCCAGAAAGAGTGCACAAGATTGGATGGAAATGTTATGTAGAAGCCATCTAAGCTTGACTAACAACATTAACACTGAAAGTCTCAATTAGCAACAACAAAACCCTCAGACAAAGACTTAATGTCCCAATGGCAAGATATAATAATTTTCACAAATTTTTTTTAACTGAAGATTTTTTTTTGTAATTTCATTGGCCATTTCATGGTAGCAAGCAATATAAAATAAATTATTGTAGGTCTGCTATGGGGGCAGGCTTGAGGGGGGTGGTTGGGAAAATGGGATAATATGGAAGGAAGGTCAGAGTGGTGGTGGGAATCAGACTAGAATATCGAATGCCTGTAGCAAAGCATCAGAAACAACTTTGTGAATCATGGTGTTTAAATAAAGTGGAAAAAATAGTTCATTATGTCAGTTTTAAAAATTCTATTCATTACTTACTTAGGTTCGGTCTAAAGGAAGCCCTGTGAAAAGCAGGCAATGACCAGATAGCTGCTGCATTGCTAGAAAACCTTACAAAAATATGTAATTATTTTTCATTTCCTGTTCCTGTTTATATAAGTTCCTTTGCCTTAAAATAGTTTCACTAACCACTACTTTGAATTCAAAGAGATAAAATGTAGAGATTTTTAGGTGGAAAGTAAAAATCATACAACTCTATAAAATTTATTTCAACTACTTTTTATTTTTTTAAGGATAGATTCACCAGCAGAGTTTAGGGAGCCAGCAGTTGTGGGCCTGACATCTTGTGCTGGTGTTCATTAGTGCTTGAGGTCACCTTGTTCAGCAGGGTTAAAGACTAAATTTTTTTTCTTTCTGGGTCATACCTGGCGAAGCACAGGGGTTACTCCTGGCTCTGCACTCAGGAATTACCCCTGATGATGCTCAGGGGATCATATGGGATGCTAGAAATTGAACCCAGGTCAGCCTGGCACAAGGCAAACGGCCTACCCGCTGTGCTATTGCTCCAGCCCCTGTTCATCACTTCCGAACCCTTTCTCCTCACTTTTCAATTCAGCTAAAGGAAACCCCATCCAATTAGGTAAAGACAAATCCCTCAATGTCAGTCTTTGTTCCTGTCACCTCGCCCATTGACTCTCATTTGCGGACACCAGATCCACCACGCATTGTGTTCCTCATCACCTTCCCTATGATCATCTTATGCAAATTACTATCATTCCTCACCTGGTATCACAAATGACTTTCTAAGTTTTTCTGCTTATCCCACCACCTTTACTTCCTGATTTTCCTTTCCCTCTAAGTCTTTCAAGTGTTTTTCCAAAGTGAAAAGTAATTGCTACAGTATAAGTCAAATCATGTTACTCCTTTCAAAATCAAACTTCTCTTTAATGGAAAATCCTGCAGTGGTTTCTTTTTTAATTTGTTCAGGACAAAACTAAAACATCTTTCTGGGGTTGAAAAGCTTTCCCACACTTCTTAGATCTCATCTCCCTATTTCATGCTAGTCTAGTTATTTTTTGACACTCCAGATACCATTCTGGCCCAGATCTTTGCATTTTTTTGTTTCCAGAAGCACCCATCCCTTCAAAGAACCAGTATTAGTTCCTTAGTTTCTTTCAATATTTACTCAAAAATCACTTTCTCAGTGACTTCTTCCCTGAAAACATGTTTCCCCATATACTCCTCCCATGCCCTTCCTTGAAAACTTGCTGCTCTGACTTTTCATATTCTCCCTCCCTGCTTAATTCTTACTCCTCTTCACAAATATTTAAAGATTTTACCTTTTAAAAATCTGTATAGTTATATATAATCTATATATAATCCATCCTGTTTTCTGAAGCACAGTCAATTAGATAGTGACTTTAAACTTTTACAGGTTATTCCCGTTAATTTTCCCTTGTAACTATGATTAATTGTGGAAAGAAAGGATCCTTTTGAAGGAAAAGAGTTTCTTTAAAATATCATGGCTTATTCTTTGAGTTCTGTCCTAAAGAAATAACAACGAAAGATCCATGAATGTAAATATTAATCCCAACTCTGTGTAGAGTGAAAACTAAAAAGCAAATTGTTGATAAGTAGAAATGTTGAATGGAATCAGTGACAAAATCTAAAGCAATTCTTTTTAGAGCTTCTAATGTTTAGAAGATTCTTGAAATTTGGTTTACTTCAGTGTGAGAAATAAGAAGACAGAAAGAACATATTTTTTTAAAATTTTGATTTACTTTTATAGTTGTTCACAACGATTTATTACATTCAATATTCCAATATCAATCCCACTACCTTTACACCTTCTCAAACCATTATTTCCAATTTTTCCAACCATCACATAAGTCTACCCAAATATCATGCCCTCAATAATTTATTTGGATTGTTTATTACAAATAATTTGCTAAAATTATTTTTAAAAGATTTCCTTAAAAAATAGTATGTGAAGATTGTATATCTCACCCTGGAGCCATTAAGTCCTTATATATGAGGTTACTAACATGTTGATAAAGGTTTAGCCTTCTGTATTAATATTTTCTTAACAACAATGGTTGCTTTCTACTTTACATCCCATTCAATGTGGTGTGCTACTCTTGGTATATCAGTGGTGTAGAGTATGAGATATCACTCCAGGAATTCTAAAATTTTGAATGGGGTGATACAGCTGGAGTTAAATTTTTAACTGGGTGGTGACTTTGGGGTCTGGAAGCATCTCTATAGCTTGCTGCTCTCTTTCAAGATTTATTTATGAGTGTATGGATCACGGCCAGTTAATGAGCTTATATGGCAGCAGAGGCAGTTCATGGGCATGACTGCCAGTCTCCTGGAAGAACAGGGAGATGGGGGAAAGTGGCCCATGCCCTACTTCATGAGAGCATGGAGACTTCAGCCACAAAATCCGCACATCTGAGTTTTTCAATAGATTTATTCCTAGATGAGGAGCCTGTGAAGTCTGGCTATGAGCACAGTGGCGGTTGGGTTATGGAGGTTTTTGGCTGCTAGGCCTCTGTTTGGGCAGATGGCGGGTTCACTCACCCCCTTCCAGGGTGCTCTGGATGAGAAGAAGAGAACATCTTGACCTGTTTATGAGTTACAAGCATTAATAAAAATGCAAAATGATAAATGCAAAAATGTTGGTTTTCTATACAAGAGGGTGTCAACTCACTAAGGAACTCTCCAGTTGAAAAACAATAGGTCTTAGATGGAAAGAGCTACTAAGTATATGCTCCATTTCTAATATGTGGATGGGAGAAGCACAACTCTACAAGATGGTGCCCACATAATTTACTCTCTAAGCTGAAGCACTTCTGTGAGTGAAAGAAGACATTGTTATTAATAGCATATACCAGAACAAAAGGTAGAGACTAGGAGTAAGAAAATGGCATAGATGGTCCTTTTCCCACTTAAGGAGACTGTTTTGTCCAGAGAATCCTTGGACACTCTCTAAAGTAGGGAGATAACACTCATTACTGGTCCTTCTGTCTCACCCAGAATATTAAGATTGCTATGTAATCTTTCCCTTCATGCCCAGAGCTGATATATTAATAAGAGTTGGGTCACTGGAACTACTTTCTTGCTTGTCCAGTTCACTCAGTCCACATGGGTGAGAGAACTGGAAGAATTAGGTAAAACTGCTTTCTCTGGTTCAGAAATTACCCGAAAACCTAAATAATAAGACATACCTAGGAAGTCAGTGGTCCAAAAACTTGCCTAGTTTAAACTATAAATCATAGAGCAGGGAGCAAACTGTTAAAGCCCCCAATTCTTGGGCCCCACTTTAGAATTTGTTGTGTACTAGGTCTCTCTTGAAGGGTTCTTACTTAAAGATCTGTATTTTAAACAATTTGCTCAGGTTATTTTATTCAATTGGCAAGTTTGAGAAATGCTACTTTTTTATAATGTCAAATCTTAAGAAGGAGAATGGAGCATTTATTCTCAAGCCAGATGATAAATAGTCAGAGGTGCATATTGATGGACCTGAAGGAAATGTGATGAAAAGGAAAATATTAACAGATCTCTGTGATGAGAACTTATGCTCTTCTCATTTGTTTGTGTTTCCAACAATATTTTCAGGCAGGTATAATCAACCCATAACCCAAATCAAGATTTAAAAATGGTTAAGCCATTTTCTCAAACTTAATTACAAGCCAGGTTTCTTCTTTTTTACCTAGAATGGGTGACAGTCTTTGGACTTCAAGTGAAAGTCCTTTATATTATGCGTTCTGCTTGGTTTCACTGAGGTTTTCCATGCTCAGGATTTTCATGCAGCCTTGCAGATTGTGTGCTACATAATACCCAGGAGTTCCTTCCCCCATACTATAGGGAATGAGCTTCCAAGAGTGGTACAATGTATACTCTTTTCCATGACCTGAAAAATCACTTATCTCAAAATGATTCTTTACTTAGTATGTGTAGAAAAGCAAGATAAGCTTGTACGTAATTAGCTAGTTTTATATGAGGAATTAGTTAAGATTCCCGATGTGAATGGATTTGTCAGAGGGAGGAAGAATGGAGTAGAAGGAGACTACGTGTCACCAGGTTGCTTAAGGCTTATTAATGGCTCTGTGCTTAGAGATCACTCCTGGCATTGTTTGGGGAACCATATGAAGTGACAGGTCAGGCATACGCAAGAGAAGTGTCTTAAGCCTTTCCAAAAATTCTTGTTATGTTAACTAGATTCATTAAGACAAATATGTTGCTGTAAGTATCCTCAAGTTTTCCAAGGTCTAGAGAATTCTCACATTTAAATTGAAAAAATTAATTTAAAAAGCATCCCATTTTATTTTTATTTATTTATTCTTTTCAGTCACAGTCACGGTCCTCCCATTGTTCATTGATTTGCTCGAGCGGGCCCAGTAACGTCTCCATCATGAGACTTGTTGTTACTGTGTTTGGCATATCGAATTTATTCTTTTAATTTTTATTAGTGAAACATCATGAGGTACAGTTGTAGACTTACAAATTTTTGTGCTTGGGTTTCAGTTATACAATGAACAAGTACCCATCCTTCCACCAGTGCCCATTCTCCACCACCACTAATCCCGGTATCACTTCCACCACCCATCCCCCTCATCCCACCCTGTCTCTGTGCAGGGAAATCCCTTTTGTTCTCTCTCTCCTTTTGGGTGCTGTGGTTTTCAAAAGAGGCATTGAGTGGCAATCATGTTAGGTCTATAATCTACTTTCAGCATGCATCTCCCATCCTAGGCGGATCTTCCCAACACCCTTTATTTGGTGCTCCTTTCTCTATCTGAGCTGCCTTTTCCCCTAGCGTAAAAAGCATCCCATTTTAAATTGAGGTACCATAATTTATAATATGTCAGTGAATGTTTCATGCATACATAGTTCCAACACCACACCCATCACCAGAGTACCTGCTTCCCTCCACCAGTGTCCCAGTACCCCATCTTCAAACTATGTCCTGTTCCTCAAGGTAAACTCAGATCTGTGGACCAACTGTCCAGCCCTATCTTCAAACTACACCCTGTTCCTTGAGGTAGGCTCAGATCTATAGATCAACTGTCCTGTTCTGTTGTTCTGATCTGTTACTCCCTTCCCATGTATCGTTTGATCCCATATATGAGTGAGATCTTTATGCATACGTTCTTTTCCTCTGACTGACTTGACCCAGCATGGTACCCTCTAGTTCCAAATAGGAACTGGTGAAATCGCATGATTTCATTTTTTACGGCTGTTTAGTATTCCATTGTTTATATGTACCAAATATTCTTGATCAATAGGTGGATATTTAGGTTGCTTCCATGTTTGTGTGCTGCAATAAAGATAGGTCCTATGAATTAATGTTTTCATTTGGAGGGTTGATGCTAAGAAGTGGTACTGTGTTGTATGAGTGGTTTTTTTTTAATTAAAAATTGAATTAAGGAACCATGATTTACAAAGATATTCATAATAGTTTCAGGCATATATTGTTTCAACATCAGTCCTACCACCACTGTCAGCTTCTTTCCAATGTTGTTATTAATTTTTGGTGTTTTTTATAAATCTCTGTATTTCTTTGCAGAGGTTAACCAGATGAAATTCCCACCAACAGTGAATGAGAGTTCCTTTCTTACTACCTCCCCACCAACGTTAGATGTTTTCACTCTTTTTAATATATGCCATTTTCATTGGTGTGCAATGATACATAACTATTGTTTTGATTTGAATTTCCTGTTCTTAAGTGATGATGAGCACCTTCTTATATTTCTGTTCATCTGCTCTCACCATTTTTTGGATAAGGTAGTTGGGGGGTTTTGAAATTGAGTTTATTAGTGCTCTAGAAATTTTGGGTATTAGCCTTTTGTATATTGTATACAAATATTTTCTACCATTAATCATATGGGTTTCTTTTTTCTCAATTTTAGCTTGAGTTTTTTGCCATGCAAAACCTTTCAATTTGATGTATTACCATTAGTTAATTAAATTTCATTTTGGTCTTCCCTTGTGGTCCACTAATTGAAGTTACCTCAGAGGTCCATTTCCTGGAAACTTTTGCTTATGTTTTCCTCAATGTGTTTTATGGAGTCTAGTTTAATCTTGGGTCTTTAATCCAGTTTGAGTTAACTTGTAAATGGGAGTGAGATAGGGTTCCAGTTTCACTTTTTTTCACAAGTGGCTATCAAGTTTTCCCAACCTTTCTCCACTTCATCAAGTTAGCTTCTTGTCATTGATTAACTATTCATAAATCTGAGGGTTTACCTCAGGACACCAATTCTGTTCCCTTGCTCTGCAAGTCTCTCTTATTCTAGTACCACAGGTTTTTTTTTATTGCTATAAATTTATAGTATAGCACTGTAGCACCGTCCTCCCATTCTTCATCTATTTGCTGGAGCGGGCCCAGTAACGTCTCCCATTGTGAGATTTGTTGTTACCGTGTTTGGCATATCCATTATGTCACAGGGAGCTTGCCAGGCTTTGCCTTGCAGGTGAGATACTCTTGGTAGCTTGCCGGGCTCTCCGAGAGGGGTGGAGGAATCGAACCTGACTTGGAGGGGCCAGCCACGTGCAAGGCAAATGCCCTACCTGCTGTGCTATCATTCTATCACTTCAGCCCATTTATAGTATAATCCAAAGTTGAGAAATACAATACTTCCCATTTTATTCTTTTTTTTCCCCTTAGAATTGCTTTGGTAATTCAGTGTGCTTTATGGTTCCACACAAATATTACTAAAGTTTGTTCAAAGTCCTTGAAGCATGTCACTAAATTTTGATGGGAATTGCATTGAATCTGTATAATGCTTTTGATAGAAAGATCATTCTGACAGCATTGATTCTTCCAGTCCACAAACCTAGAATATGTTTTTATTTCCTGGTGTCCTCTTCAATTTCTTCCAGTGGTGAATTATTGTTTTCACTCTCTGTATCTTTTGCCCCCTTTGCTAAATAGATTCCTAAGTATTTGATGTTTTGGAACAGTATTCTGAGAGGGTTTATATTTTTAAATTTACTTTTCTTTGAGTTCATTGTTTGCAAACAGATAATTCTTCTTCTTTTCTGGTATATATTTTGTAATCTGCTACTTTGCTGTATTGGCTTACTGCACTGCACTGAACTGTTCTTCCATTGTTCATCGATTTGCTGGAGTGGGAACAAGTAACGTCTCCATTGTGAGACTCATTGTTACTGATTTTGGCATATCGAATACGCCACGGGGAGCTTGCCAGGCTTTGCTGTGTAGGTGAGATACACTTGGTAGCTCACCGGGCTCTCCGAGAGGGGCAAAGGAATCAAACCCAGATCAGCCAGGGTTGGCCGTATGCAAGGCAAATGCTCTACCTGCTGTGCTATCACTCCAACCCATTGGCTTACTATTTGTAATAAATTTTTTATGGAACCCTTAGGGTTAAAGACACTTTAAGGGGTTATAGAGATAGTTCAGTAAGAATAAGCACTTGCCTTGCATGTGACTGAGCTAATTTTGACACCCAGCACAACATAAGGCCCCAACTCCCACCAGGAGTGAACTCTGAGCACAGAGCCAAGAGTAAGTCCCAAGCACCACTACATATGCTTCCCCGTCAAGAAAAGAATTACCTTAAACCTCCTAGATAAATGATATGATAAACATAAAAATACAAAGAGGAAGATAAATATAAACACCTTTTTTCATTTTAGTGCTGTTTACATCGCCAAGGTCTGGAAACAATGCAAGTGCCCATTGACAGATGAGAGGATAAAGAAGATGTGCTATGTTTACACAATAAAATACTATTCTACTATGAGAAAGAAAAATAAATTTCTGAGGACATAAATTTTTAGGGTAGGAATGAAAAAATTAAATGAAGAGCTCTTCAGAAGCTCAGTCATAGGTAAAGTTGCAATGAGAAGAGCTAAATATTACTGTAGTCCCAGAACCTGAAGACAGAAACCTAACATAATCTCAGTAACTCCAAACCAACACAACCTCAACCTGAACGCTACTTTTGCCTTGAAAAGGTGGGTCATTATATTTTACTGCATAGAATTAGTTAGAGACCAAGTGGACAAGTGTAAACAGTGTAAATCTAAAAATTTTACTGTGCAAACTAGTATTATTGTTCTTGCTGTGATTTGTGGACTACCTACTATATGTTGAGAATTGTGCTGGGTGATTTGAGTCCATTACCTTAAATCTTCACAATATCTTTTTAAGGTAGATATTACTGTTTTACAGATGATTGAAAAATGCAGAGAGGTTAGGCAACTCGCCCCAAATTACAAAGCCTGGAAAATTATCTGAACTGAGATTTATACCCAGATTTATACTCTGTGACCTCCAAGCCTCTTTGGCAATTAAACCATTGACATATATATTTACTACCTTTATTAATCACCAAAGTCTTCACTTGGAAATGAACTATTAATGATAATAATGACAACAATAATAAATATTTGTAGACTGTTTAGTACATGAAATAACCTACTTCTACTGGGACTCAGTGGACTATATGTGGTGCCAGGCTGGTAACATGCACCACAGCTCTTTACCCACTGTACTATTTCTTGGCCCAAACACATATCTTTTTATTCTCTCACATTTCTCTAAGTCTTCGGCTGCCGGAGCCCTGGTCAGGGCGGGGAGGAAAGCTCAACCCGCTCCCCTCCAAAGGGCCCTGGTGAGGACAGCCAGGCACGGGGGCAGGAGACTGCACTGTTCTCTTCCGGGAGCTGGTTTTTATAGTCTCTGAGTCTTGGCGGTTGATGGGATTACACGGCGCCAGGGCACCAGTTGGTGGGTGTGACCCCCGCCTACTGGAATTTGGAGGATCTGGGTGGAGGATGCTCGGCCTCAATCCAAGTAGGCTTGGAGATCTTGGCCCCGGAACCTGTGTGACTTTGTTTCTCTGCCAGTACCTTCATGTGTGCAGAGAGTGGTCTCAGCATGGTGGTGGCTAGTCCTGGAGATCTTTGGCTGCCGGAGCCCTGGTCGGGGCGGGGCTGAGCATCCTCCACCCAGATCCTCCAAATTCCAGTAGGCGGGGGTCACACCCACCAACTGGCCCCCTGGCGCTATGTAATCCCATCAACGGCCAAGACTCAGAGACTATAGAAACCAGCTCCCGGAACCGTGCGGCCGCATTCAAGGCCGCGCGACATCTTATTATGACATCTTATTATCTCACTCCTACTTTGGACAAACTGGCAGACCATCAAATGTAGCCTGCCCATATGGCAGAGTCTGGCAAACTCCCCGTGGCGTACCCAATATGCCAAATACCAGTAACAATGATGGGTCTCATTCTCCTAAAGAGCCTTGAATATAATCTCAGGGCTAGAATGAAAGAGATGTTACTGGGGCCTGCTCGAGGCAATTGACGAATAACAGGATGATTTCTGTTTTGTGATTTCTCTAAGTAAATTTATTTAAATGAAACTATGTTTTTATGTTGTGAATATTGACATAAACCATATTAAACACACATACAAAACCTGACACAGCATTCAGTCATTGTTTCCTGGGACTGGAGAGATGGTACAGAGGGTAGGATGGTACTTGTTTTTCATGCAGTGAAACCAGGTTCAATTCCCAGCACCATGGATGGTCCCCTGAGCACTGCCAGGAGTGATCTCTCACTGCTGAGCCAAGATTAAGCCCTGAACACTGTGGCACATAAACAAACAATCATAAAAATTTTAAAAGTGTGTTTCCCATTACTATTCCTCCTGTAATTATGATGACATAAATAATATAGCTGCAAATAAGGACAAGCTTTATATACTGATATACAATGATGTCTCAAATATAGCATTATAATGAAAACATGTTGCAGAAGATTAATATCACAGGATCTGGTTGTTTTATAGGAACTACACCCAGCAATGTTGGGGAACAATCAGAGCTTTTCTTAGTTATGCTCCACCCAGACTTGTGGGTCTGAAGATTTGGTGCTTTTGGAAAGGGGTGACAGCAAGTCTGTATCTGGTAGTGTTAGGGGTACCATGTGCTTATGGAGATTAAACTTGGGTCCTTGCACTTGCCAGCAATGTGCTCAACCCCTTGAGTAATCTCCCTGGTCTTAGCAGGGTATAGAAAGAGCAGGATATTATATATGAAATATAGGGATAAAATCGGAAATGATAGACAGTGACTGGAGTCGGCTCTCTGGAGAATGAAATGTGGGGGTGGAAGGAGCAGATTTTCATGTCAGTAATGATTAAAATTGTTTGAAAGTAGCACGTGTTACTTTTATAATAAACAAAAGATGTAAAGAGAAGGAAACCTCAGGCAGTCAAGTGATTAAATTATTTAGTAGAAAATGAATTATTCGAAAGCACCATGGGATTTCCTGACTTTTCATTGATATAATGCCTGATGTGAGGCTTTGCTAGTAGCTTCAATTTGCGCAGAGATTAATGTACAATATGCATTTATGTTACAAAGCCTTGTCAAAACTGTTTCTATTTTAGGCCTATTTTGTCTATCATGAAATGAACTTCCCAAGAAAGACACATCTATGAGTATTTGTCTTCACTTAACTCCTTAAAATTTGCTTGAAGTATAAAGCTACAGTCACCCAAATGGTAAATTGTTAAGATGTCTTTATTGTGGTGTCACCTGTGAAAGTTCTACAAATACATTTTATTGCCTAATTAATTTTCCAAAAGTGTTTAGGATTTGGTGGCTTGTTGAAAACAAAGCTTTTGAGTAAGATTAATTTTTAAAGTTAGACATTATGAGTATCAAATTAAGCTGTCAGCCTGTGAAATGATACCTAGAAAAATGTATTATAGTCACCAACAACACCTCCTTCCCCTCCTCCCCCCAAAACACTCTGTGGAGATTGGTAAGTATGAACATGAATACTTGAGGCCAGGAATCACATTTTAGTAATGTTTTTCTAGTTATGTCAGATTTCTAGCATGCTATTAGAGACACATGTGTCATCCGCACCATCAACCAACATATCATTGCTGTTTCAAACTGTTACTAGAGTGTTGACACAGAATATTGTGTCTGTCGACAGCTCCAATTAGCTGGCATGTCTGACTGGTGACAGCATGGTCTACTTTTGTTTATGGGGACAGTGGGAGCTATATCTCAGTCTCCCAACCTCCAGTGGCAGACAGATGGATACAGCTATATAATCATCAACGGAAGCGTGTGATATTCTGTCTTCCCAAACCATCATGCAGCGCAGAACCAATGGCCTTTTGTCTGCTTTTAAAAATGACTGCAAACTCCCTCCCATCTGTCAGGTTATGAGGGTGAATATTTATAAAATGCATCATGTATATGCGTATATGTTTACACATATAAACATGATGGGGATGTGAAGAGAAAATAGCCCAAGCGATTTGTTTAAAATTTCAATATAATATTCAATTTCTACCATGTCAGCATGTAAAATAGTTTTTCCTGGACACCAAGTTTATAAAAATACCCTTGACTAAAAATTATTTTAATCACATATTTATTATTTAGAACATATAATAACAATTGCTAAATAACATTTTTGTAACATCGGCATTCTGTAATATGAGCAAACTTTTTTTTGTCATGTGGTGAAAACATTGGCTTGAATTGCCTATGATAAGTCATCTTTACCAGTAGTTCCAACCTTTCATCAAAGATGTCCTCAGGCCAAAACCCATCTTAATAAGTGTACCCAAGACTTGTGGGTTTTCTTTCAAGAATGAAGTGGTATGCAATGCAGGTGATTGAGAATAAAGCAATAATAGAACTGGAAGAGTGTATTGTGTCTGAATAATGTAAAGTCTTCTCAAACTTTATTGGTTTTATTGTTAACTATGTTCATAATTAGCCGTTGTGTGGCAGAACAATCACTGACCTAATTCACTGACTTAATAGTTTATTTCCTATTCCCCTTTAACTAAAGTCATCCCCCAGATTTCAGATCAAATGCTGCTTGGGCGTGAAAGCTTTCTCAAGACCCCAATTCCACACACTCTCAAAACCCTATTCTTTTCTAGCACTTAGAAGTGAAATGGTTTGGATTGCCCATTTGTGTAATTATTTGACTAAAGTCTGTCTGCCTCACTAAGTTCCCTAAGGGCAGAGAATAAGTCCAGGCTTCTCACCATTGACTCTGGCACCAGTACAGAGCCTCACACCCAGTTTGGGGCCAATTGTCATTTGCTGGATGAAGGCTGTTCAAGAGAACTCATACTAGAGTCTTTCAAAGAACTACTACTCTTCTGAATTTTTAAGACTAGAACTTCTTATGAGGAAGGGCTTCCTTGTGTCTAGTTTATGCTTTTCAAGGAATCACAGAAATATATTTAGGTAGGTGAAAGTGGGGGTATGAGAGGAAGGGGGGTGTTCTAGGCAGATGGAGTATTATGTATGAAGAAAATTATGTAATGTTCTAATATGCCAGTCACTACATGGCAGGATTAGAGAAATGGTTGGTTCTGCAGAGACACAGAGAGAAAGAGAGAGAGAGAGAGAGAAAGAGAGAGAGAGAAAGAGAGAGAAGGAGGGAGGGAGAGAGAAACTTTAAGACATTAGTCCACCTATGATTAGAGGCTACTTACCTGAAACCCAAAGATGGAAATCTTGAGGAAGACCTGTTCTCATCTGCTACTCAAGGAAGGTACTTATATTCATGTTGATCTTGCACATAGTAGGCTCAGCAAACTTGGAAATACTTGTTATTTTGAAAGTTATTTCAAAATAACTTTCCTGAGAGTTACTTTGAAAGTGCTGTTCTGCATATCAACTAGATAGGTGGCATGAAGTAGAAGTAAAAATGTTTGTTGTTTTATGTGGCAAAAATTCTAAGATTCTTTACTATGGCAGCAGAATCTAGCCCATCTGGATTGATATAGAAAGTTTTACACACTATCAAGCTACTCATGTATTTATATATATCAGATACTATGATGAACAACTTTTATTTTGTTTTATTTTTATTTTATTTTATTTTAGGTTTTTTTTGGGGGGGGGCACTCCTGCTGGTGCTGAGGTTTTTTTCCTGGTTCTGCACTCAGGGATCACTCTTGGCAGGGATCAGGGGACTAACCAGGGTGCCAGGGATAGAACCAGAGTTGACTGTGCCTTATTTTTATTTTTGTTGCACCTCATTCAACAAGTTAGATTTTTTTTCTAAATAAGCATTTGAAATTTTAGTCAGGACTTATTCATTCAGACCTCACTGAATATTGAGACCAAGCCTTTCAGAGTTTCAAAACCACTCACCAAGTCCTCCACACTTAATATCATCAACTTGTTGAAAGAATGACTCCGCACCAGGCTGGTTTCACTCGGAGCACCCCAGAGTGGGGCGGGTGAGAGCCAACTGCCACCAAGCTCCAGATGGCTTTCTGGACTGCACAATCGCTTTGCAGTCACGTTACACATCACATTCCTACCCATTTTCCATAATTACCAGACCATATTTGATGGGGTTCAGATATTAGGCAACAAATCATATATATATATATATATATATATATATCGGAGAGTCCGGCAAGCTACCAAGAGTATCCAACCCACACAGGCAGAGCTGTAGTGTAGATTATATGCCCTGTATTGTATTTTATATGCCCAAAAACAGTAATGATAACAAGTCTTATTCCCCTGACCCTGAATGAGCCTCCAATCATTGGGAAAGATGAGTAAGGGAGGCTGCTAAAATCTCAGGGCTGGGAGGAATAGAGACGTTACTGGCCTGCTCGAGTAATTAGACTAACAATGGGATGACAGTGATACAATGATGCAGTTGAAAGAATGGGTCATCTCTTCCATATTTTTTGGTTGTTTTTGTTTTAGGACTTCACTTGACAATGCTCCAGACTTACTCCTGACTCTGTACTCAAGGATCACTCCTGGCAGGGTTTGGGGGAACACATGAGGTGCCAAGAATAAAATCTGAGTGGACCACTTTTTTTTATTAATTTAATCACCATTAGCTACAGTTACAAAACGTTCATGTTTGAGTTTCACCCATACAATGATCGAACACCCATCCCTCCACCAGTGTACATTCTCCACCAACAATGTCCCCAGTATCCCCCAAATCCCAACCCTCCCCCTACCTCTATGGCAGCCAATTTCCCTCTTACTCTCTCTTTCTACTTATGGGTATTATAAATTTCAATACAGTAATGAGAGGCCATCATGTTTGGTCCTTATCTACTGTCAGCAGACATCTCCCATTCCAAGCAATCCCTCCAACTGTCATTGTCTTAGTGACCTCTTTGCTATCATAGCTGCCTTCTCCTCCAGTTCATGAGGAAGGCTTCCAACTATGGAGCAATATTCATTGTCTTGTGTCTACTGTCCTTGGGTGTCAGTCTCATATTATGTTATTTTATATTCCACAAAAGAGAGCAGTCATTCTATGTCTTTCCCTCTCTTTCTGACTCATTTCACTTAGCATGATACTCCACATAACCATCCAGTTTTTAAAAAATTTCATGACTTCATCTCTCCTAACAGCTGCATACTATTCCATTGTGTAGATGTACCAAAGTTTCTTTTACCAGTCACTAGTCATTTGTTCTCGGGCACTCAGGTTTTTTCCAGATTCTGGCTATTGTAAGGAGAGCTGCAATGAACAAACAAGTGCAGATGTCACTTCGACTATACTTTTTTGCCTCTCCAGGATATATTCCCAGGGGTGGTATTTCTGGGTCAAACAGGAGCTCAATTTCTAATTTTTTGAGGACTGTCCATACTGTTTTCCAAAAGGGCTGAACCAGCCAGCATTCCCACCTGCAGTGAAGGAGGGTCCCTTTCTCGCCACATCCGAGCCAACACCAGTTGCTTTTGTTCTTTTGGGTGTGGGCCAGTCTCTGTGGTGTGAGATGATATCTCATTGTTGTTTTGATCTGCATGTCCCTGATGATTAGTGATGAAGAGCATTTTTTCATGTGTGGGTGAGCCATATCTTACATATTTCTTTACCTAGAAAAAGCTGTTTTTTTGGTTTTTTTTTTTTTTGCCTAGGTTCCAGTTATCAACATTGGCTTCCTTTTCTCCAAGTTCTCTTTATTCTTTCTGAATTATGCATATCCCCATAGGTCATGGCATGAATACGTACAAGTAACACCTCCAGATTTCTGAGTTCAGTCACACATTTGAGGGTCCAATTGAGTTGTCTTTGCTGAACTAGGCATTTTAGTGCTACTATTAGTCCAGTTTTTCTTCTTTATTTTACCTTTTCACTTTCTAAGGTACTTTCACATTTGGTCCTCTTTAGGGGAAACATAGCTAAGCTAGTATTTCCTTTTGTTGAGATTTGGGGAAGGTAAGTATATAGGATGACCCAAGCAGCAAATAAAACATGTATCAGTGAGCCTTTGACAAGAACTTTTATCATGTTAAATCAGAAAATAATACAAATGTTTACCTTTCTCTACTTTAGACTGTTGCTGTTCTGAACTTAGTTCTCATTAACAAAAAAGAGGTTTGTGAACGAGATGGAGATTATGGGAGAAAATAAGTAGATTTTTTTGAGTGATAAAAATAGCTAAAGGAGGGAAGACTGGGCAGAGTCAATATGCTTTTTAAGCATTCAGAATGCATTTTTACCCTAAATCAAAGAAATTGCTCCCAAGAAATTGTACATTCTATGGTCAGAGATCTTTAAAGGGGACCACAGTTCAAAGGAGACAAGGGACTCTGAAAAATGTAATTTTGATTAATATTCATGAATAATACTTGTATGAGTAAAGGTATGAACATCTAAAGAGCCTTTTGTGACTGTCAAGGGGGTTCTCTGAAATCTTATGTTTAAAGGGGTTCATAGGAGAGTTGGAAGAAGGAAAGGATAAAGATGGATGAGACTGGCTGGGCAGAGCCACGGATGAGTCCTGAGAGCAAGAGGAAACTAGACTGCTGGCTGCTCTTCGACATGTGACCTCAGATGGTCCATTCCTTGCTCCCTCTGGGGGTCTTTGATGAAACACTTTGACTCCCAGGTTTAAGATTTAAGATTACTAAACATTCAGAGAGCTGAAAGAGAAGCATATTCAAATGAAACTCGCTCACAAGGTATCAAAAGTGATAAAATTTAAATATTATAAAGTTGCTTTTAAGAAAGGAAAATTAGACAGATCTAAAGAAAATAAAAGTGGGCAACATGGACAAACATGTCTTGTAAACAGTGGGGAAATATATGAAGAGGCTCTGGTTTATGGGAGACCCCCTGCCTTGGAAATCTTTTGCTTTGTTACCAGAGTTCAATTCTACTATTTGTCTGTGGACTGAGCTAACAGGAATAATCTTCAAACTGAAAGGGCAGAACTAACAATGCTAAGAGGAAACGGAGCCGAGACAGATGAAGAGAGAGAGAATCAAGTGGCAATATTGAGAAAACATCTATGTTCAGAAAAACTGCAACCCAGGACACTGAACCACCTCAAAGATAGAATCAAAGAGCCTGTCCTGCAGCTTTTAAGAGAGCATAGGGAACAAGAGTCAGAGGACTGAAGAATAAACACCATCCAAATTCTTTAAAGAGACTAAGAGATAAATCATTGGTTTGATAAACATATACTTGATATCTAACATAAATAAGGTAGAGTTTTTAATTGGAGAGTTTGAGAGCACATTGTTGGGGGAAACAGAATACACAAAGTCAATACAATCCTCTAAAATTAAATTCTGATCATTTGAAACATGCCATCACCGTGCCTCCACAGACCATGCCTAGAGAAATAGATATAGATGGAATGACAGCCCCCAAAGATATCTTCATGTTCATTCCCAAATCTGTGTCTAAATCAGGTGACATTGAAACAGCAAAATTAAAGTTGTAGATAGGATTAACATTTCTAATCAACCTAACTTGAATGGAGATTTTACTTCTAATTATCTGAGTGGCACAAAATAATCAGAAGGAACCTTAGGCAACGTGGAGGCAGTCAGCAAGTTTCAATGTCAAGAGATGCCCTACAGGAAAGACTTCACCAGTATGCCTTTGGAGATCCAGGGGTGCCTTGAGCCACGATATGTTAGGAGCCTCTGAAGACTGAAAGAAGAACAAAAACAATTCTCCTCTAAAACTTCCGAAAGGGGCACAGCTCTGAAGATAGCTTGATTTGATTCCACAAAGAACCATTTTAGATTTCTGATCCCCAGAATTGCAATATAATTGCAATGTAACTTGCTCGTGTATGCATGCGTGTGCGTGTGAATGTGTGCATGTGTGCACACGTGTGTGTGTGTGTGTGTATGTGTGTGTGTGTGTGTGTGTCTAGGAACCATACCATGTGATGCTGGATACCCAGGGCCAGTCTCAGAGATGTTGACCTGATAGTTCTGTGCTTGGCTTTCTGACTGGCATTGTGGTGTGGGGCTCAAGAGTCATCACTGTCATATACAGAAGTTTTCAGGGTATCAGATACCAAGAATTTAACTCAAGGCCTCTCACCTGCCAGGCATGTGCCTTACCACTTGAATCACATCTTGGACCCGGAATTTGTGCTTTTGTCACTAAATGTGTGGTCGTTTTTAGCACCCTTAGAAATTAACTCCACAGACCATGGGGGGGAGGGTACTAGACTCCAAAAGGATTTATTTATTTATTTATTTATTTATTTATTTATTTATTTTTAACAAATCTCATGGAAAAAACTATTGGGAATCTCCCTCCCTCCCTCCCTCCCTCCCTCCCTCCCCCGCTCCCTCCCCCTCCCTCCCTTTCTCTCTCTCTCTCTCTCTCTCTCTCTCTCTTTCTCTCTCTTTCACTCTGTCTCTCTGTCTCTCTTTCTCCCCCTCCCTCTGTCTCCCTTCCTCCCTCCCTCTATCTCTTCTCTCTCTCTCTCTCTCTCTCTCTCATGGACGGAAGGATCAGGAATTGAACTCAGTGCCTCACCTCTGTAAGACAATTGCTCTACCACTGAGCTAATCTTTATCCAGTACTACTGTTTAAATGAATATCCAATTGTTTAAACAATCATCTCATGCTATCCTGAGATAAGTTTCCCAGTGACTTTCCACAGGCCTAGGTTCATTCACTCATTCACTTAACAAATATTTATTGAACATGCTTTTTGAGCTTCATGATCATTGTAATTTTTTAAAATTGTGGCAACATTGATATAAATTATTGTATGTTTCAGGAGTGTCTTTTCACAACTCCTCTATGGCAGTCATACCAAACACACCACTGGTGTGTTAATATCCAACCAACACTGTCCATTGAGCCCCTCCTTCTTCCTGCCCCGATAGGACAATATCAGGGCTATAATTTGGATCCGAAGATCAACTTTAGGTGGGTTTGTTGGTTCTATTTCTTTGTTTCTTTAAGTCCATCATACAAATGTAGCTTTTTTTCTCTCTGATCTCTTTCTCTAAGTGTCATCCTCTAACTCCATCCATATTTTCACAGTGAAAATATTTTATCTTTCCTCATAGCTAAGTTTGCAACACTGACTATATACACAACTTAGTTGTGTATATGCATCATATCTTCCTTACTCATCACTAGGTACTTGAATTGTCTTCTGACTTTGATTATTGTGAGTGCTGCAATGAACATAGGCATGACTTTTTTTTTTTTAATTTGTTTGTTTTGTTTGAGGGCCACAGCCAGGAATAAGCTCAAAGTCTAGTCCTGGCTCTGTGCCCATAAATCACTTCTGACAGGGCTCCGGGTAACACATGCAGTACTGAAGATTGAATTGGATTTGTCATATGCAAGACTTGCCCACTTATATGGATGGATATGGGAAAAAAAATCTAATTTTAGCATCTTGAGAATCCTCCAGACTGATTTCTGCAGAGTCTTGACAAGTTTACATTCCCATTAATAATGTAGGAGGGTTTTCTATTTCTCCACATTCCTCCAAACACTTTTGTGTGTAAAGGCTGGTTTTATAACTGTGAGGAGCTATCTTACTATAGCTTTGATTTTCATTTCCCTGATAATTAGTGATGAGAAACATATTTTTATTTGACTGTTGACTATATATCTTCATTGGAGAATTGTTTATTCCTCTTTTTTCAAATTTTGGGGGAATAAACAAGTGTATGTCCTTCCGTAGTTCATCAATTTGCTCAAGCGGGCCCAGTAACGTCTCCATTTTGACACTTGTTGTTACTATGCTTGGCATATTGAATACATCACGGGTAGCTTGCCAAGCTTTGCTGTGCGGACGAGATACTCTCTGTAGCTAGCCGGGCTCTCCGAGAGGGGTGGTGGAATTGAACCCGGCTTGGCCGGGCTGGCTGCGTGCCAGGCAAATGCCCTACCGCTGTGCTATATGGTTTATTATTACTGGATTTTATGTGTTCTTGGATGTTTACCACTCATCAGATGTATGGTGTGCAAATATTTTTTTCCCAGCTAGTGGGATGCATTTTGTTTTAGTGATAATGACTTTCATTCAATGACTTTTTAATTTGATATAATCCCAATTGTTTTTGCTTTTAATTTGATATAATCTTACATTGTTGGAGTAGAGTTCTCAAAGATATTACCGGATTCAATATCTTGGAATATTTTGCCTGTTTTATTTTGTAGTTTTGTGTTTTACATATAAGCCTTTAGTCCATTTTGAATTAGTTTCTGTGTGTTATGTGAGGTAACAGTCTAGTTCATTCTTTTGAAAATGATTGTCTGGTTTTCTGAATATCATTTGTTAAAGAAACTTTTCTTTTTCCATTGTTGCTCATGGTGCCCTTACCATAAATTAACTTCACTCATATTTGTGGGTTTTTTTTTCTGGGCCCTCAAGTCTGTGAACTGCGTGTCTCTCTCTGTTCTAATACCATACTGTTTGGGGTTTTTGGTGGGGGAAGCATTTTATTTTGTTTTGTTTTGTTTGGGCCACATCCAGCAGTGCTCAGGGTTTACTCCTGACTCTGACTCAGGGATCACTCCTGTAGGGAACCATGGGGTGGTTGAGGTACTGGGATCAAACCAGAATCAGCAGCCAGCAAGGCAAATGCCCTGCCCACTGGATATGGAAACAATACAAATGTCCCACAACAGATGAATGGATAAGAAATTGTGGTATATACACACACACAACGAGCCACTATGTAGCCACTAGGAAAAAATAAAGTCCTGTAATTTGCAGCTATGTGGACGGAATCGGAGGATATCATACTGAGCAAAATAAACCAGAGGCAGAAGGATAAAAAAAGAAAGCCTCACCCCTCTGTGGTATTTAGAGAAATATATAGGAAACTACCCTTGACGTATTCAATATGCCAAATACAGTAACAACAAGTCTCACGATGGTGACGTTACTGGGCCCGCTCGAGCAAATCAATGAACAATGGGAGAACTGTGACCGTGACCCTGATATATATTTGCAAGGGTATGGAAAATATCAATCAATTTTGGATACTTGGAGAACTAGAGGTGAAGAGCAAGGGGTTGAGGGGGGGAATAATAGTTTGCCTAGAAGTAACATGAGAACATAAGTGGAAGGTCTCAAGACATGGATGATGCTAATAGAGGTAACAATATACACCAAAATAATAACTTTCAATTAAGAAATGTTAAGTGTAGGGTGCTGAAGTGGTAGTATGGTGAGTAAGGCACTTGCCTTGCATGTAGCCAACCCAGGTTTGAAATCTGGCATCCTATACGGTTCCCCAAGAACTGCCAGGAGTGATTTCTGAGTGCAGAACCAGAAATAACACCTGAGTATTTCCAAGTGTGGAACTCCCACCAAAAAAAAAAAAGAAAAAGAAAGATAAAATAAAAGGGAAATAAATAAAAAATAATGAGAACAGGGGTGAAAAGGAAGAAATATCGGTCTGGAATGAACATACGAATGGGTCTTTCAGTGGTAGGAGTGAACAGTATCTTTATACATCACTACCAGAAATCTGAACTCTACTGTAACCTTGATAACAATAATAAAAATAAAAATAAATACATATATATATCAATAAATAAATTATAAGCCAATTAATCACAAGTGCTTTCTAAAAGCTTTATTATTACACTCCTCAGACTCTACATATTATTTTAGCTTATCAGATATTTGAGGGTTGGTGTCAGAATATTTGACTCTGTTCCATTGATTTGCAAATCTCTTTTTATTCCAGTACCATGCTGTCTTAATTACCACCACTTTGTAGTACAGTTTGAAGTTGAAGAAGGTGATACATCCCATCTTCTTTTTCCCAAGAATTGCTTTAGCTGTTTGTGGGGATTTGTTATTCATATGAACTTTCAGGATATATTTCTTTGAAAAATGTCATGGGCATCCTTATAGGGACTCTACTGAATCTGTAAAATGCTTTGAGAAGTGTTGCCATTTTGACAATGTTAATCCTCCTGATCAATGAGCTGGGGATGTGTTTCCATTATCTCATGTCCTCTTTTATTTCTTGAAGTAGTGTTTTGTAGTTTTCTTTGTATTAGTACTTAATCTTCTTTGTTAAACTGATTCTGAGATACTGGATTTTTCGAGGCATGATTGTGAATGGCCTGTTTTTTTATAACATCTCTCTCTTCACTTTCATTATTTTTACATAGGAAAGCCATGAGCTTCTGGGTTTTGATTTTGTAAACTGCCACTCTGCTATACAAATTTATGATTTATAGCAGCTTTTTGTGGAGTCTTTAGGATTCTCTTAGTATCATGTCATTTGCAAATAGTGAAAGTTTGACTTCTTTCTTTCCTATCTGAATGTCTTTGATATCTTTTTCTTGCCTAATTGCTATGGAAAATAACTCCAGTACTATATTGAATAGAAATGGCAAGAGTAGGCAACCTTGTCTTGTGCCTTAGAGGGAAGCCTTGTAGTTTCTCCCCATTGAGGATAATTCTTTCTGTGGGCTTGTGGTAGATGGCTTTGACTATATTGAGGAAACTCCTATTTTAACTTCAACTCCGATTTTATTGAGAATTTTTATCATGAACAGGTGCTGGATCTTGTCAAATGCTTTTTCTGCATCTATTTATATGATCTTATGGTTTATATATTTTCTTTTATTGATATGGTATATTATGTTAATAGATTTGCAAATGTTAAACCATACTTTTATCCCCAGGATGAATCCTACTTGGTCATGGTATATGATAATTTTTGATGAGTTGTTGGATTCTATTTGCTAGTATTTTGTTGAGGATCTTTGCATCTGTGTTCATCAGGGATATTGGTCTATAATTTTCTTTTTTTGGTGATTTTTCTGTCAGTTTTGGGTATCAGAGAGATATTTGCCTCATAGAAACCATTCTTATTTGTTTCCAGGAACCTTTCAATTTCCTCTTTGGTTTCCTTTCCAACTCACTGGTTGCTCAATAGTGAACTGTTCAATTTCCAGGTGCTTGGTTCATTTCCCCATTTCTGTGTGTGATTGATTCACTTCTATCTTAAGTGCATCATAGTATGAAAAGATAGTTGATATTATATCTGTTCTTTTAATTTTATTGGGATATGTTTTGTGACCCAGAGTGTGGTCTATCTTGGAGAATGTCCCATGTGTACTGGAGAAGAATGTATATTCAGCTTTTTGGGAATGAAAAGTCCTGTATATATTTAAATAACACCGTCTCTTCCATTTATTCCCTCAAAGTATTTCCTTGCTGAGCTTTAATATGTTTGATCTTTTGAGGGATGACAAAGCAGTGTTGAAGTCTCCAACTACTATTGTGTTGCTATCAATGTCTTCTTTCAAGTCTATTAGCAGTTAGTTTAAGAATTTTCCTGTTTCCTCATTAGATGCATATGCATTTAGGAGTGTGAGTTCTTCCTGGTGTACCAACCCCTTGACCATTAAGAAATGATCTTCACTGTCTCTATAACCTTCTCCAACCTGAAGTCTATGTGGTCTGATACTAGTATAGCCACACTGATTTTTTTGAGAGGGTTGTTTTCTTGGAGAATTGTTTTCCAACCTTTGAGAGAGACTACTATGATGGGGATTTGTGCCATCTTTTTTAGAAGTTTGGTGTATTTGTGAGGCTTGTCTAATCTGGAAGCAGCCCATTTAGTGAAGGTTACAGTGGTTTTGAGTCTATGAAGTTCCTGAGTTAGTTCTTCATCCTTGAAGTTGTGTATTGTTTCTTCAAATCTGAATGAGAATCTGACTGGGTAATGTATTCTTGGTAAGAATTTCAAGAGTTTCACTGAGTTTGTTCACCACTGTCTCTGGACCCAGAGGTCTTCATCTGATAAGTCTTCTGTGAATTTTAGGGATGCTCCTTTATAAGCAATTTCTTTCTTTGATCTTGCTCTTTTCAGTTTTCTATCTCAATCTAATGGATTTTGTCATTCAGATTAGGATGTGTCTTGGGGTATTTTTATTCATTTTTTAAAAATCTGATACCCTTCAGGTTTCCTGGATTTGGATGCATGCACTCTTCAGCTTCAGAAACTTCTTAGCAAAGATAACTTTGATGGTAGCTTTTTAAAAAAATTTCTATTAGTGAAACACCATAAGGAACAATTGTAGACTTACAAATTTTTGTGCTTGGGTTTCAGTTATACAGTAATCAAGTACCCATTCCTCCACCAGTGCCCATTCTCTACCACCAGTAATCTCAGTATCCCTCCCACTCCCCCATACCCCCTATCCCACCCTGCCTCTTTGGAAGGGCATTCCCTTTTGTTCTCTCTCTCCTTTTGGGTGCTGTGATTTGCAAAAGAGGCATTGAGTGGCAATCATGTTCTGTCTATAGTCTACTTTAAGCATGCATCTCCGATCCTAGGAGGATCCTTCCAACACCCTTTACTTGCTGCTCCCTTCTCAATCTGATCTGCCTTTTCCCCCAGCACGTGCAGCTGCCCTCCAAGCCATGGAGTGAAACTCCTGCTACTTATCTCAGCTATTCTTGGGTGTTAGTCTCCTATTTTGTTACTATATGTTCCCCAGATGAATGCAATCTTTCTATGTCTGTCCCTCTCTTTCTGACTCATTTCACTTAGCATGATACTTTTCATGTAGTACCACTTATATGTAAATTTCATGACTTCATCCTTTCTAACAGCTGCATAGTACTCCATTGTGTAGATGTACCAAAGTTTCTTTAACCAGTCATCTGTTCTCGGACACTCAGGGATTTCTTCCTGCCTTTAAGGTACTCCAATAATTCTTATGTTATTCCTCTTGGTTTCATCCTGATTTGCTCTTGTCATCTGTTGATTTATTTTGGGGTTCTTTTCCAAGTTCTGTAGTCTGGAGATTCTCTTCACCTCATCTTGGAACTCACTGGTTATGTCTTCAGTAGCTGTTACTTTGTTGCTGAGGCCTTCCAGTTGAGTTCTTCATTTCTCCTTCATGTTTTTTTCAGATCTGTCATTTCTGCTTGTATTTTCATTTTCATTTTCATTTTCCTCATTTCTGCTCTCATACCCTCCCGTATGTTATTGGAGGCACGTTCCATTGTTTCTTTGAGCTCCTTATGCATCCTTGACAGTTCCAATCTAACTGCCGTATCAGAGAGGTTATATTGCTCACTATTCCTCATTGGGTCACCTGGGCTAGTTTCTTCACTCACTAATCCTGGTGGGTTTTTGCAGTGCTTTACCATCATGACCTTTGCAGTTTAGTGTTGTTTCCTGAATGATCAGGAGACTAAGTTAGTGTGTCTTTGTATGTATAAGATAAGTAATAGAGTGGTGAAGAAATGCACAGCCAGTTCTGGTTTGGGGGGATACCTATTAGAGGAGAATATTTCCCCCAGGATTCAAACACCTGCCCCAACATCCTG
This sequence comes from Sorex fumeus, assembly GCF_029834395.1. Taxonomy (NCBI): domain Eukaryota; kingdom Metazoa; phylum Chordata; class Mammalia; order Eulipotyphla; family Soricidae; genus Sorex; species Sorex fumeus. Next base: position 47,928,671 of record NW_026606101.1, read on the forward strand.
CCGGCTGTCAGGCTGGATGTCCTCTTTTGCTCATTAAGGACTTTGAATATACTAAGTCATCCCCTTCTGGTATATAGAGTTTCTGATGGGAAATCTTCCAATAGTTGTCTGGAGTTGCCCTCAGGTATAATTCTTTGCTTTTTGCTGCTTTTATAATTATCTCTTTATTTGTCATTTTTGCCATCTTAATTTTAATATTCTCAGTATGTGACTATTTGAATTTATTTTGTTCAGAGCATGTTAAGTCTTCTGATCTAGTTTGCTTCCCAGAGCAAGGGGAATTTTTGCTTTTAAGTTTTTTCTTTTAAGTTTTTGCATCCAACTTTTCTGGCTGGGTCCACTATAATGTAAATGTTTCTTTTGACATTATCTCATAAGCTGCTAATATTATTTTCATAGGGAGACAGACTGAGCCACACATGGCAGTGCTCAGGGCTTATTCTTGGTTCTGTGTTCAGGCATCATTCCCAACAGTGTAGGGGACCATATATACATTTTCAAGGATTTGCCTGGGTGGCACATATATGAGGGCAGTACCTTATGCCCTGTACTATTTTCCCAGCACCACCCCATTATTTTCATTTTCTAAAAATCTTTTTAAACAAATTTTGCTTGTCTTTTTGTATTGGATGCTTTCCACTAGCTATATTCCAGGTTTTCTTTTTTTGATTTATACTTTTATCCATTCTACATAAGACTCAGTCTGAATTTTTTATGTTCTACTTCTTCTGCGATTTCTGTTTGGACCATCCTTGTTAAAGCTATCATTTTGTTTATCCAAAATCTCCTGATTTTAAAGAGCTTTACTTATGACTGAGGCTTGGAAGTCTTTTGGATTACTTAGCTCCATTATTCTGTTGAATCAGGAATTTTCTATTGTTTTAGAGTTTGTCTTGTCTTTAGGGATTATCAGTTTCAGTGAATTCTGCCATCTCCTCATTATGTTTTTTGCGATGTACTTATTTATTTGAATTAAGCTAAATAATTTTATTTCCAAGTTCTGTGTTAAAGTTGAAAGTTGTAGAATATTGGCATAAAGATTTCCTGTTGTTTTACAGACTTATTCTTTTTGCCCTAGTGGATGTATAGATCCAAGAATGAGGCAGAGTAGTGGAACAAGAGCCCAGACTTTGGGACGATGGAAAAAAATGTGTAGGTAGGTACAGAGGCCATCACTGTAGTGTGTCAATGACACAAATATCCCAGGTACTGCAGCTTTTTCAGCTGTGAAAGGAATCTGTAATTTTTGTGTGTTCAAGGTAAAGTCTGTCAGCTGGCTTTTTCAAAAGTATAAAGCTGCAACTAATCCTCAATTATAGCCTAGTTATGACATTTGTAGGTTTTACTAGGTAAGTTTTTCCACAGAGGCTCAGACAAGAGTAGGGCAATCAGGGTGGTTGTCACTTTCGTATGCAGAAAGCCCCAGAGTCTGCTGATTCCTGATGGGTGAGTGACTGATATTTTGTGGAAGAAACTAAGAATATTTAGCTAGTTCCACAGTTTCTCCAGAAGGGTCAGTTATTCTACCTCTCATTACAAGCAAGCAAGCCCTGAAATGTTCATGGAATCAGGCATAGGAAAGGATGGATTTTTCCTAGACCTTTGCACTTCTTGATTCTTCCCAGGTCTGCATCAGGGCTGCATGCACAGCATACCTGACCAAACCTTGGAATTGGAGGCCTGGAGGGCTCAGAACATTACTTGGGAGGTATATATGACAGCTGAGGGTTCTGGTAATAGGTACAATGGGTCCTGCAGATTGTGCAGAAGGCTGGGGCTGCTAGAATATCTAATAGTATGTGGAGTGCTGGCAAAAGAGCCAATAGAGAATGATGCCTGATAGGCCATGGGCCAGCCAGGGAGCAAAACAGACAACAGCCCTACTTGAGAGCTGGCTACACTTTGCACATCTCTGAGTTGTTTGCTGACAGTGAGGTCATAGCTCGCTCTCCCTGAAAGAGGTTTTGGTAGGGGTTGTTTTTTAGGGGAGGTCCCTCTTGGTCCCTCTAACTAGCTCAGATTTCAATTTCCCAGGTTTGGGCGATGCTTTGAATAGGTACTTGCCATCAGGATCTATTAGTATGCAGTCCAGGTTCCAATATGGCAACTATCATCATGGTTGCTGTTACTAGCAAGGTGTTGGAAGTTGCCAAGATGGCTTCTACGTATGACTACAACCTCAGTCTACTTCCCAGTTTTCTGTCTCCCAGGAATACACTGTAGATATGATTTCTGGGTTCACTTCAACTATGAATTAAGTGTTGTTCAAACAGGTATTACCATTTTAGTCCCTTATGGAGCATTTTTTTAAAATTTGGTGAATCACAAATATATTCGTGGGTTTCAGGCACACAATGCTAAAACACCAATCTTTTCACCAGCGTCCACTTACCTCCACCAATGCCTCCTGTTTCCTTCCCATCTACCAGACTGACTCTATAACAGCAATTTTTAAAGTAACTTTTGTCACTATGATTTACAGTACTGCTACTGATAGAGTCTCATGCATAATACTTCATGATCTCTATGCTCCCCTCCTTGTCCAAGTTGAACACTTCTCTCCATTATGGTTGTAGCCTACTCCCTGTCTTATCCCTCAGTCCTCACCAGTAGCATGCTTCCTACTGAAGCCAGTTTTTATGTTCTTTGTTTCCATTGACTGGGCATTTTTAGTAATGATGAGTGCTTTCAAGGAAAAAATGGTGGGGGGGATTAAAGGAATAAGGAATGTAGAAGAATTCTCTTTTGGGATAGAACTGATAGAGGACATGTCTTTAGAGTGGTATTTAAGCAGACAACAAAAAGTGAAGAGAAGTCTGATAAAACACCATTCTAGGAGAAAGGAATAGACAGGGAAAAGATTCTGATAGGAGAAAGAGCTTGTTATGTTCTGAAGACAGGGAGGTCAGAGGCTCAAAATGAAATAAGCAAGGGTAAGAGTGATAGAAGACTAGATAGGAAAGGAAGTAAATCATGCTGTGTTTGAACAGACATGTTTGGTCTCCATCTTTGTTCAACAACCTCAGAAGTTTAGACAAGAGAAGAACTCAATGGATTGCTTTGAACCTGGTCCCTTCATCTATAGCCACTATTGCTCGGGATTGGTACCTCTCCAATACTGTACATTCTTCTCTCCCTGATTTAAGAGGTAGAGGGTATAGAATACTCCTCTGCAGAAACGTTTGAGTGTAACTATTTGGTCTTATGATTTTTAAAGCCTCTTTTATGTTTAGAGTTGTATGGATTATTTAAACGTTTCTCTCTTAGTATCATTTCTACTGAGTCTTAGAATCTCACAGAGAAGAGGAATACCTGCTTTGTGGGGATAGTATATATTACAGTAAAATATTAGAAAGATTAGAGGGACGAAAATATAAGTTGCTATGAATACATTTGATAAACTAATACATTATACATTTTATTTTTATTCTTATTTGCTCTTTGTTCATGATCATTATGAATTATCTAATCCTCTCAGTAGATAGGTTTGTATTTGACAATAGTTATGAATTCAGAAAGTTTTGAATAATAAAAGGAAAAAATAAGACAATACCAAATAATTTCATGGAATTTCTCATTGAATATTGTATGTTCTTTCTTTTTATTTTATAGGTCTATCATGGGTCTAAAAACATCTCCAGTATCAATCTTTTAAATACCAAAATATGAGACAGTCTGAAAGACACCATAAGTTAGTGATTAAAGCATAGACTTTAGATTGGAATCACAGATATTTTACTTACTAGATCTATAAAATGGGCAAAAAAATTCCTATACATTCCTCAGTTTTCTAATCTATAAAATGGTAGTAAGACTAAATTAATATATGTAACTTAATTGCCTTTGTTAATTACCAGTGACTAGCATTATTAATACAAACTTAGAACTTAAAACAACTTATTTATTGGACTGAAGAAGCAGTGTACACTGGTGAAGGGATGGATACTAGAACATCATGTTACTGAAACCCAATCATGAACAACTTTGTGATTGTGTATCTTATGGTGATTCAATTTTTAAAAAAGTCATAGAGGTGTTAAGACCCTTGCTTTGCTTGAAGTTTACCTTGCTTCAATCTTAGGCACCACATATGGTCTCCAAGGGAACCATTAGGCATAATCCCTGATCTCAGAATCAGGAATAAGCCCTGAGAAGTGCCAGATAGGGCTTACCCTCCCTTATAAAACAAACAAACAAACAGACAAACAAACAAACACCCACCAACATTTTAATCTCATGGTAAAATAATCAGAAGTCCAGGCAGGTCTTTTCTAAGACTCAGAACTTTTCTTTAGGGTACTATGAGCAATAATCAAAGTGTCTGAAGGGGCTGTAGACTCATCTCAGGCTTGACTGAGGAAGCATCAATTTCCAAGCTTACATGATTATCACTTGCAGGTTGCTGTACGGAAGGAAGATGTCAGTTCTTTCTGGCTGTTGCCCCAAGACAACCCTCTGCTCTCTGTTACATAAATCTTGTTCTGTATAAACTCTCAGAATATTAACTTGCTTCTTCAAAAAAGAGCAAATAGGAAGTGTAGGCATTCCATCATGAATGCCATATTTAATTAGCCATAAGTAAGCCACAAGTTTTTCTCCAAATCAGACAAAGGTATAAATATAAGGATCATAAAGTGCATAGCAGAGTCTCTGTGCCATATTACTTAATTTTCTCAATTTTCTAATAAATGCACCATATAGGGTAGATTTATATGTGCAACAGCTTTTCTAGGAAATACTAAAAACTTTACTCAGTGGTTTTATATCGAAATAGGTTTTTCAAAAATGATAATGCACACATGCTAAAGCTTTGTCTCATAAAATAAATCATGGGAAAGCAGAAATAAACCTCCTATTGATACTAACATTGCTGAAATATCATACATTTGCTCTTGCCAACCATTATATCTGATATAAACTCAGAAGAAGATCCTGAATACCCCTCTCAATCTATGATTCTGCTGTTTTGTTACAAGTGAATTGAATTTAAAAAATTTACCAGCTATATAAATTGAAGTCTATGATATAGAGAGTAGGTAATATGAGGGAAAAAATGCACAATTAGAGGATATCCTCATCTTTCTTTTAAGTCTCAATAGCTTGATGGGTTAGAGTCCTTGCAATTCTCTCTTCGTGATAATGTGTTTGCTCCTTGTTTAGCCATACTGACTTCAGTTTCTTCCTTTCTTTCTTTCTTTCTTTCTTTCTTTCTTTCTTTCTTTCTTGATTTTTCTCCTACTTTCAAACTGTTTGCTACCTTGCCTGCCATTGTCTGCCTTTCAGCATAATATCTTGCTACTTTTCCTGATTCTCAAGATGTCATCGGCTCGTTTACCTTTTCTCCATGTTCCACATGTGTCAAGCTTTCCTGCCCCCAAGTCTTTCTTGTTCTATTTCTTCTACCTAGAAAATGTTTTCCCAAATCATTTATATGGTCACTTTCTCCTCAATATTCAGACTCCAACCTAAGTTTTCTCGGAGAGGTGTTCCCTGAGTTCTCAATAAAAAAAAAATTCTCTCTTGCCATAAGTCCATCTATCACAGGAGTTTTAAAACTGCACTGTGCATAAAACACCTAGACAGCTTAAGACACAAAATTCTTTTTCAGAGATTCTGACTTAGCAGGTATGAAGTGGGGACCAAAAATGGGTATTTTGGATACATTCCTAGATGATGAGTCAAGAAACACAATTTCATAATTACTAGTCTCTTCTAGCAGTATTTCTTCCCTCATTGCACTCATCAAGAATTTTTGATGGACTTACTCATTTTTCAGACTTTAGGAAAAAGTCTACTATAAACATCAAGGATGGTGGAGGAAATTACTGGAACAGATAATGACTGTACTATATACATACATATATATGGTAATCACTATCACTATCACCCTGTTGTTCATTGATTAACTCCAGTGGGAGTCAGTAATGTCCCTATTCATCCCTGTCAAGTGCTAGTGTAGCACAGTGGCATATTGGGGGCTCTTTCAGGGTCAGGGGAATGAGGACCATCATTGTTACTGTTTTTGGCATACCAAGTATGCCACGGGTAGCTTGCTAGGCTCTGCCGTGAGGGCGGAGTACTCTCAGTAGCTTGCTGGGCTCTCCGAGAGGGATGGAGGCTTTGGGGGCAGCCTCTAGTAACCTTTACAGGTGTTCCCAGTCAGGCATATATGTGGGCAAGATACTCTCGGTTAGCTGCTGGGTCCTCTGAGAGTGAGAACTAGACAATAAGAGGTCTAGGTCAACAATTCACGGCCATGCACTTCCGGGAACTTGGTTTTATAGTCTCTGGATCTTGGCCATTGATGGGGTTACACAGCAGTTGGTCGGTGTTACTGTCTAGCTACTAGAAGATGGGGGATTTGAGTGGAGGAAGCCCAGTCCAGAACTGAGCAGGCTTGGAGATCTCAGCCCCGGCTCCCCGCACACCTGGGTTCCTCTGTTGGTTCCTTCATGCGTGAGGCTCATCCTAGCATATATATATATATATATATATATATATATATATATGTGTGTGTGTGTGTGTGTGTGTGTTTGTGTGTGTATAGTAATATATAGGTTGAAATAAAGAAAGAAATTCTACCAGAATGACTCATGTTCATATTGGGGGAAGAAGTCTATTTTTATTCATTTCACAAATAAATATTGCTGAAAAAATGTGTATTTTTAAAAATTTATATTCAAGGGGTTGATGAGACCACACCTGGATGTGATCCAGGTTCTATGCTCAGAGATCATTTCTAGCAATCTTGCACCATATGGGGCACTGGGATTGAACTCAGGTTGTCCTTATCGTCTGTACTTTTTTGCTCCGTGCCCTAGAAAACATGTGTGTTAAACTTTAAGTTTTCTCGAGCAAACTTTAAATGATAACTATTAAAAACTTAAGTTTTATCATTTTACCTTAATTTAATACTGAGTTGCCTTATCATATGAAAACAGAACAAATATGATAGTTAAAAAGCTGAATTTTGTAAATACTATGCAATAAATGAATATTTTTCAATAAAAATATCAGTTAATTATATTTTTAACTAAATAAGATAGATTTTAGTTTTAGATGGAAAATATCTTTTTGACTAATGTACACCTTTACTCTTTATCTCATAGGAATACCACAAATTATGTTTTTGCTTTAACTGCAGATTGACTCCCTATTTCTCCTTCCATACCTGGAGTGTTTATGTCATTTATTTCATTATACTATAACTGTGACATTTTGTTAACACCAATCCATCACCAATTATGTGAGACACCTGTGGATACCACATGCAGAATGGAAATCTTTTAAAATGAATGGTCTAATTCAATAGAGTTGGTATATATTAATTATGAAGCAAATGTCTTCCAAAAAGGAAATGCTAAGAAAATTTATGAATGTGATTCTATGTGTGTCTATATTTATTTCCATATTCATGCCTATCTATATATCTATACATACATATATATGGAGAGAGAGAAACAGAGAGAGAGAAAGACAGAGAGAGAGAGACCCTATGTATTGCAAAACATGCTATTACCAAAGGGTGTTTTATGTAGGTTACACATACTATTATCTAATGAAATGGAGATTTGGCCCTTGTGTCCATAATTTTAACTCTGACTACCCAGAGAACAGCTCACAACTTCAGTGACTCAAGTGAACTGTGGTAACCAGATTAACCTGATACCTTCCAGATCTCACCTTCACCGCATACTGAGAGACACTGCTTTGGGGGAAAATGCAAATATTTATTCTCAGATCTAAGCAACTTCAACATGTAGCCAGTGCTTATAGCCTTCTTCATCTCTGAATGGCTTTTGATTGACTCAACTGTAAAGTCACAAAATCAGAGGTGTTGTAGTTAGAAATGGCTCTAGAGATTATTAGTTTTTAAAGCCTCTCCTTTAAGAGATAAGGATATTGACACATAGATAAGTAAAGTGATTTCCCCAAGGTCACAGAGGAAGTTAATAGCAGAAGGAGGACCATACTCCTGTAGCCACATTGCTATTAGCCTCAGACAGACTTTTCTCCCATCTTTCCACATTCCAGTTACTGTAAGGGGACTTAGAGAAAACCCACTTGACAGAAGCTACCAAGAATTCTCAAAAATGGGAACAATGAAGAAATACTTATAAATGTACATTTACTAGAGCCATAATTCCACATAACCATTTAAATTGTATTAGACTATTACATACTGAATTATAACTCCCCCTCTCCAAATTTATCTGTGGAAACCTTAACCCCCAACTGACTGCATTTGGAGATAAGACCTTTAAGTACGTGATTATGGCTGAGGTCATGTGGGTGAGGTACTAATTCAATATGACCCATATAAGACAGACTTGCTCTTTAAGCCCGTGTTCTTCCTTGAAAACGTATTTTGCTTGCTTGTTTCTATGTCTCTTTGCTTGTGTTTTTTTTTCATTTTGGAGAACCCTGTGTTCTCTTCTGAACATGTACTTTCTTACTCTTCCTTCACATCTTTCTAAGTAGCACTGTAGCACTGTCCTCCCATTGTTCATCGATTTTGCTCGAGTGGGCACCAGTAACGCATGAGACTTGTGAGACTTGTTGTTACTGTGTTTGGCATATCGAATACGTCACGGGTAGCCTGCCAGGCTTTGCTGTGCGTGCGAGATATTCTTGGTAGCTTGCCAGGCTCTCCGAGAGGGGTGGAAGAATCGAACTTGGGTTAGCCAGGTCGGCCGCATGCAAGGCAAATGCCCTACCCACTGTGCTATCTTTCTAAGTAAGTTTCAATAAAAGCTATTTTGCTTCACTTAAAAAAATGTGACGTAGAGTCATCAGGAGTCACATATGATGAATAAAGGTCATATGAGGACATTTTAGCTAACTGACAGGCAAGAAGAGAGACCTCAGGACAAACCAAGCCTATCAACACCTTGATCTTGGACTTTAAGCTTACAGAACAGTGAGAAAATTAATTTCTGTGGTTTATGCTAGTCACCCTAGTGTTTTGTTATGGAAGCCTAAGTTGACCAAAGGCATACAAAGCTGGCCCAAGATCGAATAGTTTAGCTCGAGAGAGCTTTATAAATGAGTCCAAGTTTTTCCTTGTTTCTGCCACTGAGTGCTAGAAATGAAAATATCACATTTCACCCATAGTGGGATTGTTGCTTTGGCAAATAGCTGGAACCCTCAAACTTCCTTTTTAAAAAAACCATGTGGTTCGAGTTGGATGGACTCAGATATTACAAGTGAATTGCCACCACCACAGTAAGGTTAGACCTAACAGTCAACTCTGAGAATCATACTTGATCTCTCTCAATTATGGCCACACTGAAATTGTTTTATAGTCACATATTTGTTCTGAGAGGAATGTAGATGAGTTTTGTGCAGAGGAATAACAAGTTCTATGTACAGCAGGAAGAAACTAACTTTGAGTTAGAAACAAATTAGCAGGATTCTACTCTTTTTTGGTTTAGAAGCTGCCCACCTATTTTTAGTGACAAGCTGAGTTAAGCATCCGATTCACAACATGATTATTTTCACATCTTCATCATCATATAGTCACTCGATTCTTTGTATAACTCACCAGATTGACAATGATGGGAGAAGGTTCTGAGATGGGGCAGTTATTGGCTTAGCCTGTCTTCTTGGTGGTGAGTAAAAAAAAAATTATCATGTCTGAGATTGCTTTGGGTTGTAGTTATCATGTGATCACTCTTGCCTGTCTATGATGTCTAACTCTTTGTCCACCTGTGTGATGTTCCTCTGCCTGTATGTCCCACCCTATTCATCTATACTGATGTGACAGACATATGAGAACCAATTCCATCTATTGCTGACTTTGTTTACCCAACACACATCCCTTCTTACTTAAGGGATTCTGTTGGTTTCCATTGATGACCCAAGGTCTCACCTCCTGTAAGAAACTCTATCTTCTCAACTATCTTTCCTAAACTGCCTTTTGTTTAAAAAAAAATTGTACTGTCCTCCTATTGCTCATCGATTTGCTCTAGCGGGCCCAGTAACGTCTCTATTGTGAGACTTGTTGTTACTGTGTTTGGCATATCGAATACGTCATGGGTAGCTTGCCAGGCTTTGCCATGAAGGCGAGATACTCTCTGAAGCTTGCCAGGTTGGGCTGGAGAGATAGTACAGTGGTAGGGCATTTGCCTTGTGCACTGCTGGCCCGGCTGACCTGGGTACGATTTCTCTGCCCCTCTCTGAATTTGTACTACTATGTAACTTTTGTTATATACCTCTTTGGGGGAAGAGGGTTAAGCAACACCCAGCTGTTCTCAGGAGTTGTTCCTGGATCTGTGTTCAGGATCCCTGAATGGGTTCAGGGGACCTTATGTGGTGTCAGTAATTTAAGAGTAATTGGCCTGTTGAATTTTGATTCCTGTACTATCTATCAAGTTCTTCTCCCCCCACCCCTTATCATTTTTGGGATTTTGGCCACAACTAGCAATGTTCAAAGGCTTACTCCTAGACAGTGATCACTGCTGGGATGTCTCCAGGAATCATTTACAGTGCTGGAAAATAAACTTGTTTTAGCCACAGCAAGCATCTTACCTGCTGTACTGTTTCTCGAACTACTCTCCAGCTCATACATCTCTTTAATCCAAATGATGTCTGGTTGAGACTTTTTTTTGTTAAGTTAAATATAATTTCCTAAGTAACTCATGGATCAGGAAGCCTCTGTTCCAACTAAAAGAATACTGAAAATTGCCTTTAATTCTATGCAATATCAGTGACTACAATGAGGCAATTCTGCATAGATGAAAAATTACAAGTTTTGGGGACATATCCAGCTTGAAATTCCAGATCTCCTATTCATAAGATGGGTGATGTGGAAAATTTATTTCTCTTTCCAACGTTTTAATGTATTTGTCTATAGGCAGAGATAATAATAACAACTTTCTGGTGTTGTAAGATAAAATTAAATGAGATTGTGTGTATGTGCGCTTTTTTTGCATGTACCTGAGTTCTTTCTCTCACAATTTATAATATTAATAGATAAATATATATTTTTTATTCATTTGCAAAACAAATTTCTAGTATACTTTACAGGGTAATTTTTTTTTTTTTTGCTTTTTTGGGTCACACCCCACAATGCTCAGGAGTTCCTCCTGGCTCTACACTCAGGAATCACCCCTGGCGGTGCTCAGGGGACCATATGGGATGCTGAGAATCGAACCTGGGTTGGCTGTGTGCAAGGCAAATGCCCTACTCACTGTGCTATCGCTCCAGCCCCAACAGGGAGAATTTTTTTAAACACCAGAGATTGAACCCAGGTCTTTACACATGCAAAAACATGTGCTCATGTGCTCTACTGCTGAGCCACATCCCTGTCACAAAGATTTATTATTATTATATTATTTCATATTATTTTGGGGGGTGGGTTGGGATCATACACTAGTACTTGTGTAACTATTCCTTTCTCTGGGCTCAGGGGTGATTCCTGGAGGTGACAGGAGACCATATGTGGTGCCAGGGAATTGACCTGAGATTGACCATATGCAACGTATATGCCTTGTCTCATATACTATCTCTTTGACTTCAAATATATTTTATCATTTATGCTATGTTTCTGGAATGACTCTCAGACCCTTGTGAATAGGAATCAAGTTGTCTTTTTTATACTGGAACAGTCTAAGACATAATAGAAGTACTATCCTAACTGGGGAAGTTTCAAGCACAAGGCAGCCTGAGACTTTTAACTACCCTCTGCAGAAATAAAGAAGAAAAATAACAGTAGTGAAAGGTAGTTAGAAAGAGCTGGAGTGATAGTACTGCAGGTAGGGCATTTTCCCTGCAGGTGGCTGACCCAGGTTCAATCCCTGGCATCCCATATAGTCTCCTGAGCACTGCCAGAAGTGATTCCTGACTGCAGAGCCAAGATTAACCTCTGAGCATTGCCGGGTATGACAGAAAAAGCCAAAAAAAAGTAGTTAGAAGACCCTATGGAATCTAACATAGGTATCTCAGTTTGTCTAATGCATAATACAAACAGAGTCACAATTTTATCAAAGCTAGTATCCTAGCAAGTCTAATATTATAAGTGAAATCAGAGATTAAATAGTTAAGTCAAGTTATCACTCAAAATCACTTGATATTACACTGCCAGACCATCATCCCACTTAATACAAACATCTTTTTAAGAAAACCGAATTAAGGGGACCCTGGGCTCAAAATCTGAAAGATTTAGGAAGGGAAACATCTGGATGGTAACAAAAGACTCTGGGATTTATGGTAAATCCCATTTCCAAGAGGAAAGAAACAGAAGGTCTGGCTAAAGTGATGAAGACCAAAAAATGGCTACAACTCATAGACCAGATGTGTGCCCAGGCGCTTGGAAGGCAAACCAGACAGCGAATCATAGTAGTAAGACTAATTTTAGGTTCTACCAGCTGGTCACGTGAGTTCCGTTTTCTTTCTTCTGTATTTATCACTTTGAACGCAGCTGACCACCTGGTAATCTTGGCTTGAAGTCAGGCAATCAGACTTCTCTCACTTTCCTTTTTTGTACTCCCTCTTTCTCTTGATATGGCTAATAGCTGCAATTCTATGTAACTCCTTTTTTCTCTGTCTTTGCATAGCTAATCAGTTATCTTTAGATAACTGATTTAAACTACCTTTACAGGGTTAGTTCCCACATACATATACATTTTCAAACATGATTCTTGACTTTGCATACTTGTACTTTGAAGAACTGTCTGGAGCTTTAGGAAAGGCCAACAATAGCATTTGCTTCCAGCCCTGGCCATTGTACCCTTAACTTCTAAACTAGAGCCAATTTTTTGGACAGACCAAGGCTTGCCCTGCTCTAGTTTGGCCTAAGGACCAGATCTGGGGTGGAATGGGAATCTGGCCTCTCCTGCTACAGAAAACAGTAATGTACCCAGCTGGGAGAGTCAGAGAAAGGTCACAGCTGACATACTTATGAAAAACCATCTTGATTAATTTGTTGAGAGGCAACAAGGACTTAGGAATAATTCTGCCCTTGAGAATGGGAGAGGGGTTTAATTTTCAACTTCGAGCTATTGCCTTGGCTAGCTTCCTTAGCAGCTAAAGTGAGCCATCTGCTGAACTTCCAAAGCGATGCCCACTTGCGCTGGAAGAATTGTTTGACTCCCCTCCCACCTGGCTAAAGCTCACAGAGGAAAGACTAGAGATGTCCCAGACTTTTCCAATCTCTTAGAAAAGAACAAAGACATTTCACTCTCTGAAAATATATTTCCTGTCTTATTCCTTAGTCACTTTTTCAAGACTCTTGCTATTTTTATTGGCTTTATTTTTCCATTCAGAAAACTGGAAGTGATCTTCCAATATAACAGGATAGTCAAAAATACTCTTAACTTTGAGCTTATATATTACAAAGAAATTGATGGGTTTATATTTTCATATAAAAGAATTTCAAAGAAATAGTCCATATTGGGACACAAAAATTGTTTTTTATATTGATTTATACTATAAATAACATCTCTTTGGTCCTGGATCACTAATTCTACTATCATTTAATAGAGTACCTTTAGTATATTTGAGCCCTATCCTAACTCTACTTTTACACATTCAAATTAAAACCCCCAAATTTAAAGTCTACAGATGAAGTATGGCATAGAAACAAGATTTGACTCTTCCAACTCAAAAATCTCCAATGGCTCCACATTCTCCATAGCATAAATATAAGAACTTCTTTATCAAGTACACCCTACCATTCCACCTCTTCCTCTTCCTCCTCCACACGATAATTTTCTAGCTTTATTTTTCTGCTCTCCTCTGAGTACTTCCGTATCAACATAATATACCAAGATCCACAGAAAGAGGAGTTCTTTCCCTGCTCCTAAATCACATGTTTAATAAATATAGTAGTTGATTACTTGTTAAGAGATCTAACAAGCCAACGCAATCAATCAACTTCACTCTGAGACAAGGAATGAGTCCTGGCACAGAGAACATTCTAGGATGTTCTGCATTAAGGAAGGTCTTTCCCTGGAGCAGAAAGTCTCATGCAACACTGAAAATACTTCCAGTTTTCACAGAGAGAAATCTATGAATATCTCTATGCAGGATACTCATAGAGCTGCTGCTTCTAATAGCAACCTCCCTACCACCCTAGTCTCCAAACTCAGAGCAAAAAATGTTCTAAAATTACTTTAAAAGTGTTTAAGTTCACTATAATTTTTGTTTGTGGGAGTCTGATTCTTCTTCTAAGGGTACAGTCACGAGTCTGTGTGTGTGTATGTGTGTGTGTGTGTGTGTGTGTGTGTGTGTGTGTGCTTTCGTGCACTTTGTCAGGACCTCATAATCTGTATATGCCATATTGCCTGCTGTTACTAATCCTGGGACCTACCCTAATTCTTGGAGTTCTTGCCCCATTTTTCATTGTAGGATAACAAGAATCTTGACTGTAATCTATTAATTGAATAATTGAATAAACTTGTTTCCCTCCAGTGTGAGCATATTGTTTGCACACAGTGTCATCCTGGGCCCTCCAGCTATGGAAGGCCTGCCAGATATGTTTATTAAACCCCCTGTGCTTGGAAAGAACACAGAAAACTGTCATCTAGAGCAATACAAAAGTGCCTATCTCAGCTGGAGATCTTGCTGTTATGAATAAAGGAAGAGTTTGTGGTACAGTTTTGAGATGTAAAGAGAAAAAGCTTCCCTATGGTGCAAATGTGTTGTAACCCTCAGGCGAGAAAAAAATATTGAATTGTTGCTGGCAGTACAATGTAATTATTGAGTTAGCGGTGGCTATGTTTCTAAGCTTCTTAAGGTAAAAATCACATTAATTTGGCCTTCTCCAAAAGACATTCCAGGTTGTTAAATGGAACCGTTGAAACATTTTTTTTTCTTTTTTGTTTTTTTGCTAACGAACCTAGCCAGGGAATAGTCATTTTCTCTCAAGTCACATGCTGGAGCACTTGGCAAGGAAAGAGGAGCTGTGCTACTCTGGACACTGCATTGTTAGCTTGAGGTCACAGTGCCTTGGGCTATGTTGTCCAAACTCCTGACCTGCAGGCATGTGACCTAGGTGGTAACTGAGTGGGAGCTGTGCTCTGGAAACTCAAGTGACTTAGAGTTTGGACTATTCCTTTAGAATAGAATCTACTCTTTGTGCCCTGTAAGGTTGGCAGGAGACTTAGAGCTTTCCAGCAAGTTATCTTCTAGCTAAATAAACCACCCAGCTTCTAAAAATGGATGTCTATTCTTTCACTCTGATTCTGCAAGGCTTCGGTCTCTGGGTCACTAGATAACCCTCCACTGCACCTCTGCTAGGTAAGGGAAAGAGCCAGTGGGGGTAGCTCTGTGAATCAAGGTCACCACTAGGAGACCAAATATCACTTTCTAGGTTATATATACCCTCTATTCCTGCAGTCAGACCTTCTTTGAACTGTCAGTGGGCATGAAAAATCTGACGTTTCCAGTTGCTCATACAGTACCCTTCTACGAGAACCTGTAGCTCCACTTAGCACAGTTTGGCTCTTGGGTACTAAGAAGATAGTTTTCTTGGCAACCAGGTCAGACTCGTTTGCTGTTTACTTCTGCGCTGAATGAGTTCAGGACACTGTGTCCAACAACTAAGATCAGTGCTTGAGGAAAGAGGTTGAGGATCCCTTGATATTGTGCTTCGGGAGCAATATGCTGCTTGATTCCAGGAGGCTGTGCAGTGTAGTGCACAGAGCAATCTGTGGTGCCACACCGAACTAGATTCAGAGTCTTTAAACTTGTAGACATGGGAAAGTCATTTATCCTCTCTAAATCTCAATTTCTGTATCTATAAACTGAATTTAAACACGCCTGATTTGTAAGGATTAGATATAATGTCTGTAAAGAGAATAGAATCATGTCTGGCAAACTGCAAAACCAATGCATTTAGTTATTTCTGGTTTTAAAGAATGGCTTTAAAACATTCCCAAAGATCCAAAAGAGCGAATTCATTTCACAAAGCAATTTTGCAAAGAGAGTTATGAGTATGTGTTCAAGAGGATCTTCCTCAAGTTGGAGCAATTAGGACTTTGCATATTAGAGTTCATTCTGCAGTCTGGCATGCTTCGACACTTCACCTGAGCATGAGTCAGCAGGATGAATATGAAACAAACCATGAGCCTCAAAACCCAGCAAAAAAGCACATGAGATCTGCTCTCTGGCCCTTGAAACTGGCTGCTAGTTCGTACATACTTTTTTAAAAAAAAACTGAACAAGAGAAAGAATTTAGTGATAAGCATTTAGAAGTTCTTTCAAAATATAAAGTCTTTAACACCAACATGGGACTAGATGATTAGTAGTTTTACTGGGGAGGTGATTCATGTTTTCAGTTCTTTTCTCTGGGCAATTGAAAGACGAGACATAGAATCCTCAGAAATTTTAGGAGCAAGAAGGCAAAATGGCCAAGAAATCAACATTCCATTTTTGTAGCCAACCTCTTTAGAACTTCAGAAAATTTAATTTTTATCATCATAAAGAGATAGAGAAACTCTCTAGAGCTTGATGCAATATGTTGGTGTTTCTGTGCTATATGATGAATTCTTATAAGGTGGAGCACAACTTTTTCTCCTAATCCATCACATTGCAGAGTAATTGATGATGATGATGATGATGATGATGATGATGATGATGATAATGATAATGATGTTTTGGCCATACGCAGTGGTGGTCCGGACTTACTCCTGCCTCTGCATTCAGGTGGCAGGCTTGGGGGACCTTATGGGGTGCCAGGGATCAAACCCAGATCAGTCACAAGGTAAATGAGCTGCCTGCTGTACTATTGCTATGGTCCCTCATTGCTGATTATTTGAAGACTATCTATCTATCACTCCTGAAGGGTGATAGAGAAACATCCTGATTTTATAATGGCTGGACTATGTTTTTAGAGAGGTAGAATAAATTGGTAACTTTAGCCCAGTTACTTATGTTTTACTCCAAATTATGATTTTGCTCAGTATCTACTCCCTCTATTAGAGCACTAAGTATGCTTCCTCCTTGCATCTTGGGTAGAGGTTCCCTGCATGCTTTACTGTGTGGAGTGTAACAGTAGTTCACCTTCAAGGAAACAATAACTGTGATGACTATGTTATGTACCTTGGTATTATTTGCATGGCCAAATAAAGCTCTCTCGCTACAGATGTAACCTTCGATAATTTATTGATGTCAAAGTGGCCTCAGGTACCAGGTTTTTGGCAGCTGTTCCACTGTCAGAGTACACTGTAGAACATCGCATGCATTAATCTTTTATGTGGAAAAGAAATGGAAAAAATACACCTTTCAATATATCAGTTCCAGTCCTGGTCTTCATTACTGAAATATGAATCGGATTCTATCTCTGAATTTGATCAACCAAAACTGCGCAAATTGAGATCTCCCGAAATTGAGTTTCAGCAGTGAATTGATTTGAGTCCCAATTTTTGTTGAATACATAGTTGTTCAGGACATCCCATCCTATAGTGGTGGTTTGGTGACCTCTGATGTGTTCGAAGCTACAGACTGAACTATTAATAGGATTGGCTTGGCCCTTTCTTCTCCAGCGGCTGATAAATAGAGTCCCATTCAGTAGTTTCATTGTGTAGGGATTTGTTGGAGTTTTATTTATGCAGATTTGGAATCAGTTGGAGATCATCAACATCCAATACACCCTCTGTCAAATATTTCTACTCTATTGTTGGGTTATTAAAATATGGGTTGGGAGGTTGGGGGATTCTGTCCTTTATAGAAGCAGATACTTTTAAAATAATCAAAAGGACATTACTATTTGTGCTTTTTTGGTATTCGGACTACCTCTGAGTAGTGAAAAATAGATATATTTTATCTCTAAATCCATCTTCAGAACTGAAAAACAATCACCCACTTCTTTTTTTCCAGGGCATACCTTTCCTTCAGTTGAAGACCAGTAGCAGTTATATGATTTTGGTCCCACTGAGGAATGTAGAAAGATATCAGTTCAAAAGTATTGGATACCTATGGAGCACTTTGCAAGATATTACAGGATTTTCTGGTATTCCTACAGAACCACAGAGAAGTATTGCTGAGTACTTTGCAATATGAATTCCTGCAATTTGCAGGAATTTGCACGCTTTTCAGGTGATCATATGAGGTAAGTGCTTCATTTTTATCCCAATTGGTTTGATTTTATGCTTTCATTATATTATTGCATTTAGGTTCTTGCATACTTGGGGGTTTACGTTTTTTAACTGATCTTTAATCCCATCTCCTGTGATGAGCACCTGGCTCAGACCTGCTAGATCTTTAATTGATGCTCTCTTCAGCTCTTTATGTTAAATTGCAATTTCATGATCTCTAAAGAGAGAGACAGTTTAATCAATGTACAAGTTACTCTACTTATTTTAAATAAATACCTTTCAGACTTAGTAAGCACCATTAGGGGAAACATGACTGCTTTAAAATAAAGCAAGTGATTTAGGTTTCCTCAAATGAAGCCCTTAGACTCAGTTAAGTAATTGAAATTCTACTATGACCCCCTAGGAAATATTTTTTTGTGTAAAGGATGCTTTTGTTTTTAGATTCCATAATAAATAAGATTCCTTAAAACAGATTGAAAACGGCTCCTTTGTTGGTAGCTGTTAAATCTTCCAGTAATTTTCTAGGGTTTTCAATTTATAATGCTATCCTCCCCTCTCATAATATTTGCATAACCTTAAAATGTATTTCTCAGAAGAGAATCATTTAATATTACACTTAACACTTCAGAATTAAAGCTCTATAGCTTTTAAATATAAAATAAAACAATTTTAATATAAAATAAAATAAAACATAAAAATGGAACAATTGCCAAGTAATTGCTAGATGTTATAGACAACTGTAAAGCATTTATTAAACTTCCAAAGTCACCTAACCTATAGACAAAAAGGGAGATGCTGGAAGAATAAGACCATTATTAAGGGACAAATTTTTAGTGACTCCCTCACTCCATACCTGTTTTATTTTTCCTTGCCCAAGTTCCTACAAACTAGCTGATTTTTGAGTCAGAATGAAAACTCAAGTATTACTCCAGGTCTTCCCACAATGTCCCTCTGGTGAATGCTCTGCCACAATCCTGGTCCATGACAGAATAGATTGAACACAAATATCTAGGGATGAAAACATTCACTTTTAGGAACTTAAAATAGAAAGCGTTTATTTTTCAAAAACATTAGAATAGACTTACCTTTTCCTTACCA
The DNA here is from genome assembly GCF_029834395.1 of Sorex fumeus. Lineage (NCBI taxonomy): Eukaryota > Metazoa > Chordata > Mammalia > Eulipotyphla > Soricidae > Sorex > Sorex fumeus. The sequence continues at coordinate 47,947,807 of NW_026606101.1, forward strand.
ACTGGTAAGCCCAGTTTTTCATCCTAGAAGGGTAGATTAGTGGACTGATCAGAAGTGATCAAGCTTTAAGATGTTAGCAGAATATAATTGCCAGAGTTTTCTGGAAGAATCATGGGCAAGAATTGTCGTTTTTAGTTTACTTTTATCTTGTTCATATAAATTTACTGATGACAGGTGAAATTTTATTAATAAATTTCGATTTTATCAATAAATTTTATAAATAATAAGATATTTATTTAGTTATCTAACTACTGGATTCACTCAAATAGTGATAATTTGTAATGACTTTAAACTGTTGTTTGATTTAGAAAATAATCAATGCTCAAAAAATATTAATCTGCAGTCTTTCCAAATTCCCACCATTTGTCAAAATTTTAGTTGTCGTTGAGAAATGGTCTTTATTTATTTTTGGTGAGGGCTGTGCCCTTGTGATGCTGGGGCTCACAGGGTCACACCCAGTACTGCTAGGGAGGCCATGCAGTGCTGGGAATTAAACCTGGGGTCCTGTCCACTCCAGGCGTGTGTTTTAGTTCTTTGAGTTATCTCTTCTATCCTGAAAAGCTCTCCTTTAAATGCCAATATAATAATGACAATAATCATAATAATTACCATTTGTTGAATGCCTACAGAGGGGGCAGACTCGGTACTTTACATACATTATATTTTTAATCCCTAGTCATTGAAAGTCTGTATTATTGTACTTAGTCTAAAGATAAAGATAAGCAACTTGCCCAAGGCCACACAGCTAGCATGTCTTGGGCTAAGGCATGAAGCCAGGTCTCTGGGTTTCTGAAGCCTTTTCATTTCTCCCTGTCAGATGGAGGAATAAATGCATGAAGCTATTCTGATCAATGACAACCCCATCTCATTTCTTTAAAATCTATTCAGGTCTGTTCTGAAATGGTGGTCCCAGAGAAGCTGCCACAGCACAGACAATAATGGGAGAGTTTAAAGTCTTGACTTTGTTCCCATCATACTTTTACACAAATCTATTGGCTTTGCCTTCTCTCCCCTGTGTTTCATATCTTTTGACCAGGTCAGAGTAGAGTAACTTTTCCTGGTGATTTCATTTCAATGTAACTTTGATATGGAATCAATGTCTCAAAATTCCAACAGCAACTGGTGACAAAGCCAATTAGAACCTGTTAGGCATTCCTGGATGGAAGCATGACCATCGCTGCATATGCCTTGGCTGGTTGATAGCTCGGCTGCATTGCCTCAAGGTAACCAGGATTCCCGGTTACTGTGCAGTGATTCAGTACAGGGCATGGAGTTTCCCACCAAATCTGTATCAGATTTTGCAAGAGTCCTCATGTATCCTCATACTGTGTCCCAGCTGGGGAGAAGGCATTTGTTTGGTAACGTTTCACAACTGGTGCTACACAGCGATCAGGTGAATACTAAGGATCCTTTTTTTTTTCAAGTTTATAATTACCCCCCCACCTACCTCCACAACTTTGCAAACCTTGTTTCCTCATCCCCTCTTCCTTGGGTTAATACTCGCACATTTCAGGATTTGGCTTGGATGCTGCCGCCTCTGACTCTCGGAGCTGAATTTAGTGATTTCCTGTATATTTTCCCCCCAACTAACCTAATGACTTATTTCTTCTAACAGTTTTCACTAATATGAAAGTGGCATTTTAAATTGTCATTCACTCCCCAAAAACGAAGGACTCTGTAGACAGGGACTGAGAGATAGTGTTGCGTCTAGTTAGGTTGGAAGGATGTTGGAAAAAAACAAGGTTAGTTTTAAATCTTGGCTTTAGCATTTACTTGTCTTTGGGTAAGATTGCTTTGGATTAAAGAACCACCCAGAGCTTCAATTTCCTCATTATCAAGACTATGATGATAGTAAAAGTTATCTTCTTGAAGATTTATTTGTGTGTGTGTGTTAATTGAAATAAGGTCAAAAGTACTGAAGACAGTTCTGGACATATAATACATGTACAATAGAGTATACAGATATTTTATTAATGGCTGCTCTAGAATTTCTGTCATAGTATAGAAATTGGAACTCAAGAGAGCTTGAAAAGGAGAAAGCAGTTGAGTACATTTAATATAAGATTCCCTGACTTGATATGAGAGGGTACCAGGTTATTTGTGGTTTTGTTTGTGATGTTGTGAATAGCTGATAATTGTCTGCTTAGGGCTAAATACCAGATTCAACACCCCTTTCCTTGTCTCACCCCTCCCCACACCATTCAATATGACAGCCCCTTCCACTTTTTGCTTTAAATTAACAGGCAAAGTAGAGCAAGACATACAGATGCTTCAATTAAAAATCAGACACAAGGTCTATAGAGGACACCCAAAGATATATAAATCAGCCCACCATTTTCCCACATGTAAATCAGACTGTAAACTCTGAGATTAAGAATTATAATTGCTCACATATTATATACAGGTCTGAAACATAGAACAGATGCAAAAAATATTTTCTAAATGAAGCACTAAATATGTTTAGAACAACCTGTCCAGTTTCTGTTAGGAAAAATTTAGTCATAAGTGTAATTCAACACTAAGGCCAGCTTTTTAAACTTTGCTTACATTTGTATTAGTAATATCTGAAATGACGGAGAGAAGACTTCTAAGAGAGACTGTATTCAACTGACTCAACATCTCAAAGGGTTTCTCTTATTCTATTATTTTCAGGAGATTTTGAATGTGTTTCTTTTAACCAGACTCTTTGAGTTTACAGAATGTGTTTGCATTTGTTTTGGACTTTCTGAGCAGATACATCATAAATAGTTTCCCTCTACTCAGTTCAAAGATCTGAGCTCAATTCTCCTCATTAGGCTTTGATATCCCCAATATCAAAGACTGTATGGAATAGTGAGACCATTCTCTGATCCAGTCATAATCTTTCTTGGAATTAACCAGAAAGCTAAACTTTCCTCTGGGTGCAGTGTACTTTAGGATGAGGTGATGGGTTATTTTTGTTGGTTTGTTTTTTTAAGATTTTTTTTGTTTAATTATATCACTGTGATGTAGACTCCTGCAAAGCTATTCATGATTAGGTTTCAGTCATACAGTGTCCCAACACCCAGAGGTGATGGTTTTTATTGCTCTTTTCTTCTGTCACTTTTCTCCATGCGCTTGATCTTCTCCATTGCCCAAGGTTAATTCTCATCCTCAGGGAGCTCCAAGGTGAGGAAGCATTATCTTGAGTCTCATCATATTTTCTACCTGAGCAGTTATGTAGCCTCATGCTTTCTTCTTCTAAATGTTCCCTGTCTCCATGCTTCCTTGCTTTCTTCAGGATAAAAGGGAGCTCTTGATTTGAAATCAAAAGACTCAGTTTACAAACTTAATTCTGCTTCATCCATGCCATATGACCTTTGGCAAGGTATTTAAACCTATGTTTTTCTTTACCTATAAATCAGGTTAAACATACCCCAAAAGCATTTTGTGCAGATTAGGAATATTATATATGTACATAAAATAAAAAAGTATGCAGTTATTATTATTAAATATCATTAAATAACTTAAATGTGATTTATGAGAACATATGGGATGTACAATTTTCCAGCATTTTAGAAAGCTGGGCCACCAGAGCTTAGATTTTCCAGTCTCTCAGTAAAAGCTTGATTTATGATATATTTTTATTTAAAGATTAATGAAATTGTCTGTTAAAAAGAGTTTCAGCCTTTGAAGGCAAAATTAAATCCAAAATATCAGGTTTCTTGAACTTAATTTTAGTCATAGAGAAGTCTTCAAGAAACAGAAGAGGAGACTTAATCAATGATTTTATTTAGTTTTCTCCAGCTTGTGTCATAGAAAAATTAGGAGAAAAAGATGTTCTTTGTCATCAATTCTTTCTTTAAATGTGTAACTCATTCAATGTTCCAATCAATAAATATTTATTAAATATTTTAGTTGTGGCTACTATATAACAGTAATTTGACAATTGTGAAATGATATAAATTTGTACATATATATCTATTATTTTTTAATTTAAAATAATCAAGTTTTTCAGTTTTTAAAACCAAAAATGCTGAATAGAAAAACAGTTCTGGATATGGAACAATGAACAAGACAAGATCTCTTTCTTCACAGGAAGTACAATTTAACTGGGGAGAGAGATAAGTAAGCAGTTCATCATAAGTCAGAATAAAGCAGTCAGAATTAAAAAATAAGTACAAATTCTAAAACCATCCTGTGATATTACATAATAGAAGCCCAGAGATTTAGGGAAGTAGGAAAGCGAGATATGGAAGATACTGAAGACTAAGAAAGAATTAGACCCAAACAATTTCTGTATTGACAAACTTTCTGGTTAGTGATTTTTTAAAAACAAACTTATTGCCTTTAGAATAAAAAAAAACCTGACTTGTTTGTTTAATTCAGAATTGAGTGAGGAAGAATGACCATTCAGGATAGTGAGGAAGAACACTCCCAAGGGTGAGATTCTGATCGATTGACACTAAGGATGTGGCTGACTTAGGCTTTGGGAAGCAGTGAGGAAAGTGTCCTGGGCAGTATCTTGGGATTCATTTATAGAGCCCTCCTACCAGGCAAAAACTTTATTTCAGGCTGAATGGGGACCCAAAGTGCTTCAGAGGAAGTCCCATGACATAATTCAGGGAAAAAACTCTGGTAGCAATTTAAAGACTGGATCTAAGGTAAGATAAAATAAGAGTGGAGTTCGATGATGAGAGCGGAGGAGCTCTAGAGATTAGCAAGGCAGCAAAAGGGAAGTTTGTGATTTTCAGATGATACTGATTGATGGACCAGATTGGTGATCATCAATTGCTTCTTACATCTTAATTATTTGGGGTGTGGTTGGGGGCAGGAACTGGCCACACGTGAAGTGTTCAGAACTTTCTTCTGGTTCTGTGTTCAGGGATCACTCCTGTTGGGGTTGGAGGACCATATGCACTGCTGGAGATCCAACCCAAGTTGCCTGTTTGAAAGACAAGAGTCTTCCCTGCTATACTATCTCTGGGTCCACAAGATAGGAAAGTTGTGTCCACAGTATATAGGAGTGTTTTTGAATCCCCAACTGACAAGATGATCTCTTGATCACTTCCACCTCCTACTTTCATGTGATCTACATCTCTAGATTGGAGCATAGCCTGTTCCACACTTCTCAGCATGATTTGCCTATCAGCTAACATTACCTCATTCATATCTCATATCTGATGTGTCTCCCTCGGTCCTGTGCAGTGGGCCTCTCCTTCTTGGCAGTGCCATTCTGGTGTGGCCTCAACACTACATGAGCTGGGCTCACTCTCAGATTTTCTCTGTTGCTTTATCTCACTGATGAAAATAGGAAGGAGTTACCATGGGAGTTGGAGGGAGAATCTGAGACATCATTGTGTAGTCATTGCCCTAATCTATCATACTACTAGATGGCCATATGAATGGACTAAAGTAAAAACTGAGATGGCAATGCTGGGACACTTCTTGTGCTTGGAGACAAAAGGCGAAGAGGTATCCTAAAGTTCACCCAAAATTCTCATGAACTTTTTATTTGAAGAGGTACTGTTTAAGAGACTCTCAATCGAGAGATTTATGTTGTTGAGGAGAAGAGAAATTGATTTGACAAATGTAATATTTCTTCTACTCTCCATTCATTAGAGCAAGATAATATCTTTTACATAACTGGCTAATGCAAAATACCATAGAATGAAACTTTTAAAATAATCTTAACTTGTAAAATGTTCCACTAAATGCCTATCCCTTTTGTATCTGTTTTAAAAGGGGGAAAATAAACATGTTTAATTTATAAAATACCTCTTTTCTTTATATTTGCTAAATCCAGGGTTGTCCAGTGGAAAAGGAAAAAAGAATAAGCGGTAATCTCATTAATTTGATTTTGAGATAAGACCTTCAATTTGAGTCACTTTCTGAGCATAGGAAGCACTGGAGATGATGGGATTGAGATAGATGTGCCTGGTACTTTCCTTTAGGAAACCATTTATTGTATGAGTTTGTGCCTCACTTTGTCTTCAAAATAGGCATAACTGTAGTGTATAAGGATAAGCACTAAACTCGATGCTTTCTCTGGTTCATAGAAGACACTAAACAATTACCCTTTGTAATCTGAAAGGTAAAGTTAGTATTAATTATCTGGGAATAAATTTTACCATAATTCATATCTCAAACTTAAGGCAGATTTATTTTATTTTAGTTTTGGGTTTTGAACCACACTTGGCAATGCTCAGGCTTACTCCTGACTCTGTGTTTAGGAATTACTTTTGGTGGTGCTCGTTGCAACATCCTATGGGATATTGGGATCGAATCCGGGTTGGCTGCATCAAGGCAAGCACCTTACTTTCTGTACAATTTCTCCAGCCCCTTAATGAAGATCATTTTTTTAAATATGAAAATCCCACGCTGAAACCTTCCTAAAACAGCATGGAATAAACAGCTCAGGAATTTTTTTACAACCTGTTTTGCATTCTGATTTGTGTTTGGATGAAAAGAAGGACTATTTGGGCAAAATTGAGGCTACTTAGAGCACAGTCCTTTGCTTTAGTTTCCAGTTTGGATTCTTGAAGAGATCATCCAGCTCCATCCTCCTCAGTGTATTACATAGCAGGACTGATTTTGAAAAAATTGTGCCAACCATTTAACGGGCATAAAAATATTTCAAGGATGGATGACTAGAAAGTCTGTAAGAGGATTCAGAAAATTCTTCTACTTCCAAATGAGAGTACCACCATACGCAGAAGCAGAGTGCATAAAAAAAGATGAAGGTCCTTGGAGGCAGGTATTTGGAGAGCTGCATAAGTGTTATTTGAAAAATAATCCTCAAAGATGGATCAAGAGAAGAAAGCCCATAAGGGAGGGATACCAGGACTAAGTCGCTGTGTTTTCAAATGAGACAGCGGTAGGAACTTGACCTGCTCGGGTAATTTTACCAGTTTCTAAAGTCCAAGTGGAAGACCCAGTTACCCAAGCCTTTTACCAACTGTTTGCAAAAGGAAGTTGGACTTCATGCAGTGCAAATAGCAGGAGTCTGAGCCTGCTTTCAGGGGGCCTGGGTTGCAAATGGAGATTTAGGAACAGTAATATTGCAGGTGTTGCTCTAATGGGCAATCTGCAGAAAGACCTGCAGAGACAGACTCACTCTGTCCACTCAGAAGAAAAATGTCATCAAGATTACTGCCCAGTCAATAGTAGCAATGCTAACAAGCTTTGAGTGAAAGAAGGACAATAATTGTAATAATCGTAGCAGCAATATTAATACTATGGCTATTATTTCTAAGTCCTTACTGAAAGAGATCCCACTGAGTACAAAGCAACATGTGTGTGTGTGTCTTTGTGTGTGTCTGAGTGTGTGTGTGTGGTGTGTGTGTTTGGGTCACTTTTGATTGTATTCAGGCTCATTCTTGGCTCTGTGCTCTAGGATTTTTCCTGGAAGTTTCTTGGAGACCAGTGCCAGCTATCAAACTGGGGTAGGCTGTATGTAAGGCAAGTGCCTTAATCCCTGTATTATTTCTCAAGTGCCTTGAGTTTATATGTTATTTTGTTATATGAATATCCCCTTTCAAAGACAAGGAAACTGGGATTCAGGAGTTTAGTGCCTTGCACAAGGTTAGAGATAGCCACTGGGAACAATATCATTTTAAGTGAACAAAGGAAAATGATGTATACACAAGAAAATAATGACACAAGAAGAACAAAACAAATATATAACAGCATTTCCCTCTGACAAACAAGAGCCTCGTATTATAAGGCTCAGTTGGTCTGTCACCCCTGGTTTTTTTGTTTTGTTTTGTTTTGTTTTTGTTTTTGCATTTTGGATCATACCCCGCTATGCTCAGGGGTTACTCCTGGTTCTGCACTCAGGAATTACTCCTAGCGGTGCTCAGGGGACCATATGGGATCCTGGATTTCGAACATGGGTCAGCCGCATGCAAGGCAAATGCCCTACCCACTGTGCTATTGCCCCAGCCCCTGTCACCTCTGGTTTTAAAGAGATCCATAAATGGGACATATTAACCCCCTGCTTTTTAAAACACTCTTTATCTCTACAGAATATGCTTGGAAAGCAATATGAGCTATAATTTTTTTAAGCTTATAATGTTTTATTCCTTTTATTTCCTTCCTAAATGACACCTAATATTGCTATATGCTGCTAAAGGTATTTTTAACGCCTAGTCCAAAATTAGGGTTGTTGTTAGTTAGGTAAATTAAGTTGTTGAAACTGAGAATCAGAAATAAATAATGGCATTGAGAAATAGACATTTATTTATCTCGTTCATTTTATTTATCTATGGTTGGAAGGCTGGTAGGTAGCTCTGGAACCCTCAATATCTATTTTTAAAATTATTCTAGTGATTGTCACTTACCAGGAAGGATTAAAGAGAAAGTGAATGGCAATTAAGGTTCATCTTTTAAAACTATTTGGAGTGATAGCACAGCGGTAGAGCGTTTGCCTTGCACGCAGCCAGCCCGGCTGAGCTGGGTTCAATTCCTCTGCCCCTCTCAGAGAGGTGGGCAAGCTACCAAGAGTATTCAATATGCCAAACACAGTAACAAGAAGTCTCACAATGGAGAACGTTACTGGGCTTGCTCAAGCAAATTGATGAACAACGAGAGGACAGTGACAGTGACAGTGACATTACCAAGATTTACAATACTGTTAACTACACTTTTCATTCAGACATCATTTGAAAACCATACCTATCAACATGTGCCCACTTTCCATGACCAGTGTGCTAAGGCACCTCCCAACTCTCCTCCCATGTAAGCTCAGTTCTATAGACAAAACCACAACAACCAGTTCTGATGACTTTGGTCAGTGGGATTTTGTTTGTTTGTTTGTTTATCTCATATATAAGAAATCTTTTCTTAAAAAAATTATTGTGAAGGTGTGGCTTCCATACATACAGCTGAATAGAGAAACTCCTGAAGTTCCACAAAGTATAAAGGTGTGTTTCCTCCTAGGAAAAGGAATGTTATACTTATGGTCACTGTCACTGTCCTCCCGTTGTTCATCGATTTGCTCGAGCGGGCCCAGTAACGTCTCCATTGGAGACTTTGTTGTTACTGTGTTTGGCATATCGAATACATCACGGGGAGCTTGCCAGGCTCTGCCGTGCGGGCGAGATACTCTCGGTAGCTTGCCGGGCTCTCCGAGAGGGGCGGAGGAATCGAACTTGGGTCGGCCATGTTGGCTGCGTGCAAGGCAAATGCCCTACCGCTGTGCTATAGCTATACTTATGGTAAAAATTATATTATAGGTAATGTTTAAATTTCTGTATTAATAAATAAATGACCATAATAAAGTCTCTATGGGTGCTGGAGAGATATCTCAGTGTATAGGGTACTTGCCTTGCATGTGGTAGACCTGAGTTAGATTCCTGGCCATCCTACACAATCCCCTGAAACAAGCCATCCCAGGAGCAAACCAAAAAACAAAGCCTTTATAATTGTAAAAAAATACCAAACCACCTCCCATTCATAGAATAAACAATAAAAATGAAACATTAAATCATTATTTAAAATGTATCAACCCCCTTAGTAAGCTAGGAGTAAATAAACTTTTCTTAGTCTAGTAGAAATAAAGCTGTGATTGAATGCCACACTCAATGCCATGTGCTATGAAATTTGTCCTGTCTTTTAAAGAAGCTCCTTTAATGATTCTTGAAAAACTGGTTTCAAGGCTATCAAGTTCCTAAACTGTTGCTTGTCTCTGAATTCTCTCTTGTATACTCCCTTCAAATCTGAATGATAATCTAGCCTGATCAAGTATTCATGATGATGTGTTCATTTCATTGATGTTTTTGTACTATATCCCTCCATTGTCTTCTGATTCATTTGATAGATCGTCTGTGAATTTTACGGGTTTTCCTTTGTATATGAGCTCCTTCTTTGATCTTGATACTTTCAATATTCTGTCTCTGTCTTTGGCATTTGTCATTCTAACCATGATGTGTCTTAAACATGGCCGACCCGAGTTTGATTCCTCCGCCCCTCTCAGAGAGCCTGGCAAGCTACTGAGATTATCTCGCCCGCACGGCAAAGCCTGGCAAGCTCCCCACGATGTACTCGATATGCCAAGCACAGTAACGAGTCTCACGATGGAGACGTTACTGGGCCCGCTCGAGCAAATCGATGAACAACAGGAGGACAGTGACCAGTGACCTTTCTTCATTGACACCAATGATTTTTATATTGTTCCTCTTGAACTCATCCCATGTGGGTTCATTTTTAAGGAGATGACAGAAAATGGTACACACAACTCCAACTGTCACCCCATTGGCTTAAATGTAATTTTGATGAAAGGATGTCTGGGAAGTGTAGTCAGATGCTTGTCTCAAACTTGGAGACAATGAAGACTAGTAGCTGATTCCCACAACTAGCTTTTAGTCAACAGGTGAATTCTGACTATTATCAGACAACTGTAGGATTGATTAAAAGGTAAAGGTAAAGGCCCTCCCGTTGATCGTCGATTTGCTCGAATGGGCCCAGTAACGTCTCCATTGGAGACTTTGTTGTTACTGTGTCTGGCATATTGAATACTCTTGGTAGCTTGCTGGGCTCTCCGAGAGGGGCGGAGGAATCAAACTCGGGTCGGCCATGTTGGCCGCTTGTAAGGCGAACGCCCTACCTGCTGTGCTATCGCTCCAGTAGGATTGATTAACAAGTATTAAACATTCTACTTCTAAATGGTGAACTAGTGCGAAGAAGAAGAAGAAGAAGAAGAAGAAGAAGAAGAAGAAGAAGAAGAAGAAGAGGAAGAGGAAGAGGAAGAGGAAGAGGAAGAGGAGGAGGAGGAGGAGGAGGAGGAGGAGGAGGAGGAGGAGGAGGAAGAGGAAGAGGAGGAGGAGGAGGAGGAGGAGGAGGGGGAGTAGAGGGACGAGGAGGAGGAGGAGGAGGGGGAGGAGGAGGAGGAGATATAAACCAATTGGACCAAGTTTGTGAACTTCTAGAATACTTTGACCTTTTTGACTTGGCAACATCCTAATGGGTCGGTCCTATGTCAGGCTAATTGACTGTTAGTTAATACAAATACAACTACCATGAAAGTTGTTTATGTCAATCATATTTAAAAAATGTTTTTAGTTGAATCATTGTGAAATAGACCTTTATAAAGCTGTTCATGATTAGGTTTCAATCATACATTGTTCCAACGCCCATCCCTCTACCCAGTGTACATTGCTCATTATCAGTGTCCCCAGTTTCCCTGCCATCATGCCCCCCTACTCCCTGCCTCTATGGCGGGGCATTTTTCTTCCCTCTCTCTTTCTCTCTCTCCTTTTGGGCATTGTGATTTAGCAAACACATTTCTTTATCAACTTGGATAACTGGATTACATACAGTTTCGTTATATATATATCTTAGATATATATATATAGGTATGTATATATACATGTTTGTATGTGCACATGTATGCATCAGTTATATATGTATATATATATATATATAAAATCTTTCTCTCTATGTGTATAATATATAGGCTTTTTGGGTCACATCCGGCCATGCTCAGTGGTTATTCCTGGCTTTGAACTCAGAAATTACTCCTGGAGGTGTTCAGGAGCCCATATGAGATGCCAGAGATCAAACCCAGTTGAGCCACATGTAAGACAAACATCTTACTGGTTATACTATTGCTCCAGCCCTGGATAACTAATATATATATATATTTTTTTTCTTTTTGGGGGGGGGCGTCACACCCGGCAATGCACAGGGGTTACTCCTGGCTCTGCACTCAGGAGTCACTCCTAGCTGTGCTCAGGGGATCATATGGGATTCCGGGAATCGAACCTGGGTCGGCCATGTGCAAGGTAAACGCCCTACCCGCTGTGCTATCTCTCCAGCCCTCGATAACTAATATATTAATTAGAATCTTCACACCATAAATGTGGGGTTTATTTTGAAATCATAGAATTACACTTCTAGAAGAGATTCTATTCAATTACATACCCTAATAGGTAACAAACAAAAGCTCAGAGTACTTAGATAACTTATTCAAAGCAACAGAGCTGACTAACAAAAAAAGCATTTTGTGAAATTGTTGCATTGGTGGGACCAAAGAGATAGTACAGAGGTTAAGGTGCTTGTCTTGCATTCAGCCAACCCCAGTATAATCCCCAGACTGCATATGATCTCCTGAATACCATCAGGAGTCATCTCTGAAGACAAAGTCAGGAATAAGTCCTGACTACATTCTGGTGTAGCCCCAGAACTTGAAAAAAATGAAGTATGACATTTGCAGTGGTACCTGTTTCATGCTGATATGTGGAATCTGAATTTTGAATTAGAAATCAGTACCGAATTATAAATCAATATGAAATCTAAACCAATAAATAATTGAGAAGATTATATGGTCAAAACAAGAAACTGTTATTGCCAGGTACACAGAAACATGGGCAGACTTAAATTTTATGAGATTTAGGTCTAACTGGGCCACCCTGAGCTCGACATTTCTATTTCATTTTCTCTGGGAACTGTTTTGCCTTTGCCTATAAACACATCATGATAACAGCATGCGGGTTCCTCTTCTGAAGCGCTGCTTATTCCCGAATTCAATCAGGTTAGGTCAGGCACCTTGAAAACCATGAACCGAGTCTTCAAAAGAAACCTAGCACAATTCTTTGAAAACGTATTTTTCCTATTATCAAGACAGGGCACTGTCTTGCTGAGCTGTTTTTTCCTGTACCTTGACAAGTGTTTCATGAGTCACCTTTGCTTGGCCTGACAGCGGCACAGTTCAGAAGGTCACAGCCCTCTTCCTGGCTCTAAAAACCTGCACATACCTGGAATGAGGACCATTGTTTCACTGGAAGAAAGCTAATGAGGTGATGAGATGGTGGCAGTTAAAACCCAGTAAATAGAGAAAGGAAAACAAGGAAAGGAAAGTCAACACACACAGTGAAAGCCTTACTGTGAAGGTGGAGTTTTCACACACAAATCTAGCTAAAGAAATCTAGAATGAAAAATTTATCTGCTTCTTCCATCCTTAGAATATTACCTTGATTTTGTGGCACTCCAACACCTTCCCAATGATCTCAACAAAAGCCGTAAAATGTTCCAAAAGCTTGTCAAGATGAAATGAGTTTTTTTATTTAAAAATAGACAGCCAGTAGCTTTTATCCAGAGAAAGGTAATCAAATGAGCAAATCGTTGTCTCCCAGCTCTCTCTCTTCAGGGCTCGAGAATGCTATGCTGCCATTTTAGAACGAATGGGAAAAAATCCTAAATGTATCTAGGTACTTTTATCCATTCCCCCCACCCCCACCCCACCAACACCCCCAAGCAATGCTTTTTTTTTTTTTTTTTGCTTTTTGGGTCACACCCAGTGATGCTCAGGGGTTTATGCACTCAGGAATCACTCCTGGTGGTGCTTGAGGGACCATATGGGATGCCGGGAATCAAACCCAGATCAGCCGTGTGCAAGGCAAACGCCCTCCCCGCTGTGCTGTCACTCAAGCCCCTGTTTTTTTTTTTTTTAAAGAATAATAGTAATAACATTTTAGAGATGTTCACTTCACAAACTGACCATATTGCCGGGGGGGGGGGGGGGGGGGGGAAACACACTGGAGAAAGTAACAAGTTGGGTTCCTTCGGAACAAGTTTGGCTACTTAGTTGTGGCGGGATATTGGTTTCTTCTTCTACACAGTGGGAATGATAGTAAGGACTGACTTCTTAAAGAAGTGGTGGCATGAGATGAGAAAATAGGATAAGACAGTTACCCCATCATTTCTACTACAATGGAAAGATGCCTTTCTGACTTTTGAGTTGGAAGAGCAAGTGATGTCACTCTTCCTGGTGGTGTTGGTGTCACAGGCTCTATAATGATGCTAAGCCACATGTTGTCAAGCCGCCCTTGAAGACAAGAAGATGCCAGCCTTCATGCACATCTCCCCGGCAGAGACTATGGCAGGAGTCGTGGAAGCCTGGATGAGCCGATCTCTGCTCCTTCCCACTGGCGCATCTGGAAAAGCACCCCTTACTGCTCCTGAGGTATTTCTAATACATTTTTTGAAAGGTAGCGAAAAGCTTCTTGAAGCCAGTCTCTGCTATTTTTTTTTATCTTTTGTTTTTGGGCCACACCTAGTAGTGCTCAGGGCTCTCTCTGTGGTCAGGGATCACTTCTGGAAGGCTTGGGAGATCATATGCAAGCACGGATCTGGCCATGTGCAAAGCCAATGCCCTCCCCACTGTATTATCACTCTAGGCCTCAGTAACTGCACTTTTACTGAGACTGATGTAATAACAGAGGAAATGGGGAAATATGCTTTCTCAGAGCAGGAAGTTCTTAGAGCATGAGAATATTGGAAAGGATCTTTGAGGTCAATCTTATTCCATTCTCCCTTTAGGAATAAGAAAAAAGGACAGGAGAGATGTGGGGTATTCTTTTAGAATGTCAATCTGATCATTAGGGTACTGTAATTTCCATTCAGTCATAGGGCAGCTCCTTGGCTTTATGGGAATATGCAAAAGAAGAATTAGTTAAGAATTAAAATCTACCAACCTCAACAATTTTCCTGGATTTGATCTTCGATGAGATAGACAAGTCTCAAGTGCAATCCCAATTTTTCAATGGAGAAAGTGTGTTCTAGGTGGGTACGTTCTTCTGCCTGCAACCACACAGATCCTTTAAAAACTGGCTTCCTTACTCCCACCCCACAGGTGAACCTTGATATCATGTGGGTAAGGGCTGGCTGTCATGAAACATGCGCATAAAACAAAATGGCAAATACCAAAATAAAAAACTAAGGCAGACAAAGTGATTACCTACCTGCAGAACTCTATTCAGTCCTTGCTTGAAATCTGACTGTACTGAGAAAGTTTTGCAGTGGTACTTTTTATGCACAGAAAACCGAGACCACAGCAGAAAAGGAGCAGATCAAAATTGCCAGTACTCACTACTTGTAAGGTTTTGTCGGAAGTTTTTGGACTGTTCCGCTTCATGCTAGTCTATAAACTTTACCAAGGCAGTCGTTTTCAGGATGACCTAAATATTTGCCTCTCCGCCCCTTCCCATAGAATCTCAGGATTTGAAAAGGTCACTAAGTTCAACCTCTGACTCAAAGCGAAAAATCCCTTCTTCAGCATTCCAGGCAGCCAGCTTCTGCCTGGTCGCACTCGGTCACAAAGTGTCGACTGACCATCTCCCCATCTCGAACGGAAAAGAATGCTCAAAATCAGGACTGAGAATAAGCGAGCGTGCGTGTCCACCTGGAAACTGTTTGCCAAACCCGGGTCTACTGAATCGTAATAAAAACAACCTTCCTGGTTCAATTCCCTAGGCCGCAGCCGGCTTGGGACTCCCTCCTCCCAGATGCTGTTTTGATGTCAGACAAGAAGAGGCCGTGCTGGTGGTGGCGTTTTTAGCTGTGTTCAGCGCAAATACAGCAGTGTGGGCAAAACAAACAGCGGAATGACAGAGGAGAGAGAGAGCAAACAAACAGAGTGGGCTGCACGTTTCGGAGGGAAAGGCCCCAGGTATGGAAGCACCTGAGAGGTTAAAAAGTCACATGTCAGCTACATTTGTCCACTCCCTGAAAAGGGTAACTGTGACAGGTGTGGGATTCCACTTACGTTTCAAGGACGCTTTTGCCTTTCTTAATGCGGATACTGTTTTCCATGGGAAATGTTTCCACGCGAAGCGCAGCATTTGATTCAGTGCAACCCGCTCTGCTCTGCTGCAGAAGCCAACATGACTCAAGAACATTTCTCTCTTTCACTTAGTTTTCTTCTTTAATTGAGATCACATTCATGTACATGACTGTACCTGTTTTCTGGTATAATTTCATGGTCAAGGAGAACACCAGAATCCACCGAATCTTGGGGCACTACTGGATCCTTCTGTCTTTCCTTATGGTAACTAGAGGTCAGGTAGAGATCTGGTGAACAAATTGCCTAGCTTGGGGCTGGAGAGATAGCACAGCGGGTAAGGTGTTTGCCTTGCATGCGGCCGACCCAGTTTGATTCCCAGCATCTCATATGGTCCCCTGAGCACTGCCAGGAGTAACTCCTGAGTGCAGAGCCAGGAGTAACCCCTGTGCATCGCCAGGTGTGACCCAAAAAGAAAAAAAAACACACAAAACAACAACAAAAAAAGAAACAAATTGCCTAGCTCTCGGATATCATTGACCAACCTCGTCAAATGTTCTAGCTTCATTCTCTTGCCACTTGTGACTGAAGACCATCTCGAGAATTGGTAACAACAAAAGTTTCTCAGCTTTATTCTTTGAACTCTTGAAAATTGGCAGATTTTTTCAGACCATTTCTATTTTTCAGAATGAATTTTACCCATCAGCCCTCCAATTGTCCTTAGATTTCTAGCCATACCTTAAAGCGCCATGTCCAAAAGCTAGTGAATTGTGTTTAGAGCATATACACAATTCACAACAGCCCAGTTAGGAGAATCCTTATTGTGTGTTAGGTACTAGAGTATAGAAACAGGAATAAAGACTTCTTCTCTCAGAAGGTAGGCAAGGAGAAAAATGGGGAAATGAAATGACTTATTTTCCTCTTACTTAAAAAATTATCTGCTCAAGTGGATTGTAAGTGTATTTGCCCTTGTACTTTAATCCTTGACATTCACTGACAAGGCTTCATGTATTATCTGCTTTCATATGTGGAATAGAAAAAGTTACGTTTAGAATGAAGCTTTGCTGTTTACTAGTTGTTGTACCCGAGCCCAAATGCTGCGACAGTTTTGAATCTGTAAAATGAGACTTGTAACCAGAACCTTGGAAAGGGCTCAGGCTCCAACATACATCAAGCACCGAGCACTGGCTGCCCCAGAGCTGGTGTTCGAGAAACACAAAGTCATGGCTATATGTGTAGTTTGCTTATCATTTGTATAATTCTGAGACTTGTTCAGTTTTAGGTACAAAGCAAATGGGCAGTAGAAAAGAATCACATTTCTTTCGGTGAGAAAAATCCTTCGTTCAGAAAATTTAAAAAAATATTTTTTAATGTTACCTTATATGAATATATTTTTTGCAGTGCCAGGGATTGAAACCAGAGGCTTTATACATGCAAGTCAGTTGTTTTGCTGAATCACATATCTGGCCAGTAAATATATAGAGTGTGTGTAGACTCTGTGTGTGTGTGTGTGTGTGTGTGTGTGTGTGTGTACTTATACGTTTAAATTTTTATTTAGTATTTTAAAACTTGCCACTTTTTTTTCTTTATCTTCACCCTCTTTCCCTCAAGTAAACAGTTTGGTGGTGTCCTTTGAATTATTTTCTGCTTTTTTGTGTTCCCTTTAATTTTCGGCCTCATATTATACACATTGATAAAAAATTGTCTTTTTCTATCTGACTGATTTTGCTTTACATACTCCCCTCTAGCTCCTCTCTTTTTTTGCTGGAAATGGTAAAACCATTACTTTTCTTAAAGCTGAATAACATTCCATTGTATAAATGTACCTCATATTCTTTACCAATCATCTATTGAAAGACACATTGGCTATTTCCATATTCCGGTTTCATAAATAAATTTACACTAAATATTGGATCACTTTGTATTTGAAATCTTATAAATGTACAAAGGAACATAGGTAACATGTATATGCTATAAAATATATCTCAAACCTATGACTTGACCATCTAAAACATCACCCTTAGAAGCATGGACATAGATCAGGGTCCAGAGATATGTGCATGGCCCAAAGTGGATCCTTAGCAACAATTGCTTTCTCCATCCTCGGCGCACTCGGCTGGAGTGATAGCACAGCGGTAGGGCGTTTGCCTTGCACGCAGCCAACATGGCCGACCCGAGTTCGATTCCTCCGCCCCTCTTGGAGAGCCCGGCAAGCTACCGAGAGTGTCTCGCCCGCACGACAGAGCCTGACAAGCTACCCGTGATGTATTCAATATGCCAAACACAGTAACAAGTCTCAGGAAGGAGACGATACTGGGCCCGCTCGAGCAAAATCGATGAACAATGGGAGGACAGGACAGGACAGTGATCCTCAGCACAACTTTGGGGAGCCTGCATGGCCCCCAGTACTGGTGGGCCAGAAAAGTAGAGCAATGCCTGTGGAGTTCTGAACCATTCAGGCTGATTGGGCTGAGAATCTCTGGCATTGTTCCCAGGGTTCCAGGTACATAGGTAGATCACCTTTAATATGAAATTCTATTTGGGTATTCATAATATTAAGATAATACCAACACTTGTGAATATTTGTTTATTAATATAAAATTGTGCATTGATTTTATTATTCAAGATGCCACAGAATTACAGACAATTTTAATGCAGTATTTGTGACTATGGAAAAGTGATGTCAGGAAGAATGTAAAAGGGGAGACCAGGAAGAGGAACTATAAAGAAGGTGGCTCTTGTTTTTCTACAACATTTAACAGAAACCCTTGGGCTCTGTGGGAGCCACTTTGCTCTATGGGTTCATAAAATAAAATAAAATTTCATTTTATTAGCACTTTGTAAATTTAAGTATGCCAGGGAAAATTGCCTTATTTAGTATTACTTAGTTATCTGAAAGACAGAGTGTTAGAAACTAATACTTTTACAAAGGCTGACATTAATGATTGGGTACATTTTTCCCTTAAGAGTTTAATAATCTTCAATGTATAAAAGGAGAAAAAAAGTTCAAATAAAAAACCTTACCTAAATAGGAAATATGAACATGTTTTTAAAAGAAAACACCAATTAAAAGTGGACTCTTTTCCCCATTAGCCCCAACTGACGATGATCATAGATCAATCTTTAATGTCTTTATAAGTATCTCTCAAGAAGAGAATTTCAAGAATGATAAAGACACCCTATGTTCAAGGAGAACCAAAAAAATATTTCTGCCAATGGTATACAAAACAAGTTTTCTCATCCAAGTTTGACAAATGCTGAAGTGAAAAAACACAAAGTAAGAAAACGCTGGAGTCAAGCAGTGTGATTGTGGGAAAGAAGGTGCAAATCTTATTTTATTTCCTATTAAGGCACGCGGAGCAACAACATTTTTGACTGAAGCTCACATGTTTGCTTTTCAGCTACCCATTGTGACTGTTAATTAAAACATGTGTCTTTTAGGTCCTCCTCCTGGATTATTTTTACATTTTCCTGAAAAGCTTTTTTTGTCTTGTTTTGTTTTATGATTCGAACACACTCCTAAGCACATGCTTTGGAGTGATCAAAGAGGCATATTAGGGTAATTATGGAAAAGATCAATAGTGGCGTACCAGAGCAGCGATAATATGTCCAAAAGGATGGGCTGTGAACACTGCGGCCAAAAGGGATTCCCTGTGGAAAGCAGGTGAGGAACAGTCTAAAACGTGATTTTATTGTTTGTCTAAGGAGGGAGATGCGTAAAAGACAGTTTCAGTGGATAATGGATAATGGGCAGTTTGGTGGATAAGGAAGTCTTTCTGCTTCTGCTCTTTTTTCAGAAATCCCTTCATCTTCATGTATTTCTATTCCTGGTTATCCCTTTACTTCCCTTTACACACACACACACACACACACACACACACACACACACACACACTATCTCAGTCTGGCTATGCTACCTGGGGATCTTCTAAAGGGTCTGTGAAACTGAAGACAAACATTTTTATTAGGAGTTTACAGCCTTAACAAAGTAAACTGTCAGCCCCTCCAGGTGTTCCTGATGGCAGGAACAAAAGACTGTGGAGTAGCAGAGATCTGACTTTGGAATTAGAAGGTGCTACTTTAGAGCCCCTGCCTCAAGCTCATGAGCATGGTGAACTTGACCAATGGAGAATCTTAGTCACTTAGCCAGGAGACAAATAAGGAGCCAGAATGCGTTATCTCTAAAAGTCTTTATCCAGAGTTTGCAATCTATGTTCTATTTTTTCTTTAGCTTTGTTCTATTTTTATTAGTTACATTTTCCATAATTGGCAAATAAAAGCAGAACCCCCAAATGTCTTAAATGCCTAGAAACCAAACGGTGGGATTATATTTCAAACAGTCATAATTGCTCTGGGCAACTTTCCCCCCTCTACTTTTAATCATTAAACGTTGCCTTTAAAAGAGGCTGGATAGAAGGGAGTGGTGGAGAGTCTCAGGCATTTCATTGATGGTGAAGGTTAAGTAATTTTGTACATCAAAACCAGGAAAGTTTAACACTGCTATAACAATATCAGGTTATTATAATTTTTCAACAAACAAAAAATAGCTCAGAAGTTGTCTTTAGATTTCTCTTTTCGAGAAGCCAAAAGATGATAACAGTAGTTTAGTTTCTCTCCAGAGCAAGTGAATTCTTATTTCCTTATTACTATGCAGTAATTAATTTTTTAAATATTTTATTTAAAATGCTTCTAAGTTATTGAGGCTTTTTGCAGAGGCTGTTATTAGGAAATCTTGTATCAGGCACTTTGATTTTCTTGCTTATTTGTTTTTTGACCACACCAGCTATGCTCAGAGTTTACTCCTGACTCTGTGCTCCTGGCAGGGCTCTGGGATTATATGGAGTGCTGTGGTTCAAATTTAGGTCGACAGAGCAGGTACAGATTTTCTTCATGAGCAGTGGGGAAACTGAGGCTGAGATGTGAGCCAATATTGCACAGAGACCACAGAACCAGAGCCTGAACTCAGGCCTCCTACAGTATGAGAGGCTCATGTAAATGTTAACAAGCTAAATAGAAGGAAATTATTTCAAAGTCACATGTCATAGTCACCTTTCGCCCGATTCAAAGCAAGACTTTTTTTTTTCTATTTTAGAACTTAGATTCTTCTTTGTTTGTTTTGGGGTCAGTGTGGAGGTTGGGGGTTTCCTTCAGGCAGTGCTCGTGGGACCACAGATTACCAGAGATTGAACTAGGTTTAACTCCAAAACCTTAACCCCATATTATCTCTCTAGTCCATGAAACTTAGCTCATTTATACTTAACAAGTGGTTCAACAACTGGTTAAGAAAGGTTACAGGTGTTTTTTAATAAAAAATATATAACTCAAAGAAGAAACCAAAGCTAACAAAAGGAAATAGGTAAAGGGGCAAGAGGAAGGAGTGGCTCTTTAGAATTTTGGAGTTATTTCCTTCTGATTAAAGAATTTGAATGGCAGATGTGAGGTGGGTTACCTGGACTTTTGATTTGCTCGGGTATAGGAAGAAACCCTAACTCTGCCATTTCTGAGCTTTCCATATTCACTCAGTGACATAGGGCTCTGACCTGTGATGGTGCCAGGGATGGAGGATACATTTTATCCACTGTGTGTGCAGCTGTGATGTCCACAACAGGCTGAAAAACCTGCTGGTATGTCATAAACAACACATTGTGATTGGTTTCATAGGAGCAGTTAGTAAGAATATTTAACTTGCAAGGTTGTAAGTATATAAAGCACTTGTTTCAAATGCTAGATAACTAAGTGCTTTATAAATGGTGGCTGTCACTAATAGGATTCATTTCCTTTTAAATTGTTAGTGGGCCTATTTTGTGAAACATTTTACTACTTAGCATGTAAGAAATCTAATGGACATAAGGAAGAGCTCTCAATAGAATGACTGTCCACCTAGATCATCTCTGAGATCCCTGAGCTCCTATTAGTATAATTTATATTTTCCAACATGCTACTAAAGATTATGGTTCCTCTACTATAGAATATGGCAGTGGCATGGATATTATTCACTTCACTCATGTGATCTTCATATATATATTATATATATATCAAAAATCTGCAAACAACTTTTAAAATATAACCTGCCCACACGCATGAAAGAAAATACTGATATTGACTAAAAGTAGTGCCAAAGGTGACCCACACTGAGAACTATTGCAATCATAGCAATAACAGCAGTGCACCATGCTGAAGCATCACCTGCATAGAAAGTATGGTGTGGAGTCTTAATATTATTTTCAGGACACTGGAGATTCAGACCTGTGATGGTGCCAGGGATGGGGGATACATTTCATACACCATGTGTGCAGCTGTAATGTCCACAACATGCTGAAAAACCTGCTGGTGTGTCATGAACAGCACGTTGTGATTGGTGTCATTGGACTCTTCTCATTAGTCCTGGAGCAGTTTTGCACAAGTCAAAATTTTTCCCAGTTGGTTTACTATGCTCTTGTTATTTGGGGGGTGGGTCCTCCCCAGTGGTGCTCTGGGGGCCAATACTTGGTTTACTGGGCTGGTGGCTCAATGCTAGGGCCTGAGGATATGGTACTGCTCAGACCCTGTGGTATTGGGGATTACCTGCATTAGCCCTGCGATGCTGGATTTTCCAGGGCCACCTCATCAGTGCTTAGTGAACCTCTGAGGCTACCCCAGCGATGCTTGGCAGGTCATAAGGTACCTGGATAGAACCTGAGGAGGAACTCATGGCCATTAGACTGCCTCCCAGACCCTCTTTCCTCAACTATTAAAAAAAGAGTCGACCAAAGTTCAGGGAGCTAGCTAAAATGGCTAGAGCACTGCCTTGCATGCTCAAAGGGCCAAGTATGAGGTCTAGCATTGTGTGCCTCTCCTCCCCAGTACCTCCAGGGTTGAGTGGCCCAGTGGTCCCTAGGACAACTGAGACTGAGCAGCTTTGTATCACAAGGTTGAGTGTCACTGAGTTTGACCTGTGGGTCTCATCCCATCAGCATTACTTTGGAAGCCCACCCACCCAAAGATAAAATAGTCCCTTTCCATATTTAGAATTTTGTACTCTGATGTAATTTTAAGTTTCCCTCTTTAAAAAGGAAATCAATTTTTCTCAACTTGTTGGAGTCTTCTAAGTAGATACAACGCTAATAGGTACATGCAATTTATTAATCCTCTTCTTTTTGCCCCTTAAAAACAACAATCATATCTGCTGTTTAGTCTGACTATGCTAGAACATCAAGCATCTGCATGAAAATCTAAATTGACTAACAAGGATGTTTCCCAATTTTCAATGATTAAACGTTAGCTGCCGAATCAACTCCAATAACCTGGTGTTTAAACGGTAGTAGAAAATCAAGGCTTTCAACTGAGGAGTGACACCAGCAAATTTCCTTTTTTGTCTACTGTGCACTAATTTCCTATTAACCAACATCGTAGTTTTTGCAAATTTCATAGGAATGAAAATGAAGTGGGTGTCAGGGATCCAATTATTATATAGTTAAAATGTCTATGTGGGATTTTGAACTCTTGACTCAGTCCTTTTCCTTCTTCCTAAATAGCTTCTATGTAGAGTGACATATGAAGGGGGGGGGGGGGGAAATTCCAGATATCAGATTGATATAAGAAAGATGGAGGTGGGGATAGTACAGGCAACTCTGGTAAAATAAAACGTCTTTATAAATGTGACAGACATAAAAGAAATGGGAAGGAACATTAAAAATTACCATAGGGCAGGCAGGACACCTGGTGAAGAACCTACCACTGCCAGTCACAGCTGGAAAGAAAAATGAAAGAGATGCAGACAACTGTCCAGGAAGCAAGAAATCGTTCTTTTGTCTTTTTTTTTGTATGAACAATTACAGTATGAAAAAAATGAAAAAATTAAGGGGATCTCAAAGTATTCGATAAAAATTCTGCAGGCTCTGCATATAAATAGCAGAGGCATGGAAGTGTGCCTCTTTGAAAACAGGACGCATTTGGGAGCTCCCAGTGCATTGAAGAAAGTGGTAATTAATGCAGAGTGAATGACTTTGAATGAAGGATGAATAGGGGGCATAACAATGGGTAGGTTTTTTTCTTTCTTTCCTTTTCCCCCTTTCTCTTTCTTTTCTTCTCTCTCTCTTTCTCTCCATCTATCTCTATCTCTCTCTCCTCTCTCTCCCCCCTCGCTCCTTTTAGGTTAAAGCAGGAAAGAAAGGACGCTGTTAAAAGATGGCCACTGCAGTGCTACAACTTCAATGTCTGTCTTGTGTGGCTTTCCTTTGGAGGCAGTGGCAGGAGTTTGTTTTGTATTGCTCGCCAATCACAATGGAGTTTAATTTGCAGCGATTTCATTTTTGTGTGCGTGCTCCTCAATATTTTCCTTCTCGCTGGATTTTTAAAAAAATATTATTTTGGCAGGGTTTGGTCCTTTGATGATCCTTTTGAGCAAATGGTTTGCCCAAAGTTCAGATGGTGCTGGCTCCGTCTTCTTTTTCATTTACAACATCAAGAGGATTACAGAGAATAACTTTGTTGCCCCACATCAATGCTATATCTTCAGGCTACTAGAAAGGTAGTTCTCAGAAAGTGTGTCTTCTAATAGTTTAGAACCTCCACAGGCTTCAGATAAAACAAGTATTAAATACAGAAAGCTCACAAGGATACCAAGGAAGGTTAAACTCACGCAACCTCCTTCATCTCAAACACCTGAAATACATTTTTTTTTTTACTGTCGAAGTGTGATCATGGTGAAGACAGCAGTAAGATCTTATATAACATAAGACAGAAAAGGCCTGAGAAGGAATCACGTGGAGACGTGCACACACGTTGGCCAGGGAACACAAAAACAATGCTGCCAAAGTCAAGTTACTGATAAGGGGCAAAAACCTAAAGCTCTGTGGTAATTCAAAGGAAGAGATGACAGACAGGTGCTCAGTGTGAGTTTTTTCCACTTTGTGAAAGCAGATGACAGAACCCCAAGTCGGGTTTTAAGGAAATCTCACAAATTCTCACTGTGTTAGCCCTTAGGAAGGGGCAGGGGAATTCCCCAATCTCATAGGAGACTTAAACCTCTCCTCTGGTTCCAGGAGTCATATGAGAGCTCAGTGGACATTTGATGCGGATGACTCCACTGGACCACTTCTTCAAAACCTGTCATTTTCTCTGCCTTTGCCCTGAGAACTAGCTTCTTTCAGCTTTTATTTGCATAGTCTGTAACTAATTATAAGGCCCACAGGAGGGATGAGAACCATGACAGTGGGAACTAAACATCCCAGAATCTGGTCACAGTCTTAATGCTATGTCATTGTCATCTTTACTGCCTTCTCCTTTCTTCCTTTTCTCCTTCCCCTTCTCCTTCCTCCTCCCCTTCCTCCTCCTCCTCCTCCCCCTCCTCCTCCTCCTCCTCCTCCTCCTCCTCTTCTTCTTCTTCTTCTTCTTCTTCTTCTTCTTCTTCTTCTTCTTCTTCTTCTTCTTCTTCTTCTTCTTCTTCCTCCTCCTCCTCCTCCTCCTCGTCCTCCTCCTCGTCCTCCTCCTCGTCCTCGTCCTCCTCCTCCTCCTCCTCCTCCTCCTCCTCCTCTTCTTCTTCTTCTTCTTCTTCTTCTTCTTCTTCTTCTTCTTCTTCTTCTTCTTCTTCTTCCTCCTCCTCCTCCTCCTCCTCCTCTTCTTCCTTTTCCTCCTCCTCCTCTTCCACCTCCTCCTTCTCTTCCTCCTCTTCTTTCTCTTCTTATTCGTCTTCCTCCTCCTCTCTGTCCTCGTCTTCCTCCTCTTCTTTCTTTTTTGAATACTACGATACATACATTTACAAAGTTGTTGATGATTGCGATTCATTCATACGATATTCCAACACCCATCCCTTCTCCAGTACATGTTTCCCACCACCAATATACCAACTTTTCCTTTCACCTTCCCCCATACCACACCACCCTCACAGTCTGCATCTATGACCAACATTCTTCTTCTTCTCTCTTTCTCTCTCTCTCTCTGTCTCTTCCTTGCTCACCCTCATTTTTCTTTCAGGCACTGTGGTTTGCAATACTGTGACTGAAAGGATATCATGCATAACACTTTACTTCCTTTCAGCACTTAATTTTTGTCCAGAGTGATCATTTCCAACTATTATTGTCATAGTGGTTTCTTTTCTGTCATAACTGCAGACCCTATCCCCCTCTGTGGCATGCTTCTTGCCGTGAACCAGTCCTCCTCGTCCTTGTTTTTACTGTCTCTGAATATTATTCACATACTATTTTTAATCTCTCTCAAATGAATTCAATCATTCTATGTTGGTATTCTATGCTCTATCTCCCTCTGACTTATTTCTCACTATTATGCTATCCTTGTCTATTCATGTATAAGCAAATTTTATGAATTAATTTTTTTCCTAACAGGTGCATAGTGTTCCACTGTGTAGATGTCCCGTAGTTCTTTATCTATTCATCTGTTCTCCAGCACTTGGGTCATTGTCTTCTTTTTTGATGTAGTTTATTGACAGCAGAGTCAAATCTGACTTTTGACTTAACCTCTTCACATGTAAATATGCATAAATCTCCTACAACTAAATGTAAATCCAGAGCATTGCTTGGTACGATGATAACAGAAGGATTTTTTGACTGGTGTAAAAAAAAGTCTACATATTTCCAATGACACTTAGGATTTTTGTCTAAAGGTGTCTTCCCTAACCTATCTATCATGTTATCTGAAATTCCACCATCAAAAAGAAATTCCTTTTGACTTTGGATTTTTATAGTACCCATATTCAAGCAATAGCACCTGACTTGGAGATTTCTGTTAGCTGGTGATGCAAAAGCACCTGAGAGAAAGTTGCTGGGAAGCAGAAATACAAAGGAATAAAAGAAATTCCAGAATATCACTTGGCACCTACTCCTCATTTCAAAAAATTTAGTTGGTGTCCTTGTTTTCAAAGATTTCAAACCTTCAAACTGGTTTCCAGTATTCTGATGCTAGTCTAATTTACCTTCATGTGTTCATCAAAATAATCTTATGAGAGCAAGACTTGGCTCAGGTCACTCTCATATTTGCTGGTTGTCACCTGCCTTTAAGGCTTCAGATAATCTCAGTTTCACCTCCAGACTCAGCTGCGCTTCAGATGCATTAGAATATTCGATGATCTGAACCTGATTTTTTTTACCACTTTCAGATCTTTCTTTACACTCTTTCCTATCATATTGACCCCATGCCTTCTCTCCTCCTCTAGTCTCCTAGTCACCAATGAGGGCATTCAAATATCTGTATTTAAATGATATTTACAGAAATGTCATCCAGTTTTGATCAGGTGCAGGGAAATGGGCAGTTTCTTATTCTCCTTGGGGAACTAGAGATGGTTTTAACCTTCTCACTGGACAAAATCTGATTACCACTATAAAATTGCTGGAAATTTTACACATTGTGTTATATAACAATATTTCTAGGATGTACATACACATACCTATGAATATAAGTATGCATGCGTATAAGTATGTATGTGTATGAATAGCTAATAGTGTGAATAATGAATATGTTATTAAAAAGTAAAATAAAATATATAAAATTATATAATATATGATATAATTATAATATACAAACTAAATATATCATATAGTATTTTTTGCAGTAGCAGAAAAAATTCAATTTTGTTTGCTATCAAACAGGGACTTAACTGAAAAATAATGATTTGTCCAAAAATGTAGATGTTACAAATAACTTTACAAATTGAACTTTAATAACATCATACTATTAACAACCAAAATAACAGAATTTCTAGGTAGTATCTACAGCATGAACATTTAAAATGTTTATATAAGAACAAAAAACACTTGTGGGGCCAGAGAGATAGTACAACAAGTAAGGCTTTTGCCTTACATGTCTCTAACCCAGGTTTGAATCCTGGCACCGTATATGATTCTCCAAGGCTCTCCTGGTGTGATTCCTGAGTGCATAGACAGGAGGAAGCCCTGAGCACCACTGGTTGTGGCATCCCCAAAAGAAAAGAATAAGAAAAGAAAAATAAAGAATGGAAAAGAAAAGACAAACACTTGGAAGAAATGAGCCAAATAGTTTATAATGCTTATGTCTATATGATCGGTTAATCATGACAAGATATGTAGAGAAATAAACTGATCTGAAAAACCATATTCCTTGTGATTCAAACTATATGACATGCTAGAAAAGCAAAAAATATTGAGGTAATAAATAGGTCAATAATTTACAGATCGGACATGGAGGTAGACATGGGTGGAGCCGAGGGTACTTTTAAATATGAAAGTATTCTGTACCATATTATATAGATAGGCATGTGACATGGCATTTGCAAAACCTTTAGAATTGTAAAACAGAGAGAACCCTAATGTAAACTGTATGCTTTAAAAATGTACAGGTTGCAGCTTATCAATTATATAAATACATCCTACTAATGCAAAATGTTTATAATAGTATAAATTATATGAAGGGTGTGAAGCAAGCCCCCAAACCAAAACCAAACAAAAAACTAATACAAAACAAGAACCCAGAATGTTCAACTAACTGAAAATAAAAACTATGACCCAAAATAAATATTCTCAATATAATTTCCAATATTATTTCACATAAATATTCTCAATATATTTCCAATATTATTTCACATATTAAGTGCCCACTGCTGCATTAAATTTACTCTTTTAAGCCACGTGACCTCTCCACAAAGCATACTACAAATATTTCTGTCATCTATGCATGCATAGCTACTGCAGAGTGAGAAATAGAGTTCCATCAAGGAAGAAACAGGTCCATACCTTTCCCATTACTTGCAGTAAGCCATCTGCCATAGAGAAGATTGCCTGAAACTCTATGATATAGGTATACACACACAGACACACACACAAACACACAGTCAAAGAAAAAATAAACACACAGCATTTTTGTATGTGATATGCATTACAATAAAGTTTTTTTTAACTTTATTTAACACTTGGTTTACAAAATTGTTCATAATACAGTTGTTACAGACATTCAATGTTCCAACACCAATTCCATTAGCAGTGTGACCTTTCCTCCACCATTGCCCCCAACTTCCCAACCAGACCCCAGACTTGGAAGCACAAAACAATTTATTTTATATTATCTGATACAACTAAGTGGTTAGCAGAACTATCAAAAAATATGTCAGTAAAAGAAAATTTGTGAAAATTATTATATCTAATCATGGAGCCATTACTAAGCTTTCTGTTTCTAGTTGAACTTCTGTGTTATTGTTTTTTGTTCATTGAGCTTAGTTTGCTTCTGTATATCTTTTCCATATAATTTGGTGTGCTCCTGAGAGGCTGTCAATATTGTGGAATTTGGAGGTGTTACACAGTCAACCCCTCTAGGAACTCTAGGATCTGCAGAACTGGGCTGATGAGTTTACAGGATACTATGGAATGTGAATTTGACTCTTGGGGCTTCTGAAGTCTGGGGAATGTTGAGGGATGCTGCTTTCCCCCACTCAGGGAAGACCCCAGAGTTTTTAGCTGGGAGACTCATGTACCATGAAATTTAGTATTTGGACTTGAATCTCTTCCAAGATTTGGTTGTGAATCTGTAGAGTTGGGCAATGGATGAGTTTTCCTGGCAGCAGCTGTGAGGTCTAAGCTCTAAAACCATTAATTCTACCTTGGAAAGAACTTGTGAAAGACTAATGCTGATTTAGGCCAATTCAGTGTGTATGTGGAGAATCTATTATTTAATTGATCTTTTTTTACATTATCTCTGCTAGGTGATATCAGTTGGAAATGCTAGTGCTTTAAAGTCTAGATAATAGTCAGTATCTTCTTATCAAATCTATATTGGTATTACTACCATGGGTTCTCTATATCTATCTCCCCAAAAAAGGTTTTATTTACCCTAAATTCCATAGGACAAAGTAACAACAAAAAATAGAACAAAGGAAATAAATAACTTGGAGTGTGTTTTAAAGATATATATATATATATATCCGGGTTCTTAAGAAACTCATTTCTTTCAAGAAGAAAAGACATATGATTAAATTCTTATTTAGTAACTTCTACCACAACTAATGTATATAACCTAAATATAAGATATATAGTATTGACTACAAAGATGGTCCAAAATTTTGGACTCTATTATTTTGCTTCTAGTAGCACTTTTAGTTTCTGTTGTCTTATCTCGACTGGCATTTCTCTGTATTGGAGAGGCAATTTAATCAATTTTTTTTACAGTCTGCAAACAGACTTTCAAACAAAACTTCAGACTCTTTGAATGTGCCCCAAGGATTTTACCAAACCTATAATTCTCCCCTCTCTTCTGCTGCTGTGGAAAGTGATGTCAGGAATAGAGCTGGCACCAAGGAGGGAATTTTGTTAGTATGTGTGAGTTTTGATTCTTGTTGCTATTCTGTTCTGTGGCCATTTCAGATTTGGAGGAATAAGTAACCTCACATCTCATTCCACCCTTCCCTTGACCCCTCCCTTTGAATTCAGGTCACTTGGAATGACACGGAACTGCATCACTAGACCACAGAGGTGACTCACAGACGCACTTGCTCTCAATTGTCATCTGATTATAAACAGATGAATGCTTAGCATCTGGATGTTTACTGTTTGAGTAAGCAGCAGAAAACCAACTCTACCACGATTATCATCCTAAATTTTATGTGGAGAGACACGAATGCTAGGTCACACAGGTAAATCCTGGGCAAAGATGAATTTGAAGGAATGGTAGAAGAAAAGTGATCCTGATGATCTCTCTGTGGGAAGTAACACTTAAGGGCTGGAAAAATAGCACATTCTAAATATAGTTTTACGCAAAAGAAAAATTTAGATCAGTGGAGTAGAAAGAATCACAGGAAGGCTGGAGAGATAGTACAGCGAGTAAGGTCCTTGTTTTGCATGTGACCAAACCAGGTTTGAGTCCTGGAACCACATATAATCCCCTGAGCCCTGTCAAGAGTGACAATTGATCACAGGGCCACGAGTAAGCTCTGAGCACAGCGATATGTGAATCAACACCCTTCACCCTCCCAAATAAAGAACCATAGGAAGACAATAAAGAACTTGTGATTATCAGACAAGTGATGTCACTTAATTTTCACAAGCATTTAGGCTTAACTCCACTCAGATGAGTAAACTGAGATTCAAAAATATTAAGCTGACTTCATATTCTGTGTTCAAATTGGGTATATCTGATCTAGAATGGCTACTCATATCTGCTACACAGACTAACATTACTGCAATTTACAGTGACTGTGATAAGCTCTAAGATAATTTTCCCAAAGAAATTCTAAGATAATTTTCTCCAAAGATCTTGTACACTTGTTCCTTGTCTGTTGAATTTGCAATCAAGCATTGTTTTTTTCTTGCTTTTTTGAGTCACACATGGCAATGCTCAGGGGTTACTCTTGGCTCTGCACTCAGGATTTACTCTTGGCAGTGCTTGGAGAATCATATGGGCTTCTGGGAATCGAACCCAGTTGATTGTGTGCAAGGCAAATGCCCTCCCCATTGTACTATCACTCCAGCCCGTAAACATTAATTTTAAATATAGGTAAAGTTTTAAAATGAACCAAAATTATGAAGATGAAGTATTTAAAGATGCAAGCTAATACTTAGAAGAATTCTGTCACTCATATCTGAATTTATATATTGAGATATGACTTGAGAATAATATGTCACCATTCATGGAAATAATACTACAAAACAATTGTTTAAATACATGCTTTCATATCAACAAAATCTTCCAGTAAGTTAAAACTCCTATTTGTTTTACATATTCTTGGTAGGCTATTGTGTTTCCTTACCTTTGTTACCTCTAACATATGTACATTCCCTTGAATAATCTGTTTCCCCCAAAATAAAGGGGTCCATTATATGGTCGAAAGAGCAGGGACTTCATAGTGGCAGGTTTTGGTTTGGATCTTCATGCCTTTTTCCCTGAATATAAAACTAGTTATTTATCTCTCTGAGCTTCACTCTGGCATATTAGTAAGAGTCATCAATGACATATATTACATTTCTATTTATTTTATTTATCAGTGAAGGGGTCATGTGGTAAGTCTAAGCATTAATATAAAGCATGTTTTCACCATTAAGACATGACCTGTAATAAATGCAGTAAGGTTGGTCTGAATCACGGATTCACTTTCTTTTGTGTGACAGTTTCTACATATGTAAATAAGAAACATACATTATATGCATTATATGTGTGTATTTTAGGGATGCAGGATCAAGAGAAATAGTATGTAAATTGCTATTGCTTACACTTATGATTCAAATCAGAAGTATTCATCTATGTATCCTTAAAGATTTAGGTATGTGTAATTTACTAATGGCAGATTCTAATTCTTAAAAAAAAAGAGGCAGTATCTATGTAAATGGTAACACAACCACAAAGAAATCTCACTAGTCAAGTCCTAAGTGCATTAAGCTTATCTATTTTAAAAGCAGCCGTTTTAGTCGATTTCTTTCTTCCAATTTTAATACCTTTCACATTTCATATCAGTTCTTCTTAGGAAATAAGTACATGTGTATTTTTAAATATATTATAAATGCACATATGAGATGTTCAGATATATTATGAATGCACGTATGAGATGTTTGTTGTTGTTGTGTTCATTTTTTTTTTCCATTTTCCTAGGTCGCACTCAGTGTGCTTCGGACTAATTTCTGGCTCTGTGCTCAGGGATCACAATTGGCAAAGCATGGGGAGCCAAATGTAGGACCAGGGATTAAACTCAGGTTGGCCACATGGAAGACAAGTGTTTACCTTACCTACTATATTATTTCTGTGACCCAAACACATTTTATTTTTTTAGGATGAAAATATATTATTGCCATGTTTAGAAACATATCACATACAACAAAGAGAATCCCAACAACTAATGCTTATTAAATCCCAACCATTATCTTATCTTAATTTTATATGGGCTACTCCGATTGTGCTACAGCCCCATTTTACAGATCGGACACCTGAAGCACTTGGAGACTATGTAAATGTGTTTTAGCTGTGCTACCGAAGGTTGAAGAACAGCAAAGTGGAGAAACTGACATTTGTACCTTGAACTCACCACTTTTATTCATTTCACTTGTAGTCTTCTTGTAGAGTTCCCAATAACTACATACAAATAAACAAATTGATGGATCTGATAGTTTGTATCTAGGACAGGGGATTTGTTCCTTAAAACTCCCTGCCTTGCCTTTCCTCTTTTCCAAAATTAAAAAAGACCGAGACTTTTTTTCATTCTGGAGAAGTTCATATTCTTTTGAACATGTATTCCTCTGTTTCTCAATCCTTTCACATTTCTCTCTCTGTCTCTGTCTCTCTGTCTATCTGTCTGTCTCTCTCCCACCTCACTCTCAATTTCTTTCAATAAAAATATGCTGCTTTACCAAAAACTAATTTTTAAGTCTTGGAGGTAGCTCAGCAGTGGAGCTGTTTGCTTCATGTGTGTGAGATCATGGGTCTAATTGGCACAAAACCAAAAACATGCCGAGCAAAGAGTTCAATAAAAAATTTTAAAACTTTTATTTATTTTAATTAATTAATTTTTTTATTTGAGGGCCAGAGCTGATGATGCTTAGGGATTATTTCTGGTTCTGTGCTTGACAGTGTCCCTTCAAGGTGATCAGGGATCTGTATGTGGTGCAAGGGATCTGTATCAGGTTCAGTGGGATGCAAAACAAGTAAGTGCCTTCATCCCTATATTTTCTTGTGGGTCCTATTTCTATTCTTTCCTCTCCTTGAGAGAATTTTTCTTCAGAGAATTTGAATTCTGGTGACAGGATAACCAGGAAACTAGCAGAGCCACGATTTTCTCCCAATAACTGGAAGCAGGAATGTGTTTCTCAAGTTGGAATATACCAGTTCCACTTCATTCTTCTGCTGCTGTGTAGTTATGGATTCACAAGAGAAAAGAGCAGGATTTGGAGGAGGAAGTAGGTGACAGGCAATGGGCTTCCTCTTGTCTCCAGGGATGCTATTTAGTTTATATGAGATTATGAGCTTATAAGTAGTTTGACTAACTTTATGTTAACAATATTTTTTTTGGAAAGCTTTCCATGCAGGCACAGAACATTTGACCACTTTTCAATAAGAACCTTTAGAAAAAAACCTCTTATTTTCAAAGATTCCCACATGAGACTCAATGGAGTCTCCATCAGACTCTTCCTGGCCTCTAAACTTCTCAGTCAGCCATTGTGTGCCTCAGTGCCTGAGACTTGGAGCCTATGAGTCTTTATACTGACATAACATGAAGTGAAGCTCTACTTGTCTCATAACTGGAACAAGATAACCTTTAAAAGGTTGGTTGTCTGTGCTTCACAATCTAGGTGAAAACGTCCTTGACAGTAGGAACTGGTGTTTTTTCACGTTTCGCTTTGAAATGATTTTGGAATATTTAACCAATTCAACAAGAAAGTTTGAAGGCAGTTTCAGACTAGGTTACAAGTGGAAAGACATTTGTCAAGGCTGCTTTCACTGGCAATATACTTTAATGAGATGGCATTGAGAGAAGATGCTTAAAAGAACAAAGTCAGATTTGTTGTGCGGCCATCAGTAACCCAAGAAGCCTCACTGCTTGGGGGCAGAGGCTGTAGAAAGGGTAATTGCAAGGAGTGCCAATCACACACCCGAGTGACAGAGAAGCAACTGGCCCTTGATGATCTACACCAATGGAGGAACACTGAGACCGGGGAGGATGGAAACTTCAGATCCTCCAGAATTAATTTGTTTGCCTTTCAACTCTATTCAAATGTATGTGAATGAATACATGTATTCTGAACCTGGATATGTAATCCTTTTCCAGGAGAAAAACAAGAAAAAAGTGGGGGGTGAGGGACCTGGAGCATGAAAAATACAGCAAGGAAGATTTCACAAATCAGAAGTGAGAAACGAAAAAGGAGAAGTGTTGGTGCATATGCGGCTGAGCAAAGGTGTTGTTGCTGAGTGCAGGTGTTGTCCGAGCAAGCGTCACCTTCACGGCCCCTCTTGAGTTGTGTACTTTCATGCTTTAACCCTGAGATGTATACTGGGGCTCTCTCTCTCTCTCCACTCTGGAGAAGCCTACATTCTCTCTTGAGTGTGATTTTTCCAACTGCCCAAACTTCCCCAAAATTTACCCAAACTTCCAAAGAAAACCTGTTTTTACTTCGCATACACACAGAAAATAAAACTGAAAAAGAAGAGAAGAGGTGCCTTTCATTTTAGTTCAGTAGCATGAATGCAAGCCACAAAAGGTTTCGATTTGGTTTAGACGTACTGACAAGGAATTTGTTAAGGTTTGTGAAGTTTAGGTAAGAAAGGTGTCATCCACAAAAGTCTACTGAAAGGCTGTTCGTGGATATTGATGAAGATTCCCTGGATGAGATCATAAATCTGCTCAAATGTTTATTGTGTGTTCTCTACAACATAAACCAGTACTTACAAGATCATGGAAATTCCGGACTCCACAACCATTGTCAGTGGTTAGACTTCCTCCAGGGGACCTGCGAAGGTAAAATTCAAAAGTCATATTGCATTACAAGGGGGATTAAGATGAAACACCAGGACTCCAAGAGCTAAAAGACAGACAAGTAGGGTGAAGTGACCATCTTTCAGATAGATGCCATTAGTAAGCTTGATTCAAAGGAAAAGAGAATAGAGGGAGAAACTGAAGAAGTGCTTTCAACAGCACCGGGGCCGGAGTCATTAAGTAGAAATGCAATTTGAGGGAAAGCCCCCTTTAAATTAAGCCACTGAGCAGGATAAGTTGGAAGTTGCTCTAGTGGCA
Organism: Sorex fumeus; assembly: GCF_029834395.1. Lineage (NCBI taxonomy): Eukaryota > Metazoa > Chordata > Mammalia > Eulipotyphla > Soricidae > Sorex > Sorex fumeus. Next base: position 47,982,993 of record NW_026606101.1, read on the forward strand.
AGAATACTCCAGAAATAGGATAAAGTTGCAGTACTTTTTAGAGCTGAGACTGAGATAACAAGAAATAATTTTGATGCACGCAATCATACATGATTGATTTTATTAAAAAAAGAAAATCCTTTGATCTTGATTACATACTTTGGTATCTAAACCACCTTCCCTTTTTAGATATATTCACCTCTCTGAATAAATGAACCTCATGTTTTAAATTAAGTTATAATGTCAGATGAAATTCAAATTGAGCACAAAATAATGAACTTTTGTTTTTCATATTCAGGGGTGGTCATGTGACTTTTGTCGTTATTTGCCCCTTGTGCCTGTGCTTGAGATGTTTTCACTCAACTAGAAATTGATCAGTAAATATATTGATGTGACCAGTGCATATGCTTCTCAACATTCATTGCAATAAATTACATCATTGACCTGATTGATAGCAGTTTTTTCCATTTCCTATGTCCCATGAATATTTTTCATAATCTATTTTAATTAGAATATCACACTTTCCACAACCTCTTTTCTTATTTTTGTTGATTCTGTTTCTTGATTCCTGTAATTTTCTGACACCCCTATCTTTGATTTCCTTTACAGATCCTTCCCTTAAATTCTAAAATCTAAATGCCATGCTTCTTTTTGGTGGACACGCTTTCTGACAAGCTACACATTCTCATCTCTATCTCAGAGTGGTTTTATAAAATAATCCTGGGTATATCCTACTTGAAACTTGTACCTGAATGTACAGAGGGAAATCAAAGTCAAGATAATCTACTTTTGCCCTTAAACTTCTCATTTTCCTATCTTGATTGTAGGTCTAACTTGGATCCGTCGGGCTGGAGCGATAGCACAGCGGGTAGGGCGTTCGCCTTACAAGCGGCCAACATGGCCGACCCGAGTTCGATTCCTCCGCCCCTCTCGGAGAGCCCGGTAGTATTCGATATGCCAGACACAGTAACAACAAAGTCTCCAATGGAGACGTTACTGGGCCCCCTCGAGCAAATTGACGATCAACGGGAGGGCCATTAAAGCTATCCATTTCGTCTTAAGTTTCTCAAGCTTAAACATAAGTCTTCATCCAGACACCCCTGATATTTAAATACTACCCTCCTAAATGCCCTCTCCATGTCTACTCCCTCCACACAGTCCAACCTTTCTCTAGTTCTCTTCTTACTATAGTGGCATAGGAGAAATATTGCTTGTGAATTGTTAATCTTTCCATTTTGCATCTCCAAGTCAGCTTTCAGCCTATCTGCAAGATGTTTTCTTTAGAACAAAACACAAGGTTGAAGAAATATAAAGGGAGACCCATGTCACTAAGCATGGGTAGCCTACTTTACCCAAAAACCCAGTTGCTATGTGGAATTTTCAGCCATGTGAGCCAATGGCACTCTCCCTTATCTTTTTACCCCATTCAAACGAGTTTGAACTAAATTTTCTTTCACTTAGAATGAAAAGAGCTTACTGGACACATCACTGCATATACAGAATAAAAATTGAACTCTTTCTCCCCAAAGAGACACTCTTTCCCCTTTCTTTTACTACCTCTTTGGTCCTCTAGCTCAGCACCACCTCATGCCTTTATAATTCAGATTTCTTTCCTCTTCTGAAATCCCACTCTTCTTGAGAGCTTTCCTGTGATACCTTCTTTGACTCTGGAATAGGCATGATTCAAGATGTCTTGTGCTCAGTAGGACCACTTAAAAAGGGATATCAGTAAATGAATGATACCATCCATGGATTGAATGGCTAAAATGCTTCTGGCATATTGGCATATTGAATACGCCAATTCAGGAGAAACCTCCCAAGTTGTCAGGAGAACCTCTGAATTCTAAAATGCCCTCAATGCTGCCTTTTAAGAAAAATGAATGGCACCATGTTTTGAAGTGAGAAGATCCTTTATCAATATCTGATAGGATCAAATAAAAAGAAATCACAGCGTCTATGTGTCTAAGACAGGCAGCCATAAGAGAGAAGGTAGAAGTTTGAAGTTCCTTCTCGTATACAGTAAAGTCAGCCAGCACCTTTAGAATGCTACTATAGAACAAATGTATATTTAAAGGTTCCCACTACAGTTTTATAAACAATGGATAATTTTACTTCATTTTCTGCCTTCTTTAAATCATCACTCTGTTCATTTCTTTGAATTGTACACTGACGTATTTAATAAAAAATTATTTCAGAATGCACTATTAAAACACTTCTTATGTAGAAAACATGCTTCTTTGATTTTCTCCTGTACTGGCCGTTTGTCTTGCATATGGTCAACCCTGGTTTGATTCCTCCGCCCCTCTCGGAAATCCCAACAAGCTACCAAGAGTATACTATTCATATGGCAGAGCCTAGCAAGCTCCCCATGGCGTATTCAATATGCCAAAAACAGTAACAACAATTCTCACAATGGAGATCTTACTGGTGCCTGCTCGAGCAAATTGATAAACAATGGGAGGACAGTGCTACAGTGCTATTTACATATTTGCAATCTTCCTTATAGAAAAAGGCAGAGTAGAATGAAGAAACTTGCATTAAACACCTATACAGTGTGCCAGATCTTTTGCATATATTACATAATTTGATCCTCAAAGCAATGCTACTGCCATATGGGTAGTAGTGGTTAGAAGCAGCCACCTTATTTTTTGTCTTTCTCAAGAGAATGACCCCTTCCCAAACCCAATCCTAGAGAGATCAGGTCACATGGTGTTTTACAACGCAAAAAGGGAGATGAGTGTAGAGGTTAAGAACTTCATCCAAATGTGCAATAATGGCTTTAAATCCCAGTTCCACCCTTGGCCAACTCTGTCACTGAGGGTAAATTGCATAACTGGTCTGAACCTTTATTTCATCATCTGCAAGGAAAGGGTAGTAATATGACCTATATCATAAGGTCATTGTGATGATTAAATAAATTACTATTTGAAATGTATTTAGATGAGAGCATGGCTCTAATTACACGCTATAATATTTGTTGATAAAATTAAGAAAATATTTTCTAAATACAGCTCTCCTCTTTGCAATAAAATAACCAGACTATTCTCTCAATGCAGCCATTACTCAAGTTTAAGATTTCTAGGTCAATATTGGGCTGGAGCGATAGCACAGTGGCTTGTGCGTTTGCCTTGCATGTGACCAACCCGAGTTCGATTCCTATGCTCCTCTCAGAGAGCCCAGCAAGCTACCGAGAGTATCCTGCCCACACTATAGAGCCTGGCAAGCTCCCTATGGTGTATTCGATATGCCGAAAAGAGTAAAAACAAGTCTCACAATGGAGAAGTTACTGGTGCCAGCTCAAGCAAATCGATGAACAATGGGAAGACAGTGCTACAGGTCAATATTATAAAAATATCGTCAAAACCCATCAAATCCTATAGCACAGCTGGTAGGGCGTTTGCCTTACAAGCGGCCAACATGGCCGACCCGAGTTCGATTCCTCCACCCCTCTCGGAGAGCCCGGCAAGCTACCGAGAGTATTCGATATGCCAGACACAGTAACAACAAAGTCTCCAATGGAGACGTTACTGGGCCCGCTCGAGCAAATCGACGATCAACGGGAGGGCCTTTACCTTTTACCTTTATTTATATTGCCATTTCCATTAAATAACTGACTCAAGTCTAGGTCAGTTGGGAACTTTTCTGAGAGAGTAATTATTGATGCTTCCTTCATTTTACTTTTTTTAAACATTTACACTTTACTGTAAAACCCAAACAATTTCTACAAGAGTCTAACTTGGATAGAGAAGTTTTGAGAAGAAATAAAATACCTCCAAAGTTATTTAAATGATATCTCCTTTACATGTATACAAAGTTATTTCAATGAGGATTTTGCTCATCAGATGAGTTTGTTGTTCAACTGGTCAGATTTTCCACGAGCATAAAAGAGGCAATGGCAAGAAGTATGCCTTGGACAGACCTGTACCCTCAAGTTACGAAGAAGGAATAGAGAACTAGAAAGAACCAGGGATAGACTTTGAATTTAGGACTAGAGGTGGAATAAGTGTGTGTGTGTGTGTGTGTGTGTGTGTGTGTGTGTGCTTAATATCACATTTAAATCTTGTCTTTCATTTTTTCAAAGGACTTTCTGATAGGACGGGCTTTATTAAAGGAAAATGTAGTTTCCTCTTGGCTTAAACAGACTTACTTAGTATCTGCAAACTTATGAAAACAAACCAACAACATAATTAAAGGTAGGCTTACCTAATAGGACTACGAGACTGTCTGAAATTACAGAAAGGGAGATTCAGAGTTTCACCCCAGGGAACCTGGGTGACAAGTATGGCAATGACTCACTCAAAATTCAAAACAAGAATGATGAATGGCAAGCAAGAAATGCTGGTCAAAAATCTTGGCAATGAGAAGTGCCAGGCAATATTGCAAACTTGTCATGAAATTACAAAAATGAAATGGTGTTGCAGGATCCCATAGCTGGGTGATCCTTCTGTTTCTGTAGATGCTCCTCAAACATTGAGAGGTTAAATGAAGATTCTCACGCAAATTCACCTCCCCTGGTGCATCTCAAAGTGTTTTGAAGAAGAGAAGATAGGTGTACACCAATGTATACAGTTATCTGATAATTATGTGCCATTCCATCTGAAAGAATCAGAGAAGACTTTCTGCTTGAGTTGCTGATGTGCCACCACTTTTCAAAGAATATCAAGTATAAATAAGTTGTGTCACAATGAGATGCCAGCTTTGTTTAGCTACAAAGAAGCCCAGTGGAAGTCTAATTTAAGTCAAATAGCTTATTGAAGAGAACATGGTAGATGTTATTGTCTCAAGTTGCTTTTAACTAGTTTTGGCTATCATAAGAGGAGTCAGATTTCAATAACAATTGCATATTATTTCTTCTTAAATTACATAAGATTACTGCTAAGGAATGCAAATGTGGGAATTTGCTAATAATAAGTACAGTTGTAGTAGACAAAGAGCATAAATTATAGCCCTTGGGGAGAAGAGGGCTAGTTGACTGCAGGAGGCCCTGGAGTTCTCCTGTGTGCTCCTGGGAAATTATAAGGCTATCAGAATATCATGAACAGCCATTTGTCACCAAGGGAAGAGCACAACACCATGAGGCAAAGAAGCAGGCATCAGGTTTTGCCTCTGACAACATTATCCAAGTGCTCCTGCATAAGGCATACTTAGTCTCAACCAAATCTAGATTTGTATCTGCAAAGGAGCCTGGTGCAATCTATATCACCAGATTCTTCTGAAGTCTAATTTTTTGAAAATATGTAAAAATGCACAGCACAATAGGGAATGCATAGTAGATTTTTTGTAAAAGCTAAATGTAACACTATGTTCATTGCAGAACTTAGTATAATAGCCAATATATAGAAAATTACCCACATGTCCAGTGATGGATAAAGGAACTGTGATATATATATGTATATATATGATATATATATATATATATACACATATACACATACAGAATTGAATATAATGCAACTGTAGGAAATAATGGAATCCTGCAGCTGGCAGCAATGTGAATGGAACTAGATGGCATCCTGTTAAGTGAAATAGGTCAGAGGGAGAAGGACAAACATCAGATGATCTCACTCATCCGTTGTCTAGAGAGAGACAAAACAAGGGACTAGACAGTATGATACACCATTGAACTTGGCTCATAAAGTTTAATAATAAACAGTGGAAGAGATAGAAGGAGGGAAAGAAGATCACACTAGAGGTAACATACAAGACTGGAGGATCATGGATGCAATGGTGGTGGTGGGTGCACTAAATTTATTAATGTTGATACCATAAGCATTAACACTTTTGTAATAACCTAAAATAAAATAAAATCAACAATAAAATTAGTTGACTGTATACGTAAGATTTATTTTTATTTTGGGTTTAGTGGCTTCTAAGAAATACCTACCTCCTGTTGCCCTACCTTTGCAAGTTTTGTTGGTTGTGAATTATTCATAATCAGATTCAGAGCAAGTTTTTCTTGGCAGGAACATTTAGTTTTGTAATGCTAATGGACACTTCCAAATTTAATTGAAGTACCAGTTTAGATTCCTATATATCAAATAATCTAGAAGAAGATATCTCTGTTTCTACATAATTAGCCTAATGCCAACAATATTTTATCATTAGAAAATGTTAATGAGACTAAATCATTCTGTTACCTGTTTAGAAAACAGTTTAAATATTGAACAAACGTTAACATCAGCTTTTAAAACACTGTACTTTAAAAATTGAATTCATAATTTTTATTATATAATTTTTACCAAAAAAATATCATTCTTGTTCAATTATATAAAGAATAAAAATTTCAGTTTTTCTCTACCTATCTAGCTTACCACTCATGAAAAAAAATAACACTGAAGTGTTCATCAATGCAAAAGTTTTTCTCTATGCAAGTAGAGATATTCTACAACACAAAATAAAATTATACTATGTGGTCCTGAAACATATTGGACATTTACACATCTCACTTACTAAACGGAAACTAAGAGTAAGTAAGAAACTAAGTAACTAAGTGACTACCAAAATGACTAGAAGAGACCCCACTTGAGTCTAACTTCCATTCTGACATATACAATGAGTTTTTATATATATTTAAGTATGGGGATTCATACAAGGAAGAGTAAGTAGAGAAGCTGGACAATAGGCTGAATTGATCAGGCCAGGCTTCCTGGAAAAGATGACCTTAAGCTGTGAGATGTAGAGATAGAAAATTAAAATTGAAGTTAGGTTGTAAGGTGGGACTCTGGAGCCTGTGGAAAGAATCTATTTGAAAGAACAGGGGAGAAAAAAACATAAATGATTAATGTTTTCTAACTAACTATCACATATAGGTATGGCACTGGTCCTTTTCTCAAACAACCTCTGAGAGTATTTTCTGCATTCCAGAATAGAAATTACAGAGGCAATTTAGCACAAGAAAGAGGCTTTATTTAAAGGGACTTTAATGCAGATGATTGGAGGAGGAAAGTGGACAGAACCCAAGCTGACTCTGAGGAGAATTTTGCTGAGTCTTTTGTGATCATCTTTGATTGGATGCAAAGCAGGGTAAAGTCTGTTCATGAATTTTATAAAGAACCAGAGGGCTTTTTCCAAGAATCAGGATTCTACACCGTTTAGATCCTTATAAGTTTATCTCAGGGCTATTCATCTTGGATATTGACAGGTGTAAACCCACATTCTGAGATGGTATCCTGCCAGTCAGTGGGTTTCCTGTCCCAAACCTTCCCTGCAGGTATGAGAGGGCACTGACTATTATCCCAGATTTGCAAATAAAATGGGGTTTAGATAAGCTATTCATTAATAACATACCAAATAATATTAGGATCAGTATCCATACTTTGGATCCTCAAACCAAAACTCCAACCCCGGAGGATGAAGCTGGAACAACACCCATTTCAACACCTAACAAATAAGAATTGTTCAGGAAAATTCATCTCTCTTCTCCAACTTATAAATCTGCTTTGAACTGTTTGTGCATCTGAAATTAGGCATAGTGGTAAGAGGAAGTTTTACTTTCATGCTTATTACCAAACATGATATAGCATAACTTCTCTAATCAATCTTTGCAAAGAAGGAGAAACAAGTTGGTACCAGCTAAAACGCGATATGCTTGAATAATAAGATTCTATTCGGAGTTTCCTTATTTATTGGGAGCATGTAAGGGTCTTTACACTTGCAAGTCATAGCTATGACAGAAGAATCTTGGATATCCAGTCTTCCTGTCTTGACAGCTCAAAGGTATTTAAACTCCCAGTGAGTCAGAAACGTGTGCGTTGAAATTCCCCTAAAATCTATGGTGAGAAAGTACTTATGTCAGCTCCTGCTAAGCTCTCACTAAGCACTCCACTGATCATAATTAATCAGGGAAGTTTGCTCACTGACATGTACCACAGGTCAGTCGGCTTCTTGTGCAATGATCTGGGGAACAGATTTTGACCCATAGCTATGGCAGAGAACTCAACATGATGCACAAACACTTTGCCTGCCTTCTCTATGATTGCATCCCAGAACCCTGCAGATAACTCGGAACCCAGAATTCCCTCCACGAGTTTCAATATATGAACAAATGAGCAAACTCAAAACCAATATAAAGATTTGAGCGCCAGTTCCCTCTCGATCATATTAGGTGAGCAGACAAGTATTGAACCTCCCTAATCTGAGTTTTATCACAAATTAAATAAGAATGTTGGGAAAGGTGATCTCCATTGCTTCTTTCAGCTCTTGCATTTCTTATTTTTAAATTCTACATAGATCTTTCTGTTTGGGTTGGTTTTATTTTTGAGTTTTGTTTTCTAGAATTTTTTTCATTATTCATTAAACATTATTATCTTTTTTTTGCTTTTTTTGGGGGGGTCACACCCAGCGATGCACTGGGGTTACTCCTGGTTCATGAGCTCAGGAATTACTCTTGGTGTTGCTCAGGGGACTGTATGGGATGCTGGGAATCGAAACTGGGTCTGCCGTGTGCCAGGCAAACACCTGGCTCGCTCTGCTATCACTCCAGCCCCTTATTAAGCATTATTAATGTTTAATTGGTTTTAGGTAAAGAAGTGACTTAAGGCTCAGAGAATCCATTTTTCACCATTATTGCTTGTTAGAGAAAATCCACTTGTGGGCCACAGAGGTAACTTGAAAGGCAAGTTTTGCATGCCAGAGGCCCAGGTCAGTTTCTGGCACTGCATCTCCCAAGCACCACGGGCAGTGGCCTCTAAGTACCAAGTTAGGAGTAGCTCCTTTGGGGCACTGCTGGCGTAGCTCCAAGATAACAAAAATCTACTTGCAAGAAGCCTTAATGTATGGAATAAGACAGAGGACACAGTGGGATATTGTGTGGCGATGAGAAAAGACAAAATCTTGCATTTGCTGCAACTTGGATGGAGCTGGAGGGCTTTATAAGTAAAATAATGAGAGGGAAGGACAAATACCAGATGATCACACTCATCTGTGGAACATAAAGAAACAAAACAAGGAAATAGATGGTATCAAATGACAAGCCCTTGGTCTTAAATTGTAAAACTGAGATTACCACACAGTTGGGGGCGTTGCGTGAGGGGAATGAAGAGTCAGTCTAGAGGATCAGAAGTATTGTAAGGACAATGATGGAGGGTCTTGGAAATTTTGGTAGGTGGTGAAGTACAGTAACTGCACATCAAGACCAGAGCATTCATACTCCTGTAAACCTGTCATCTCAACAAGAACAGTGACAATAATAAAATAATTATTCTATAACTTTTTAAAAATCCTACTCAAACATGTAAAATTATAATTCCCCCTAGCTCACAGATTCTGTTCATGACCCTCGTTTTTATATCTCAGTAGCGATAGAAATATATCTGGCTCCATTTATACTGAGAGGGGATTTGTAACCTGGAATTATTTAACAAATATTCCTCTTTTTTTCTTTTTTATATCTTTTAATTTTTATTTTTACTAAATCACAGTGAGAATGAGCATTGCAAAACTGTTCATTGTTGGGTTTCAATCATACAATGTTCCAACACCCATCCCTCCACCAGCATAATTTCCCAGCACCAATGTTCCCAGTTTCCCTCATCCTGTCCTCCCCACCCACCCTTCCTACCCCAGCCTGTCTCCTCTCTTTCTCTCTCTCTCTCTCTTTCTCTCTCTCTCTCTCTCTTACTCTCTCTCCCTCTCTCTCATTTTATTGCCTGGTAATTTTTAATTTTTTTTATTTTATAAGGTAGTTCACAATATTTGATTACATTTAATATTCAAACACCAATCCCACCATCATTACACACCATTACACCATCCCATCATCAAATTTGGAATGTTTCCATATCATGCCCTGTCCCAAAGCACAACTGAAATAATATATTTTGTATTGTCTATTTAGCAAATATTCCTTGAATATTGTAATACCTTGAGGAGTGATTTTAGAACTGGGTGAATGGTCTCATCCAAAATATTCTCATTAATGAAAATGTGAATGAGAACGCAGGAAGCATTTTTTGTCATCAATTTTAAAATGTTAGATTAAAAATTATCTGGGCAAGATATATAAATCATTGTCACTCACTGTCCTCCCATTGTTCATCGATTTGCTCAAGCAGGTCCAGTAACATTGTGAGACTTGTTACTGTGTTTGGCATATCGACTACGTTATGGGGCGCTTGCCAGGCTTTGCTGTGTGGGCCAGATACTCTCGGTAGCTTGCCGGGCTCTCTGAGAGAGGCGGAGGAATCGAAGGTGAAGGAATCAAACTCAGGTCGACCCAGTTGGCAGAGTGCAAGGCAAATGCCCTGCCCGCTGTGCTAACGCTCCAGCCCAAGATATATAAATAAATAATCACTGTCACTGTCACTGTCATCCCGTTGTTAATCGATTTGCTCGAGCAGGCCTAGTAACGTCTCCATTGTGAGACTTGTTGTTACTGTGTGTGGCAAATCGAATACGTCACGGGGAGCTTGCCAGGATTTGCTGTGCAGGCGAGATACTCTCCGTAGCTTGCCAGGCTCTCCGAGAGGGGCGGAGGAATCGAACTCGGGTTGGCCATGTTGGCTGCATGCAAGGCAAATGCCCTACCTGGTGTGCTATTGCTCCAGCCCATAAATGAATAAATTAATTCCATTTTATTTATTAAGAATAAATATAATGTCAACTATAAAAGCCTGTGCCTATTGGCCTGGAAGGTTGCTCAAGTGGTAAAGATCAAATCTGTTAAGTGCTAGGCCCCTGTAGCCCCATGCCCATGCCTACTCCCCTCTACAATGACCCTAGAGAGCTTCTGGGTGTGGATCCTATATAATATCAAACTCTGCCAATATAATATAATAAAGGGCATCCAAAAATTTGAAAACTATTGTAAATTTAATGAGCTAATACAATAAAAATTAAAGCCAGGTGACCTTGTACTGTTTTCCCCAGGGGAGAGAAAGATTAAAATTAGTTTTTAATAGTAGAAATATTGTATCCAGGGGGTCAAAGTGATACTCTAGCAGTAGAGTACTTGTCTTGCACACAGTCACCCAGATTAGATCCCAGGCACCCCCTTGAGTACAGTCAGGAGTGATCCCTAAGGGCCAAGCCAGGAGTAGCTCTGGGTATAATCCAAAAACCAACCAACCAAGCACAAATATTGTACCTAAACCAAAAGAAAATAATGCTTCCCCTCCCCCATTTATCTGTGATCTGAAATATTGTGTTTAGAGCTTACATGTGCCCCTCTTTTTCCTCTTTTTTCTTTTTTACTTTAATTAAACACCATGTTACAAAGTTGTTCATAATACAGTTTGTTATAGGCATACCATGTGCTAACACCAATCCCACCACCAAAGTGACCTTCCCTCCACTGTGCACCCACTTTCCTATCCCCACCCCTGCTTGCCCCCTTACTTGACCCAAAATAATTTCTTATGTATCTTGTTAAAACTAAATGGCTAAAGGAATTATCAAAATTACTACAGTAAAACAACAACAACAAAAAAAACTTGAAAGTTGTTATAGTTCACTATGGGGTCAAGTCCTTGTCTTTTTACTAAGGTTTATTAAGCTATTGTTAGCTGAGCCTCCTGGGTTATTGCTTTTGTTTGTTGCGCTTAATTGGCTTCTATGTTACTTTCCCAGCTAATTTGGTGTGCCACTTCCGGAGTTCCTTCCTGCCCCTCTCCCCTACTCCCCCTCCTTCTCTTTCTCCTTCTCCTTCTCCTCCTCCACTTCCTCCTCCTCTTCCTCCTGCACTTCCTTCTCCTTTTCTCCTCCTCCTCCACTTCCTCCTCCTCTTCCTCCTCCTCCTCCTCCTCCTCCTCCTCCTCTTCCTTCTTCTCTCTCTCTCTACGGCTCTCTTCTCTCTCTCACTCTTTGGGCATTGTGGTTTGCAATACACATACTGAAAGGTTATCATGTATATCTCTTTACCCACTTTCAGCACTCAGTTCTTGTCCAGAGTGATCATTTCCATCTATTATTGTCGTACTGGTCTCTTCTCTATCCTAACACCCTTCACCCCCACACGCTTATGGCAAGCTTCCAACCATTGACCAATCCTCTTAGCTCCTGTTTTTCCTGACTTTAGTTATTAGTCTCTTACTATTTTTTTAATATCCCACAAATGAGTGCAGTCATTCTATATCTGTCCTTCTCCTTCTCACTCATTTCCCTCAACATGATACTCCCCATGTTCATCCATTTATAAGCAAATTTCATGACTTAGGTTTTCCTAACAGGCAGCCAGTATTTTGGAGGTGTCACACATAGAACTGACAATTTTAAGAATTTTTATTATTAAACATAAATTTTATAAATTTTTATTATTAAAATTTCAACTTTTTTTAAATTAAGTTAATCCAGTCTCTCTTTTTGGTGAACACCTAGAACCTTAGAATGAAGGTGGGGCTTGAGTCCTGCTATCTAAGCAGAGAGGGAAATAAATGGGAATCATCTAATGAAGATCAAGACTAGAAGGAAGACAAGAGAGCTTCCCCTGAAAGAATGAGGAGAGGATCAGATCAGGGCATGTTAGCCATAAAACGTGTTCTGCATGTACTAAGCAATATTTGGGTGAGAAAATCTGTATATAATTTTAAAATAGTTTTAATATTGTAGAAATGATATTTTCTCATAAGCAATAAAAAGCAAATACCCTGACAGGTATAATGTGAAATGTAAAAATATTCCCACCATTTCCCCCCAAAAGCTAATTCTGTTCTTGATAGGAAGCAGTTGTATATATTTCAATATGCATACTCTAGTTATTTTTTATGCATATGCTAATATATGACAGCACAAGTTGTAAGTACACAGGGTATCAGCTTTTCATTTGATGATGATTGCTACTTGAAACACTTATATTGTAGTGGCTAGAGAGATAGTACAGGGGTTAAGGCACTTACTTGCCTTGCATGTGGTTGACCCTGGTTTGATCCGCAGTACTGCTGATGGACACAGAGCCTTACCAGCAGTGACCTTTAAGCACAGGACTAGGAGTAAGCCTTAAGCACCACTTAACATAGCTAAAATCAAATAAAGCAAATCACTTAAATTGTATCTCTATAATATCCACAGAGTACACCTGATTTGCGTTAGTTACTACATACTATTCTATAGAATGACTATACCACAATTTAAAAATTCTCTTATCAACTATTTGATCATATTTCTTGACAAATGTTTAATTGTTTTAACATTTTATTATGAACATGTAATGCACTGTTGACAAAAAACTTTTGACTATTATACATTTTTATAAAAATATACAGCTTAAATCCCTACAAATGGTATTGTTGTGTCAAAGGACACTTACAAGTTTGTTCTTCTTCCTGTTAACCATTTCCAAACTGCTGTTCTTCAATTGTCTATTCCTTCTTCTTCACCAACTCTACATATTTTCAAGTCTTAAAAATATTTCATAGGTGAAAAATAGTCTTATATTGTTTTAACTTGCGTGGTTTTATTGTGTGAATGAAAATATTATTCCTTATATATGGAGCGATAGCACAGTGGTAGGGCATTTGCCTTGCATGCAGCCAGCCCAGGTGGAGCCAGGTTCGATTCCTCCACTCCTCTCAGAGAGCCCGGCAAGCTACGGAGAGTATCTCGCCCGCATGGCAAAGCCTGGTAAAGCTACTCATAACGTATTCAATATGCAGAAGACAGTGACAGATATTGAAAATTAAATTTTTTTCTTTTTCTATTTTTTGGGGGTTATTGAGCCACACCTGGCAGTGCTTCTGGTTCTTCCCTCAGGAATCACTCATGACAAACAAACTGGACCAGACGGGATGCCAGCAATTGAAGATGGGTCGACTATATGCAAAGCAAGTGCCCTATCCACTATACTATCTCTCCAGCTTCTAGAATTCCTTTTTCTATAAACTCTTGCTCATATATTTAACTTGTTTTTAGTTGGATTAGCTAATGTTTTCTTTTTCTAATTAATCTCTAAGAATCCTTTGCAAATGAAGAAAGCTAATTTATTACTATGGAGATTGTAGGCAATTTTTTGGATAACTGCCTTTCAATTTTATGAGATTTTCATATGAAGGTATCTTTATTTAATTTAATTTATTTTTAAGTTTTAATTTAATATTTTAACTGGATTTTATTTAGTTTGATTTAATTCATTGTTTTCCTTTATGATTCAGCTTTGTGTCACACTCTCTTCAGATGATATTATTCAGATTTCTCTTTTAGAAATAATTTTATGACACTTTTATGTATAAATATTTGATTCATCTAGAATTTAATTTTTTTTAAAGAGTAGAGCAGAAATCAGACTTCATGTTTCCCCCAAACTACTTGACATGTATTGCAGTACCTTTCACTCTTGTAGCAATAATCCTCTCTTACACATAAGTTATTTGCTAAATATCTATCTAAATATACCTTTAATATCACTCATTTTAAAAAATACCTCTGACTGTGTTTCCCACTCTGAGCATTTGTTTGCTTACTGGAGGAAAGGTTAGGTATGAAAGAGGTAAAAGGTGAGATTAAACCACAATCCATCGAATACATTGAGAGAAACAGGACGCTTTAAGATATAGATCTCAGAGGTGTCTGCAGTGATCCATCCTAAAAAGCAGCCAAACAAAAATTAGCCAGTGAGACTGCATCACATTAAAAAGGGTTTGTGTGGCTAAAGAAATTCAAGTAAAAAGAAACAGTGGCCAGAGAGAGAATACAGGCACTTGCTTGCAGTTCTCCAAACACAGTCTAATTCCTTGCACCTCATTATGGTCTCTGGGACTACTAGGACTGAACCTGAGCTTGGTTAGACATAATCCTGCACACAGAGCCAGGAATAACCCCTGAGCACTGAGGGTGACCCAATTTACCAATAAACATAAATGAATAAATTTTAAAATATTCTCTGGGATTTATATGTTTATTGGCATCACAAATAATTAGTAGGTTACATGATACTCAACACATTAAATCTTGGTGAAGAATAGTTAATATCTTTTCTATTATTCACCCAAAAGGTTTAATTTTCTTTTTAAAAATTTTTGGGGGGCACTGCTGGTTTGCTTGGGGAACCCTGTTGTGGTGCCAGGGAACAAACCCAGAACTTCCACAGGCCAAGAATGCTGCCTATCCCCAAATACTTAATTTTCTAATGTAAGTTATTGAAGTTGCATAATGGGGAAAATGTTATATTTTAGAGATTTGTCGTAGCTATTGCTTTTGAGTCACACTTCGCACTGCTCAGGGCTGCTCCCTGCTCTGTACTCGGGGATTTTCTCTCAGCATTGCTGGGAGGAGGGCATTGCTCCTGGCAGTGCTCAGGGGGTCATGAGATGCTGGGGTCATAAACATACTTTCTACATGCAAAACATGTAGCCCTTGGAGCTACCTCTTGGTGGTCTTATTTTAGAAAAAGGCTAATCTGGTGAAACCAATACTCAAGATTATCACAGAGTCTCCAAATACTGTGCCAAATGGGAAAGGAGATTAATTTGTTGACTTTATTACAAATACAAAAACTGGATATGAGTTTAAAGGGAAAATAATTTCTAGCCCAAGGAAGAAGTTTCTGAAATTTGGCCTATTCAACATGAGGTGGGTTTCCTCATCAGGAGGTGAGGCCTCCATCAGTGGTGATATCCAAGTGATATGCAGGAAAGACCTACATCAAATGGGAGGAAGTCTTAAAAGGCACTACCTGACCCTCTTCATTGTAAGGGACTATGGTTTGTTCGCTCTACAAGTCTCTGCCAGTTTTCTCACATTCCAGGAAATTTAATCAACCCAGATTTTCTTCAAAGATACTTTGGGGGTTCTGAAACAGTGATTTCACATGAGGTCCAGACTCTCTTCATCAACTTCTATCTCTGTTCTCTGAATGATGGCGCCTTTCCGTACATGCATCTTTCAGTCTGGTTTCTCCTCAGACATAACTTTTCTGAAATATTTTACATGACTGAGGTACCATTAGCCAGAGGGTGTTAAAATCTAAAACTACTTGATGTTTTTCTTAAGAAATCAGATGACAAAGCCAAACAGCCAACAGGTTTTGCAAGATATTACTTGTCTCTGGCAAGTTATTACTTTCAAATGGGTGAAATCAGATAGCATGAAGCGTTATTCAGGAAGTTTTATCCAAAGTTGTTACTACTGACCTGCAAACCTGTATTTCTTTTTGCCTGACTCCGAAACCTTGAAAAACCCAGAGAGGGAAAAAAAAGAGTACAAGAAAAAGCAGTAACTATAGTAGCCTTGCTTCCTATTATCTTCATTTAAAAAAATATATATTGTTTGCACAAGGTCCAAGGGTGTGGAGCTAAACCACAATTCTAGATAGCTCATAATGCTACCAGAGAGCAGGTTATGAGCTCCTTTGTTCTAGTTAAGGAGTCATTTCACAGCTTGAATAGATTCTGCAAAGGCCTCAAGCTAAGAAGTATAGGGTGACCTGAGGGAGGTGTGCAGGGCTCATATGGATGATTATAAGATGTCTCCTCAGATTATTGCATTATACTTCTGAACTTTTAACTTGTGACTACCACCTTGACCTTCTGGAAAGAGATTCCAGATAAATCCTCGCTCAAGGGGCACGATGTTACTTATTTGTCAGTCCAATCTCTAAGCAGGAACAGATGATGCATTCCCAAATAGGTTACTTGGCATTTGAGTGCATATGCAAAAGCCACAAATTTGTACTATAGGATCTTCCCTCAGTACAGAGCGACTATTGCAGTCAGCAGTCTAGAAAAATCTAGCAAGCTGACTTCACAGAAATTTTAGAAGCTCATTTGAGCTTTGAATGTCATTTCCTTGTGTGTGTATATCACAAGATGTAGTTCTAAGGCACCAACTGAATTACATAAAGTCACCTTTAAAGCTCCCTCAGAGAAACCACAGGTGCCTGAAGCCATGGAGAAGACACAAGATACCGAGGAGCTTGGCTTGAAGACTTATTTGATGACTTTTCATTTCAGGAAGAGCAAAGCTAATGCGATGCCTTAGCTAATGTCCGTTTCCAAGGAAATCCATTTTGCTGATTCTCTGGCTTCAGCACAAGAATCCAGGGGGTCATGTCTCCTTTCTCCTCTTTTCAGTTCTTACCATTTCGTTTTCATTTCCAAAGTGTTAATAGCATCATGCTCTCCTCTCTACAAGTGAGGGGAGAAACAAAACACGTTACGGAAAAATACCATGCGGAATTTTAAAAGACATTCAAATTGGTTGTAGAACTTTTTCTCTTAATTTTTTTATAGTTTTAAATTTTACTTGTTTTTCTCTTTATGTAGATGTCCCCCCAAAGGGCAAGAGTCTAAGGAGTATGTAATCTATTGAATTATCTATGGCAGTGGTGGAGGGCCACACCTGTCATTACTAAGGGTTTGCTCCTAGTTCTCTGTTCAGGGGTGACTCCTGGCAGAATATGGGGGCCAACATGAGCTGCAGGGTAAAAGCCTTATCCACTGTGCTGTCTCTTTGGCTTTGTGACCTATTGAATTTTATCTTCCGTTATAATGCGACTTTTCAAGTGGCAATAAGGACAAATCTCTATTCTTTAGGCATGTCTGGATGTGATAGATATGTATTCAATTCGTAATTATAAAGACTGAGATGTGTGAGTAGATTCGAAATGTTTACAAAGCAGTCCTCTTAACTTAAAAATAAAATCACCATGTCTTCACGAGAAGTATTGTTTGAATTCCTGCCACTTCCCTCACATTGCCAGCTGTTTCAAAGGAGCAGGCAAAACTCAAAACGACTTATGGAGGAAACCTCAATAGATCATCATCAGATTAACTGACTTACTGGTTCTAACCACCTTGCCTTGGTATTCAGAGTATTTCTTCCATCATGATTTTGAGTATAAATTATAGGTGAAGAATTTGGGAAAAGCTCAGCCCCAGGAGGAATTTCAAAAATAATCCAGTTTATCCTCAGGTTTTAGAGGAGAGAACAGCCAGCCCCAGAGCTGGTGAAGAATCTGAATAAAGACGCACAGCTTTCACATGTAGAAAGGAGATTAAGACTCACTTCTTCTGGCTTGTGGCCCATGGCTTTTCCACCTCATGCCACCTTAGCCCTGAGTAAGAAATATTTAATTGAGGGCTAATCATGAAAGACAATGAAGACATATTGTGTTTCTTCGCAGGATTTCTTCACATATCACAGCAGCACCTAAGAACTCAGATAATTATACTGTGAGGAGACAAGTGACAAGAGAGCCAAACACCGCCTCTAATTCTTAGCCCTCCGTCAAATGCAGAGGATGTGGCAAATTGCTACCTGTGGGCTTCGGAAGGCAGGTAGAGAAATGCATTACCTGTGCAGAGAAGCCATCTTGGCATCTCCCTTTGTGAGCAGTAAGCCTAAGATCTGGAGAATGAGGGGTGGAGAGCCTTGACCTCAGGTTTTAAACTCAAAAGGTCTTTCCCCATTTCCTAACAAAATCCATCCGTGCCATGAATGACTACAGGAGCTGGGGCACAGAGCCGGATGGGGAATGCGAGATTGATCCTCATTACTTAAACTCTCAGGTCTTCTATTATCTGATTCAGCTTCTCTCTCCATGATGAAGATCAAATTATATCCAGGATTCTGGTTTACTGAAAAGAGAGAGAGATCATAGGGACATATCATTTTACAGAGGACAATACCAGCAATTTCTGAATGAATCTGGCAGCTAAGCCCAGCAATTATTTGGACCAGCAATCACCAGTTCTTGGGGTGTGGACTGAGGTAGCAGGCTTTAAAAAGGGGGGAAATTGTGGTGGTGGCATCTAATGTCTAGGTAGCAGAGATCATTGGTTCTTACTGTTCGTTCCAGCACATTCTATTAAGTCACAATATTTTCCTAAAATTCCAACATGCTATCATGAAAAGATTTTAAAAAATTCCCTAATCACTGTGTTCAGAAACACGTTAATTTTCTACTTAAAGCCATTAGAATAAAACCTGCCTCCTCTCCAGAACAAGAAAACATTGGAATATCTTCTACATTAAGATGCTTGGAAATTTCTGCTTATAAGGTAAAAATGTGTTTGTTTAATTATAAAGAAATTCAGTTCCAGTTAGAAGAAAAGGAATTGTGAAATTGCTAATTCAAACCAGATGCCTAGAGAAACTGGCTTTATTGTTCTTTCCTCAACAATACTTCAGTGGGGTAAGTGTGTTGCCTTGTGCAGAGATGCAGTGTAGCCAACTGATAAAAATAAAGGTGGACTCTGGTTCAATGGCAGGAGGAATTGCTTAATGATTTGAACTATCCAAGAACATAATGGGCCATGGGTTGGAAGGTCTCTGTGCCTGGAGCTATGTATAAATACAGAGGGAGGGAGCTAAAACGATGCAGTTCATTGTACAGCCTCTCAGTGCCATTGTAGATTTTCCTAAAATTTCTTTTCTTTATCTCTGAAACACATGTTCTCATGCCCTGGTTTTTTAATTAAAAAATACATGGGTTCTTAGAAATTCATATTCGACATCTATTCAAGTATAGTAAGGGAGAAAAAGAATTCACAAACAATAGCATTATAGAAGAAGTTTCATATATATATATAAATTTAGACTTGCATAATATAAGTACTCTATGGGTATAAAGTCTCATCCACAAGTCCACTCTTTCAACAGACTTTTCTAAAAGAATTCAAAGTTGTGAGTAGCTGGAGAACCTTCAGTCCCACAGCTGCTTATGGCCTTGAAGTGAGGGTGCCAGTCCTTAGCTGCAAGCTGGCATAATCATATTTTCCCACAATGGGAGCAGTTGAGGTAAGCAAGCCAGCCTTTTGCCATGCTTCCGTAAGCTGTGTCAATGTTAGTAGGTCAAGATGGAAGAGACAAAGAGAATTTGACAAGCAACCTGTTTATTCTTCAGATTATAAAACTGCTTTCAGGGTCACATGCACTCAGTAACACGCATTTGGCCAAGAGAAAGAAGCCATCACTCGGTACAGACAGAAAGCTTTCAGACAGTCAGGAGAGCAAAGGCAAGTTGTCACCTCTCAAGGTGGTGACAGAAAGTAGTTCTGTTTCAAAGACTGGCACTGCAAACACAAAGCACATAATTGGTATAGGAGGAAAAAAGCGAAGCTAGGCCAAAGGTGGGGGAAAGTGGCCTTCAACACTGAAACCATTTAATATATAAATGGGAGCAAAATCAAACAATAGGAGACTTTCTGATGATTGCAGTACCGCAGACCGTTGCAAAAATGCCACCTTTAAATTGCAAGTTCCTGAAGAAACTCTCAAAATAATCTAAAGTTCACTTCTGTAGTTTATATTCTTAATAAGCCAGCATAATCACAAATTTAGACTTTTGTGAAATACCCCAAATTACTGTGATTTTTGCTCTTATTTTTTCACTCTTTTCATTCTTTTTGCCATTTTGCATGGTTCCCCACAGGCTATGTTCCCTCTTTCGACTTATCTGCAGGAACTCCATCTTATCCTTCCCATCTTAGCTTCATTGTCACATTTTCTTCAGGGAAGCTTTATTGATGTCTATATATTCTTCCTCTGATAACTCTGTTTTCTTCAGAGAAGTCACCACAGTTTGAATTTCCATTTTTATTCATGTGTGTCTTTTATGTCTGACTCCAAGTAAGCTCCTGAACCAGACACTTCATTCACTAGACTTTCTTCCTACTTTGTCTCCAGTGTCATGAAGATGGACAGTTTCTATGGTGATTGATGGAACAGCTTTTGATAAGTAAATGGATGTCAGATTGAGATCAGCATGGTAATAATAAAGAAGAGGTCTCCGCACCACAGTAAAATGCTGGTTGTGCTCACCCTTCCTCAGCAGGTGCATTCTGTGGCACATGAGATTCTAGATGAACGTTTCTCAACCAGGAAACTTATGATGTCCAAGGGATTCCCAGGATATTCCAGTTGTGTAAACAGAAATCAGAGTACAAGGTGAGAGCAACCCAGTAGGAGAGGGAGCTGGGTACAGAGAGGAAATAAATAGAGAAGGGGCTCACAGTCTGAAAAAGTTTGGGAAACGCTGTTCTGTATCACAAGTGCAGGATTATGATGGTAAACTTTTCAGAAATTTCAATAATTTCTAACAGTGGATTATTCTCAATTCTGCGTCATTCAGGTAGAGCCACACAACATACACTGCTATGTCCTAGCTCATCCTTCTGCAAAACATTAGGGTTGAGAATGGTTAAAAGAGAAAAAGACTACAATTGTTTCTATTCACCCAAGGAAGCAAGCCACTTGTTTTCCGGGGACTCCTTTATTAACTATACTACCACAAAAACAGGCAAATACATTAAAATAGATAGATGCATCCTTTTTAAAAAATAAAAGCAGTTCAACCAATTATAAACTTTCCCTGGGTACTTTGTTTTCCCAGTATTCAATTAAAATGATTTTGTGATTTTTTTTAAAAAAGATATCGCTTTTGTAAAAGACTAAAAGCTATCCAAGGATAGGAATATTGTCCCCTCTTGATACTATGGTGTCTCCATCACAAAGCCCAATAGAAATTAAATGAACTAAATTGATCAGAATTACATTGTCTTTACTCCTAGTTTATCACAACCTTTCTAATTACTCTTGAACAAGTCCCTTTACTTGGCAAGTATTCATTCTTTCATTTGGAAAAAAAAGGTGATATCATTTTGATCTCCCTTCTTAAAATGTCAAGGATCAAATAACAAAAAAAATTGACATGAATCTTCTGAAAAGGTTAAATTTCTATTAAAATGAAAGCTACTGTACACGGGTATATTTTTGCTGCTGGAACTGTAGATAAAGGCAATGGTGCAAAAGCAGATCTTAGATCAAGTGTGGCCTGAATGCAATTATGGAGCTACAACAGAGAAAGCACTGAACCTAAACACTCACTTCAGGAAATTCAGATTATCAGTCACTCATGAGGACTTCTATTTGCAGAGAGACCCCCACTGTAACTTTGGGGAGAAATGGAAACGAACATGAAAACTTTAGATCACCTTGGATTGACATTCCAGAACAACAAGGAAAAGTGAGACCACCACATTCTTAACTGGAATAATGTTAAAAAGACTCACTGGTTCCATAAAGCTCAGAGGACAGCTCAGACATCCTTCAGTTTAGTGTTAGTAGAACATTACATCCTGGACATCATCTAGTTTGGGAATTAGCAAAACAAAATTTAAAAGAATTTAAATGACAAATCAAAGAATAAAGTTACATAGGAGTGAGGAATGACTTAAATCCATAATTATTTTAATGATAATAAAATGTATTTATAATTTGATATGTATTAGACGATACATGGATCTCTAACACTGACTCTGTAATGTAATGTTTTGCAGGTGGCAAAACAGACTCAGAGAGTTCAAGATACCTCGCCCCACATTTAGGTGGAAGAACTGGAATCCAGACATGGGACCACTTGACTCTGACTATCACACTCTTTCAACTCTGCGTCACATAAGACTCTAGCTGGCTGTGAACTATCAGCAGAAGTTACTTAATTTATAGGGTCCATTGTCAAATGAAAACACAGCATCCCTTCTTCAAATTGTATCAAGAATTTTTAGGATGTCAAAGAAGAGCCTAAGAAGATGAACAGGAGATTCTCCTGATTACTGAGTCCTGTGCATCCAGGAAATTGATCCTGCAAAGCCTGGAGGTTGCTGTCAAAGAATCAGATAACCAAGAGATACCCATCTCTGTGACTGGTTCTGAGGACCCTTCAAAACTTTTATTGATTTGGGAGTTTGAACTAGGAAAATGATGAGCATTTTTATAAGATAGAGTGATGAGTAGCACTGAAAAAGGCTGAACAAAGTCACAAAAATGAAGCCTGTCATATTGCTATGCATCCCAGGAACATCAAGGCATCCAAAATGAGCACCAATGGGAAAGGTTGAGGTACTCGTCACATCCCAATACCACCCAAGGCTGAGACAGTTTTTAGATACCACTATCTAAATTGACTACCATTGACTATCCTCAATCTGGTTAACCCCAAGATGTGTGGGTACAGAAGATAGGAATCTAGGACAAAAACATGCCAATATTTCTGCAGAATAAGAAGGAAAAATTCTCAAGATAAGTCAAATAAGAAACATTCATTGATTAAAAAGAAAATTCATTGTCTGAAAATTCATCGCAGAACAAACAAAACAGTGCTTTTCCCTTCTTGCTTCTATTAGAGCAAACAGCAAGAGTAAGCAGGTCAATACAAACAAAAAGGTTGTTTCTTTAACAAATAAAATCAATTGAGTGAAATTCTAGCAATGACGGACCAAAGTTTGTGGACCCAGAGAATGCACTTTTGAGAGAGGAGAGACATTTTATAAAATTTTATTCATTTTTAATTCTAAAAAACAAGTCATCCATGTTACTCTGGAAAATTTGGAAACAATCACATTTAAAAACATCATAATTCTACTCATCATATGATAATGTTTTTTTTTTTTTTGGTGGGGGGGAGGCAGGGATTGGCAGTACCCATTGGTGTTCTGGGCTTACTCCTGACTGTTGGCTCAAAAATCATTCCTGGTGATGTTTTCGAAGCACTGTCGGTAGTGGCAGTCTTCAGGGGACCATGTATGATGACGGTTTTCAGGGGACCAGGTGTGGTAATTGAACTGAATTCAGCTGCGTAAAAGGCAAATGTCTAGCCCTTTACTATCTTTCCAGCTCCTCAATATATCAGTGATAATATTGCTAATTTTCTCTTTGGGTATGTATGTGCTTGCAAACTTTTATTATATACAAAAACATACATAAATGGTATTATCTCCTTTTTTTGCGCATAAAAGTCTTAACGATATATCAATTTCCCATTGACAAATTATTCAATTAAAATTTTTTTCCTGCATAGTAGATAATTATGTGCATCCTAATACCATGATTGTTTCATTGGTGTGATGTTTATTCTTGGTGTTGCAAGAACACATTTTCATCTGGGGTGACATCTATTTCTACTCTTGGGAAAATCTCTAGGGGGACAGAGAGATAACACAGCAGATAAGGTACTTCTCTTGCGTCCAATTGACCCAGTTTCAACACTTGGGTCTATATATGATTCCCAGAGAACTGCCAGTAGTGACCCCTGAGCTCAAAGCCGGTAGTAACCTGTGAGCAGTGTGGCTCAAAAACCAAAACAATGTGCCAGACCTTGGACAGAGAACCTTCTCCCTGGTGCTGATATTTCCCAAGCGCTTCACCCTCCACTTCCTTCATGGCATCAAACACCCTTTACCTTACTGCTCTTTGCACTGTAATTTGATACTCCTCCAAGGAAAGGGTATAGGAGTTTCCTCTAGGTGTCCCTAGTCCCCCCAGGCCCTTGTCCTCTTTAGGTACACAAACTTTTGTGCAATAGCTTGAATGGGTTCCTCAAGCCCCGGTCCAATTCCACAGCCTCACCAAAGTTTCTCCATAATTGATGTGACATTTCCTTCTCAGCTGTGAGATTGAAGTTTGGAGATATGTCCTACGGCTATCAATTAGTTCCTTTGATGCCGTTTTTTCACCAGGTGACCAGAGGTGGGTCTTTGAGAAATCTAGCAGGAAAAGTGGTTTCAGATTTCCTAGATAGGCGTAGAAGACATGAGCAGCCAAGCCTTATACTAGAGTCTATGCTTTGCGCAAATGACATAATGTTTTACACTCAAAATTAATTACTGCTTTTATATTCAGAGAAGCATTGCTAACATAAAAGCACAGCTAAACTTACTTCTTTAGACCATTCACTCGCATATAAATTTGAAAAAACTACCTTAAGCACAATGGCATCCTGCCTCTTCCTAAATGTGATAAACCTCTAGTTTGAAACATTGGCTTAGCTTAATCTCCTCTTCCCCAAAGGCTGCTTGGACTTTTTCCATGTTACTCTTGAAATAGTCTCAGCTCTCATCTGTTAAAAAATGATTAAACCACATTATATCTCTCAGGAGTAATAATAGTCTCTTTGATCACCTCCCATGGAGGATCTGTATTGATTTCAACAAAATCAATCTTCCTTTGTTATTGGCTTCCTACTATGTGCTAAATTTATCTTCAAAGCTGAGGGAGAAACGCCAATGAGGCTACATCCCTGTTTCTTAGAGAGTGATTGCGGAGGACATGCCATAAAGTCCCTGGTGGGATAGCCTCTGCTTCAGATGACCAAAATAAACCCTTCTACCTGTAGGGGCTGGGACCTGCTGTAACTCAGTCCATTGTCTTTGTCAAACAAAGAATTCAGGGACAGAGAGTGAGGAAAACAGCAGAGATTGATTAAACAGATAGTGCACTCTTGAGAGATGGGTGTGGGTACAAGCACACAAGGGAGAGCCACACACTAGGTTTGGGGGGATGTCTTTTAAATAATGCACTAAGGGCAAAAGTATGCAAAAAGGGTTGGTCAAGAATGCTTTAAATGGAAGTTGGAGGGATAGCACAATGGGTAGGGTGTTTGCTTTGCACGCAGCTGACCTGGGTTCGATTCCTAGCATCCCATATGGTCCTCCAAGACCGCCAGGAGTAATTCCTGAGTACATGAGTCAGGAGTAACCCCTGAGCATTGCCGGGTGTGACCCCCCCCCAAAAAAAAGAGTGCGCTAAACGGGATGATGTGAAAGTTTTGAAAGTATATATGAATTTGTGCTAGTTCGAACTTTTCAATTATCATTTGCACCTGATTAGGCTGCTATTTAATGTGTGAATCAATATGTATTTTGTACTTAGAGAGGAGAAAAGTGGCCTAGGATGAGGGTTCTGAAGTTTCTAAACCTGCTTCTGTAGCTGATTGAAGCTGATTTTTCCCAAGTCCTTAAATTCTTTATCAGGAAGTTGGTGCCACAGGCTGTCTGGGTTGGAGTCTCAAAATCCCTTTATTTTTTCCTTAGGTTGGAGAGTTTCCTTTTACTTCTTAGTTTTCCATACTGCCTCTGCTCTAACAAACACACTTCAACTCTGTGAAAGAATTTGCTCAACCTTTTGTACATTAATGTTTTCAAGAAAAGCTCATTTGTATCTTTCTTTAAAAAGAAAAATCCTCAATACCCTGAAAGGAATTTGGTGAGTCCAATTCCTGTACACACATACTTCTCCACTTAGAACATCTGGCAATAATGTGGAGTGAGAAGGTACTCCTACCTGCAGTTTTATTCTGACTCCTTTCTTCCCAACAAGGGAAGTCAGCTTAGAGTAAGGTACTTTAAGGGAACCCAAAGAGTGGAAAATCAAGTACGACTAATATACATTCTTGGGACTATGGCTTCTTTTTCATTTTTCAGCCACCCTCCCAATACTGAAGAGGCCACCTCATGCAAATGAAATAGTTGGAGATCTCTCCATGGCTTGGAAGCTGACCTCACATGCTGGGGGAAAAGGCAGCTGAGATAGAGAAGGGACCACCAAATAAACGATGCTTGAAGGGCTCACTCAGGATGGAAGATATGTGCTGAAAGTAGACTACGAACCGAACATGATGGCTACTTAGTACCCGTATTGCGAACCCTAACACCCAAAGGAGAGAGAGAGAGAGTAAAAGGGAATGTGCCTGCCACAGAGGTGAGGTGGAGAGGGATGGGGGGAAGGGGTGGGAGGGATTCTGGGAACATTGATGGTGGAGAATGGGCATTGGTGAAGGGATGGGTACTCGATCATTGCATGACGGAAACGTAATCACGAAAGTTTATAAATCTGTAACTGTATTTCACAGTGATTCATTAAAAAAAATAGAATAATCAGTATTGCTGAGAATTTTCTGTGACCTGCCTTTTTTGTATACTGACTAGTGTAGGTTGAAATTCTGGGAACTGGAAGAAAAATAAAGATTTTGCAAGTTCTGTTAAATAAATAATAAAACAAAATAAAATATTTGGAGCGATAGCACAGCAGGTAGGGCGTTTGCCTTGCAAGCGGCCAACATGGCCACCCGAGTTCAATTCCTCCGCCCCTCTTGGACAGCGCGGCAAGCTACCGAGAGTATCTTGCCTGCACGGCAAAGCCTGGCAAGCTACCCGTGACGTATTCAATATGCCAAACACAATAACAACAAAGTCTCATGATGGAGACATTACTGG
This sequence comes from Sorex fumeus, assembly GCF_029834395.1. NCBI lineage: Eukaryota > Metazoa > Chordata > Mammalia > Eulipotyphla > Soricidae > Sorex > Sorex fumeus. Next base: position 48,009,890 of record NW_026606101.1, read on the forward strand.
GCTCGCTCGAGAAAATCGATGAACAACGGGAGGACAGTGACAGTGATAATAGTTGGGGAGGATGTAGTTTTGAATTTTGACTCAACTATTCATCAGCCTCAGATTTGGGGGTAAGTCATTTACTTCTTTGTATATAAAAATGATGTAAAACAAGCAACCAAGGCTGATGGATTTTAAGGGTCCATACAGAGCCCTAATATAGGTATTCTCAATTTACTCTGGGTACAACCCCATAATCCAATCTCAAATCAAACCTCTCATTAAGCCAAACATGCTTTAATACCCCTAACCTACTGGACACTCTAGCTTAACCTAATTTGCATTAAAAGTGCTCAGAAATTTCACTCATGTTAACCTACCGTTTGACAAAATTATCTAATGCAAAATCTATTTTATCATGAGATGTTAAGTAGCTCATGCAATTTAACAAATGCTCCACTAAAAGAGAAAAACAGAATGATCTGTTTGGGTTCTTGCCACCAATGTGCACAAGCTGAAAGGTCTGCAAAATGGCTGGAGGACTGACCTAGAGTTAATAGTAGATGATGGGGAATGTTCTAGCAGTAGAACTCCTGCTGACCAGGAGCTGAGCTCACTACTATTGCCCAGTCCTAGAATGAAGAAGTGGACCACACATTTCTAGGCCAGAAAAAAGAGCTAGTTTCAGAATACTAGTTGTCTCTTTCAAATGAATGTGACTGTCACATCATCATGAAATCAAAAAATTTTAAGTGAAACCATCATTAAGTTGGGGTCAAACTAATGTGACAGAAATAGCAAATAGTTGAGAGCTGAGAGTCACAGTCTGACAGCTGGGGATCAATTCTCTTTAAGTATTATATGCTGTTTGACCTTGGTCAGGTTATATCAATTCTCTGGGTTTGCATTCCATTAGCTATACAGTGAGAATAAAAATAGTGCCTGCCTCATATAGCTGCAAAGGTCAAGTATGTTAACTACAGAAAATGTCTAGAATAATGTTAACTCTTCTTATCATGATTAAATAGTTGTCGTTAGAGGACAGACAGATAGTACAGGAATCAAGATGTTTGCCTTGCACATGGCTGACCCTGATTTGATCCCTGTCATACTGCATATGATACCCTGAGCACTGCCAAGAATGATCCCTGAGCACAGAGCCAAGAATAAGCCCTGAGCATCATTCCACATGACCCCCAAACCAAATTTAGCGCTGTTAGCAATGTCCTCCCATTGTTCATCGATTTGCTCGAGTGGGCACCAGTAATGTCTCCACTGTGAGATTTGTTGTTACTGTGTTTGGCATATCGAATATGTCACAGATAGCTTGCCAGAGTTTGCCGCACAGGCAGGATACTCTCGGTAGCTTGCCGGGCTCTCAGAGAGGGACCGAGGAATCGAACCCGGGTTGGCCGCATGCAAGGTACATGCCCTACCAGCTGTACTATCCCTCCAGCCCTCCAAAAACAAATTAATTAATTAAGGAAGGAAGGAAGTAATTGTTGCTAGTAGAAGCCGCGATAGCAGTGGCAAAGATAATAGTTTCAACAGTTGGTACCCAACAACAACCCCAACTAGGTTTTATGTGATTATGTTTTATCACCTCTGGTTAGTTTATTCTGTTTGAAGAAACTAAACTGCTTGAATTTTCATAACTTTGTAATGAAAGAAACAATTGTTGAGTACTTTTTAAGTATCAGACAAATCAGAATACTGGGAGCTTTAGGATTGGCTCAGCTAACTCTCAGAACATGGCCAGGTACTGTTATTGGCTCCATTTTACAGGAAGACAACTGAGTTCCAGGGAGAGTATCTTGTCCAAGAGTAAATAACTAACACGAGCGCTGGCTCCAGGCCTCCAGAATGACAACGGAGAAAACAAATCCCTTCATATCCATTGCTGAATTCTACTGGGACTTGATTTCTTCTTGGGAATAGATGATAACAATCCCAAACAATTTGAGCTTCCCAATGCCAGCTGTTTTATAATTGCAAGGGGCTCTTCTAAAAGGAAACAAAAGATCACCAGTTTTTTTGCCAGTGGAGAGAGGAGTATTTTGAGAGTTTGGCTGAGGTGGCTCTCACCTCTGTGTTGGGATGAGAGGGAGTGCTTCTGTTTGCATTAGCCAGAGGAGGACTGTGAACTATTATCTTACCTTGTTATCTGAGCCGCTGGCTCACAAGGAAGTTTCCTTTGCTAATGGTTGAACTGCTCTTCAGATAAAGGCCTCCCCTGGATCTCCACAGCACTAATTAATCAGCTGTTAAAACAGTAGATGATAAAGACGGGCTTACTTAAAGTTCGAATTGCCTGCAATCAGAGATAACCAGTGAGTCCCTTTTGGCAGTGAGATATGAAAACAGGAGAATGATCGCTTATCAAAGTGAACATGGCACTCAAATGAAAAATGTGGTTCAGAAAATAGTTAAAGCCATGTTCACATTGGTGGGAATAAAAATCCCTGTATAATTGTTTCTGTAAACCTGTCCCGGCAAATTGAAAATGGCACAAAAATACACATAAGAGATGTGCATGAAAATATGAAAACATAATCCATATTGGTATTTCCATGTAAGTCACGTGAGCAGAGAGAGCCAGGGCAGATTTCGTGGATGTGGTTGTACAAATATGATGCTTGTGGCCATCATCTACTTCGATGGTCTCTTATTTTCTGACATTGATTAGTTGTGTGTGTTTCCATGCAGTGCTCAGAGGTAGGTCCCAGGGTTAGTGGGTCAACTCTTAGCCCAGCTCTGCAGTTCTGCTCAGGCCCACGAGACAACTAGGGCAGCCATGGAAGCTACACCTAGTGGTACTCAGGGGTCCACATGGTGCCAGGGATCAAAACTGGGACCTCTGTTTGTAATGTATATTCTCCAGCTCTTCAAACTTTAGCCCCAGTCCCTAGTATTGATCTATTTTCAAATGTTTTCCCCTCCATTTTTTTTTCTTAAGCATACACTGTCCCAACAACATACTTTCTACGTATTTTGTGTCTCTACCATTGTCCCAAACTCTGTACTAACCCACCCCTTTGATTAACTTCATCTTATGGATCTGTTCTCAGAATCTGTTGTCTCTGGCGACTTGCTATTCCTGTACTATGTTTCTTTATATTCCTCATATCAAATAAATCATATAGTGCTTATGCCTCTGACTTACTAAGCTATGGTAGCTCTGTAGCACTGTCCTCCCATTGTTCATTGATTTGCTTGAGCGGGCACCACTAATGTCTCCATTGTGAGACTTCTTGTTACTGTTTTTGGCATATCGAATACACCACGGGGAGCTTGCCAGGCTTTGCCCTGTGGGCGGGATACTCTCAGTAGCTTGCCAGGCTCTCCAAGAGGAGCAGAGGAATCAAACCTGGGTTGGTTGCATGCAAGGCAAACGCCCTACCCACTTTGCTATCAACTAAGCTATGATACCTAAATAACATTGAAAAAATAAATCTGATATTTTCCAGCTCCATCCAAGTTTCAGTGAACTGCATCATTCTATCTTTACTGATAGCAGCATAGTATTCCTTTATGTATATACACCACTCTTCTTTATTGAATCACCTGTCATTAAACATTTGAGTGCTTCCATATTTTGGCCAATGTGCTATGATGATTACAGATGTGCAAAAACCTGTATTCAAATCAGTGACCTTGCATTTCAGGGGTGGAGAGCAAGATGTGGAATCACTGGGCCATAGGTAAACTCTGTTTTATTTTTTGAGAAAACTCAATATTATTCTCCATAAAAGAGGATCTTGAAACATTCAATATTCAATATTGTTAAAATTAAACTAACATTTGATTTCTTCAGAGATTTAAGAAAATCCCTATTAAGAGAAATCTCTGGAAAATTAGCATATGGTAAGCAAATGAAAAAAATTCAAATGATATTGATAAACAGAGGATTTTGATTGATCTGGATATTGATACTAGATTTGCATGCAACTTAAAGAAAAGGAAGGCACTAATTGGCATGGGTGTTGAGGGAGTGACAATCTTACCTGCTGAGAAGATGATTTTGGAAGGACAGACAGGTAAAAAAATACAAAGTGTGACTCAGGGAAGGTTAAGAATTCTGGGCAGAACAGTAAAATCAAATATGATAGATAGAATGGAAAGTCCTTCAAAAGAACTTTGATTCTACTTCCTGGAGAAGGATAAACCAGTCTGAAAGGTTGAATTAAGACAAATATATACAATGACTATTTATTCCAAAAAGATTTTTGTTGACTTTAAATATATTAGAAATAAATATGTGAAGCTTCCCACTTAAGAAATGAATTATAATATGGAGATGATGTTGATATTAGTATTAATGTTAACATTTTAATTTATTTGATTTCATAAAAATGCAGTGAATCAGAAAAATCAGTGTCTTTCAAATCTGGCAACCTGAGTTGGGATTAATTACTATAATGAAGCCTGGCAACATGACTATGGAATAATAGTTATTATGAAAATTAATCACTAGTGTTCTTAAGTAAATAATCTCTCTGAGCCTCAGTTTTATTCCCTATAAAAATGGGTGATCAGGACAGAGACATCATCAAATTTTGTATCTACATCCCTTACAACTTATTAATTTTTAGGGTTAGACCCAACAGCATTCCCCAAAGTTTCTACATGTTTGGGTGTCAGGATACAATATTTTCCCAAAGATACAGTGACAACATAGACAGTGTTCCTAAAACTCTCTTGGAAATTTTGATGCTAAAATGCAACAATGATTTGTTATAATTAAGAAATGTTTTGACAAAATTCCAGCTACTTACATATTTACATAACGTTGGCAGAGTGAGAATTAGATATCCCTGACATTCCATGTCAGTAATCCATTTTGCATGCTTGAAATTGCCTCCTGCCTTCTGGATGCATTTTTTTCTCATTCCGTTTGATATGTATGTTATATTATCACCACAGTTCCCAAGTGATTTACAAAAATCGGATAGAAATCAGTTATTCTTAGCATTGTTTTTAGACGGTGGCAATTCTGGAAAATGCTTCGACGGATGGCTAATGAGGGTGGCATGTGAGCTGGGGTGAGCTGGGGTCTTTGAATCAGAACGCACTCTGTGCCCTGTGTAACCTCGGGTATCCCATCCCGCGTGTGTTGCATGAGTCGCACTTGTCTCCCTAAAATGGAGATAATAGTCATTCAGCTACCATCATCCCGTGCTGCTGACTGCGGTTCAGATGTGGTTCACCTGATTTAAAAAGCCGCAGGGACTCAGAAAACGAGAGTGTGTAAATTCAGAGAGCTATTAGTATTCTACAAGATGATTTTTTTTGCAACCTAAGGAATAATCAGCCTTCATAAGCAATAAACAAGGAAGGCTATAAATAGCCCCCAAATCTGTTACCAAGAAGTAGCTTTTGAGAAGGAACTAGGACTCAAAATTATTTTTCCAAGATTGATGATGGAGAACCAGTAAAATGCTTTAAAATGGTTAAAAATAAAACAAACCATGTGTTCTTTACTTTCTGTCAGTCACTCTCATGAGTGCAACCCATTCAAGGAGATATTGTCATTATTATTTTGTTTGTTTTTGCTTTGGGGGTCACACCCAGTGATGCTCAGAGGCTATCCTGGCTCTATGCTCAGGGATCACTCCTGGTGGTACTCAGGGAACCATAGTGTTGTGCCAGTGACTCATATCTGTGTAGGGTGCATACAAAGCAAGCAGCCTACTGTCTTTGACTTTTTCTCTCTGGCCCTAATTATTCTTGGTGTACAGGTGTGGAAATAAAATGAGATGAAAACTCAAGGAACTTGGTCTCACTGCTAAGAAATTTCCAGCTTGGGATTTAACCCATGCAATCTGGCTTTAGAACATGTGCTTTTAACCACTGCATTAACTGAGACTCAGAGCACAAATCAAGCATAGTGATTTACCTAAGCTTTAATGGTCTGTACGTGGCAGAAGACCTAGTAGCCAGAAGCACTCTTTCTGGAGCAGAGCCTTGTAATGACCATCCTTATCCATTACCAAAGCCTCTCGTCTTTTCTTTGCCTCAGTCTCCATGACTTTTTATTCCTGCTCTGTGGGAAGGTGAAAGGGTACTGACAGTAGTGTCACAACCTCCTCATTGTTCTTCTAGGGTAAGTTGAGGCAGAACCATTAAGCAAGATGTGACAAGCTAAATAGAGTAGCAAAGCAAAGGAAGGAAACAAGAATGGAGAACAGGAATTTGATTCTGTTCAAAATTCCCCATAGTTTCCTTTTCTCCTCTTTCTCATCTTCTCTGGCGAGTGGCCTGTCACACTCAGAGGCTCATGTCCTCTTCCTTTCATCCTTCCTGTCTCCAGGTGTCATAGGTGGACTCATCTAGATTTTTCATATGATAACTAGGGGTGCAGTACATTGGAAGTTCTAGTCAAATACTACCCCTCTCTTTTTGTTCCTTCTATAGACCTATTGGTATGGATAATCCCATGAAGGAGCAACCTTCTATTTCTGTGTATTTTTTGTTTCTTTGGGGGTGGGGAGTGATGCTATACCTAGCCATTCTCAGGGCTTATTTCTGGCTCCATTCTTTAGGGTCACTCCTGGCAATGATCCAACGCCCATATGTGGTTCTGGGAATTGAACCAGGGTCAGCTGTATGCAAGGCAATTCCCTTAACCCGTGAATTATCTTGTCACACCCCCAGTCTATTTTTAATTTATACTTAAATTTATAAGTATATAAATTTAATTATGGAGCGATAGCACAGCGGTAGGGCGTTTGCCTTGCACGCAGCCAACATGGCCGACGTGAGTTTGATTCCTCTGCCCCTCTCGGAGTGCCCAGCAAGCTACCCGTGATGTATTCGATACGCCAAACACAGTAACAACAAAGTCTCCAATGGAGACGTTACTGGGCCCACTCGAGCAAATCGATGAACAACGGGAGGACAGTGACAGTGACTTAAATTTATAGCTATATGACACTCATCTGAACAATATGCTCTGTTTGGGTTAATAGTCATGTACACTAGTACTTTATAAATGCCACTGATTCAACTTGGTGTAACTTCTATAGAAAATGGTGCGATTCTCTTAGAAACGAAAGTGCAAATACCATATGATCTATCAATACTGCTCCTTGGCACTACCCGAAGAAAATAAAAATACTGTTTTAGAATATCTGTGCTTTTCCATCTTAGTGAATTCCCAAAATTTTGCCTGTAGCAATGCTGAACAATCTCACTTTTCCATGATCATAGCAACATCTTTCACAATAGCCAAACCATGGAATCAACTTAAATGCCCACAGGATGACTAGACAAAAATCACTTAATCACTTAATCACTTAACTTCCCGTTAGTCGTCGATTTGCTCGAGCGGGCGCCAGTAACGTCTCCATTTGTCCCTGTCGCGTGCTAGTGTAGCCCAATGGCATCTCTTCGCTCCGGGAACATGGAGGGCCTCAAACCGATCGTTCATGACCTTGACAAAGAAGCCTGACCATCTGGTAGGTGGGCGGCCACAAAAATCTGTGAGATATATCTATCTATCTATCTATCTATCTATCTATCTATATATATTTCATGGAACACTACTCTGTCATTACAATGGATGAAATTGTGCCCTCCAAAGAAAAATAGATGAAGCTCAAAGTCATTGATAGTAAGTGAAATAAAATAAGTAAGTGAAAGATAATTACCGAACGCTTTCACTCAAATGTGGAATAAGAATAAAGCAAGCAGCTTGGCATTAAGAAATAAAACTCTCTTAGACTCAGTCAAAACTATGGTGGGCACCAGGGAAAAGGATGGAAGTTTGGTGTTGGTGTGAGAAATGGGTAGAGAAGACTTTTTGATGGTCGAATGGCACTCCAGTGGTAAGGTAAAAGGTAAAGACCCTCCCGTTGTTCATCGATTTGCTCGAGCGGGCCCAGTAACATCTCCATTGGAGACTTTGTTGTTACTGTGTTTGGCATATCGAATATGTCACGGGGAGCTAGCTTGCCAGGCTCTGCTGTGCAGGCGAGATACTCTCGGTAACTTGCCGGGCTCTCCGAGAGGGGCGGAGGAATAGAACTTGGGTCGGCCATGTTGGCTGTGTGCAAGGCAAACGCCCTACCACTGTGCTATCGCTCTAACTCCAGTGGTATGTACAATTAATCTTCTTTGTTTTTTGACTATACAGCCAATGCTTGAAAACCATGAGGTAGCAGGGATCTAGCCCAGGGCTTCAGCTCTAATTCTTTAAGCTACCTCTCTATAAACATTGGGTCTTGTACTTATATAGAAGCATAAAGCTGTGTAGAAGTGTAGAACAAAAATTCTATATTTTACATGAATTAAAAAAATATGTTTTTTTTTTTAAAGGGCAAGCATTCCTGGAACAACAAAACCATGAAAACATACAAAGTGTCACTGATGCTCTATAATCCCTGAAAAGATTTACCTTTCTTGGATGGTTTGGAACTTCTCAAGGACTAAAAATTAAAATGCTTCTTTTTGAAATTCAGTGCCCTTTCACTAATTAAATACCAAGGCAATCTAGCCTGATAAAACTATGGATCGAAGTTATACTTGCCTGTATTGGTTTCTGAGCTCAGGTCTTATAGCAGGATTTTCTTTGCATTATTTGTTACATTTTTGTTCCCAGAAGTCAACAAGGAATGATGAGTGAAGTCAGAACTTCACACCATGCCCTGGATCTGACTGATCTCTTCTTGTTTCCAAGCACCAGCTTCAACAAAAGACAGCAGTTCCCTTAGCCTTTTCAAGGGGACAAGCCTTTCTAATTGGTTTGCGATTGGGTGTATATCTTCTTATGCACAACAAAATTTTTGCTAGTTTCCTTTGGTTTTAAAAACTCCACATGAATGCTTAATTCACAAAAGAAAGAGAATCTTAGCACCCGCTTTATGTCAGGATTGAGGGAAATGAAGACTTTGAAAGGTCCCATGGAGAACAAAAGCTTTTTGTGTATAAAGGTGTCTTAATATTGGTGCAGTGACTTCAGGGTATGAGATTAGGGAAGGAAAGGTAAGATGGGGAGAGATAAGATAAGAGGAAGGTGGCAACATCAAATAAGCATTACAGTCTTAGAGTATAAAAGGTGAACACATTAAAAATGTTTGAATCAGAAGAGAAACTGTAAATTTAGCTTCAGCTTAGTGTTATTCTAATCTATACCATAGAAATTCAATAACTGACTCTATAATCTCCAGAAAGACTTGTTCTTCAGAATGTTGCTTGAAAAAGCACTAATTTAGAATGCCAATTGGGCTGATAAAACTTATTATATTCCAAAGGGGAGGAAAGTTTAGGAAGAAATGCCTCATTTCCCATTTTTCGAGGAAGAGATAGCTCAATTATCACTTAAAAGTACAGTATTAATTCTTTCAAATGACCTTCTAATAAATGTTATTTATCTGGGTAAGATGGGTGACACACTGCAAGATAAAAACAGATCTGGAGAGAGATGGTTGTGGCCCAAATTCTGATTGCGTTTTCTTCTGTTTCCCTGGAGAAGGAATAGAAATGACAAGATTTTTTTTTTTAAGAGGGCAAAAGTTTTATTATTATTTATTTGTTTAAATATTATTATTTTGGGGTTCACAATATTATTAATAATGATTTCTCATGACCTAATACTCATTAACACACCCATCACCACTTGAAGTGTATGGATATAGTTACTTTGATTTATTTCCTTGCTTATTGTCAGTAGCATTTGCAGTGGGTTGGACTCCCCTTGCTTCACAGACACAGGCACTGAGGCTTCCTTCAGAAGGATCATGCTGTCTGGAAACCTGTGTGAGCAGCTGAACCTGGAAATAGACTTCCAGCTGGGTTCTTCCCAGAGCGTTCTGGGAACATGCATTCCTTTCTCTGGTGTTTTAGAGGATTGTTAGTTGATGGTGAAATTTCTGTCTTTCGAACTTACTATATTCGGAAATGCTGCCCGGAAAACTCTGAATGTGGTGCTCTCTAGTTCCTTTCTACTTTTCAATGTTAGAGAACTTGGTTTTGCATGACATCAAAAAAGCAACAAAAAGAGAGTTTCTTGCATCAAATTTGGCCAGATTTCTCTTGTAACTAGTCTGGGAGTCTTGAGTTTGATTCCAAACTCACTGCGTGCTGCTCGCAACCTTCCAATGTAGTCTAAACATACAGTGTGTAAGATCCTATGTAATAGTTGGCAAATCTTGGCCAGATAGATAACTAAAGTTAAAAGGTTAAGGTTTGTTCCTTCACAACACATGGTCCCCCAGAGTGTCACTGAAAGAGCCCTGCAGTGTCCCTAGCCCTGCCAGCATCTCCAGGTGGCCCCATAATCCCCAGCATTCCAGGGTCTGAGCAGCACCACATCCTGGGATTGTCACATTGAATTCAAGGTCTGGTTAGCTGTGAATTACAGTAGTGGCCCCTGGGTCTCCTGATCATTGTTTGGGAAGCCCTCACCTGCAAAAACAAACAAACAAACAAACTCTGAAAGTCTCTAGAGAAGATGGGGAGTGAGGTGGAGTAGGACATGAGGCAAGAAGAAAAGTAAACCTCGTACAGAGAAGTCTTTTTCTTTATTCAACATTTCCTGCTACTCTCTGTCCTTTGTTTTGAGGCTGTTTTCTTGCTGACAACTGAGGGAAAACTAGAGCTTGGGGAAACAAAACAGCACTTATTTTTTTTGCTTTTTGGGTCACACCCAGTGTTGCACAGGGTTACTCCTGGCTCTGCACTCAGGAATTATTCCTGGCGGTGCTGGGGGGTCCATATGGGATGCTGGGACTCGAACCCGGGTTGGCTATGTGCAAGGCAAATGCCCTACCTGCTGTGCTATCACTCCTGCCCCCCAAAGACAGCACTTTCAAAGAAAGAATTTCTATTCTCTTTCCATCACAATGGGGTATGCCTTAGATTGAAAATTGTGGCCATTTGTATTTCCAAGTCTTGTTTCTGTTGGTCCTCTTAGTTTTAAAATCTACTTGGCTTTATAAAATAAAGTTGTTGTTTAATTAAGTCTTAAAAGTGGGAGGGAGAGCACCAACCAACCCAGTTTCTAGATCTGTATTTGACTATAAAATACGTGAGACCTGGTTGCAGAGATGAAAGAACAAAACATAACAACAACAACAATAAAAACCCAGTCAAATATTGCTTCTGACCAAACAATGTAGAACCAAAGGCCCCCAAGGTTTTCCTAAAAAGAGGAAGTGGAGGCATCATATTCTTTCATCAATAACTGATTAGCTTCACAGTCAGTCACAGTCCTCCCGTTGTTCATCGATTTGCTCAAGTGGGCCCAGTAACATCTCCATCATGAGACTTGATGTTACTGTGTTTGGCATATCGAATACGTCACGGGGAGCTTGCCAGGCTTTGCCGTGCAGGCTCGATACTCTCGGTAGCTTGCCAGGCTCTCCGAGAGGGGTGGAGGAATCGAACTCGGGTCGGCCATATTGGCTGCATGCAAGGCAAACGCCCTACCGCTGTGCTATTGCTCCAGCCCCAACTGATTAGCTTAATTACTATAAATTTAGGAGCAGATTTATATGGAAAAGACTTTACACAGTTACACATGGTCAAATATAATCTAATAGTTTGGAGGTAGAGAGGTGAGGTAACTCACTCTAAGTGTCAACACCACTGTAAGTGACTAAAACTCTAAAATTTTTTTAAAAATAAATTTGATAAGGGAGCAGGGTGGGACATTGGGAGAGGAACTTGGGACATTGGTGGGCAGATGCTGACACTGGTGGTAGATATGGAGTTAGAGTGTTGCATACCTGAAATTCTGTAATCAATGGTATTGTAAATCAGTATCTAAATAAAAGTGGGAAAAAGAATATTATGTATTTTAGAACATGAAAAGTTAAAATAGAAATCTATTAGGAAAAACGAGAACGATCAAGGAAATAGAGACTTCTGCAGAGTTGCAGTAAGCATGGAATCTTAATATTCTCAGATATATATATATATATATATATATATATATATATGATTGGCAGAACACTAGATGAAGGACAACCATGTGAGCAAACCGGGTTCCAAAAAGGATTCAGCACGATCGACCATATCCACAAGGTAACCAAGCTCATTGAGGTTTCTCAGGAGTTCAAGATGCCGCTCTGTCTATCGTTCATCGATTTAAAGAAGGTCTTTGATTCTGTTGAGACTGAAGCAGTCATCGAAGCCCTAGCCAAACAGAGCATTCAAACTCAATACATCAGGATCGTCTGTGAGCTGTATTACGGATTCACTACCAGGATCTCACCATTCTACAAGTAAGTGATCATCGATGTCAAGAGAGGGGTTCAGCAGGGTGATACCATTTCACCGAAACTCCTCAGTGCCACCCTCAAGAACATCATGTGATGACTGGAATGGGAAGGAATGGGAGTGAAGATAGACGGTCGGCAACTACACCACCTCTGCTTTGCTGATGACATCGTTCTAATAACACCAACATTAGCCAAGCGGCACAAATGCAGGCCGACTTCAACCGCGAGTGTGCAAAAGTCGAACTGCGGCTGAATCTCATGAAGACAATGTTCATGAGAAATGGACTCATTTCTGATATTCCATTTGCTCTCAACAAAATGAATATCTCCAAATGCAGCAGTTATGTGTACCTAGGTCGAGAAATCAGCATGACGAATGACCTGGTACCTGAGTTGTGCAGGAGGAAGAGAGTGGCTTGGAACACCTTCAAGAGCATCAAAGAGGATGAAGAATTTCCGGCTCCAGGCACATCTCTTTGATTCCACTGTTCTTCCTGCATTAACATATGCCTCACAGCCCTGGGCCCTATGAAAACAGGATGAGAATGCGATTAGGGTCTCCCAAAGAGAAATCGAAAGAGCTATGCTTGGAATATCATGTTTCACTCAAGTGAGAGAAGGAATCCAGAGGTCCGATGGTCAAGAATCAGGGACACGGTCTCATTTGCCAAGGTGTAGAAAGTCAAATGGGCTGGACACGTAATGCGATTTGGAGACGACCGCTGGACTAGAGCCATTACCTACTGGATTCCACAGGACGTCAAAAGATCGCGTAGCCACCCACCTATGAGGTGGTCAGACTTCTTCATCAAGACCCTGAATGATTGGTTTGAGGCTCTTCATGTTCCTGGAGTGAGCAGACGGCATTGGGCTACACTAGCATGTGACAGGGATGGATGGAGACGTTACTGGCGCCCACTCGAGCAAATTGATGAGTAATGGGATGCCAAGTGATCAAGTAATCAAGTGATACTTAAAATAATCTGTAGAGGGACTTCAAGGTTTGGAGTGCATCGCTGTTATGCTTGATGTCCCGAGTTTAATCCCTGGGCTCACTGCTGGGTGTAAGATTGTGTCCCCAAGAACTGCCAGGTAACCACTGTTGCACTTCACCTGCACAACCAGGCTGAGTATCACTGGGATTGGCTTCTGTGTCCCTTGAGCACTTTTTGAGGGGCCTTATTAAAATAAAAATAAAGCTATATATTAAATGGAAACTGGGCAGATCATAGTTGTCAGTGAGTTTTGTATCAAATTCTATCATTGGTTTGTATCATGGATTCTACTTCTGGTTCTTCTGTTTAAGAACTACTGATCTCAGTTTTCTGTTTCTCACCTGAAAAATTTGGAGGTGAAGATCTTTATGCATGTTTCAAACAGGTTTGTTGTGAAGGTTACAATTTTAATCACAAATGCAAAACCATTCATAAACTTTACTTCATCTTTATTATAACTTCTTTTTCATTGTTATGAAAAATATATAGTCCTTTCAGAAGGCTAACATTAGACACCCAAGTGTGCTCCTACATGTACTGACAGAGCAGTATGGCAGCCCAAATGATTTCTTAGTGAGATGTAGCTCAGGTGTGGTTGCATCAAGGTGTAGTTGTAGAGTTTTAGGTTCTGGAAAATTCAGAAGATAGTACCCGAAGATCATAAGAATTCAGACTGTATCTTTCAAGGATATTTACAAAGGAAAAGGTAAACTAATACTTGAGAAGAATTCACAGTAGTACTACCTCTACAAGAAAATTCCACAAAATTGTTTAAAATAAAAACCTTGGCATTTACATCTTATATTTCAGTTAACACTGTTGATAATCTCAGGAAAGTTTCTGAGGCCCTCTTAACTGGTAGGTTCATAGTTAAATGTAAGGGTACTAGCAGCTTGTGAAATTCTACAGGATTGATAAGAAACCAAAGCCTGAGACACAGCGAATTTTACATTGCCATATCTCAATAAGTAAATACTAAATGAACGAATCAAAGAATAATAAGGCATAGTCATTGGTATTATTAACACAAAAGATGTGAATTATGAAGGAGTTAACTATGGAGAAAACAAAGGAAATTTTTTGAATATTTTTGAATATAAATATCTAGGATTGTAATATCTTCTTGATGAATTATGCTTTAATTATTATGAAAAAATGCTTATACATATAATATTTTTTGCTCTGAAAAAATCAATAGTAATAATAATGCTATTCTAGTTCTTTCTTTTTATTAGTATAGCATTGTAGAGCTTTCCAGCATTTCTCACTTAGACCATTTTTGTCTTAATATTTAAAGTGATGTTTCTTGTAGACAGCATAAAGTTATCTTGCTTTACTTGAAAATAAGGTTCTCAATAGGTAACACTTGTTTCTAAGACCTATGTGTTTTAATTACATTTTCAGGTTGCTCCAAATGTATATTACCACTCAACAACTAGCAACAAAATACCTATATTCCTTCATCAATATATTGTATCCATCCTCCTCTTTCTCCTCTAGTAACCTCGTTCCACACTAGAAGGGTTTGTTTTCATTTGGTTTGCTTTACTTTTTTTACTTCTTTATTTCTTTTCTTCTTTACTTGCTTTACTTCTCTATATTTCATATACAAGTGAGATTATCAGGCATTTGTCTTTGAAAGATATTTTAATCAGATATAAACTTCTCAGCTGACAGAGTAGTTTTCTTCCAGTATATTAAGCATTATACTGTTCCACTGTCTTCTCACATTATGTCCAAAGAGAAATCTTTTGTTTTCTTGATATTTGTTCTTCACTGTATAATGTGACTTTTTTTGTCTCTTATTTCATTTAGATTTTCTCTTCCTCTCCAGATATGAACAATTTAATTAAGACCTACTTTGGATAATTTATTTCATACTTCACATGTACAGAACTCGTTGATCATCTGTGTGTATTTCAAATACATATATTGAAAAATTCCAGCAATTATTTATTATATATTTTTCTCATACCTTTTCCTCTCATTCAGGGAGATGAATTACAAGTATACTGCACTTACACTTCTGATGCCAGATAATGGGGGGGCATGAGGAGGAGACAGGGAGAAATTTATATACCAAAACATTCTCCAAATTTCAGTAGACACTGATTGATTGTGCTTCCCATATATTTGACTCAGTGATGAGAATGTTTGCCTGGATGCAGCATTGGACTCCATAAATTAAGAACTGAGTTCACCCAGACTGACTCCTCTTCTGATGCCAATTGCAAGTCCATATTGCCACCTGTACTTCTAAATGACAGACGTAAGTCATACTCCTTTCTTAAGTTCCAATGATCTTACTTTCGTTCCCAAAATCCTCTCTTTGATTAAGGTACCTTTCTAAAGTGGCAACCTATCACTGAAAGATACAACTCAAAATCAACTAGATAAAAGAGATGACTGGGTAACATCTTGTGATGGTACAAAAATGCTTCATCTTTTCTGGTGATGCTTTCTAAAGTTTTATGTAGCTGTCTCATATGCACACACACATGATTAGTGTTTTTCTGATTGTGGGAGATTCCCTACAGATATCCAAATATGCTCATCCAACCAACGCTCTTCTCTCTGGTACCTGGCCTTATGAATTCTAGCTACCTGGGACTTCCAAACACTCAGTTCTGTATTCTGAATAGTGAAATTTTGATAGACTCCATCTGAGTTTTTAATCTTTGGAACCTACTTAGGAACTCTCAAAGCAGTGATATGGGATCACTGTAGAGCTCATTCTGAGAATTGTTTTGGCATCTCTCAGGAATTTTCTTTGAGCAGAGTATTCTGAAAACTATTTTCCCATGAATTTGACTTATTGATTGATTGATGCTTTTGAATTTTTTGTTTTTATTTTAAGCACCATGATTCACAATATTATTGATAGGGTTTTGTGCATACAATATTGTTTTTTAAAGTGGGAGGAAAAAAATTAAAATAAAGCAGGAGGATAAATCCAGTCCTTGTTGCTCTACCTTGACCAAGCAGACATGCAAAGTTTTGAAGGTTGCTAGATGTAATTCCTATTCCAGTTACAGGTGACATACAACTTCTTTCTTCCCTCCTTTGCTTTGTTGGTAAGCATTGAAAAGATAAATAAGCATACCCAAGATTGTGGGCCAGAGCGATAGCATAGCGGGTAGGGCGCTTGCCTTGCACACAGCCAACCCAGGTTCAATTCCTCCGCCCCTCTCAGAGAGCCTGGCAAGCTACTGAGTATTCTGCCTGCACAGCAAAGCCTGGCAAGCTACCTGTGACATATTCGACACGCCAAAACCAATAACAAGTCTCACAATGGAGACTTTAGTGCTGCCCGCTAGAACAAATCGGTGAACAACTGGAGGATGGTGACATTGACAGTGACCCAAGTTTATAGCGCTGGCAATCATGGAGTGAAGAGTCAAAAGTTAGAAGTGATTACAAATACTCACAGCATCATGCCGCATTGAGGGACTGTTGTATCTTCCACAACCTTACTCTTGAGGTGGGTGCTGTAGCACTGTACTGTGTCACTGTCCTCCCGTTGTTCACCAATTTGCTCCAGCGGGCCCAGCAACGTCTCCATTGTGAGACTTGTTGTTACCGTGTTTGGCATATTGAACACATCATGGGTAGCTTGCCAGGCTTTGCCGTGCGGGCGAGATACTCTCAGTAGCTTGCCAGGCTCTCCAAGAGAGGGCGGAGGAATTGAACCTGGGTCGGCCGGGTTGGCCACATGCAAGGCAAACTCCCTACCCACTGGGCTATTGCTCCAGCCCGAGGCGGTTGTTATTATCTTTTATTCAGTTTTGATTTTCCTTAAAGCTCCAAAGGTCTTTGGCCTTAGGACACCCAGATGCAATGAAACTTGTTCTGAATCCATGGCCCAAGTTCTTTCTAATCCATTTCACTGTCCCTAAAGGATTCTTAATATACACAAACCACCTACCTTGGTTTATTACTATATGACTCCTGGGTCTTACTTAGAGCAATTTCTAAATGTAGTCTTTCGTTGTTAAAATTGCAAGATACTTTACAAAGAATTGTCAGCTTTACTAAGATTAGAAATCAACCATTCTTTTTCTGGACTTATTTGAGAGGATTAGTATAATTAGCTTTTGATACTAATTTCTCAAATTCAAGCTTATGAACAAAAAAGCTGCCTACCAGATAAACTCGATGAATATCCATTTACAGTTAGTTTTAATTATTCCTGTAGGATTCCTATTTATGTAAAAATATAAATAATATATATTCTATGAAAAAATGTTTTCTGGTTCCATTGACAATTTTTTTCTGTTGTGCTTTGGGTCACACCCAGCAATGCTCAGGGGTTACTCCTGGCTCTAAACTCAGATATTACTCCTGGCAGTGCTTGGGGGACCATACGGGATGCTGGAGATTGTACCTGGGTTGGCCACGTGCAAGGCGAATGCCCTACCCACTGTACTATTGCTCTGGCTGCAGCAATTTTTATTTTTAAACATTAAGTATATCAATAAATTTTCTCTTGTCTTTTGAAGTATTATTTTTTATAAATACAAAAAGTCCCTTTTGCTAATTTTTATGAAATTTTTATTAATTCTTTTATTAGGGTACCATTGGTTTACTATAATACTTACTAATACTATGTAAGTTTAAGAGGTATAGCTTCATGACTTAACAGTATTACAAAACTACATAGAAAAATTAAGGAGAATTAGATGAAATAATAAACAAAATAAAAAAGAAGTGAGCTCATTTTTGTGTCATAATTTGTAAACTGGGCCGGAGCAATAGCATAGCAGGTAGAGCGTTTGCCTTGCATGCAGCCAACCCGGGTTCGATTCCTCCGCCCTTCTTGGAGAGCCCAGCAAGCTACCAAGAGTATCCCACCTTCACGGTGGAGCCTGGCAAGCTCCCCGTGATGTATTCGATATGCCAAAAACAGTAACAACAAGTCCCACAATGGAGACATTAATGGTGCCCACTCAAGCAAATCGATGAACAACGGGAGGACAGTGCTACAGTTTGTAAACTAGTAAATTACTAACAGTGATGTATATATTCCTTATAAACAGCAATGTTCAATAGCACAGAATAAAATGAGTGAAAACATAAAATGTTCTCCTTAATTCTTTTTACCATTCTCCAAGAATAGCAACTGGTAGCAGTCTCTTCTGAGTCTTATAGAAGTTTTAATTCATACAGACATAAGTATATACAATAATTTTAGTTAAACTGAATTGTGTTGACATTGGATTCAACTTATATGTGGTATTGAATATTTTTCAAATATTTATTACAAACGAATTTTTATTGCTTCAGCTATTATTTTTCATTTTAAGGTCTTTATAAAATTTTGTTTATTAATTTTCATCATTTTTATATATCAATTCATTATGTAACCTCTAATATGTTACTTCTAATATGTTACATCTATTATATTACTATGATACATCATGTTACTTCTAATTTTTAATTTTTTTGTTATATGTCATTTAAACACAAAATAAAAGAAAGAAATAATTATATATTAATTACCTTTGCAATTTGGGAACTTTCTAGAAAGCAAATATATATAATTTCTTTATAGTTTTTTTCACTTCATATGTTTTGTCTTTTTGTATCAAAGCTTTCAAAACTCTCTTGCATTGTTTCTATGGTATGTATAATGTTCAACATTGTGCATGTGTTATATGTATAAAAATAGCATAATATACAACTAATTTTTTCTATTAGAGGTCACTCAGATTTTCTTTGAGTTTTGCCATTTTAAGTATTGCAGCAATAACTTCATTATGTAAACTCTGAATATGAACTTAGTCACCAACTGTCCTTGATACCTCAGCTTCCTTCCTGGATTTCCCTAGAAGTGTACCTATACCAAATTAAGAATGAATTTTATTGAATATATTTTCTCTTATCTAAATGGTTGAGGCCACAAATGTTATTATTCTCATTATAATATATTGGGAAATCAAAGCACTGAAAAATAACATGATCACAATGAGAGAAAAAGGTAGTTGACTAGTAACTGACTTTCAGCATTAAAATGTGAAAGCAGAAAGGGTTGTGAATAGAAAATACATTGGAAGAATAGATGAGGAATGGTAGGGAGATATCCAATGAGGATGAAGGGCTCAATAAGACTGAGAGATGAAAAAGTTCAAATGAATTGTTTTAAGACAGAGGCAGGCACAGAGTGAAGCTTGAAGAGGAGTTTGGAATATGCAGAAGCCATGAAAACTGAAATCCCTTGGAAATACCACTGTTCTATTTAGTTGCTGGAGTCTTGCCCTTCTAGCTGTCTGCTCTGCAGATTATGAGATAAAAATCCATTCCACATCGGCGCCACCTGTCAACGTTTCTTGATGCAGTGTCCTGTAGCACTGTCCTCCTGTTGGTCATCTATTTGCTTGAGTGGGCACCATTAATGTCTCCATTTTGAGACTTGTTACTGTTTTTGGCATATCAAATATGCCACAGGGAGCTTGCCAGGCTTTGCTATGCAGGCGAGATACTCTCGGTAGCTTGCTGGGCTCTCTAAGAGAGGCGGAGGAACTAAATCAGGGTCGGCTGTGTGCAAGGCAAATGCCCTACCGCTGTGCTATGGCTCCAGCCCACTTGATGCACTGTCACTGTCACTGTCCTCCCGTTGTTCATAGATTTTGCTCAAGCGGGCCCAGTAATGTCTCCATTGTGACACTTGTTTACTGTGTTTGGCATATCGAATATGTCACAGGTAGCTTCCCAGGCTTTGTCGTGTGGGCAGAATACTCTTGGTTGCTTGCCGGACTCTCTGAGAGGGGTGGAAGAATGGAACCCTGGTCGGCCAGGTTGGCCGCGTGCAGTGCAAGCGCCCTACCTGCTGTGCTATCTCTCCAACACCTTGATGCACTACTCTGATATTATTATTGCTGTTGTTGTTGTTGTTATTATCATTGTTGCTACTGTTGTTGTTATTGGTTTGGGGGCCACACGCAGATTTGCTTGGGATTTACTCCTGGGTCAGTGCTCAGGGAACACTTCTGGCTGGGCTCAAGGGTATATGGGTCACCTGGAATTAAATCTTACCAGGCAAACACCCTATCTATCCAGCCTCGAGTTTGATTTTAAAATACAAGACAATGTCTTTTGCTCCACAAGAGCCCCTCCCCTACTGAAGGCCATTTTATAGACATAACTCTCAGATTCGATATTAACTTACCAATGTCTCATTTTCTGGGTAAGAAAAATTGGAGCACAAGAAAGAGCATTACTTAATGTAGTTATTCAGAATGTTAGTGTTCCTTTCAGCTGTATTCTTCTGGTCCTCCTGGACTCAATTTTAATTTGCTAAATGAATCAGCAAAAATCAGTATTTTCCTATGAAATGTCTTTATAACGGATTCCTGGAAGAAAATCTGAATCAGAAAAATCAAAGGCCAAGAAATTGACTATATGATTTGTTCTACTTTTTAAAAGCTGTAATTAACTTATTATTTTATCACTCTGAGAAGGCTTAGCATCTGTAATGTCATGCAATCATATATTTAAAGCAAAAAGTGAATCTCACTATTTCTGTGTCTCAAAATGGTCCTGCATATTTGAGGTTTGGCTAGACTTAGCATTAGTTTTGTTACAACAGCTATAAACACTCTCTTTTAAAAGGAGAATATGGCCTCCTGTCCTTCAAATTCTTTCTTCTTGTACCTGCCTCTTTTTTTTCATATTTTTCAAAGACCTTTGAGTATGGGGTGTTAAAATATATTAGTTTCTCCATTTCTTGGGGGTTCCAGTGTTATGTGGTGGAGTATTTCAATTTTATGTGATTTCTAATATTATATCTTACTCTTGTCCTTTTTGTACATACAAGTTTGTCTATCTTTTAGTTTATGATACCTACAAAATAGGACTAGTTTCAGAACTATTTCAAACTTCTTTGTTTTCTCTTGTATTTCTATTATGGCACTAATTACCAGCAATATGATTAATGTGCTACTTACTGGTGGCTTTGTTCCCTTTGTTTTTCTAATAATGCTAATTAATCCAATTTTGAAAAAAAAAACTTTTAATTCTGCTCACGGATGTCAGAGTGCAGGTGTCTTTGAAATCACTCTGCCTCCCCCTTTGGTTGAAATGAAAGTGAAGGCAGAGTGGTACCTATTATGATGTGGTTGGAAACTCTTATCAGAGTTATTGATCACAAAGACCTGAGGCCAGCAGTGGTCAAAACGACTTTGCAGTCAGAAAGCTTCTATGAATTAAAAACTTTTCCCTTTACTCATTTCTTAGTTACTGTAAATGCATAGAAGTTGGTGTGGGGGAGAGGCATTACTTAGGTTTTGGGGTACAACAGACTTTTGATATTTCTGAAGTATGCTTGAAAATAGCCACCTAAGTGAGGCACTAATCTGATTTCAACCAGGTCCCACTTGAAGCTTTCTATGAAAATATGAGTTCTCCTGAAGTTCTCTCTTACCAGGTGCTCATTTGTTTTAATGTTGGGAGACTCAGTCTGGTTGGTTTAGTTTTTTGTTTGTTTTTGAGCCACACCTGGATGTGCTCAGGGTTTACTCCTAGCTTTGTGCTCAAGAATCACTCGTGGTGGTGCTCAGGGGACTAGATATGGTGCTGGGGATTGAACTGGGGTGGACCATGTGAAGGCAAGAGTCTACCAGCCAAACTGCCTCTCCGAGCCGTGAGACTCAGTTTTAAACCTATGATTGTTATTCACCATTTAGTTTGATTTCTGTTATCTACCTTACTTTATTTTTTTTGGAAGACCGATAGTATTCAGTGATACCCATCCATTAAATTTCAGAGCATCTATCTGTTAAAATTCGATTGATACTTTGTTTTCCCAGTGATTTTTTCCCTAAGCTTTTTGCAAGATGCAGCAAGTTTTGTTCTAAGACATATTGTTTAAAAGATTCATGTAGGGTAGGGAGATAAAGCAAAAGAATGGAATGTATGCTTTTCATGCAGGAGTCCAAGTTTGATCCCTAGAACCTTATGATTCTTTTGATGGGAGGTCGCTTCCAAGCATGGATCCTCAAACAAAATAAATTAATGATAAAAATAAAATAAAATTCTCCTCTTAAATAACTTAGATGGCCAATTTTCTATTTACTTCATTATTAGTGTGGGGAAAAAACTCTCACCATCTTGATTTGTTTGACTTCACTATTATTCATGCTTCTTGATTTGATTTACAGAATTGTATATTTTTATACAAGTTTTAAAATTGGCATAAGCTTAACATGTTTATACTTAGCAGGGCAGAGTATAAGGAAAAGGAGGTAAGAAAACTGACAGCAGGTCTTTGTTTATATTCACCATTTTCCATGAATCCCATCTCTTTTTGGTCACACCTACTCTAATCTTGTGGTTTTTATAAAAGGGGTTTGATTGGGTGGATGAGGAATCCTTCTGAAATGGGTTTCCTCAGAATGGGCTACCCTGTCCCCACCTTTGTCTCATTTTCTTCTCCTAAATAAGGTAGCACTGTAGCACTGTCCTCCTGTTGTTCATTGATTTGCTTGAGCGGCCCAGAAACATCTCCATTGTGAGACTTGTTGTTCCTGTATTTGGCATATCAAATACGTCACGGTAGCTTACCAGGCTTTGCCATGCCGGTGAAATACTCTCTGTAGCTTGCAGGGTTCTCCGAGAGGGGCGTAGGAATCAAACCCAGGTCGCCTGGATTGGCTGCATCCGCCATATGCAAGGCAAACATTCTAACCGCTGTGCTATCCATCCAGTCCCCTAAATAAGGTCATAGAGAAAATCCATATAAACTCCCTCAGCAGGGATTGTTTAAAAATATACACACAGCAAACAGTTAAATTTTTCTGTTGAAGTTCAACCTCATGCTTTTAACTTTTAAAAATTGACTTAGAAATTGAATTCTATTCAACAAAAGGTAGGAGACCTGGAGAAGTCCCCACCCCCAGCAAAACTGGATTAAATTACTAATTGTTTTATTTGAAATATCACTTTGGACTAATTAATTCATTTTATCCTTGACTGAAATGATGGTAAACCCCAAAAGATCTTTTGAGAAAAAGAGCTGTGTGCCTTGACCTTCCCTCATTCCCAATCACATCTTTATTTACTATATTGAAACATGAAGCTCTACCATAAAACAAAAGGTGGGAAATTATGTAGGTTGAGGGAATAGTTTCCCCACATGAAAAGAAGACTAATAGATTTTCTTTTATAATAAAGATGAAGTTTATGTTTTTTGGATGACTCTAAAGAAATTACAGTCACTCTAATCTAGACGTTCATTTACCAAAGACCAATTCTCTGTTCATTTTCCAATCTTCTTTGGCATGTGTCTTAGCAAATTAAGGTGACAAATTTCTTGTAGCGCTATAGTGATCAAATGAATTCATCTGTTTATGAACAATTTGGAGTCGTATACAGAAGCTTCCTTGATTTTGTTTGGTTTTTTAAAGTCAGGTAGAAGGAAAAATGGGTCCAGGTGAAAAGTCCCAATATTTTCAGCAGACTTTCTTACTCTAACATTAAATGAGAGCATAAGCTATTTCAGTATCTGTTCTCTATTGTACATGAGGTGCTTTTAACTAATTTTCAAAATGGATTAAATACGGGAGCACTACGCTTTTTTTCTTTGAGGATATAAATGAAATTCTGTTAGGTTAGTGAAATGCTTTCAAAGCGTGCTTAAACCACAGATGTTGGGGTTGGAGTGACAGTACAGGGGTTAAGGTGCTTTCCTTGGACCGCATTGTGGACCCAAACACCGCTGAGGATGACCTACAGCACAACTCTTCCAAATTTCCGATGTTATCAAGTATTCATGTTTTTCATGAGTATTTGTAGTTTTCCCTCAAATCACTTTAATCTTCATAATCTTTCATTGGGTGTTTGATTTTTATTTAATTCTTGATAACATTTAACATGCACAGCATGTTTCATAAAGCAAGACTTTATTCTAAAACAAGAAGTACTTTATTCTAGTACTTCCAGGCATATTGCTGTAATCCTATTTGCACAATTTATATGTAATGACTAGTATCAATGAACATGTCATCTGAGAATTAAATGTATTCACCCTGAATTCTATAATAGTCCCTTGTTACCTAAAGCAATATCACTGAGCATTTGGGCAATCATTTCTCCATGTAGCATGGATTCAGAGCTATTTGTATCACATGCACAAGGAAATGAGGTCTTAAACAGCTGCCAGCTACTGTTTATTGAACACTTGCTATATGCCAGGCACTTTGCCAAGGGCTATGCAAATGACATTTCAATGCTCTGGGGGAGGTGTTGTTACTCTTATTTTTAGATTAGGAAATTTGGGTTCCAAGAGGCTAATCAAATGTTTGTCTGATACCAAAGCCCTTCAGAACTGGATTTTTGATCTGTAATTCTGAAGCAAAGACCCTATCCTTCCGGGGGAAATAAAAGGTTATTTTGATTAGAAAGCAATTGTTTTTTAACACCAAATTCAGTGAGGAATGTTCAAAGAAAGGGCTTGTCTTGGAACCTCTATTATGCATACATAGGGAAATTTCTAGAACATAAAATGATGAACAAGAGTGTGTCTGTGTGTGTGTGTGTGTGTGTGTGTGTGTGCGCGCGTGCGCGCGCGCGTGCGTGCGTACGTGCTACAGGATCCTCAACATTCCAAACAGTCTGTGAATTCAGTTGAAAACCAAAGTAAGGGGGCCATAGAGATAGCTCAGCAAAATATGCACTTGGACCACGTTCAAACCCCAGCTCCACAAGACCCCTAGCAGCTTAGCAGGCTATCGCCCTTGATGCCTGTAGCACCACTGGGTTGGCCCAGGTAGAGCCCTGGCAGAGGAACTCTGTATCGTTGGACCCTTGTATTAAGCCATACGGTGGGTTGGGTGAGAAACATTGGGGTTGAGGAAGGAAAGAAAAAAGTTAGAAGGGAATGAGGGGGTTGCAGAGTCCATTAAATCAAATGAACATCTGGTGGATGGGGATTTTCACTGTTTTAATAGTTGGAAGTAGCAGAAATCACAGGCTGGAATGTCTGAGGAACTTAAGCAGCTACACAGAACATATTCTAGCATAACGTATTCTAGCAGCAAAATGGGGCATGCGTTTTACCCAAATATTGGGACTATTGAATAGCACTTTTAGTTGCAATATTAGCTGAAATTCAGTGGAATTATTCAAACCTTTTTATTTAAAAGGAACTATGTATTCAGCTGCATGAATTTTTAAGACTTTTGCATTAAAGTTATTAAAATTATTTCATATATACTAAATGTAAGAAATAAAATAAGCACACGTTCAGAAAAACATGTCTGAAATTTTTACCTTTACCAAACTTAAGATAATTGTAACCTAAGCATGAAGCAAGAACCCCTATGAAAACTTATACATATAAGAAAACAGGAATGAAATTAGTAATGCTATTTTTATAGACCATTATCAGTTTGCTTTCTTACATGGTGATTCCCCTCATAACAGTTTCTATTCAAGAATAATTCTCTAAATGCTTTCTGTCTCTCTTCTTTCATGATACACATCCTTATTTTACAGAATAAAATTTTTGTGTAAGAGTTAACCACTTTTTAAAGATCATCTTTATTGATGCAGAAATACATTTATATAATAGTGTCTTCACCTTTCATACCAGTAATCAACACTAATAATATTATGAGAGGCAATAAGAATCTTCAACCTAAAATTATGTTATTAAAATATTGCATATATAACTTACATTAAATGCTGTTATGTAATAGTGCAATATAAAGTACAGATGTTTATGTGTTATTTGTATTTCAAAAATTGAACTTAAATTCTTTAACATTTTTCCTCTTATTCCAGTTACAATATTAAAAATTTTTTTAACTGAATCACCATGAAATACACGGTTACAAAGTTGTTTATGATTGGGTATCAGTTATATGATCTTCTAACACCCGTCCCTTCACCAGTGTACATTTCCCACTACCAATGTCTCCAGTTTCCCTCCCACGACCTCCCACCCCAGCCTGCCTCTATGGCAGTCACTTTTCTTCTCTCCTCTCTCTCTCTCTCTCTCTCTCTCTCTCTCTCTATTTCTCTCTCCCTCTCTCTCTCTTTCTGCCTCTCTCTCTCTTTCCTTTTGAGCAATATGTTTTCAAAAGAGATACTGTTTATCACAGTTACAATAGATTTACACACAGAAAGATGTGTGTTTAGGAAACCTGAAATACCTTTCATCCGATCTTAGGAAATTCAAAAAATAAATTTGCTAGCAAAAGAAAAGAAAATGCAATTGGTTTTCAATATTTAACTTATTTATGTTTAAAAACTATTAGAGTTGGAGTCAAGAATTTCCTGTATAAATTTCCATTCCTACCACAAGAATATGAATGTACTTATATCTTAAATGTAAAGATTGTATGTAAATGTATACTTTCCTCAGTTTATAAGTAAGTATGTCATTACATAAAAGTTATACTTTGCTTATGTTTATGATAAGATTTTGCAAACATGGATGGTTGCATTCATGTTAAGGTAAAAACAACCATAAAAAGACAGTTTTTAAAATTGCATATGCAATATGGCTGCAACAGTGGAAAGGGAAAATAAGAAAAATACTAGAACCTAAAATTTTAACAGTAAAAAAATGTTAACAAACATTATTGTGAATGACAGAA
This sequence comes from Sorex fumeus, assembly GCF_029834395.1. Classification (NCBI taxonomy): domain Eukaryota; kingdom Metazoa; phylum Chordata; class Mammalia; order Eulipotyphla; family Soricidae; genus Sorex; species Sorex fumeus. Next base: position 48,036,680 of record NW_026606101.1, read on the forward strand.
CGAGTTATTTTTCATCTCCTTTTAAAAATACTTTCCAAATTCCATTTTAAGAGTCTATTATTTTAATAATATAAAAAGCTTTATGTAAAATCCCGTGATTTGAGTTATATTTTTAGTTAATGCTTTAATTCATTCTTTCATTTCACTGGAGCTAGTTTATACATCAACATGAATATTCTGAACCTAAATCTTGGCTGGTAAGTTAACTGGTGAGAAGATTGATCTAGATACACAGCTACTGAGAGGTGGCAGAAATGAAAGTAGGAAAAGTGATTAAAATAACAAGATAATAGAAATAATGGAATATTGATTTTTTTAACTATTAGGATACTAGCAACTGATTCCAGTTAAGCCCCGCTGGGACTAACGATTGTTATTAGTTATAAAAAAAAATTTCTTCTTTAAACCCGCCAAAGTCAGCATATCTAATCTTGGAGGTCACCTCCCAGGTGTAATACATAACACATGTATCATATGCATTCTATGAGTAGTATGTATACACATATATACATACAAAATTACTGGGTCACATATGACACTGCATAAAATAGAAGCAAAATAAAATATATACACATACAACATTAAAAATGTGTAATACAGATGAAGGACATAGCTCAAAGCGTTAGAGCATATTCCTTGCATGTGCTTGGGTCAAAGTTTAGTCCCTAGCACCTTAAAGTCCTCCAAGTACTTCAGAGTGTAGTCCCTGTAGTCCTGGTGGCCCCTAGCCCTGCTGCTCTTGGCCACTTATCTATCAGGTCCCCATGAGTGAGTTTGGGAAGCAGTGGTCCCTAGCACTTTGCATATTGCTTATGATGCCCCCCAAATAAATAAATAAGATACAGATATATGTGATATGATTTCATATGCACATGTATGATTTTTAACATGTAACTTCATTGATTAATGGAAGTGAGGTCAGCTGTATGCAAGCTAAGCACCCTACCAGCTATACTATTGCTCCAACCCCCCTCATAATACAGAGGTTTAAGTATGGATAACAATCTGAGGGGCTGAAGAGATAGTGCTGGGGTTATAATGCTTGCCTTGTGCAGTTAACCACAGCTCAAATTCCAAGCGTTCTATATGGTCTCCTCAGCATGTTCAGGAATGATCCCTGAGCCTGGAGTAAGCTCTGGGCATCACTGGGTATGACACCCAAGCCCAAAAATAAATTAATAGCAATCTGAACATGTTATTTTCCCCAAATATTTAAAAATAATATTTGCTGATTCTATATCTTCTTCAGCTGAACAATAAACACTAAGGAAGAACACAATCATAGTTACTTTTACTTTTCATTTTGGGGTGGCAAGTCTCAATATGGGATTAGAGAACTTAGCATATTATCATAATGACATTTGACATAAGGTTTTCCATAGACCCACTTTTCCTCCACAGCGTTCTTTTATTTATGTAACTTGGAGGAAAATCGACTAGAAGGAGAGGGATGGGGCGAGCAAGAGTGAGGGAGAGAAGAAGAGAGATAGAGAGAGAGAGGAGGGAGGGCAAGAAAGAGAGAGAGAAGGGGGAAGGGAGAGACAGAATGGGGGAGGGAGAGAGATTCAACTAAATTCTCATTTGAATTTTTTGCATTAGGCATTCAAATTTGTTAGGAGAATCAGCAGCACTATTTCTTTCATCTCTATCCTCTCTCTGTGTTTTTCTTAATGTACATTTTAAAGAATGTTAACAAATCAAACAACAACTAAAAGTCTGCTTGGAAATTTTTTTTGATTCTTACATGGACTCTTAAAGGATCAAAGTCTATAGGAATGAGGAGAAATCTGAAGACTGATCCTTCATCTGTTCCTGCCTTCCTCTTTCCCGGACTCTCTGTCTCCTGGAATGTAAAAACAAGCTCTTTGGCCCATACATAGTTGACTCATTCAAATTCCATGCATTCAGCTGTCCAACTAGTGGAGGTCCTCTATTTTGTTGGTGGTTTGGGGAAGCCAATGGAATTTGATCAGTAAAATTATTGAAGGTGATACGTAAAACAAATAGAGCCCAAAGCATTGGGACTGAGAACAAAAGAATTTCTTCTCACAGTGTTTGAGAAGTATTTCTTTAAAATCATAATGCACCGATCAGCATTAAACCCACACAGTGAAACAGCAGTCCCCGTTCCCATCCAAAAGCCTGTGCCGTGAGTGATTAAATTCAGCCCTGTTCCTTTTCCAGTTCTGATTTTCTAGCCCTGTGAGAACATCCAGCCATTTAAGGGAGTGTCACTCAAGCTTATCCTTTTTAATCGGAGCCCTTAGAAGAAATGCCAGTTTGTTTTTGGAGACAGTTAATCTGACGGAAGTAAATTCAAGTTTTGGCAAAGATCTGTGGTAAGATAGAGTGAAAAGCTGCCAAACAGTATTATTAGAAGAAGAAGGGGAAAAAAGGCACGACCTCCCCAAGTCAAATGCCAAGCACACCTACATCAGTTTTAATCAAACCATAGAAAAATATGATATTTTTAGCTGTATTAAGTCTTAATGCTTCTTTGCCCCAAGAGATGCTTTATTACTGCAAAATGGGCTAGTAATCACTTTTCCACAAGGTTCTTATAATTAACAGAAAATGAGCTTTTAGAAAACTGAACGTCAAGCAAACCTAAATAGTTATTCCTTTGCTTTGTCCATTGACTCCAGATACTTCTTACTTTGCTTGGTGGCCAGTGCATTTCCACCATGTGACTTTCCAGACATCTGTCCTTCTCTGTAGAAGAGTCTCTGGATTCTCTAAGCCTAAGGGTTCCCTAAGCCCAATTACCCTGGTTGACTTACTGCTGAGCTGACTTATTGAGGGCTAAACCCAGAACTCGTGGCATTTTAGTGCAGTGCCAAAAAGCCAACCAAAGCCTCTGTTGTCAAGGTTACTCACAGAAAGCATCTTGGATACACCCTGGGGTAGCATCCCTCTTAGGAATGAAGGCAAAGTGGCTGCCATGAGCTCAAGCTATGTAAGCAATCAAGTATTAAATATAGAACATGGATGAGATGTTTCCAGGTCTTCTTATCCACATTTCCAATTCATCACTCTGAGTTTTTGTTTGATTGTTTTGTTTTTTGAGTCATGCCCCCACATAGGATCTTTAATAAATATAAACTTCCTTTTCTCTTCCTCCACTTGATACGTTGACATGTCACAGGAAACTTTTTTTTAGACTTTGCCATACAGTGAATGATTCATGGTTCAATGTCTTTGCAAGGTAGCTTATTAGGTCTACCTTCACTACCAACTAAGCATTCTGTCAGTGAGACCATTGGCAAATTTTACTTTTTATAGAAAAAAGTCTATTGTCCTATCGAAACTTTGCCATATAGTGCTTTATCATGGTTTATCATTCCCTACAATACCAGAGAGACTGCTTTTGTAAATCTTCTTTACAGAATTTACTTTGGATTGTGGAATGAGGTAGAGAAGTGTTCTCAATAATACTGGCTTCCCTAAAAGAAATAGAGTGGAAGAATATGTGAGTAGATTCCTTTCTTTACATATTTTAACAGATCATACCAGTTGGACCTACATACACTCACAAGAGTTCCCTCTGCTTGTGGTACCTACAAATTGGAAGCTAAATGAAACTTTAAATCACTATTGATCTTCAAAACCAGAAATCTCAGAGTTCCAGTTTAATTTTTTTTTTCAGTAACAACCATGTGTCAGAAACTCTGCCAAATTCCTATCAGTGGATCAACCCTTTAAATGACCTGATTTGATGTCTCTGTTCCTCCAATAAAGATAAGACAATGGAGCACATCAAAGAGATATGACTCACCTAAAACCACAAGACTGAAAAGTGAGGACAAGAGAGGTTGGTCAGCTTGATCTTACTTTATGTTCCCTGCTTTTTCATAGGATCTCCAGTGGCTATAAAGGAGAATATGCCTCTCTCCTTTCCTCCCATATTTCCCTGAACCTCTCTTTCCTCCGACTCTTGCACAGAATTCTAGAAAAGGGTCTAAACCCCTTCTCTGCCTAACCCTGAGCCATCCAGCACACCTTCTCAAGAGTCTCTTTGCTCAGATCCAGTACTTCCTGGCATTTCATCACTTTGGTTCCCGTCTGGTCCTGACTGGCTCATTTTTTTCAAAAAGCAAATTTTATTTAGCTATCTCACACTGTTCCCCCAGTAATCAGAACTGGCTCAGATCACAAGCTTGTGATCTGAGTCAATCCCTGGTATCCACTGTTCTCCACATCCTTTCTGGTACCTAAAACATTTCAAAAATGTCTGCGTTTCCATGTCCAAGGCATGGGTCATCATTCGCAGATTCTGACTAATTCCTATAGGGTTCACTTCTTTATCCCAAGAGGCAGAACTTGAGCACCTGAATTTAGACTTCAGTTCACCAAGCAGTCAGAACATAGCATTGTTCAACTATTGTCTTGAGCAAGTCCCTTTGCTCTTTAAAGCCTGTGTTAAACCACCAGTAGCCTCTGTCCTCTCCTCCTCACCCAGCAGAGAAAATGAGTGGGACAGACCTTTAAAAACTGTAAAGCACAATTAAAATACTTCACACACACATGCAGGCACACACACACACACACACACATACACACACACATACTTCTTCCCATTTCAGCTTCCATACCTTTGCAAGGTAGCTTATTAGGTCTACCTTCACTACCAACTAAGCATTCTGACAGTGAGATTACTGGCTAATTTTACTTTTTATAAAAAAAGTCTATTGTCCTATCTAAATATTCTTCTCTGCTGGTCCTGCTTCTATTAACACATTTTCAGGCTGACTCAAATGGCACCTCCTCCAAATCTGCCCTGATTGCACTGCTAGGAAGATGTAACAGAATATTCGCTCTTTTCTTATCCAATTCAGATGTCGACACTCTTCCTACTTTATTCTATACCTTATTAAGTCTACATTCACTGCCAAGTTAATCATTCTGACAGTGAGACTATTGGCTACATTTATTTTTTATAGGAAAAAGTCTATTGTCTTATTTAAATATACTAATGAACTCATTTTTTCCTCAAATTGTTAAAGATAACTGATGCCCTACAATTGGTTAAGGTAGAGAAAGTATAAAATACACATATGACCGATTAAGTATCAATATTCTGAGCTCTGAAGAAAAAAATTATTAAACAGTGCACTGTATGGATATAAGGATGAGGGTATGATAGATTAAAGAGAGTTCTTGGAGGAGGCAAGTCATGCCTGGAGAGAATAAACATTGGGAATGAAGACCAGTTGAAGCAAGTGGAGGAATATGAACATTAGAACAGGAGTGAGAGTTCATCCATTCATTCCTCTGGTGTCCTTGCAGCAAACTCTGAGTGCAGAGCAGAATAAGCATGCGCTGGGCACCACATAAGCACGGATGACAGAAAGAAAGAGACAGATGTGTTGAGAGAGTGATTAAGCAGGAAGCTAAGAGTCCTGTCTCTGAGAGCAAGGACATCCCTGATGCAGGAATCTGGCTTGCCAGCACCTGGTAAATGCCACTGGGAAGCTGTGCAGGATGGGGTGGGGGGGTAGTATTCCTGAGCAAAGCATATTCTAGTTGTGTGTGTGTGTGTGTGCATGTGCATGCGTGCAGGGGGAGAAGAGGGGAGAAAGAAGAGAGAGCTTTTTATTCCTTGGTGACTTCCACACAGGATACAAGGAGAAGATGGAGGTTAGTGGTCACTGCTATGATTAGCTTGGGCACAGCAATTAGATACAAGTCTATGTTTCAATTCTTTCAACTATGTACCAGACATTTTCTGTTTATTTTCTCTGTAAAGTGCTCAGTGATGTGGTATTTTCCACAACATTTTGCCATTGTGGGATTAAGATGTTCATCACTCTTCAAAAAAAATGACATTCTATTAAGCAGTGAAATCAGGCTTTAGAATGCAGTCAGTGGGATTTGCTTTTATTTATTTAGAAAGTCCCATTCTCTATTCTTTTTTTTTTGTTATCCACTTTTCAATGAACTTTCTGGGGGTATAGCAGTGGATAGAGAAACACTTCAGATGCATATAGCCTATCATCCCCGAGAAAAACGCTCCAATACTGAGGAAGAAAAATGCTGATCAAGTCTTTGCTAGGAAACGTAACAAGAACCTAGTGTTTTAGAATGGGTTCTTTAGAATTCAAAAGGACTAATAATAAACATGATGTGGCCATTATTTTTGGTGAGCAATTAGAATAGCATTATCTTGACAGAATTGAATTCCCATTAATGGAAGTAGGGAATGTACTTCAGAATTTGGCACATCTTCACTTTCATGTTTGAAGTAGGCACTGGAAACAATGTTCTTCTAAAAACTTCAAAAGCCCACTTAATGTTGGAAATTTGTTCCTGGATATACGCAGCTATTCTTTGGCACTTTTTTGTAGAATGCTTTAATATCCCATTTCAGAGCATTCATTCACTCACACACTTTAAAATTGATTTCGGTTAGTGCAAAGAACCATTTGAAATCCATGAGACTTGTTTGACTCTGTAATAATGCATCGCTTTGCTTTTTTGTAAAAAACACATCTGTTTGAGCTGCTTATGTACATGTGCTCAGAGGAATCCAGGAGACATAGGTCTGTCTGTGCATGTACACGCATGTACATCTACCCCTTTGCATTCATAGAGTCATTCAAAAAACTAGAATTGTTTTGCATACTCCACATTCATCTTTGCCAGACAATTGAATGAGATTGAAAGAGCCTTCAGATGTAGTCTATTAAAAGGAGAGACATGAGGGGAAAATAAAATGCCAAACATCTAAATAAACAATGCTACAGGTCACTCCATGAGAAATGAGCAATTAGGGGTGTCGTAATAAAATGATTGGACTCACAGACTCATACAAGGGGCCAAGTCTTCAGCTTCCAGTAATAACCTCCATCTATTAAATGCTGATGCGTAGTAGACCTTCATAGACTTTCTCTCCAGTTCACATCTCTGCTTCTGAGACAAGAGAATAATAAGAACAGCACACATTCATCCATAGCCGATCTGTGGAGACCCAGGTTTATACCTAGGCCAGTAGGCTGCAATGTCTTCCCATTTGTCTCTCCACCCATGGCATTTCTTTCCTATTCTCTTCTGTAATGGAGCAAACCCAAACTCACAGGCAGGGTTGGCGCATCTGCCCTCTCCATGGTCTCCACCAAGCACACACTATCCTTAGTGAAACACAGTCCCTAGACTGTGGAAAGGCAGAACAGAGCGGTCCATTGTAGGGCTGGGCTTGTGATAAGACTCATATTTCACACTGGGGTGAGACTGAGCTGAGGGTATCTGGCAGGCATTGGAAGCCCTCCCTAGGCATGACGGAACAGACTACCTGTGCAGGCAAGTTGGTTGGGAACCAGACAGCTCTCTACACTTGTACCTTCCAAACACTTACTCTACTGGTACCAGGAAAAACTCGGGCTCAATTCCAAGTAAAACAAAATGTAGAGTACCTTTTCAGGACCTGCAGTTATGATGGTAGGCCAGTATACTGTGGTAGCATGTGTACTGATAGTCGCACTGATGATCTGTTTGTATTAGAAGTTCACCACTTGGAGTGCAGTTCACCATAAAATTTCCCATTGTCTCTACCCGATTTCCCCACTCCTATTGTCCTTCCCTTTTGGTAAGCACAGATTCAGACTTAGTCTCAATGGTAAGTTTTGTTTTATTTCATTCACTTGTTTGAATTTTTGGTAAGGTAGGTAGGAGTGAAATCATATGCCGTTTGTCTTTCTCCATCTTCTTTTACTAACCAAAATACTCTCATCCACATTGTTGGAAAGAGCAGGATTTCTCTGTCTAGTTGATTAAGTTTTTTTGTTTGCCTTTTGGGACACACCTAGAGGTCCTAAAGGGCTTACTCCTGACTCTGTGCTCAAGTATCATTTTGGGTGATGCTTGGGGACCATATAGGATGCTGGAGATCAAATGCTGGTGAGCTACATGCAAGGAAAGAGCCTTACCACTGTGCCATATATTTGGCCCCCTGTCTTGCTGATTAATAACACTTGTTTATATTTACAACAACTCCATCCATGGGCACATGGATTATTTTCATTCTTGTCTGTTGCCAATAATGCTGCAATAAACATGGAGACTCACGCATCTTTTTCATGTATCTTTTTGAATTTTGTATTTTGGGTATAAATACCAAGAAGTAGCTAGATAATTGGATCATAGGAAATTTCTATTTTTAATTTTTTTGAGGTACTTCCCTCCTTCTTTCCAATATATATTTCCTCCAAGAGTCTATGAGGATACTTTTCCATTTATCAAAGGATCTCTGGTTAAATATTTAGGGATAACTGGATTTAGTCAGATTAATTATTTCTATAATTAAAATCAGATCTAATGCTAGTTTTTAATTCTACAAAATTTTCTTCAGTGCTCTTACTTTACTTTTACCAAGCATATGTCACTTTCTTTTATGCCATTTTAAAGGAGGGGGATTTTTTTAAAGAGAAATTTTATTGGTATTCTTCATATTGAATGACTATGGGTTGATACCCTCAGCTTTTAGAAAATTTGAAGCTTAGTTACCTAACACTTCAAATCATAAGATGAGATTATTTAAGTAATTTTCTTCAGGGGGTCCAGTCATGAAGTACAGGACCTACTGTCCCCCACAGTGTTTCAGGATATGAATACAGAACAAAAGCCAAGGGAGGGGGTACTAGGAAACACTGTTTCCCATCCCCCACCTTTTTTTATTTCAACTTATTCTGATTTTCCAAAGTAAAGTGAAATACTAGTCTTTGAGGCCAGAGAGATGATAGAGAAGTTAAGGCATTTGCTGTGCACGTGATTGATTTGGGTTCTATCCCCAGCATCCCAAATGGACCCCGAAGCTTACATGGGTAATTCCCGAGCACTAACACAGGAGCCACCCTTGAGCATCATTGGGTGTGACCCCAAACCCTAAAAAAAAACATAGGGGCTTTCTTGATATTTTAAATTATTCTACTGTTTTCATTTTTATTTAATGAAGTACTTGATTTGGCCATACCTGGTCAAGCTCAGGGGCCTCTCAAGTGATGAAAACCAATCCTTCCCACCTGCAAGAGAGGGGCTCTATCCCTTGAGCCACATCCCTCTCTCCTGACCTTTTTAAAATTTATCTATTAATTTTTGCTTCTTTGGGGGCCACACCCAGCAGTGCTCAGTGCTTTCTCTTGACCCTGCACTCAGGGAACACTCCTGGCTTTGCTTTGGGGACCACTTATGATGCTAGGGACTGAACCCAAGTCAGTCATTTGCAGAACAAGTGTCCTTCTTGCTCTACTATCTCTATGGTCTCCCTTATGTTTTCAATAAAAATTTATGTTAGAATAGATTTACAGAAAGATTGTAAAGAAGGGGATGAAGAGGCAATACAGCAGGCAGGGCTTTTACATTGCACGAGTGAACCTGGATTCAATCCCCAGCACCACATATGTTCTTTTGAGCCCCCAAAGAGGGATTGCTCAGGGCCAGGAATAAGCCTCGAACACCAATGGGTGTGACCCAACACAATCCCCCCCGCCCCAGCACATACAAAAGAAGATTGTACAATACAGAAGTCCTATATATCCAGTAGCCAGTTTCTTCTATAATTACCATATTATATTTATATGGTACAATGATCACAATGAATGAACCAATACAGATACTTTTTGAATGAAAGCTCACATTTTGTTCCAATTTTTTTTTTTTTATCATTTATAGTAAAAGTTTACTGCCCCAAGTTCCTTGAGTCTCTTCCAGATTTCCACTCAGGACTCAGTCACTGTCACTGTCCTCCCGTTGCTCATTGATTTGCTCGAGCGGGCCCAGTAACGTCTCCATCATGAGACTTGTTGTTACTGTGTCTGGCATATCGAATACGTCACGGGGAGCTTGCCAGGCTCTGCCGTGCGGGCGAGATACTCTCGGTAGCTTGCCGGGCTCTCCGAGAGGGGCGGAGGAATCGAGCTCGGGTCGGCCATGTTGGCTGCGTGCAAGGCAAATGCCCTACCTCTGAATAATTAAAGTTAATTAAAATTAAAGTTAATCAGATTAAGGGAGAGGTCCAAAGATTTGAGGAACTTCTTGGGGAGGGGTCCAATCTCCTCTCTGCTGCTGAAGATCTTATCGGGTCTGTTTACCTATCCACAGGGTGGATCAGCCTTAGAATTTTTATTGACCTGAAGTTTCATTGCCCAGGACCTTTCCCTGTCTATCTGCCTACATCATAAGACTGTAAATAGGGAAGAAAGGACAGGACTCAGTGTAGCATTTATTTTCCTCTCTTTTCTTAGCCGTGACATTTCCCAAACTTCTTTGTATTTGAAGACCTGGACAATTTTAAAGCCTACTGCTTAGGTATTTTACAAAATATCCCTTAGTAGAGATTAATCTGATGTGCTTTTCCTAATTATACTGTAGTTGTGAGTTTGGGAGAGGAAGACCACAGAGATAAAGTGCCATCAGCTTCACATAATGAGCCTTCTTAACATAAACAAAATACCTGGCACATTGTAGGTACTCAATAAAGGACAGATCCTGGCAGCTTAGTAATCAGAAAATGTTCTGTTGATAAATGTCTTTACTATGCGTCCATTATACCCTTCTAGGAAAGGAGTGTTATTGGTGAAAAGTAGACTGAGAAGAAATCAGAACGGTAGACTTCTGCTAATCACAATTGGCTCATCCCTTGAATACCAGTGGTACCTGTGCTGGCTGACTATTTGCCCTTCTGGAATTTCTTCCATCCTACCCTGTGGCCCAGAAGGGTGATCCTGGTGTCCTATCTACTGAGTCCTCTCCTTACTGACTGACTGTGGGGTTTGGTTAATATGGCAGCAGAGGTGTGAGGTCCTGGCATATACTCAGTGCTGATGCTCTCCCTGGTCGACCAGAAACTTGGGAGACAGCTGACTACCTTCCCTGAGATCTGGAAGCTTCTTCCCTCCACAGTACAGATTTCAGGATGTGATGGCACTCCTCTGCTCCAACTCCAGGCAGCTGTACTTGCTGCTGGTTCCCACCAACTCTGCTTCTGACCATGTAAATTGTTTCTTTATTGGCCCATTTTGAGTCCTCATCACTTTCTTACTCAGCTCTTGACTGATATGCCTTTTCATAAACTTGCATTGAGAAAAGAGCCAAACAGGCCTCTGACGTGTCAGGTGACTAAGCAGTATCTGTTGAATCGTGACCTAATGGTGCAGCCTCAGATGTTTTGAGAATGAATCATTTGACTAGACACATCTATGAAGCTGTTGCCTAGTGAATGCTCTTCAGAATGACCCTTGCAAGTCTATATATTTATTTTAATGATGACCCCACCAAATATTTTGGCAATTGTAAAACCCCTGTTTGAAATTTATTAGTGGAGATGGCTTAACTCACAGTCATACTGAATTTGATTCTTCATCTCTTTACCAACCCATGTTCTGAATTACTTTGAACTGTTTCCAAAAATATAATCGGACCTCTAAGAGCAAAGCTTTCACTGTGATTTTTAGAACAAGAACACATAATCTCTTAGGGAAATTCAAGAAAAAATTAAGAAAGAAAAAGAGGGCTGGGGATTTTACTCCAGTAGCAGAGAATATATCTTGCACATATGAGGCACTAGACTTGATACCTAACACAGTCTACCCCTTAAGAACTGCCCAGGAGGGGCACCCATATGAACAACCTAACAAATGTATGTGTGTGTACATGTTTGTATGTGTGTGTGGTATGCAAGAGAAAGAGGAAGAGGAGGAGAGAGAGAGCAAGAGCGAGAGTGAGAGAGAAAGAGAATGGATCAGGTACATTCGGAATAAGTGTAGTATAGACATGAATCACTACTCTGTGTGGGCAGGATTTATTTGAATGCATAGATTTTGTTCTGTTTGTTGAAAAAAAGCTGTCATTATACTATAATAACATCATATTCTTATAACATCATATTTTATGATGTAAGCTCTGAGGTCTTCCTGACTCCATTTGAATTCTGTCTACATTGTTTATTATCTGCATGACCTTTTGCAAGTTACTTAATCTTTTTTTTCTAGAGTTCCACATCTGTCAAATGAGACAATAAGAGTATAATGTTGTAAGGTTTACCACATAATTAGAAGAATTAGTATACGTAGGGCATTTTAAATACTTTTGGACCATAGGAATGAATAAAGTGTTAGCTATTACCACTGTGTACTACATTTTGATATCTATTGTGATTAATGACCATCAATTGTCAGCAAATCTGTTCATTGCAGATCTATTGCAATTTTTTCTTTTTATAGTGATACTTGCTATCATCTGTTATCTTCAGTAATACTACATTATCAAAGTAGATTCTGTTTATATTACATTTATACTTACTTTTTGTTGTTGTTTCCAGAGGGGAAAAAAGTCCTAAATGTTTTATATCTTTTACTTTGCTTTTTTAAGAAGAAACACTAATAAATGGCCATTTTTGGAAGTTACTCAAAGAAAATAAGCTCTAAGACTGGGAGTCTGTTAATTTCCCAGTTGCTGATTCTCCTATTTCTCCACATGGTCCAAGCAGAGTGAGAAAAGACCAGAAAATTGTCACCAGGCGATTTCAAATGAATGCATGTTCTACTTGCTCAGTGGCAGCTTTTACGTTTTTAAGTCAATGTGCTCCTGGAATATGCAGTTTTATTCGCAGGCTGTGATGATAATTTATGTGAATTTCTTTTCATTTTAATACTTACATAAATAAATGCACAAAGGCGTACACACATTCACATATATTTTTAACCGCTGTACAGTCTTTGTAAGCTGGCTGGATCTGCTGAGTAACCCCATGAACTAATGAAGTCAACATTTGCCCCTGCTGGGATGTGGAAGGCTTCCAGGACTCCCAAGCGTACACCTGCAGGAATTGGTGATTCACCTCTGAGTCACTCAGCAAGTGTTAGCAGGGAGAAGCCAGGCAGGAGGCAGAGGGTACACTTGGCTGCCGGTTTTCTCCTGCTCTCCCAGAATAATGACATTAATGACACTTCCAAACAGCTCATCCAGTCACAAAGTGGGAGATTTCAAAATCCGTGTGGCAGCTGATTTCCTAATAGGACGCATTAAACAGGACATTGCATGTTTTATAGACTGGGGTTGATTAGACCATAAGACTTAAAATATGTAGCTAAAGTGGTTGAAAAATAGGCCTTGGAAGTTCAGATCAAAGCATAACAGGGGGGTGATTAGATAAATAAAAAGTTTAAGCCTAACTGAGCAAATAATTGCACATCCCCTGAAAAGCTCAGTTAACAGGGATTGATCAAATGTGAGTCACCCAAGGCACAGATGTCTTTCTAAGAATATTCCTTTTAATTTTTTTAATATACATCAAAAGAAAAAAATCTCCAGGTACTGACCAGCAAATACTCCTGTTTGTATAAGAAAAGCCTCTTGAAGATACTGACACACTCAAAAAATATCCCTCATTGTTGAAGGAGACCAGTTTTTCCCTTTCTCTTCCTTCTCCGTCTGTAGTAAAAGGTTTTTGCTTCTTTAACACAGACTAATAGAGCTTGCATTAAAAAAGTTCTGAAATATTTCTGGTGCTTCTTCCTGTCTAATATTATATAGCAGCCAGATGCAGGTTTATGTTTAAAGCTTGTACGGTTATCTTTGTAAAGAGAAATGTCAGTGGGAAAAGAAACACCTTTGTCTGGTTAAGAAACTTAAAAGCATCTGCAAATCTTATTTGTACATCGGTATGTGCCAGACTCAAACTATCTCATTTAATGCTCATGAATGCTGAGAGTAGATTTTTTTCTATTACTAGCTTCTGAGGGAAGAAGATGGAAGGGCACTTGCAGATTTAGTCCCTGACTCCCAGTCACAATGAGAAGTGGCCAAGCAGAGAGGCTGATCTGACACTGGACTCTCCCTGAGGACCAATTATGTTTGACAATCGCGTTTACTTATTTATTGTTTGTTTGTTTTAGGGGCCACACCGGCTGTTTTTAGGGCTTATTCCCAGCTCCGTACTTAGGTGTCACTCTTTCAGTGCTTGGTACCAGTGCTAGGTCAGCCGCATGCAGCGCAAGTGCCCCACTCACTGTACAATCACTCTGGCCCATGATAGTAATTTTTTAGCTGCCCTGGGATTCTCCCACCTTGATTATAGTGGAGTTCTCAATTCCATGAGCTGTTCCTGCATCTTCTCTTGAGGCAGGATCCCAGTACTTTCCCCCCTTGAAAGAAACATGGCTTTCCCTTACCCCCCTAACCACACACAACAAGGCAGATGTGGAGGTAGAAGCACACTCTAGGCTGCTCGATCTCAACTCTATGATAATACCCTATGACACATAGATGATCTAAAAAGACATTTTGACCCAACCGAGTTCTTAATGTTCTTACTAAGCTCTTGCCTGGGTCTCAAAAATCAACAATTTCTTGAAAGCAGTCTTGATCCTACAACCATTTCAAAACCCAGGTAGTGAGAATGAGAAGTAGGGGGATGGCAAGTCATTAGCGTCAATGCCTGCTTATGAATTGTTACAAGACATTAGTCTCCTGGCTTGCCCATGAGCTATGTTTCATTGCATGATTAACTGTATTTAGACCCCTTAGTTTCCACTCCTCTCATAATTACCATTATTTTTCACTTCTATTTAGTGAAATAGTTCAGCATCCAGTCGTGTCTTTGTTGTTTCATTTTCTCTCAAACAGAAAGGGGCAAAAAATAAGGTAGCACAGAAAAACAGCCGTTCCAGACTGGCTAGGTTTGAACTTTGGCCATGTGGCCTTCAGGAAATTTCTCTCTGAGCCTCAGTTTCGTTGTGTATTAGTATTTATTACTAGGATACCATGTCAATCAACTCAGTCTGCCATCACAGAACACCACAGAATGGGTACATACAGAAGCAACAGAAACTGATTTCTCTCTGTTTTAAAGTCCAGGAAGTTCAAAGTCAAGGTGCTGACCTTGGTTGTTGATGTGGGATTTCTTCCTGGCTTGGAGACAACCATCATTTTTTCCTACATCTTCAAATGATGGAGAGGGAGCAAGGGCAAGCTCTCTGGTCTTCCCTTGTCTGGGCACTAATTACAGTTTGATAATACCACCCTTCATCCCCTCATCTAAGTTTGATTACTTTTAAAAGCCTTCACCTCCATATTGAGGTGAAGGCTTCAGTATATGAAGTTGTGGGAAGCACATACATTCAGTAAAGAACAGTTACTATTAGGAAAGCACTTAATAAATGCTAAACTTTGCAATTATTGTGCAGGGTCTAAAATTAAGAAAACACAGTACGACATTAAAATGCACCTGTCTTGCATTTTCATAAATATAAGGAGACAGAACATACTGTGTTGACTGTTGGATTATACACACACAAGGGACACAAGTAAAATTCACACAGGGCAGAATGAGAGGTTGAGTTCTTCAGGAAACTCTGGCTCTCCTTTGACCTTTGGAAACTATTTTTCCAGATGTTTCCTTTTCTTGAGCTTTTCAATCTGTGTTGTAGAGCAGGTGGGCAGCTTTAGGCAAGCTTTCTCCACAGGCCCCGAGCACTGTCCATGGCACAACTGTTTCAACCTGGGGATGGCAGGGTACCATGCAGGTGCTCAATCCCAGCCGTTGTACTAACTGGCTCTGACTTTGGGAAAGTTCCTAAATCTTGTTCAATTCAGCATTCTTCTCTGTTTCATAGGAAAAACAAATTTATTTCTATTATTATTATTTATAAATATTACTGTATTTATTATAATGACATCGTTTTAATTCTCCCCATTTCTCACCCTTGAGCATTGCTCTCAGAGAAGCAGAGACAGCTGTTCAGAGCACTGGGGTTTCCATCTTTAGGGTGAATGGGATACCAGTATAGTTACCATGATACTATATCATAGTCTGTGACAATAGCCCTTATCTGTAGACACTATGATTTTGCTATATGTAATGTCAGAAACATGCCATCACATACAAAGATTGGATAAATATTCTTGAACTAAACCAAGACCAAGAGAATCTCATCTTGTCAAAAGTGTAGTTAGAAGAAAGGTTGTGTTTCCTTTTCTTACCTGTATTCGTGAACCAGAGCTCCATGATTTGTGGCAATGCCCTTAGGATCAGCTGCATGCAATAAAAATAGGCAAGTGTCTGCCATAAGGCAGTCACAGGGGCAGGAGGGAAACTGAGACCATTGATGGAGGGAAATGTACATTGGTGAAAGGACAGGTCTTGGAACATTATAAGGCTGAAACCCAATCGTGAACTTTAAACTGTGTATAACGCTTTGATTCCATTAAAAAAATTAAAAATAAAACAGACAAATTTACAAACAGAATGACTAAGAGTCACACACACACACACACACACACACACACACACACTATTATCATCTTCAAAAATTTACTGGCAATGAATCCAGAAAGTTTTGGTCATAAAAATTAATATTTCATGGTAACAAGGAGAAGCTGCAATAAAAGGCACTTTCTCAGTGCCACTTATGACCTTTTGCTAGCTAGTTTAGAAAGTGCCTCCATATTAAAAAAAAACCTGAGACATAGGGCTGTTTGCTTCTTCTTTAAAGCAGTTTTCCTCCTTTGCTTGGTCTTTATGGAAGGAAGACTTTGAGTTATTTATCTTCATGGAAATAATGACTCAAAGTTCAGTCGTTAGACTGATCTCTGCCCATTTTGTTCTTCTAAATGCATCCTTCAGCCTCAGTGAATATTAAGGGAGGGAGCAAGCAATATAGAACAGTGTTTTGCAAAGTCTGAAACACTGCGTAGCTACTGTACTTGTCCTCAGAATCAGCTGTGGTTCTTATTTAAAATGTGGATTCCAGACCAGTTCTCTTGAGCTCTCTGGGTGGAGCTCTGCAATGCACATGTTTAAAGGCTTCCCTGGGGACACTGGTTTACAGAGAGAGTGGAGATGAGAAGTGAGGATCAAATCCTCTGGATTTCTTTGGCCCTCAGAGAAGACAACACAAAGGCAGCACTTGTCGATTTAAAAAAATGATATGATAATGACTGGTTTAAAATTGACAAATGAGAGGCTACAGAACCTGGAAGCATCTTTAAAAAAAGTTTTTGAATTTTGATGCTAAGGAGCACAATGTGAAAATATAGCAACTAGTCCATTTAGAAGTTCTATGCTAGGGTTTTTCTAACTTTGGTGATTGGAATTTGGAATTGTATAATTATGTAAAGAGAAAAAGGTACATGTGTGTGTATGTGTGTGTGTGTGTGTGTTTGAGTCATTGAACTCTAAATGTTAAATAATTATGACAGAGTAGAAACAGAATTACTAATCTCTCTTTGACAGATAAAAAGTGAAAAAATAAAAAACAATTTTTAGTATTTAGGAAGACTCCCTGTATGGCACCGAGGATTGTGTGACTAGCCCAGCTCTGTCTGAGAACCCAACATACAAAAATAAGTAAAATACAATCTTGCTTTCTAGCTCACTACTTCAGTGTCATTTAGTCAGTCAGTTTCTCAGATCATCTTGAGAATATGAATTCTGGAATAAATATTCATGTGTAACAATGATCACAATCACGACTATCCTGTTGTTCGTCGATTGCCTCGAACAGGACCCAGTAACGTCTCCTTCGTCCTAGCCCTGAGATTTTTTTAAAAAGTGCCATACTAAAAGCTCTTCCAGGGTTAGGAGAATGAGACCCATCATTGTTACTGGTATTTGGCATATTGAGTACACCACGGGGAGTTTGCCAGACTCTGCCGTGTGGGCAGGTTACATTCAGTAGCCTGCCATTTTGTCCAAAGTAAGAATGAGATAATAAGGTGTCTTCCTGGAGCTGGGTTTTATAGTCTCTGGGTCTTGGCTGTTGATGGGATTACACGGTGCCAGGGGGCCAGTTGGTGGGTGTGACCCCTGCCTACTGGAATTTGGAGGATCTGGGTGAAGGATGCTCAGCCCCGATCCGAATAGGCTTGGAGATCTCAGCCCCGGGACCTGCATGCCTTTGTTCCTCTGCCGTTTTTGACAATGAATCATTTGACTTGATTTAACAATGCTTGATTTTAAATAGAATTTCAAGGACAGGAGATATGTCTTAAGAATCCTTCCTTTAAGAAAAAGGGTGTGCTGAAATGTAGTAAAATATCATGCATGAAACCGTATCAGTAGCAGTACTGTAAACTACAGTGCCTAACTAAACTAAAGTTCTCAGAAAGGTTCCTGTCAGAGAGATAGGCTGGGGACTGGTGAAGTAATTGGTATTGGAACATTGTATGTCCCAAACCCAATCATGAACAACGTTGTAATCCATGGTGATTTTAAAAAATGAAAGAAATCCTCTTCCGGTCTAGATCAGTAAAAATAATTATAAGTCCTAAAATATTTATGGTGTCCCTTTCCCAGGTATAATTTAAAGTACAATCTAAGGATCCTGAAGTTACAGAAGCAAAGAGTTCCAACAAAATTGCTCCTTTGCAGAACTTCTCCTTGCAATTTCTGTTTTGTAGGTTTTTGTTTGTACTTGATGGTATTTTCCCTGGTTTGCTTTATTTAATATCTATGATTTACCAGAACCCGAAATCTGTATTTAACTTGTCTGTATTAGCTTGACGAACCACTTCTTACAATATAGGATACTGTGAATAGTCTGGATGTGCAGAGATTTCATGAGAAAGAAAGTTCTGTCTCAATACAGTCATCCGAATGGAAGTTTTGAGCTCAAGTGGAATGTTTCCCTGGTGATGACAAAGATGAAATGGCTCTCAGTTAGCAGGTATTATCTTGCTGGTTGCTCTCCAATCCTTTCTGATTAACCAGTTAGGAATGGGCTAATGTGGAAAGCAGAAAGGGAAGGCTTTGGGGTAGCATGCAGTGTTCTTTCCTGTTTCTCAATGAAAGATGCCATTGGACACCTTCTAATGGTGATGATTAGGGATAATGTTTTTGGAGAACCAACATTATGTAGAAGACAAGCTAAAGAAAGGGAAAGCAAAAATTGTGGCAGAAAAAAAACTTATCAAGTAAAATAGAATCCCAATATAATAACAAACAAACAAACACTGTCCTCCATTGTTCATCGATTTGCTTGAGCAGGCCCAGTAATGTCTCCATTGTGAGACTTCTTGTTACTGTGTTTGGCCCAGTAACGTCTCCATTGTGAGACTTCTTGTTACTGTGTTTGGCAAATTAAATACTCTCTGTAGCTTGCCAGGCTCTCCGAGAGAGGCAGAGGAATCTAACCCGGCTCTGCCGGGCTGGCTGCGCGCAAGGCAAATGCCCTACTGCTGTGCTATCACTCCAGCCCAAAATCCCAATATACAATAAAGAAATAGAGAAATAGATAAGAGAAGGATGGAGAAAGTAGCCAAGCTAGGAAGCCTACGTTTTGAAACTTACCTCAATGTTAGTAAGAGAGCAGAAAATCCAAAGCAGATACCCTGAATGACCTGCGTTTTGGTGCAAGAAAAATCTCCATTCTCATTGGAGGGATTTACCTCCTAAAATGTTTGTTTTTAGCTCTCACACTTACATGACCCTTGCCTTCTTAGTCGCCACCTGCTTTCACCCAAACATTCAGGGAAGAGTTAACTGTTTATTTATTTATGCTCTGTCTGTTTCCAAAATGAATTTAAGGCAGTGGAACATGAGAGGTAAGCCAAATTTAATGGTTAAAAATTCATCACTGTAAGAGCTTTCCAAAACAATACTTCCTTTTAGAACATTTGTTAGTACCCCTGAAACTATATATTACTGTTTAAATATTACTGCTGATCTTCTCGGTCCTATCTTGGCATTAAAATCATCCACAATGATCTTGTAGAAGGTGTGGTCTTCTTTATAGAACTTCCCTAGCTCCATGTAGAACTTCTCGATTTCTCTTTCATCATAATGAGATGTTGGTGCGTAGACAACGAAGATAGAAACTGCAGGCAGTGAGCCACATCTATTCAAATGTAAACGTCTGATTCGGGTTGTTAGGCATTCGAATGAATCAATGCTCTTGGCCAAGTTTGTGTTGACAAGGACACCGACGCCTCCAACACCTCTTTTATCGCATGTTCTGAGGAACAATTCTTCTCCAGTGTCGAAAACGGCATGGTGAGA